>NC_057810.1:695974078-696574078 GCF_018294505.1 Triticum aestivum | reverse complement strand
TATCTACTGTATTCCAACTTTTCTATGGTTCATAACCTCCGATACTACTCGTAGATTCATCAAAATAAGCAAACAACACATAGAAAACAGAATCTGTCAAAAACAGAACAGTCTGTAGTAATCTGTATCAAACGTATACTTCTGGACTCCATAAATCCTACAAAATTAAAAAGTCCTAAGCAATTTCTGTACCAATCCATAGAAAGAAGAATCAGATCAGAAGCGCGTTTAAGTGAATTATCAAAACTAATTTACTGGGCGCAAAAGTTTCTGATTTTCAGCAGGATCAACATAACTATCACCGTAAGCTATCCTAAAGGTCTTACTTGGCACTCTATTGAAACAAAAGCTATGAAACATGATTACTACAGTAGCATAATCATGTGAACACACAAAAATAGTAAGGATAAATATTGGGTTGTCTCCCAACAAGCGCTTTTCTTTAATGCCTTTTGCAATATCTATCTTCTCTATTTTGTGTATCTATGCAAACCCAATGCTCTCCACAAAAATCGACATGCTTATAGGAGACATTTTCATCATAACTAGTGCAATCATCATTAGTATTATGGATATTCAAAGAGTTCATACTAACAACATTGCAATCATGCTCATCATTCAAAGATTTAGTATCAAGTATTTTATAGATTTCTTCTTCTAGAACTTGAGCACAATTTTCCTTTCCATCATTCTCACGAAAGATATTAAAAAGATGAAGCGTATGAGACAAACTTAATTCCATTTTTTTGTAGTTTTCGTTAATAAACTAAACTAGTGATAAAACAAGAAACAAAAAGATTCGATTGCAAGATCTAAAGATATATCTTCAAGCACTCACCTCCCCGGCAATGATGCCAGAAAAGAGTTTGATGTCTACTACACAACCTTCTTCTTGTAAACGTTGTTGGACCTGCAAGTGCACAGGTTTGTAGGACAGTAGCAAATTTCCCTCAAGTGGATGACCTAAGGTTTATCAATCCGTAGGAGGCATAGGATGAAGATAGTCTCTCTCAAGCAACACTGCAACCAAATAACAAAGAGTCTCCTGTGTCCCCAACACACCCAATACAATGGTAAATTGTATAGGTGCACTAGTTCGGTGAAGAGATGGTGATACAAGTGTAATATGGATGGTAGATATGAGTATTTGTAATCTGAAAATATAAAAACAGCAAGGTAACTAATGATAAAAGTGAGCGTAAACGGTATTGCAATGGTAGGAAACAAGGCATAGGGTTCATACTTTCACTAGTGCAAGTTCTCTCAACAATAATAACATAGATAGATCATATAACAATCCCTCGACATGCAACAAAGAGTCACTCCAAAGCCACTAATAGCGGAGAACAAATGAAGAGATTATGGTAGGGTACGAAACCACCTCAAAGTTATTCTTTCGGATCAATCTATTCAAGAGTTCCTCCTAGAATAACACCTTAAGACACAAATCAACCAAAACCCTAATGTCACCTAGATACTCCATTGTCACCTCAAGTATCCGTGGGCATGATTATACGATATGCATCACACAATCTAAGATTCATCTATTCAACCAACACAAAAGTACTTCAAAGAGTACCCCAAAGTTTCTACCGGAGAGTCAAGACAAAAAGGTGTGCCAACCCTTATGCATAGGTTCATGGGCGGAACCCGCAAGTTGATCATCAAAACATACATCAAGTGGATCACGTGATATCCCATTGTCACCATAGATAAACACGGCAAGACATACATCAAGTGTTCTCAAATCCTTAAAGACTCAATCCGATAAGATAACTTCAAGAGGAAAACTCAATTCATCACAAGAGAGTAGAGGGGGAGCAACATCATAAGATCCAACTATAATAGCAAAGCTCGCGATACATCAAGATCGTGCCATAAAGAGAACACGAGAGAGAGAGAGAGAGAGAGAGAGAGAGAGAGAGAGATCAAACACATAGCTACTGGTACATACCCTCAACCCCGAGGGTGAACTACTCCCTCCTCGTCATGGAGAGCACCGGGATGATGAAGATGGCCACCGGTGAGGGATCCCCCCTCCGGCAAGGTGCCGGAACGGGCTCCCAAGAGGTTTTTGGTGGCTACAGAGGCTTGCGGCAGTGGAACTCCCGATCTATCTTCTTATTCGGTGGTTTTAGGGTATATGGGAATATATAGGCGAAAGAAGTTGGTCGGGGAGCCACAAGAGGCCCACGAGACAGGGGGGCGCGCCCAGGGGGGTGGGTGCGCCCTCCTATCTCCTGGCCTCCTTGAAGCTTCCCTGGCTTGTACTCCAAGTCTCCCGGATCACGTTCGTTCCAAAAATCACGCTGCCGAAGGTTTCATTCCGTTTGGACTCCGTTTGATATTCCTTTTCTTCGAAATACTGAAGCTGGCAATAAAACAGCAATATGGGCTGGGCCTCCGATTAATAGGTTAGTTCCAAAAGTAATATAAAAGTGTATAATAAAGCCCGTAATCATTCAAAACAGATAATTAAATAGCATGAATGCTTCATAAATTATAGATACGTTGGAGGCGTATCGAGGGGTACCCGGTGTGGGGGAACCCAAACACGATGGAGCCCTTCATGAACCCAAACGGCGAACTGAAAGGGTAAAATCAAGTGGTATCTGGTGTGGGGAAATCCAAATGTCTTTTCTAGCCCAAGCATCTTCAATGCCAAGCAACTATGTAATTTTCTTTATATATAAGTCCATTTGATGCGAATTAACTAGAGCTATGGATAGGTATATCTATCTATAGTGCCAAACTTCTATGTATAGTTCTCATGGGGTCACTCACTCTAGTGCGTCTGCCGTATTGATTGACGAGGTAATTGTTGGTTGCAGGCCTGCCATCTTCCAAGCTTTAGGCCGAGGAGACAGAGACGTTAGTTGGGAACTTGGGATGGATGAATCAGGACAAAATTTTAGTTCTAACCTTTTATGCTAACAAAATACCGAATGAATCTCGATTTCAAAAGAATTTTGAATCTGACCCTTTTTGGTGTGCCAACATCCCTCGTGTCCAGCTTGTAGGGGAGACGCCAGGATCGCGTCTCCTGGCGTCTGGTCCCTGGCCCGCACGACCACTCGGCCCGTTGACCTGCTGACGTGGCAAAGGTACAAACGCCAAGGACACTGGCGTTTGGTACCAGACGCAAGGGACATTGGCATCTGGTCCTCTGTACACAGAAATCAGAAACTTTCCTCTTTAAGAAGACCGCGAAGATAATTTTATAATTGCAACATATATCTACAAATACATAAAAAATGAAAACTTGAGCATTCAGTGGCCTGAGCACCGTGGCAAGAAAGCATAACTGCCATCTTGTGAAACCGCTTCTTGAACTTCTTGTGTACACCGTCATCCATTCCCAACAGTATGCAAACGTGGGGCGCCGATATGGATCATCATTATGAAGCCATTCATGATGCGGGTGTGGGCTTGGCTGGTCGGGGTTTAGCACCATGTACGTGACGTCCAACCGACTCCCACATCCACACGGATAGGCTCGAAACTCAAGGAAATATGCCCTAGAGGCAATAATAAAGTTATTATTTATTTCCTTATATCATGATAAATGTTTATTATTCATGCTAGAATTGTATTAACCGGAAACATAATACATGTGTGAATACATAGACAAACATAGTGTCAGTAGTATGCCTCTACTTGACTAGCTCGTTGATCAAAGATTGTTGTGTTTCCTAACCATAGACATGAGTTGTCATTTGATTAACGGGATCAAATCCTTAGGAGAATGATGTGATTGACTTGACCTATTCCGTTAGCTTAGCACTTGATTGTTTAGTATGTTGCTATTGCTTTCTTCATGACTTATACATGTTCCTACAACTATGAAATTATGCAACTCCCATTTACTGGAGGAACACTTTGTGTGCTACCAAACGTCACAACGTAACTGGGTGATTATAAAGGAGCTCTATAGGTGTCTCCAAAGGTACATGTTGAGTTGGCGTATTTCGACATTAGGATTTGTCACTCCGATTGTCGGAGAGGTATCTCTGGGCCCTCTCGGTAATGTACATCACTATAAGCCTTGCAAGCAATGTAGCTAATGAGTTAGTTGCGGGATGATGCATTACATAACGAGTAAAGAGACTTGCCGGTAACGAGATTGAACTAGGTATTGAGATATCGACGATTGAATCTCGGGCAAGTAACATACACCGATGACAAAGGGAACAACGTATGTTGTTATGCGGTTTGACCGATAAAGATCTTCGTAGAATATGTAGGAGCCAATATGAGCATCCAGGTTCCGCTATTGGTTATTGACCGGAGACGTGTCTCGGTCATGTCTACATAGTTCTCGAACCCGTAGGGTCCGCACGCTTAAAGTTAGATGACGGTTATATTATGAGTTTATATGTTTTGATGTACCGAAGGTAGTTCGGAGTCCTGGATATGATCACGGACATGACGAGGAGTCTCGAAATGGTCGAGACGTAAAGATCGATATATTGGATGACTATGTTCGGACACCGGAAGTGTTTCGGGGAGTATCAGGCATATACCGGAGTACCGAGGGGTTAACGGAACCCCCCGGGGAGACTAATGGGCCTATTGGGCCCTAGTGGAGAAGAGGAGGAGCGGCCAAGGGCAGCCGCGCGCCCCCTCCCCCCCAGTCCGAATTGGACAAGGAGGGGGGGCGCCCCCCTTTCCTTTCCCCCTCTCTCTCCTTCCCTCTCCTCTCCTACTCCCACTTGGAAGGGGGGAGTCCTACTCCCGGTGGGAGTAGGACTCCTCATGGGGCGCGCCTAGGGTGGCCGGTCCTCTCCCCCTCCTCTACTCCTTTATATACGGGGAGGGAGGCACCCCTTGGAGACACAACAATTGATCCCTTGGATCTCTTAGCCGTGTGCGGTGCCCCCCTCCACCATAATCCACCTCGATAATATCGTAGCGGTGCTTAGGCGAAGCCCTGCATCGGTAGAACATCATCATCGTCACGACGCCATCGTGCTGACGAAACTCTCCCTCAAAGCTCGGCTGGATCAGAGTTCGAGGGACGTCATCGAGTTGAACGTGTGCTGAACTCGGAGGTGACGTGTGTTCGGTACTTGATAGGTCGGATCGTGAAGACGTACGACTACATCAACCGCGTTGTGCTAACGCTTCCGCTTTCGGTCTACGAGGGTACCTGGACACACTCTCCCCTCTCGTTGCTATGCACCACCATGATCTTGCTTGTGCGTTACGTTCCCCAACAGAAACAAACCCAACCAATGAGGATGTATCTTGCTTCCTGCGACACCCCAAGTCGAGCTTCAATTAAACATACATGTTAGATATGAAGGCGCATGACAAATGCAAGATAAATGGTTGCAAATAACGATACAAGTATGCTAGTGCCATCGGACCCCAACTATACTGAGTATACCGGTTATTGAGTAGCTCCAAGAACACCAAGTTAGTGAGTTCCGGATCAATACAAAATACAAATGAAAAACATCAAAAAATGATTAGTCTTGCTTCTTACCTTCCGGTTCTCAATGGCCCGAGCAAGATGCTCCTTGTCAGACTCCTCGATTAATCCGTCATATGAAGGTCCATCATCATCTGCCATTCTACCAAACAAATCACAACATGATCTATAAATATATAAACATGATGAGGTTAGCGAAGATGAGGAGGCTGCCAACGAAGAGGAGATTAGCGAAGCGGAGGTGGCTAGAAATGCAAAAGTCACGAAGAAAGAAAGGCGGAAGTGAGCTAGGAACGTCATGTTTTAGTTCTAGTGTGCCATTTCATGAACTTGGTGTCATTTTTTAAGTTTGTATGAACTTGTCGTGGTTCAAACATTTTAGGTTGTCTTGAACTTGTCGTGGTTCAAACATTTCTTGTTGTCATGAACTTGTCGTGGTTCAAACATTTTAGGTTGTCTTGAACTTGTCATGAATTCGTGAAACTTGCTTTGAATGTATGACGTGGACTTGCTTTGAATGCTCAAGTTTTCATTTTGATGTATTTGTGGATATCTGTTGCAATCATAAAATTCTCTTCATGGTTTTGTTAAAGAGGAAAGTTTCTGATTTTTGTGTACAGAGGACCGGACGCACGGGATGTTGGCGCCACCAGAAAAGGTCAGATTCAAAATTCTTTTGAAATCGAGGTCATTTCGAGATTTTGTTAGCACAAAAGGTTAAATAGAAATTTCGTTCGATGAATCACTGTAGCACTTGATATGAACTACTAAAGTGCTATGAACTAGAGGAGGAAATTCTCTGCGTGCTGTGACCTATAACTAGGTATACTACTAGAACACGGAAGGCATTAATTAATACTTAATTAACTTGGCAAATCGTTACGGTAGATACATTGCATACTTAGAGAAGCAATTAAGAAACCCTTGTTCCCTTGTAGTAGTATCTGCTTGGCTGTTAGCACTAATTAAAAGGCCAGGTTAATTACCAAGATAAGGATGGATGAATCACTACTACTACTACAGTACTTGCTAAGCAGCTACGCATATATAGCTATGACATATAATCACAGAGTGCTGATGGCGACGACAGCTTCGCCGTTTAGCCAATGGCAGAGCCATACATGCTGCCACATGTCATTACAAAGAGTTTCTGACGGTTATAATTTTGGCATGTCACCTGAAAAAGATATTTTGTCTTGTAGTAGATGCTAGTGGGGTAGTGGTTAACTGAACTGCTGGCGATCATTGGCTCTTCCATTATCCATGTAATGTTGTTACGGCGCTGCTAGAAGGAGGGTGCGAGAGGGCCGGCCGGGGGCCTTTTGCCCACGGCCAGGCAAGAGGGAAGGGATTTCCTTCTTAATTCTTGATTGATTAGATTGATACATCTCCTTTCTTTATATAGAGAGGTTTACTTGACTCCCAAGCAAGGCTTACTTGACTCCTAAGCAAGCGACCTTATTTCTAATTAACCCTAAGACTAATGGGCCCATTAGGCCCACTACGTACTCTAACACTACACCCCACCTGGACATGCAGCTTGTCCTCGAGCTGCAGCCTAACCAACTTATAACCATGACTCGACGCAACACAAACCTAACACCTAAAAACAAGCCCTTTACATCTCGGCTTGTTTTATTATTCTCAACCTGAAATAGACCGGGACGTTTTATTTTGGACCCCTTAACAAAAAAGTGGACACCAACCGCACATCGGACGACATGTGTACAGCCACCTGGATCCCATGGACACCACCTTGACAAAAGGAGTGCATGTGTATGGCCACCTGGAAGTGGTCGCAAGAGTGACCAGCAGAGGCGCCCTCTCGCGGCGGCCGGTGGCAGAATGCAGTGGTGCTACGCGGCGCGCTGCTGTCGGTGACACCATGCCTTCTCCCTGCCGGATGGCTGTTGGTTTCACCGCCACTACAAGAAATATGTTGATACGTCTCCAACGTATCTATAATTTTTGATTGCTCCATGCTACTTTATCTACTGTTTTGGACTATACTGGGCTTTATTTTCCACTTTTATATTATTTTTGGGACTAACCTATTAACCGGAGACCCAGCCCAGAATTGTTGTTTTTTTGCCTATTTCAGTGTTTCGAAGAAACAGAATATCAAACGGAGTCCAAACGGAATAAAACCTTTGGGAACGTGATTTTCTCATCGAACGTGATCCAGGAGACTTGGACCCTACTCCAAGAAGTGCTAGAGGCGGTCACGAGGGTGGAGGGCGCGCCCCCTACCTCGTGGGCCGGGGGCGCGCCCCCTACCTCGTGGGCCCCATATTGCTCCACCGACGTACTCCTTCCTCCTATATATATCTAAGTACCCCCGAACGATCAGAACAGGAGCCAAAAACCTAATTCCACCGCTGCAACCTTCTGTATCCATGAGATCCCATCTTGGGGCCTGTTCCGGAGCTCCACCGGAGGGGGCATCCACCACGGAGGGCTTCTACATCAACACCATAGCCCCTCCGATAAAGTGTGAGTAGTTTACTTCAGACCTTCGGGTCCATAGCTAGTAGCTAGATGACTTCTTCTCTCTTTTTGGATCTCAATACAATGTTCTCCCCTCTCTTGTGGAGATCTATTCGATGTAATCTTATTTTTGCGGTGTGTTTGTTGAGACCGTTGAATTGTGGGTTTATGATCCAGTATTATCTATGGAAAATATTTGATTCTTCTATGAATTCTTTTATGTATGATTGAGTTATCTTTGCAAGTCTCTTCGAATTATCCTTTTTGGTTTGGCCAACTAGATTGGTAGTTCTTGCAATGGGAGAAGTGCTTAGCTTTGGGTTCAATCTTGCGTCGTCCTTACCCAGTGACAGAAAGGGTTTCAAGGCACGTATTGTATTGTTGCCATCGAGGATAACAAGATGAGGTTTTTATCTGCATGAATTTATCCCTCTACATCATGTCATCTTGCTTAAGGCGTTACTCTGTTTTTAATTTAGTACTCTAGATGCATGCTGGATAGCGGTCGATGAGTGGAGTAATAGTAGTAGATACAGAATCGTTTCGATCTACTTGTCTCGGATGTGATGCCTATATACATGATCATTGCCTAGATATACTCAGAACTATGCTCAATTCTGTCAATTGCTCAACAGTAATTTGTTCACCCACTGTAGAATATCTATGCTCTTGAGAGAAGCCACTAGTGAAACCTATGGCCCCCGGGTCTATTCTCATCATATCAATCTCTATCACTTTATTTACTTTTGCTTTGTTTTTACTTTGCCTTTTACTTTTTACTTTGCATCTATCTATCAAAAATACCAAAAATATTATTTATCATCTCTATCAGATCTCACTCTCGTAAGTGACCGTGAAGGGATCGACAACCCCTAATCGCGTTGGTTGCGAGTAGCTATCGTTTTGTGCAGGTACGAGGGACTTGTGCGTGGTATCCTACTGGATTGATACCTTGGTTATCCAAAACTGAGGGAAATACTTACGCTACTTTGTTGCATCATCCTCTCCTCTTCGGGGAAATCCAACGCAGTGCTCAAGAGGTAGCGAGAAGAATTTCTGGCGCCGTTGCTGGGGAGGCTCACGCAAGCAAGTCAACAATACCAAGTACCCATCACAATCTCTATCTCTTGCATTACATTATTTGCCATTTGCCTCTCGTTTTCCTCTCCCCCACTTCACCCTTGCCGTTTTATTTGCCCTCTCTTTCCCTATCTCCTCCTCTCTTTCCCGTTTGCCTTTTCTCGTTGCCTTTCTGTTTGCTCGTGTGCTAGTCTGCTTGCTTGTTGCAATGGCTCTATCTAGATTTGGTGATCTTCACCTTAAAAGGCTAGAGGAGATCAAAAGCAATGTCAGAAAGTTTATGGTTTTGCAATTTGAGGACAATAATTTCTTTAGAAATTAACTTAAGGAACAAAAAAGTTTTATGAGCTATGTGAATAAAGAACTCGATGATATGTCTAAAGAATTTGATGGTATAAGGGCCCAAATTGCTCGTCTTGAAAAGATGACCGCTGAAATTTCGGATATGCAAGCTACCTTAGTCAATAAGATGGCCGCTAAACCGAATTCCTATGAAAATCAAGATGAAGATCTAAAAGTTATTGATGTGTCCCCTATCAAATCTTTGTTTTGCAATATGAATCTTGATGAAACTGAATATGATCTTCCTTTACCTAGAAGGCGTTCTAAGAATTCAGAGTTTCTAGATCTTGATGATGAATTTGATGAAGGTCGAATTGAAAGAAGTAAAAACTTAGATGTTGCTAAACCCACTATTTTGGATCTCAAGGAATTGAATTATGAAAATTGCTCTTTGATTGGTTATATTTCCTTGTTGCAATCCATGCTAGATTATCCTCATGCTTATAGTCAAAATAAGGCCTTTACCGAACACATTGTCGATGCCTTGATGCAATCTTATGAAGAAAAACTTGAGTTGAAAGTTTCTATCCCTAGAAAACTCTATGATGAGTGGGAACCTACTATTAAAATTAAAATCAAAGATTATGAGTTTCATGCTTTATGTGATTTGGGTGCTAGTGTCTCTACTATTCCCAAAACTTTATGTGATTTAGTAGATTTCCGTGATTTTGATGATTGCTCTCTAAACTTGCATCTTGTGGATTCCACTATTAAAAAGCCTATGGGAAGAATTAATGATGTTCTTATTGTTGCTAATAGGAATTATGTGCCCGTAGATTTTATCGTTCTTGATATAGATTGCAATCATTCATGTCCTATTATTCTTGGTAGACCTTTCCTTAGAACGATTGGTGCAATTATTGATATGAAGGAAGGGAATATTCGATTCCAATTTCTGTTAAAGAAGGGCATGGAACACTTCCCTAGAAATAAAGTAAAATTACCATATGAATCTATCATGAGAGCCACTTATGGATTGCCTACCAAAGATGGAAATGCCTAGATCTATCCTTGCTTTTATGCCTAGCTAAGGGTGTTAAACGATAGTGCTTGTTGGGAGGCAACCCAATTTTATTTTTATGTTTTTTGTTTTTGCTTCTGTTTAGGAATAAATAATCCATCTAGCCTCTGTTGGATGTGGTTTTATCTTTTAATTAGTGTTTGTGCCAAGTAGAACCTATAGGATAACCTACGATGATAGTTGATTTGATTCTGCTGAAAAACAGAAACTTTGCGCGCACGAATATAATTTTGTTAAATCACATCAACATGCTTTTGCGTTGATTATTTTCGCTTCTGTTCAATAAACAAATTGTCCAGGACTTCCTATTTTGGTAGAATTTTTACAGTTCCAGAAGTTTGTGTTAGTTACAGATTGCTACAGACTGTTCTGTTTTTGACAGATTCTGTTTTACGGGTGTTGTTTGCTTATTTTGATGAATCTATGGCTAGTAAAATAGTTTATAATCCATAGAGAAGTTGGAATACAGTAGGTTTAACACCAATATAAATAAAGAATTAGTTAATTACAGTACCTTAAGTAGTTCTTTGTTTTCTTTCTCTAACGGAGCTCACGAGATTTCTGTTGAGTTTTGTGTTGTGAAGTTTTCAAGTTTTGTGTGAATTCTTTTGATTGATTATGGAACAAGGAGTGGCAAGAGCCTAAGCTTGGGGATGCCCATGGCACCCCCAAGATAATCCAAGGACACCAAAAAGTCAAAGCTTGGGGATGCCCCAGAAGGCATCCCCTCTTTCGTCCACTTCCATCGGTAATTTATTTGGAGCTATATTTTTATTCACCACATGATATGTGTTTTGCTTGGAGCGTCTTGTATTATTTGTGTCTTTGCTTGTTAGTCTAGCACAATCATCCTTGCTTTACACACCTTTTGAGAGAGCCATACATGAGTTGGAATTTGTTAGAATACTCTATGTGCTTCACTTATATCTTTTGAGCTTGATAGTTTTGCTCATAGTACTTCACTTATATCTTTTGAGCGTGATAATTTTTTCTCTAGTACTTCGCTTATATCTTTTAGAGCATGGTGGTGGATTTTTTTAAAAGAAACTATTGATCTCTCATGCTTCACTTAGATTATTTTGAGAGTCATTAATAGCATGGTAATTCGCTTAATGTTAATATACTTGGTGTTCAAGATATGTGAAACTTTCTTTTGAGTGCGTTGAATACTAAGATAAGTTTGATGCTTGATAATTGTTTTGAGATATGGAGGTGATAATATTAGAGTCATGCTCGTTAAGTAGTTGGGAATTCAAAGATTACTTGTGTTAAAGTTTGTGATTCCCGTAGCATGCACGTATGGTGAACCGTTATGTGATGAACTCGGAGCATGATTTATTTATTGATTGTCTTCCTTATGAGTGGTGGTCGGGGACGAGCGATGGTCTTTTCCTACCAATCTATCCCCCTAGGATCATGCGCGTAATACTTTGCTTTGATAACTTCTAGATTTTTGCAACAAGTATATGAGTTCTTTATGACTAATGTTGAGTCCATGGATTATACGCACTTTTCCCATCCTTCCACCTTTGCTAGCCTCTCTAATACCGCGCACTTTTTGCCGGTATCATACACCCACCATATACCTTCCTCCAAACAGCCACCATACCTACCTATCATGGCATTTCCATAGCCATTCCGAGATATATTGCCATGCAACTTTCCACCGTTCCGTTTATTATGACACGCTCCATCATTGTCATATTGCTAGCATGATCATGTAGTTGACATCGTATATGTGGCAAGGCCACCATTCATAATTCTTTCATACATGTCACTCATGATTCATTGTATATCCCGGTACACCCCGGGAGACATTCATATAGAGTCATACTTTGTTCTAAGTATCGAGTTGTAATTATTGAGTTGTAAGAAAAATAAAAGTGTGATGATCATCATTATTAGAGCATTGTCCCAAGTGAGAAAAGGATGATGGAGACTATGATTCCCCCATAAGTCGGGATGAGACTCCGGACGAAAAATAAAAAAAGGGGGCCAAAAAAGAGAAAGGCCCAAAAAAATTGAGAGAAAAAGAGAGAAGGGGCAATGCTACTATCCTTTTACCAGACTTGTGCTTCAAAGTAGCACCAAGATCTTCATGATAGAGAGTCTCTCATTTTGTCACTTTCATATACTAGTGGGAATTTTTCATTATAGAACTTGGCTTGTATATTCCAATGACGGGCTTCCTCAAAATGCCCTAGGTCTTCGTGAGCAAGCAAGTTGGATGCACACCCACTTAGTTTCTTTTGTAGAGCTTTCATATACTTATAGCTCTAGTGCATCCGTTGCATGGCAATCCCTACTCACTCACATTGATATCTATTGATGGGCATCTCCATAGCCCGTTGATACGCCTAGTTGGTGTGAGACTATCTTCCCTCTTTTTGTCTTCTCCACAACCACCATTCTATTCCACATAGTGCTATATCCATGGGTCACGCTCATGTGCGTGAAGATTGAAAAAGTTTTGAGAATGTCATAAGTATGAAACAATTGCTTGGCTTGTCATCGGGGTTGTGCATGATTTAAATATTTTGTGTGGGGAAGATGGAGCATAGCCAGACTATATGATTTTGTAGGGATAACTTTCTTTGGCCATGTTATTTTGAGAAGACATGATTGCTTTGATTAGTATGCTTGAAGTATTATTATTTCTTATGTCAATATGAACTTTTGTCTTGAATGTTTCGAATCTGAATATTCATATCACAATTAAGAAGATTTAGATTGAAATTATGCCAAAGTATCACTCCGCATCAAAAATTCTTTTTTATCATTTACCTACTCGAGGACGAGCAGGAATAAAGCTTGGGGATGCCTGATAAGTCTCCAACGTATCTATAATTTTTGATTGCTCCATGCTACTTTATCTACCATTTTGGACTATATTGGGCTTTCTTTTCTACTTTTATATTATTTTTGGGACTAACCTATTAATTGGAGGCCCATCCCAGAATTGCTGTTTTTTTGCCTATTTTAGTGTTTCGAAGAAACAGAATATCAAACGGAGTCCAAACGGAATAAAACCTTCGGGAACGTGATTTTCTCACCGAACGTGATCCAGGAGACTTGGACCCTACTCCAAGAAGTGCTTGAGGCGGTCATGAGGGTGGAGGGCGCCCCCCCTGGGCGTCCCCCCTACCTCGTGGCCCCCTGTTGCTCCACAGATGTACTCCTTCCTCCTATATATACCTACGTACCCTCGAACGATCAGAACAGGAGCCAAAAACCTAATTCCACCGCCGCAACCTTCTGTATCCACGAGATCCCATCTTGGGGCATGTTCCAGAGCTCCGCCGGAGGGGGCATCCACCACAGAGGGCTTCTACATCAACACCATAGCTCCTCCGATGAAGTGTGAGTAGTTTACTTCAGACCTTCGGGTCCATAGCTGGTAGCTAGACGGCTTCTTCTCTCTTTTTGGATCTCAATACAATGTTCTCCCCCTCTCTTGTGGAGATCTATTCGATGTAATCTTCTTTTTGCGGTGTGTTTGTTGAGATCGATGAATTGTGGGTTTATGATCCAATATTATCTATGGAAAATATTTGATTCTTCTCTGAATTCTTTTATGTATGGTTGAGTTATCTTTGCAAGTCTCTTCGAATTATCCTTTTTGGTTTGGCCAACTAGATTGGTAGTTCTTGCAATGGGAGAAGTGCTTAGCTTTGGGTTCAATCTTGCAGTGTCCTTACCCAGTGACAAAAAGGGTTGCAAGGCACGTATTGTATTGTTACCATCGAGGATAACAAGATGGTTTTTTTTATCATATTGCATGAATTTATCCCTCTACATCATGTCATCTTGCTTAAGGTGTTACTCTGTTTTTAACTTAATACTCTAGATGCATGCTGGATAGCGGTCGATGAGTGGAGTAATAGTAGTAGATGCAGAATCGTTTCGATCTACTTGTCTCGGACGTGATGCCTATATACATGATCATTGCCTAGATATACTCATAACTATGCTCAATTCTGTCAATTGCTCAACAGTAATTTGTTCACCCACCGTAGAATATCTATGCTCTTGAGAGAAGCCACTAGTGAAACCTATGGCCCCCGGGTCTATTCTCATCATATCAATCTCTATCACTTTATTTACTTGCTTTGTTTTTACTTTGCCTTTTACTTTTTACTTTGCATCTATCTATCAAAAATACCAAAAATATTATTTATCATCTCTATCAGATCTCACTGTCGTAATTGACCGTGAAGGGATTGACAACCCCTAATCGCGTTGGTTGCGAGTAGCTATCGTATTGTGCAGGTATGAGGGACTTGTGCATGGTCTCCTACTGGATTGATACCTTGGTTCTCAAAAGCTGAGGGAAATACTTACGCTACTTTGCTGCATCATCGTCTCCTCTTCGGGGAAATCCAACGCAGTGCTCAAGAGGTAGCGTATGTCAACTAGTGACCTTCTGTCAGTGACCCTGGAAGAATTGGTCATAGATCTATGACCATTTGAGACCAATTGGTCAAAAGCTGTTCGGGGGGCTCCAAACTCTAAACCATTGCGACCATTTTGGTCAGAAAGGTCATAATTTCCTTACACAAAATGGTCACAAAGCAAACAGTGCAGGTCCGCCGCCTTATTTCTAGTTGTTAACGACCAATATAGATGGTCATAGCCTTGTAGATTGTGGTGGGTTGTGATGACTAGGCGCCATCTCATCAGTTTTGCCTGTCATGTCCATGTGTCAATTTTTGCCCTAGGTTGTGAAGCAACCTATATTTTGTTATTCCAAAAATTCCCAAAAAAT
This sequence comes from Triticum aestivum, assembly GCF_018294505.1. Classification (NCBI taxonomy): domain Eukaryota; kingdom Viridiplantae; phylum Streptophyta; class Magnoliopsida; order Poales; family Poaceae; genus Triticum; species Triticum aestivum. The sequence goes on along the minus strand of NC_057810.1, from coordinate 696,558,949 downwards.
TCTCATAAATTGTTTGGATCATATCTTCATCAAATATGTCAAAAACCTTCCTTGCCTAGTTCAAAAATAACTCAACAATATTCATTTTCATATCCTGTTCAAAGCAGCACTTTGTGAAGGAAGTACCACTTTGGCATGTCCAAATGGTATCCATTTTCTACAGTGCTTTCCTATGCCCAAATAACCATCCTCCACCAAATGCCAGCTCAATCCATTCATTATTTTGAGCCCAACTTCAACATTCATATTTATGTCCAGTGTGGTACTTTGCAAAGCAAGTACCACCTAGGCTCCTCCTTTTGAGGTGAAAATTTGTGAAGACGGTCTTCTTAGTAACTGATCATCCTCAGCCAAAACTCACGCCCATTAGCCATGTGCATTTCCCGTACCGCAAATCAAACACTTGGCTGCTTATTCATGTTTGAGCATTGATCGGTCTCCTCGTGAGAATCTTATGTTGTTTTTTTCTTCCTAGCACCTACTTGGGGAGTGCCCAACCCACTAGACATGCCTAGTCCGCCCACAACACATGGCAACGCCACGGTCACGCGGTGACCACGCAGCGGGCATGCGAGCTTACGCGCTCTAGAGTTGGGGCCCTCGGCCACCGTCCAAACCTCGATGTCTCGCCATCAAACCATGTATTTCTGATTAAATAGATACTTATTTACCTAAATGATTTTTGGAAAAAAAATAAAGAGCAAACTATGAGGCAGCTGCAGTTCAAATTTGACCCGCTTCCAACTGAATCGACGGGAATTTGTCTTTTTCACCAGAGATGGATCAAAAAATTTGACACCCAACCATTTTTTCAATTTTGCATTAAATATGGCCTAGTATTTTATAAAATTGATTAGGTCCAATTTTGCAACAAATATATGGTAGGTCCTTCACAAAAAAAAACTCATTTCGGGCACTCGGAAAATGGAAAATGAATTTTCTGTGCAAAGAAAATGAAAACTCCCTTAGGCAACATTGTTTGGAATTCCAAGATGCACCCTTGTGCACAATATGAGATCATTTTAACAAACTATGCCATGAATGTGGCCATAAGATTGATCATTTGGCTTGAAAGCCATGAATCTTCACACTTGATAGCTCATTTCTGAGAATATTTTTTTAAAATAATTACCTTATTACAAGTTTATTATTTTTCCTGGAAATTTGGTCACATATAATGACACAATGCGAAGGTTTTCCAATTTTTTTGATTTTTTTGAATTTTTTATGCCCGTTTCAAAATGCGGTCAAAACAACGGGCTTGACCGTTCCTATCTAGTTGTTGAATCTTGGAATTTTTTTGGTGTTTCTATGATTAAATAGATACTTATGTACCTAGAAATGATTTTTGGAAAAAACAAAGAGCAAAGTACGAGGCAGCTGCAGTTCAAATTTGACCCGCTTCTAATTGAATCGACGGGAATTTGTCTTTTTCACCAGAGGTGGATCAAAACTTTTGACACCCAACCATTTTGTCAATTGTGCATTAAATATGGCCTAGTATTTTATAAAATTGATTTGGTCCAATTTTGCAACAAATATATGGTAGGTCCTTCACAAAAAAAACTCATTTCGGGCACTCGGAAAATGGAAAATGAATTTTCCGTGCAAAGAAAATGAAAACTCCCTTAGGCAACATTGTTTGGAATTCCAAGATGCACCCTTGTGCACAATATGAGATCATTTGAACAAACTATGCCACGAATGTGACCATAAGATTGATCATTTGGCTTGAAAGTCGTGAATCTTCACACTTGATAACTCATTTCTGAGAACACTTTTTTAAAATAATTACCGTATTACAAGTTTATTATTTTCCTGGAAACTGGGTCACATATAATGACACAATGCGAAGGTTTTCCAATTTTTTGATTTTTTTTTGAATTTTTTATGCTCGTTTCAAAATGCTGTCAAAATGGCAGGCTTGACCGTTCCTAGCTAGTGGTTGAATCTTGGAATTTTTTTGTGTTTCTATGATTAAATAGATACTTATGTACCTATAAATTATTTTTGGAAAAAGTAAAGAGCAAACTACGAGGCTGCTGCAGTTCAAATTTGACCCGCTTCCAACGGAATCGACGGGAATTTGTCTTTTTCACCAGAGGTGGATCAAAACTTTTGACACCCAACCATTTTGTCAATTGTGCATTAAATATGGCCTAGTATTTTATAAAATTCATTAGGTCCAATTTTGCAACAAATATATGGTAGGTCCTTCACAAAAAAACTCATTTAGGGCACTTGGAAAATGGAAAATGAATTTTCCGTGCAAAGAAAATGAAAACTCCCTTAGGCAAAATTGTTTGGAATTCCAAGATGCACCCTTGTGCACAATATGAGATCATTTGAACAAACTATGCCATGAATGTGACCATAAGATTGATCATTTGGCTTGAAAGTCATGAATCTTCACACTTGATAGCTCATTTCTGAGAACACTTTTTTAAAATAATTACCGTATTACAAGTTTATTATTTTTCCTGGTAACTTGGTCACATATAATGACACAATGTGAAGGTTTTCCAATTTTTTGATTTTTTTGAATTTTTTGTGCCCGTTTCAAAATGCGGTCAAAACGGCGGGAATGACCGTTCCTAGCTAGTGCTTGAATCTTGAAATTTTTTTGGTGTTTCTCTAATTAAATAGATGCTTTTGTACCTAGAAATGATTTTTGGAAAAAATAAATAACAAACAATGAGGACGTTGCAGTTCAAATTTGACCCGTTTCCTACTGAATGAGCGGAAATTTGTCTTTTTCATGAGAGGTGGATCAAAATTTTTGACACCCAATCATTTGGTCAATTGTGCATTAAATATGTCCTAGTATTTTAGAAAATTAATTTGGTACAATTTTGCAACAAATATATGGTAGGTCCTTCACAAAAAAAGTCATTTTGGGCACTCGGAAAATTATTAAAAATACTTAGAAAGATCAGAAATGCATAGAAATTGGTCCTTATACATAAAATGTGGTCTAACTCTAGTGAAAATTTGTGTGGTGCCATTTTGCAAAATATTTTTGATAGCTACTTCACAAAATTCCTCTATTTTTAGTACTTAGACACGTTTTAAATGACTGGTTTTTCGAACCAATCAGGACTCTTCCCACGGATCGATGACATGGCGCCCATCCATCCATCCATCCATCTCTCCATCCCACATCCATCCATCCATCTATCTACAGAAAAAAAAGAAAATAAAATGAAAAAAAGAGACCCCCACCCGCAGCCCAAACCCTAGGTCAGATCACATCCACTTACCCCCATCGCACCCCTCCTCTCCTCGCAGCCGCCGCCACCTCCTCCCTCGATCCAGTCCTCTCCCCGACCTCCTTTCCCTGATCTGTAGATGTATTTCCCCACGCTGCCGCCCCCACCTTCTCCTTCCTCTCCCAAGGGAAGGGAAGCAAGGGAACTGAAGGAAGGGAGGGAAGGCCGGCAATGAGTTCGGTTGAGCGTCGCCATGTGATTTCCCCGGCTCCCGCGCCTCCGCGCGACCTCCCCAGAACCCTGCCAGCACAGCGGCCACCACCACCCCTCTTCCCATGCAGGGAGATTGGGGAGGTTGCCGTCTCCCACGGCCATGGTGTGCTCCTCTGCTGACGAGGCCACCGTCTCTCTTCCCTGCTCGAGGCTGCCGTCGACCATGGCCATGCTCGAGGTCTCCTGCTCCCTGCCATGTCCTCCGCGCCGCCGTGATCTACTGCACCGTTGCGCTCCCCGACGTGCCCGTGGCCGTGGGCCCCCAGCCGCCGCCGCCGTCCGCGGGCCTCCGGGCGAGGTCCATGGCCACCTTCACCCGCACGTGAGCGCCCCCTTCCCTACCCTTTCTGCCCAGATCCGCTACCCCTGAATTTGACTGGTCTCTCGGTTGAATCTGTGTCGCAGGAAGCCCCACGTCAAGAAGGACCAGGAGGGCATCGACGTCTTCGACAACATCTGGAAAAAGGCATCTGGAAGAAGGTGACCCCTCTGCATTTTCTGTAGCTTGCATGTTTGTTCCATTAGAACATAGAAAGAATGTAAGTGCTATGTATATAGGTATCGTAGTTACCATTCTTGGAACCAAGCTCCAGCTAATCCTTCTACTCTTAATTGATACTGGCAAGTTTGTTCCTCATCATGTGGCAATTCTAGGTGGTGCAGTGTGCACAACCAGCCACTCGTAAATTGCTCTTGTCCAGTGTAGAGAACTTTAGATGACTGATATATCATAAATTAGTTGGCCTCTGAAATTTAGTTTCATTAGGTATATCATGCATTAAGCTTCAGGGGATAGGTTAAAGAAAAATCTCTTATATATGTGGCTTCCTTTTTCTTTTTTTGATGATTACAACTTATTAGATTATTTTGTCAAAATCAGAGAGGAACATCATCAGAATACGCAAGACCAGGTACTGCTGATAAGGCTATTCAATGAAAACAAAGAAGCTCAAGGTCAAGGGCCTCGATTGGGCTGATTTACTGATTTGGTTTCCTCTGCTGGTGATGATTGTCCCTGAAGGCGCTGGCCAAGGAGCTGGTGCAGTCCAGGAAGGCGTTCAACCACCTCTACAAGAACAAGGCCCAGCTCAACTCCATCTCCATGCACCTCGGCAAGATCGTCGGTAATGGACACCGCCTGCATCGTATCTATCTTTCTAGATAGCATTCAGTATGGTAACATTTAGTAATTTACAGCTGCTGTTCATGATGCTATTACAAACTCTGAAATCTGGTACTTTAGTCAAATGTGCTTCCTTTCTGAACAACTGTGCACCTTGGCGAGCTCGTCGGTAGCAAACAGTTTCTACTGGCCTCGTATCATTCTATACTAGTATGGATAGATAGCATCCAAGTTTGTTGTCTACTGACCTCTGCTAGTGTCTTGAAATGCTTGGGAATGGCCCGTCCATCTGGACATGCAGTTAGTCTGAATCTGTTTTGGCAGCTAACATGCCTCGTCATTCTGACTACCTGCTTTCTCACTTCATGGCACTTGAGAACATTCATGTACTTTTTTATTCATTCTCACATTCTGGCATCTATTACTACAACGATCTCACAATGGCGGTTTAGGACATGCTTATCCTTGCAAAAAAAATTGAGCTCAGGCAATACTAATGTTTATATCTACCATTCAGTACTACTGTTTATATCTAAACAAGATCTTATGATTTACACAGGTCGGGTTGTCGCAGGTTCCATGGAGCCCCCCTCCCCTCGTCAAGCTCGGCGCCAAGAGCGAGGAGCTGCTCTTCGCCTCGCCTCGCCTCGCACAAGCAACGTCGTATTCCTGTCTGCTCTTTCACTAGTGTCGACCCTTGCTTTCGTTCTTAATAATACACGCATGCTCCATAGCTAATACAGAAGATGCATTTCCATCCCATCTAGTAGGTGCTGACTCGATGCAAACAAATAAAATAAAATTAGTAGGTGTTGACTGCTCACACCCCATATATGTTGAACGATGCTAGTTGCTGTACCAATGTGATGTTGCTTGCTTGATTGATGACTTGTTGTCATTAACTAGAAAAAAGAAGAAGAAAACCTTGTCAATTTATTTGAGGAGAATCATGTATCCCATTCATTAGACAACCAGTACTACTACTTGTATTTGCATGTTTGCTTGCTTGCTTGCTTGTAGCACTATCAAGTGTGAGGAAATCCAGTACTAGGATGTGCGGAGCTGGGACGCTGTTGGATCATTAGCACTTGTAGCACTATCAAGTTTGTACTGATTGTAGATAGTAAACCTTGTAATTTTGTTTCCGTAAGCTAAACTTTGTGATTTAATTTCTGGAAGCTAAACGTTGTAAGTTTATTAAGAAACTTGAGCAAAATCATCCCACAAGTTAGTTGAAGTCACAAGTGCCTTTTATTGACAGAGTCTTCTGCCAAGGCGAATGTATATTCAAAACCACTTCTGATCACTTTGTGTTTTCTTTTTTAATATTTTGTTGTGTCTTGCTTGGTGGGAATTGATCCAGTTAAGTGGCTGACTCGGAATATTATGCTGTCAAGTTCGTGTCTTAGTGCGTCTGAGAATGTTGTTTCTTTCTTTCTTCCTTTTGTTGCAAACCTAAAAAGAAAGTGCAATGTGAACCTGGAAGGTGCATGTACTGCTGCTACTTTCGTGTACCAACTGCTATACTAGTTGGTTTGTGATGATCCAAACAAGTCGACAGCAGTAGTGCTGTTGGCAGTTGGTGTTTAATTTCATTGCTGTCATGGTATTTATTCTTTTGGCATGTCATGTATATGCTGGTGTTTAATTTTGTGATGTTAGTATGCTTGTGCTGACTAGTTTTGTTAGATCTTGCCACTTGAATGGATGGTCGTGTTAGTAGAATGGTATTTTGTTTTAGGCGCAATGTGTTGCAGTGAAGTTTTTGCACGACTTGCACTTGAGCCATGCATATTCATATCATGTATCTGTTTTCTTGTATGAATGGGTATCTCATTTTAACTAGTTGAAGGACAAAAAGCATGGCACTAACTCAATTTGTGTTATCATTTTAAATAAATGTCATTTTCTTGAATGGTCTGTTCATAATATATTTGCCCCAATGTTTCTGATTCTTCTCTCATTCATGTAACAGGGTGACAGAGGAAGCCATGTTGCAGTTTTGTTTGTTCCCAGCCCTGACTACGGTCGTCCAGCGAGTTTGGCATGTTGTTCATCTGACTACGGTCGTCGAGCGAGTCTGTTATTGTGATTGCTATTGTATTAGATGATCTGGTTGCTCTTATTTGAAACATCATGTGTGCTTTTTGTTTGGCAATTTAAATATTTGTTCAAATATGAAGAATATGAGCCTGATAGATGGGACCCATTTATCTGACTAGTGGACCCTTCTTTTGGGAAAAAAAGAAAAACTAAATTCGTTTAGACAAAAAGGCCACAACCCAACAATAAAAAAGGTTGCAATGTTGGGCTTGGCCCATGAAGCTGATAAAAAATTGATAGAAAAAATACATTAGAAAGGCCGAATTGTTGGGATAGGTCCATGTAGAAAACCAAATTGGACCGAGCTGAATCTTGTGCCACATCAGCTTGCCATGCTGGATGCCTACGTGGCCTGGGGAGGTTACTAGTGACCAAAACGCCACAGTGGACATATTTTGGTCATAAACATCTACGACCATTCCAGAAGAAAGGTCGCTATAGTCAGTTTACGACCTCTAGCTTTTGACCTTCTGTTTTTGGTCACAAAAAGGTCGCAAATGAAAAACCATGACCTTTCAGTGACCAATAGTGGTGGTCACAAGTTGACATATTTCCTGTAGTGCGCATAGGAAGGAGTGGAGGGCTTGCGATGGAGAATGACGAGGAGGAGTGCGCCCCCCAACCACCGATGTCGCAGACTTTGAGGTCACTGCCCGCCGCCCGTGGGGAAAACTGCATGCCCAAAATCCCCGACATAGTGGACGAGATCGAGGTACTTTGCGCAGCGGAGGGCAACTTGGAGGAGCGACAGCTACAGACCATGCATCTCCCGCACACGCCGACGCGCTAGGAGGCCGCCGCGCGCAACAGCATGCAGCCTCACCACCGTCGACACGTGGCGGGTAGCGATCCAAGACGGAAGCAGTGATGGCGACGGCTGGGACTTGATCTGCTGTATGTGGATGCCCTGGGATGGCGGTAGTGCTGATGGGAACGAGTTCGTCGCAGTCCCATCGTAGGGCATCCCATACTGGGCAGCGGAGCTGACCGGCGGTGGCTGCCGCAGCTGCAGCGACTGCTGCAGTGTCGCGCCGGGCAGCAGCAGCGGCTGCTGCGGTGGGGCGCCGGGCGCGGAGGAGGTCTCCAGCAGCTACAGCTGCCACTGCAGCCAGGGCTGGGCGGTGGTGGCGATGGATGGCAGCTGCAGCGGCCCGGCGAGCACGTTGAAGGCCGCCTGGTGCGGCGGTGATACGTCTCCAACGTATCTATAATTTTTGATTGCTCCATGCTACTTTTATCTACTGTTTTAGGCAATATTGGGCTTTATTATCCACTTTTATATTATTTTTGGGACTAACCTATTAACCGGAGGCCCAGCCCAGATTTGCTGTTTTATGCCTATTTCAGTGTGTCGAGGAAAAGGAATATCAGACGGAGTCAAAACGGAACGAAATCAACTGGAGAAGTTAATTTTGGTAGGAAACCAACCTGATGGGCTTGGAGTGCACGCCAGGAGAGTCCTGGGCTGCCCAGGAGGGTGGAGGGTGTGCCCTCCTCCCTGGGCGCGCCCCCCTACCTCGTGAGCAACCCGGAGGTCCACCGACGTACCCCCTGCACCCATATATACCTACGTACCCTAAAACTTCCAGAACAGAAGATAGATCGGGTGTTCCGCCGCCGCAAGCCTCTGTAGCCACCAAAAACAAATCGAGACCCTGTTCCGGCACCCTGCCGGAGGGGGATCCCATCACCGGAGGCCATCTTCATCATCCCGGCGCTATCCATGACGAGGAGGGAGTAGTTCACCCTCGGGGCTGAGGGTATGTACCAGTAGCTATGTGTTTGATCTCTCTCTCTCTTTCTCGTGTTCCTCTATGGCACGATCTTGATGTATCCCGAGCTTTGCTATTGTAGTTGGATCTTATGATGTTTCTCCCCCTCTACTCTCTTGTAATGAATTGAGTTTCCCCTTTGAAGTTATCTTATCAGGTTGAGTCTTTATGAGAACACTTGATGTATGTCTTGCATGGGATAACCGTGGTGACAATGGGTTATTCTGTTGATCCACTTGATGTATGTTTTGGTGATCAACTTGCGGGTTTTGTGACACTTGGGAACCTATGCATAGGGGTTGGCACACGTTCTTGACTCTCCGGTAGTAGCTTTGGGGCACTCTTTGAAGTACTTCTATGTTGGTTGGATGAATGTGAGATTGTGTGATGCATATCGTATAATCATGCCCACGGATACTTGAGGTGACAATGGAGTATCTAGGTGACATTAGGGTTTTGGTTGATTTGTATCTTAAGGTCTTATTCTAGTACGAACTCTTTTATAGATCGATCCGAAAGAATAGCTTTGTGGTGGTTTCGTACCCGACCATAATCTCTACGTTTGTTCTCCGCTATTAGTGTCTTTGGAGTGACTCTTTGTTGCATGTTGAGGGCTTGTCATATGTTCTATCTATGTTATTATTGTTGAGAGAACTTACACTAATGAAAGTATGAACCCTAGGCCTTGTTTCCTACCATTGCAATACCGTTTACGCTCACTTTTACCACTCGTTACCTTGCTGTTTTTATTATTTCAGATTACAAAAACCTATATCTACCATCTATTTTGCATTTGTATCTTCATCTCTTCGCCGAACTAGTGCACCTATACAATTTACCATTGTATTGGGTGTGTTGGGGACACAAGAGACTTTTTGTTATTTGGTTGTAGGGTTGTTTGAGAGAGACCATCTTCATCCTACGTCTCCTACGGATTGATAAACCTTAGGTCATCCACTTGAGGGAAATTTGCTACTGTCCTACAAACCTATGCACTTGTAGGCCCAACAATGTCTACAAGAAGAAAGTTGTGTAGTAGACATCAAGCTCTTTTCTGACGCCGTTGCCGGGGAGGTTAGCACTTGAAGGTATATCTTTAGATCTTGCAATTGAATCTTTTTGTTTCTTGTTTTAGCACTAGTCTAGTTTATAAAAGAAAACTACAAAAAAATGGAGTTGAGTTTGTCTCATACGCTTCACCTTTTTAATATCTTTCGTGAGTATGATGGAAAGGATAATTGTGCTCAAGTGCTAGAAGAATAAATCTATAGAATGTTTTTATATGATGAGCATGATTGCAATGTTGTTAGTATGAATTCCTTGAATATCCATGATGCTAATGATATGCAAAGCCACAAGCTTGGGGAATCTATGTTTGATGAATATGATATATTTTGTCCCCCAAGCTTTGATGAGAAAATTTACTATGATGAAAGCATGCCTCCTATCTATGATGATTATTGTGATGATACGTATGCTATAAAGAAAAAGTTTGCTTATGTGGAGAGTAGTAAATTTTCTATGCTTGTAGATCATGAAAAGAATGTTTTAGGTGCTGGTTATATTGTTGAATTCATTCATGATGCTACTGAAAATTATTATGAGGGAGGAACATATGCTTGTAGGAATTGCACCAATATGAATTTAGAATGAGTTCATTACAGTAGATAAGTTAGAATACAGTAGATATTACATCAATATGAATTTAGAATGAGTTCATTATAGTACCTAAGTGGTGGTTTTTTGTTCTTATACTAACGGAGCTTACGAGTTTTGTTTTGAGTTTTGTGTGGTTGAAGTTTTCAAGTTTTGGGTAAATATTCGATGGAATATGGCATAAGGATTGGAAAGAGCCTAATCTTGGGGATGACCAAGGCACCCCAAGGTAATATTCAAGGACAACCAAGCAACTAAGCTTGGGGATGCCTCGGAAGGCATCCCCTCTTTCGTCCTCGTTCATCGGTAACTTTACTTGGAGCTATATTTTTATTCACCACATGATATGTGTTTTGCTTGGAGCGTCATTTTATTTTGTTAGTTTTTGCTTGCTGTTAGTTATAATAATGTTTTTCTTCTTTAGTTTCAATAAAAAAGTCAAGGACAGCCTTTGCCATGCTTATTTTGCTTGTATACATGTTGCTGTTTGAAAACAGAAAGTTTACCGCTGTTGCAAAAATTCCCTAGAAACGTCAGAGCATGGTCTAACGTTGAATCTTTTTGCATATTGAGATATGATAAATTTATTACAGTGGGAATTTTAGTTCATAATTTTTGGAGTCAGGGAAGTATTGATACTCTTGCATTATTTACTGACTGTACTGTTTTGACAGATTGCTGTTATGGTTGTATTGTTTGCATATGTTTGCTTGTTTAATGATTCTATTTGATGGTAGGAGTATTAAATATGCAGAGGCATTTAGTATGCAATGTTGAATAATAATGTTAGTGATTTGTTACAGTAGAAGATGATAAGGTTTTGCATTGGTTTATACTAACCTATCTCACGAGTTCTTGTTGAGTTTGTTGTGAATGCAGCTTTTGATAAAAAGAGAAACCATGATATAAGAGGAATTAAGTAGACACAAAAGTTCAAGCTTGGGGATGCCCAAGGCACCCCAAGACAATATTTCAAGAAGTCTCAAGCATCTAAGCTTGGGGATGCCCCGGTAGGCATCTCACCTTTCTTCTTCAACAACTATCGGTTAGTATTGGTTGAGCCTAAGTTTTTGCTTCTTCACATGAGTTGTGCTATCCTTGCATTGTAGTTTTCTTTAGCTTTGCTTTCTGTTTGAATGAAGTATCAAGATCTGAAATCCTTTAATGAGAGAGAGCCATACACAAATTAGAATTTGCTAGAATACTCTATGTGCTTCACTTATATCTTTTAGAGCATGGTGGTAGTTTTATTTTGAAGAAATATATGAACTCTCATGCTTCACTTATATTATTTTGAGAGTCTTAAATAGCATGGTAATTTGCTTAATGTTAATATACTTGGTATTCAAGATATGTGAAACTTTCTTTTGAGTGCGTTGAATACTAAGATAAGTTTGATGCTTGATAATTGTTTTGAGATATGGAGGTGATAATATCAAAGTCGTGCTAGTTGGGTGATTATGAATTTGAGAAATACTTGTGTTGAAGTTTGCAAGTCCCGTAGCATGCACGTATGGTTAAAGTTGTGTAACAAATTTGAAACATGAAGTGTACTTGGCTTGTGCATCCTTATGAGTGGCGGTCGGGGACGAGCGATGGTCTTTTCCTACCAATCTATCCCCCTAGGAGCATGCGCATAGTACTTGATTTTTGATGACTTCTAAATTTTTGTAATAAGTATATGAGTTCTTTTGACTAATGTTGAGTCCATGGATTATACGCACTTTTACCTTTCCGCCATTGCTAGCCTCTTCGGTACCGTGCATTGCCCTTTCTCACCTTGAGAGTTGGTGCAAACTTCACCGGTGCATCCAAACCCCGTGATACGATATGCTCTATCACACATAAGCCTCCTTATATCTTCCTCAAAACGGCCACCATACCTACCTATTATGGCATTTCCATAGCCATTCCGAGATATATTGCCATGCAACTTCCATCATCATCATCATGACATACATTACTTTTGTCATATTGCCATTGCATGATCATGTAGTTGACAACGTATTTGTGGCAAAGCCACCATGCATTATTTTTCATACATGTCACTCTTGATTCATTGCACCATCCCGGTACACCGCCGGAGGCATTCATATAGAGTCATATCTTGTTCTAAGTTTCAAGTTGTAATCCTTGTGTTGTAATCAATAGAAGTGTGATGATCATCATTATTAGAGCATTGCCCAAAAAAAAGAGAAAGGCCAAAATAAAAAAAAGAAAGGCCCAAAAAAAGAGAAAGGCCAAAAAAAGGACCAAATATATATATATATATATATATATATATATATATATATATATATATATATATAAGGGCAATGCTACTATCTCTTTTTCCACACTTGTGCTTCAAAGTAGCACCTTGTTCTTCATGTAGAGAGTCTCATATATTGTGCTTCAAAGTAGCACCTTGTTTTTCATGTAGTGAGTTTCATATACTAGTGGGAATTTTTCATTATAGAACTTGGCTTGTATATTCCTATGATGGGCTTCCTCAAAATGCCCTAGGTCTTCGTGAGCAAGCAAGTTGGATGCACACCCACTAGTTTTCTTTTGTTGAGCATTCATAGCTCTAGTGCATACGTTGCATGGCAATCCCTACTCCTCATGTTGACATCAATTGATGGGCATCTCCATAGCCTGTTGATTAGCCTCGTCAACGTGAGACTTTCTCCTTTTTTGTCTTCTCCACACAATCCCCATCATCATATTCTATTCCACCCATAGTGCTATATCCATGGCTCACGCTCATGTATTGCGTGAAGGTTGAAAAAGTTTGAGATTATTTGAGTATGAAACAATTGCTTGGCTTGTCATCGGGGGTATAGAAGTTGGGAACATCTTTGTGTGACGAAAATGAAGCATAGCCTAACTATATGATTTTGTAGGGATGAACTTTCTTTTGACATGTTATTTTGAGAAGACATGATTGCTTTGATTAGTATGCTTGAAGTATTATTACTTTTATGTCAATATAAACTTTTGTCTTGAATCTTTCGGATCTGAATATTCATGCCACAATTAAGAAGATTTACATTGAAATTATGCCAAAGTATCACTCCGCATCAAAAATTCTTTTTTATCATTTACCTACTCGAGGACGAGTAGGAATTAAGCTTGGGGATGCTTGATACGTCTCCAACGTATCTATAATTTTTGATTTCTCCATGGTACTTTTATCTACTGTTTTAGGCAATATTGGGCTTTATTATCCACTTCTATATTATTTTTGGGACTAACCTATTAACCGGAGGCCCAGTCCAGATTTGCTGTTTTATGCCTATTTCAGTGTGTCGAGGAAAAGGAATATCAGACGGAGTCAAAACGGAACGAAATCAACTGGAGAAGTTAATTTTGAAAGGAAACCAACCTGATGGGCTTGGAGTGCATGCCAGGGGATTCCCGGGCTGCCCATGAGGGTGGAGGGCGCGCCCTCCCCCCTGGGCGCGCCCCCCTACCTCGTGAGCAACCCGGAGGACCACCGACGTACCCCCTGCACCCATATATACCTACGTACCCTAAAACTTCCAGAACAGAAGATAGATCAGGATTTCCGCCGCCGCAAGCCTCTGTAGCCACCAAAAACCAATTGGGACCCTGTTCCGGCACCCTGCCGGAGGGGGATCCCATCACCGGAGGCCATCTTCATCATCCCGGCGCTATCCATGACGAGGAGGGAGTAGTTCACCCTCGGGGCTGAGGGTATGTACCAGTAGCTATTTGTTTGATCTCTCTCTCTCTCTCGTGTTCTCTCTCGTGTTTCTCTATAGCACGATCTTGATGTATCCCGAGCTTTGCTATTGTAGTTGGATCTTATGATGTTTCTCCCCCTCTACTCTCTTGTGATGAATTGAGCTTCCCCTTTGAAGTTATCTTATCAGATTGAGTCTTTATGAGAACACTTGATGTATGTCTTGCATGGGATAACCGTGGTGACAATGGGTTATTCTATTGATCCACTTGATGTATGTTTTGGTGATCAACTTGCGGGTTTCGTGACACTTGGGAACCTATGCATAGGGGTTGGCACACGTTCTTGACTCTCCGGTAGTAGCTTTGGGGCACTCTTTGAAGTACTTTTATGTTGGTTGGATGAATGTGAGATTGTGTGATGCATATCGTATAATCATGCCCACGGATACTTGAGGTGACAATGGAGTATCTAGGTGACATTAGGGTTTTGGTTAATTTGTATCTTAAGGTGTTATTCTAGTACGAACTCTTTTATAGATCGATCCGAAAGAATAGCTTTGTGGTGGTTTCGTACCCGACCATAATCTCTATGTTTGTTCTCCGCTATTAGTGTCTTTGGAGTGACTCTTTGTTGCATGTTGAGGGCTTGTCATATGTTCTATCTATGTTATTATTGTTGAGAGAACTTACACTAGTGAAAGTATGAACCCTAGGCCTTGTTTCCTACCATTGCAATACCGTTTACGCTCACTTTTACCACTCGTTACCTTGCTGTTTTTATTATTTCAGATTACAAAAACATATATCTACCATCTATTTTGCACTTGTATCTTCATCTCTTCGCCGAACTAGTGCACCTATACAATTTACCATTGTATTAGGTGTGTTGGGGACACAAGAGACTTTTTGTTATTTGGTTGCAGGGTTGTTTGAGAGAGACCATCTTCATCCTACGCCTCCTACGGATTGATAAACCTTAGGTCATCCACTTGAGGGGAATTTGCTACTGTCCTACAAACCTGTGCACTTGCAGGCCCAACAACGTCTACAAGAAGAAGGTTGTGTAGTAGACATCAGGCGGCTGCCACAGCAGCCACGGCAGCGCAGGGGCGGCGATGGGCGGCGCAGCCGGGTGCGGCCCGTAGGACCCGGCCAAGAACAGGTGGATCTCCTGGACCGCCTGGGTTAGGTCCCGCAGCACCCCAGACACCTCCTCCAGGGTGAGGACGGTGGGGGCGAGCGCGAGGGAGGATCTCGGCGTGGGCAGGAGCGGGGCGACGGTCGTGGTGGTCGCCGGAGGCGACGAGGTGACTGGCTGCAGAAGAGACGGGCTTGGCGGCGGTGAAGACATGATCGAATCGAAGCTAGCTGATACCAAATTGTTATGGCGCTGCTAGAAGGAGGGTGCGAGAGGGCCGGCCGGGGGCCTTTTGTCCACGGCCAGGCAAGAGGGAAGGGATTTCCTTCTTAATTCTTGCTTGATTAGATTGATATATCTCCTCTCTTTATATAGAGAGGTTTACTTGACTCCCAAGCAAGGCTTACTTGACCCCTAAGCAAGCGACCCTTATCTCTAATTAACCCTAAGACTAATGGGCCCATTAGGCCCATTACGTACTCTAACAAATGTAATTCCCTGAGTTCACAACGGCCACTTGATGACATGATACAATGCATGTTCGAGATGAACTTGTGCTCATTTACAAAACTTGCATTGCCGTTTAGATTTCATTTTCTGTGAGAGTATTTTCTGTCACAACTTTTTGTTGTTAGAATCTTCCTGGTTCAGTATCTACAACTCTAAGCTGCTTATACAGAGAATGCAGGTCCAACTAATTTGTACACTCTCTTAGACTTTTGGTAAGAACAATTTTTCATGCATAAAACTTATGTTTCTTCTCACTGACCTGGACAGGAATAATGAACATGGAACCCTACCTGTCAACAAGCATACATTTTCTGTTCATGTGAATCTCTGATCCCGTCGAAGGTGCACACAGGCTCGGCAACGGTGGTAGGTACGAAATGTTGTCGGCTTGAAACTGATGAAATGGTGTTGGATTTCCTTGTGCTGTTTGTTGTTGTATCTTGCTGCGTATTACCATTGTATTATGAGTTTAATTAGGATGGAATACTGTTCAAGTCTCGTTTGATGTTTCCTGAAACTGTTTATGCTTTCCCTTATCAACAGTTCATTACTTTGACGCTTTCTCAAGAACTGAGCTAGTTTAAGCTGAATGCTCACTGTTTTCTCCCTTTTTACAGCCGATGCTGCCTTGCAATTACTAAACTTAGGCGTCAGCACACTTAGGTCACAAATTGGGGGAATTCGTGCCTACTTGGCATTTCATGAGTTATGAAAATGCAAGAAAGGATACTAAATCTCATCGTTAACTGGATTCTGAATAGAAAGATTAAGAAGAAGAAAAGATTCAAAATAAAGACAGAAATACCCAAGCACAGGACAACCCCAAGGGATTGTAGTTTTTTTCCTACCAATGGGAGCTTTCCCTTCACCGCCCCCATAGGGGTGGTCCACAGGGTTCATAACTACCCTTCTTACTATGGGGCGTTTACCTAGCCAACACTTAGATCCGGCTCTACCCAAACTTTTTTGGTTCACCTCAACATTACCCACTTGCCCGACTGTTGCTAAGCAGTTTTGGGATACTAAACGTACCTCCCAGATGGTAATCTTAAAGTGGCCGATTTACCCTCTTTTGCAATGAGTTTCTCTACAACACCTGCCGCTCTAGCTAATTGCCCACCCCTTCCACGTGTGATTTCTATGTTATGCATGGCCACATAGCAGATCGATGCCGCCTTACTTATTGAACAATATATATAAAGCATCCTTAAACAGACCTAGTGATGGTTAATGCCATGAAATGCATGCATGATCACTCTCTGATGTGATCTCTTCTCAGGGAGCATTCGGAGCAAGGGGCGGGAGCTTGAATCCGGCACAGGTGCGATGAACTTGTCATTTGTGATTTTTGAGAGTAAACTTCAAAAGTTTTATATGAAATTTATGTTTCATTTTACAAAAGAATTTCAATTACGTAAATCAATTCATGGCATCCTTATTCTAGTTTCACTCCAACACATATGAGCAAAGGAAGAGGGTAAACCAAATTCTAGAATTAAATCAGACAAATGAATTCCGAGAGAAAATCCAGAAAAGTCCAAAAGGTAAAAACTGGTGCTTATACATGACATTCTAATCTTTTTCATTCTTCTCATGTTTTAGCAAATTATTCTTAATCTTATAAGTGATACTGTCTAAAAAATTGAAAATATTTTCACTTGAAGATAAAATTAAACTCGGCATGGTGTGCATTGATTTTTTCAATGACACACATCATAAATATATAACAAAGAAATATCACTCCCTCCGATCCATATTAGTTGCCGCTCAAATGGATGTATCTAGCACTGAAATACATCTAAATACATCTGTTTGAGCGACAAGTAATATGGATCGGGGGGGAGTTGTTAATGTTTAACAATAATGCTATGTGGTATAAAAATAAAATACTTAAGTTTGTTTTAAAAAATTATGAAAAAGTATAAATGTTTAATATAAATATTATTTGATTTAGCTCACCAAAGTAACAGAAAAAATTTCGACCAAATTATGATTGAGAAATTGAATGGTGAACCAGGAGGATATACTAGCTGAAATACTCGATTAGCAAAGAATGTTTATGCCAGCCAGAACAAGGCAACACACATAGACCATACAAGGAAAGCTGCAGTGGATCACATGCAAAGGCTCGGGTCATCAAACAAATAGAGCATGTGTGACAAATTCGATCTCCTCAGTTTCCAAATGCAACGAGATAATTTCCCTCCCGTCGCTTGACATCACACTCTAAAGTACTTGGTCTCTAACGCGTTGCGAATGTTTCACCCCGAGACCGCGTCTCTCTTTATTTATCGCACACAACATTACACACTCGGCTCCGGGCATCTGGAACATGGTTATTTCATTTTTCCTCGTCTTTCTCAAACACTTTCATAGGAGTAGCAACACTTGTGATTTGTAGATGGTGGGGATTAGCGAAGTATTCCAACAATTAAAAAAATCAGTTTCAATGAAGATGGCGAGCATGACTTTGATATACTGCGGTGGTGGCAATGACCACAAACTTACATATCCGGTGCTTTGCATATTAACACGAGTGTTATCGGTACTTGTCTCACCATTATCATCGAAATCTGCTTTCAGCCTGGTTGAAAGAATACTTAGGAGAGAAGAACCAGTCTCACCTTAGATATGGTGAAAACACTAATGATTCTGAAAGATGAGGGCCTATCCAGAAGGAGAGCCCAACACACTCTGGACAACAAAGAACCAGAAGCCATGTTTGAATATCTTGCTATCAAAGACGAAGAGAAAGAATAGTTGTACTCTTTTTCTTTCCGATGGATGGAAGAGTTTTAATGAGGCAATCACTAATAATGCTAAAAAATTATTCCATATGACAGCTTGCCTCGTTTTCTGATTTTCCTGTATATTTCTGTTTTTTTACAACAACAAAAACTTAAATATCTTAAGGTATGGACGTTTTTCCGATTTTTTCAAGGTATTTGGACCAAACTGCCTCGAAGTCCCACGCGCCAAATGTGTCGCGTGCCTACCCGGTTACCAAGGAGGTTGTGCCTAGGCCTGGGGAGTTAGCACCGTACATTTTTTTTGAGAAACTTGCCAAGCTTTATTCATTCAAAACAATGTTCATAGGTACACTAGTTGGAGACGGAGTGCGGCCTTCTCTTTATTTACCAGCCTGCTTTTGAGGGATGGGTGTGGTTATGTAGTGCAGGGTCGCGTGCAGGGAGCCGTTGTTGGGTCGGCCCAGTAACCACATAGCAGCATCATGCTGACATTACTAATGTTTTTCTTTTTTCTTCACTTTTTTCCTTTTATTTTTACCATATTCGAAATTTATATTACAAAAAAAACTTTATATAAAATTTTGAAAATGTTAATTATGCATTTGAAAATGTTTAATATATATAGAAAAATATTAATCATGTGTATGAAAAATATTTTTGACATTTAAAAAACTGCCGTGCGTTTAAAAAGTGTACAATTTTCTTAAAATGTTTATATACTTTAAGAAAAGTTGGGTAATTCAAAAACGTGCTTCATACATTAAAAAAATATATGTTACATTCAAAAAATGTACATGTGTTTCAAAAATGGTTTTGTGACATTCTAAAAACATGTGTATACAATATTAAAAAATCTGTTTGTGAAATTTTAAAAAATGTATACTTGACATTTTAAAAAATCCAGCAATTCAAAAAAATGATCGTGACATATAGAAAAGTTATACAATGTAAAATCAATGTTTGTCTTCGTCTTAGATATTTATTTTCATCAAAAAATGTACCACGTATTTCCATGAATGTCCGTGAAATATTTATGTCCATTTGAATCTCTGATCCCACAATGGTCGCAGGTCGCAGTTTAGTTTTATATTTCCTCTTGGAAGTTGTTGTGTGAATCTTTCTGGTTCAGTATTTACAACTCTAAGCTGCTTATACGGAGAGCGCAGGTCTAACTAATTCGTACTCACTTAACCTTTTGGTAAGAACATTTGTTGCATGCATAGTGGTCATGTTTCCGGAAATCCGTTGGTGCTCCCGGGAGCACGCACTCCTGCGTGCAGAATTATTTTTTGAAATTGTAAAAAAAATGAACAAAAATTCTATGTGTTCTTTGTCACATCCAAATCTGTAGGCAAAAAGATTAAACATTTTGACCCGTCCCAAAAAAAAAAATGTTACCCCAAAATGTCACCCTAAATTTATTTTTTCCACCGGCGAAACACCGCTGCTCCGTTTCGCATGAAAAATTTCAAG
Source organism: Triticum aestivum (assembly GCF_018294505.1). Lineage (NCBI taxonomy): Eukaryota > Viridiplantae > Streptophyta > Magnoliopsida > Poales > Poaceae > Triticum > Triticum aestivum. Next base: position 696,539,252 of record NC_057810.1, on the reverse strand, counting down.
GATGCTTGCGACACAAACACGAACGTATACAAAAAAAAATAGAATTTTTTGAAAACATTTACTATGTATTTTTTTGTTTACTATTCACGCAGGAGCGCGTGCTTTGGGAGCGAAAACGCCATTCTCTCATGTTTCTTCTTACTGACCTGGACAGGAATGATGAACATGGGCTCTCCTAACTATCAGCGAGCAGAAATATTTCTGTCCCTATGAGGGTCACACAGGCTCGACAATGATGGCGGGTACGAAATGCTATAGGCTTGGAAGACTGGTGCTGGATCTCTTTGTTCTGTTTGTCGTGTGTATCCTGCCGTGTATTACCATCTTATTGTGAATTTAATTAGGATGGAATTTAACAAGTGCAAACTTGAAGTTTCACTCACTTTGAGCACAACCTAAGCAGTGTAGTGTGTGGGCAATGTTTGTCGATCAGAACGCATATCGATCTTGTTCAAGTCTTTTGATGGGAAATAGCAGGTGTTCTGCTTATGCATTAAGATAGAGGAAAAAGATCCTGTTCAAGTCTTGTTTGTTGTTTCCTGAAATCGTTTGTGCCATGAACAATCATCTTTCTTTCCCTTATCAACAGATCACCACGCCGACGCTTTCTCAACACAAGAAAAAATTGAACTAGATCAAGCAGAGTGTTCACTGTTTTATTCCATTACAGCCGATGCTGCCTTACAATTACTGAACATAGACGGCATCATACTAGCAGATCGATGCTGAACAATATATATAAAGCATCGTTGAACACTACGGCACCTTTGCTGACAGACCTAGTGATGGTCGATGCCATGGCATGCATGCATGCTCGCCCTGTGATGTGATCTCTTATCAGGGAGCGTTCGGGGGAAGGGGCGGGAGCTTGAATCCCGGTGCAGGCGCGATGAACTTGCCTTCCTCCCGGCTGCTTTCCTCGCCTGACAAACATGTAACAAAAATCAACATGAAGGCGCACTCAAAAATTTCTTTATCAGGGAACGAGGACAGTAGGTAAATTGGTTACCAAAGATGATGCGGCGGTTCTGTTTGCTTTACTCTGCTTGCTTCTCTTTCTCCGAGCCTTTTTATCGTACCACCAGAAAATTATCAACGCAATGGCGCAGAGTCCTCTACCTTTATCCACCCAAGAAATGGCGCCTTGGCAGGCAGTAGAAATGGTGTCTGATGGCTGCGTGCCAGTGGGCAACCCTCCCTTGATGCCTTGCATCCAGCCGTGGCTCCGCGTGCCGCGCCGGAGCGGTGGCACGACATGGCCACCGGCGAGATCGCCGGCCACGAGGACGAGCAAAACCACAGCCATGAAGGCTGTTTTGGATGCCATTTTTGCCCGTCTATCTCTCTTTTGCTAGCTGTTCGACATACCGAAAACACCAGTAGTCTGCACTGCACATGGCCGGGGAGTGCAGATATATATGTAGGACAAGTGCCGATCGGTGCGTGAGCCAGACAGAGGAGATTACTGCTACTAGCTACTCTGCGGGCTTGTAGTCGTAGCGTGGGTCTTTGATGAGACGATGAATGCGTAGCACATGAATGGAGGAATCCGTATCTTGTCGATCGGCAGTATCCACTGCGACTGCGATCCATCACATATGCTCGGGAAAACAGTCGACAGAGGCAGGTTAGAACTGCCGTCTGTCTACCGTATTGCAAAAAAAGACTATATTTATACAAAAAAACATAGAAGAAAAAACGTGAATAGAAAAAAGTAAAAATGGAAACCTAATAGAAAAAACCGGAAGAAGCAATAAAGGAACGAAAAAACACGTTTATTGTTCAATCTAGTGTTTGCGAGAAATTTGCATTTATGTTCTACACTCTTCTTTAATTTGGGCAATACAACTGTTTCTACACTCTTATTCAGTCTAGTGTTTGCGGGGATTTGCATTTCTGTTGCTATTTCAAAATAATTCAAGTCGAGATATACTTTTGTGAAACAACAACACATAGTCTACATGCTTAAAGTATATGTGCTACCCCCTTCGAGATCAAGGACGTCTTGAGGCCCAAACATGTACTCCACTCCCCTTTCCATATCCCTACCGAACAAGCTCTTGCCTTCCTCTGAATCACTAGCACCAGCTTGACCCCACGGGCGCCGCTGATACCTCCTTAGCGCCCCCAGCCTCTCCGCGACCTCCTTCATGCCGGCCGCTCTTCCCCGCTCACGCTCACGCAGCGGGTCACGATGTGGGTGACCTCTTCCAGTGCCTCGGACCCCATTTCTTTCCTCACCTGACCATCCAGGAGCTTCTCATGCGTGCCGGCCTTCGCGGCCACTACGAAGCGTGACACGAGGCTCCTGTCCTCCGGCCCACTGAAGCAGATCGCCTTCTTGCCGGTCAGGAGCTCCAGCAGTACGACGCCAAAACTGTACACGTCACTTTTGTCTGTCAGCTATCACGTCATGAGGTACTCCGGGTCCAGGTACCCGCAAGTGCCCTGCACCAATGTTGCGATTTGAACCTCGTCGCTTGGTGCCAACATTGATGCCCCAAAGTCCGAGACTTTGGCGGTTAGATTGTTGTCGAGGAGGATGTTGGCGGTCTTGACATCTCCATGGAGGATCGGCGGCGAGGCCGATGAGTGCATGTATGCCAACGCCTCCGCCGACTCCGCCGCTATCCGGAGACGGGTGTCCGAGGTCGTGTCGGTGTTAAGGTCCTTTCCATGGAGGAAGTGGTAGAGGGTTCCGTTTGAGACGTACTCATAGACCAGCATCGGCACCTCCACGTCAAGGCAGCAACCGAGCAGCTTCACGACATTACGGTGGTTGATCTGGGAGAGAATGAGCATCTCCATCGTGAACTCCTTGATATCGGACTCCTCCATCATCTTAGACTTCTTGATCGCCACCATAGTCTCGTCCTCCAAAACGCCCATGTAGACTATGCCATGGCCGCCGCGTCCGAGGACCTGGTCTGTGGCGAAGTTGTTGGTGGCCTTCTCAAGCTCTTCTTCCGAGAATATCTTGAACCCGCCGCTGCCTCCTACAGAGGTACCTCTATTGGAACGCATCTGCTGCTGCAAGATGACGCCTCCATTGTGCTCGAAGAAGTTCCGCTTTGATTTGATCAGTTTCCTCTTCTGGAGCCCCAGGTAGAGCCAGGAGCACATGAACACCGACAAGAACACCCCAACACTGACTCCTAAAGATGGCATTGCATACACGGTCATTAGCTTAGATTCTTGTTTTCAGAAATTGCAGGAAGAACCAACGATCAAGATAAGTGGAATATGTGTACCTATAACGGCTTTCAGAGCTAAGGTGAAATTGTCCTTTGTCCGGCAGCCGTTCTTGGCGGTGGCACCTCCACTTGTACCCGGTGGGCATTGGCAAGTGTGGCTCCCCGGCGTGTTTGTGCACACGCCATAGCACCGGTATTCGTCTTTCAGATGGCACTCGTCGATGTCTTCAGTTTGCAAAGCAATTTCAGCATCATTTGGTCAGACAAAATCACAAATGTACGTAGTAACAGAGGTACTCGTGTCATGAATCAGTAGGATGTGTACACGCGCATCCACCATGGAGGTAAGGGTTGCTGTTGTAGCCCTTGGGGCAGCTGCACCGGTACCCGGGGCCATTGGTTGCGTCAACGCACTGGCTGCCCACGCTCCGGCAGGCGAAGTCGGCCTCGTTTTGCCCGGCAGCGCTGCAGTTGCCGACGTTGCGGAGGGCCCAGTCCAGTACGAGGGCCACGGCGAAGTCGTTGGTGCGGTTGAGGAAGACACGGTCGGTGTAGGTGAACCACTCGTCCTCGACGAGGAACACGTAGTGGCACGACGTAGCATTGGTGGTGAAAGCGGTTGAATCTTTCGACGGCGGGAAATTCAAAACCGAGCTCTTCTTGAGCCTTCATTTTATTTGTTTGGACTAAAACAGAGGCAATAGGTAAGACTTTTGAAGGTCTATGTTGTGGGCTTCTCTGTTGGATTTTTGTGTATATAAGGCCTCATTTAGGTTTTTAATTCCCACACATCGTCCTTTGCATATCCCCTCTTCATGGTATGGCTTTATACAAGGACAAGAAAATAATGCATAATTTGTCCATAATTTAAACGAGTTGTCTTCTTTTAAGTTTTTTTCTTGGGGGTTTCCAACCTTGTTAGCTTCATTCCATTGGAATTAAATCTCTGTTTATAAATTTAAGAACACAATTAGTCCCCTAATCACCTTGTTGTTAATGGCAAAACCCTCAAAGGGGCAATATGTCCTTTCAATCTCTCCATTTTTTGTGGTTGATGACAACATGAGAAATAGCAAGTCACACACATAAATATGCATTATGCTACAAAAGTTATTAACAAAGTCCCACAAGCTCATTGAACATGCAAACAAATTCAAGACCCCATGGCCAACATCCTAAAAGTATAAAACCCACAACAAAAACCAATAGGACTTACTTTCTCCCCATTGGCATCAAGATGACAAACAAGGAAAAGGAAGCGACGATGCTAATGCGTAGCCCCTAGTACTCCTCATGATCCTCATCTTCTTATTTTTCATCCACATCCTCATCTTCGTATCGATCGGCGATGAAGAATCATCATCATCAAAAGGATAGTGAAACTCCTCAACATCACTAATGTATTCCTCGAATCCATGATACCTATCTTCTCCAATTTTACACCTCTTATACTTGACCATCTTTCACCCTTACATGATCTTTGTATTGCCTCACATGTATAGCCTTGCAAATGTGCCAAACAAAGCCCTTGACTGATGGATGGTAAATGAAAGGGTGGAGGGCTGGCGGGTTTCGATCGAGACTACTGATTTACATATTCATTAGAAGGTTACAAGAGGTAGCAATTGGGAATCCAGGGGAAGAAGAGAGCGAAGGGAGGAAGGATGTCATTTGTTTTGATCCTAATGGATGATATTTGTACACACATAGTTTAGTTAACTAGAGCTTTGATCTTAGGTGTCACCCTTACGTCAGGATCCACAACCCATTCAAGGGCCACGTGCTTTGTGAACGGCCTTTGTGAACACCTCAACATCACCTCCTTCCTTTCAAAACTGTATTTTTCCTGTCTTTCACCGCCCATTTACATCTCGTCGATAGGAACGCCAACACTAAAATCAGCATGAGGGCACATAAAAAACATGTGCACCAGGGAACGACAATAGAAGGTTAAGTATACTGATAATGCTATGGTTTTGTGTGTTTACCTTTATTCGCCTTTTCTATTACCCTTTTATACCACTAAAGACTAAACACAATGTCAATGCAACAGTGGTGTTTCTCTTGGAGAACCATTTTCGCGATTCCATGTATTGTCAATGATGATCCATGTTGCTGCTTGGCGTGGATAACAATTGCTCCTTTTTAGGGTATTTGGTGGTGTGCATTCTCGACTAACTCTTGTCGCTGCAGAGATGCCAGGTGTAATTGGTATCTTCTTGATATAAAAATATACTAAATAATGTCAATACTCAATATAATACTCTGCTAAAAGGCGGGGAAGAATCATCTACATTATTTCGTGCCAAAAAAGAATTCTAGCACATTAGGTACATAAAAATGTGATGCTATTTTTAGCGGTCCATGATAGGAGCGCATCTATCTCCCGCACTTTGGCAGATCCGAGGGTGGCGGGGGAAGAGTGGTGTCGAGAGTGGGCCCGTGATGGACAATGAGATGTCGATGTGCCCTCATGCTGACTTTCGTGCCAAGTAGAAGTTTGTTATACCAGTCTTTCACCGCCCATCGCATCTCGTTCATTGGAGTGCCAACACAAAAGTCAGCATGAGGGCACATGAAAAACATCAATAGATGGCCAATAAACAATGTCAATATTCAATACTCCCTCCATTTTTATATACAAGGCCACAAACTCAAATTACAGGTACCAATGTAAAATTTAATGTCTGCTTTGAAAGTCAGTTTTTCTTTTTGTTTACTGGGATCATTAATACCCCACATCCATGCAAGAAAACTGAGTGGAGGAAGTAGCTGACTATCATTATGACTGCATGCATGCAACTATTAAACAGTTGCTAGTACGAGAAAATATCAGTTGATGGCCTTGTATAGATGCAAAACGTATATTTCATAGTGGCCTTGTATATAAAAATAGAGGGAGTACAATACTACCTCCGTCTCGGTGAATAAGTCATTCACGTAGGAAAAATGCTATTCTGAGCTCGAGCTCAGATGAGCTTCATATCAGAGCCGTCAGCTCCCGCTAAGATTCGCACCATCCAACGTATTTCCATTTGTATTCGAAGTAGTATATACAACCTATGGCCCACTAACCTATCTCCTTTAATGTAATGTAATGTCTGTCGTCCCTCCGCCAGGCGGCTCAGCCCGTGCAACCCGTCGTGGGCCACGGCTCAGACGTTACGCTACAAACGGCCGTCAACTGACCGGCCCATTTATTGCACGCTCCAGCCAACGGATCCATCCTTTCGCCGGAAGTTTCGTTCCCTTCCCAACCCCTACCTTATCTTCTTCATTCTCGCCGGCAAGAACCAGATCCGGAGACGATAACTACCTCCTCTTCGTCGTCGCAGCCCGACGATGTACTCCCACTGATTCTTTGCCCCACCTGCGGCGATCCCCTTTGTGAACATCCACATGCTTGTTCCAGGCTGGTTATGTCTGTTCTTGAGATCCACGGACACGTACCTGACGGAGCTGAGTCGCCATGGCTTATTCCAGCCATAGGTGCTGCACGCCTGCACCAGCCTCTAGCCGTGCACACATCCGCTTCCCTTCACCGGAGATCCAGGCGCGAACACAGTCTCTTGGACGGCAGCCAGGCGAAGATTCAACCAGCTCATGTACGTGCCCAACCACAGCTTCAGCAGCCCTGCCCCCTTGCACGGCATCTCACTGCTGCTCGACGGACAGCAAACGCACAACACTGCTGCTTGCCGGCACCAACCTGAATACCTGATCCTGGTCATCGCTATGCTGTTCTTAATCTTCCTGCAGCGCAGCAGTTAGTACCGTGTAGAAAGTCCTGTACTATGGAGAGTCGTCTAGTGCTTATAATTATCTAATTCCAGTTTGTAGCACGGACCTGTGTGAGCAATGATGTATTTTGCGTCAGGTCACTAATATGTAATCATGGTTATCTCTGAATAATATTCAGCTAGCTCTTTCTTTAATGATCTCATGAGACCCCATTCAGTTGGCTTGTTTGGTGTGTGTTTTGTACATGAATATTTCTAGGAAGCTTAGGCATGTGTTGCAACACAGAAATTATAAGTTCAGATATACTCATACATTTGTATTTATAGCACATAAAAGAAGAAATGCGAAGATACAGCCTGATGGCATGGCAAATGCTATACAGAAAAATCTTATTATGGCCAGCGCCGTCCGCTACCCCCCACTGAGCAGACCCTCGCCTTCATCATCACCTGCTTGATCAGCTGCTCATCAGCGCCATCGTAGTAGTCCTTGACGTAGACCACGACCCTCTACTGTTAATAGGCTGCATTTCAGCCATGCTTTCTGAACTAAATTAAATTCTAAATCATGAAAAAGTGAAAACAAAATTTGCAAAGACATGGGATGGATCCTGTCAGTGAAGCCCACCAAAACGTTACCTTGTGAACCAACAGAAACCTTGGAAAATGGAGATGCATAATCTCAGTAAGCACATCAGCACTACCTCTTACAAAGCAAAAATGTGTTCAATCATAACGCCCTTTAACAGTTGATTACTCATTTGTATCAAAAGTCAGACTAAGAAAACAGTAGGTACGTTTGTGCGTAGACCGGAGTGTTGTTTTCTTTTACAGGAGGTTGATTCATCATTAAGGAAAAGTGAATCGCATTAAAACTACGCATCGGCCCAAGGAACATCCCAGAGAAAAGAATCCATCAACTTATAAGAATATTTCCACATTGTTGAATAACAATCAGGAAAACAGAGACAGTTTATCAGAAGGTCAAGCAAGTATAAGCATATTTATCACAGGTAGTTCCTTTCACGAAGAAATGTCATAGATGAATGAATATTATCCCGAGATACTGGCTATAGAGGTACAGGTAGGAGCGTAGACCATGGACTAAGGAGATTACTTCATATAATACATCTTCGCCAAAGTTTGTTCGAACTAACTCTCAAACATTTTCAATGAAGTCTCAATGAGAACCTGCAAAGGAAAAAAGAACACCTACATTATTTTTGGGATTAGGGGCCTGTGGGAGCATAGTAATGTTGGGATCAGGGGTTTTATGTTACTAATGGGAGTGTGGTAATGTTGCGATTAGGTATTCTTTGACAAATGGACACCCTTGAATCATATATACTACACTGCTGTGAGAATAAATGTAGATCTCTTGAGGGGGGAAGTACATGCTCCAAGAGAAATGCCGTTGAATAAGTAAATCAAAAGTTAAATACATGTTATGAGTATCACCTCACAAAGCTCAACAGTTCTTGCTGCCATTTAATCGGGTCCTTCTTGCTATCAGATGCAACCTGTGTGTCTTATGAACCCTCATGTTCTTTGTCAGTTACATTATCCATGTTAACTGATGCCTCATCCTGAAACAAAAAAAAAACATTTTCTGGGGGCCTGTTTCTCTTCAAAGTACTTAAGAGTTAATAGAATAGGTAATTTTCCTTTTGAGATAAGGGAAGGGACGTTGTAATTCAGATAAATCAAATCAGTCGGAGTAAAATAATGTGAGCCATGTGGGTGAAATATCTGCAGCAATGGGCGTGTCCCGTTCTGTTCCAGCAAGGAGCTCCATAATAAATAGTCTCATGTGAATATAACTAACAATTAAAAGTGCTTCGAATTCCTTTTACCTTGTCAAATATGAGTTCCTTTAACTACTTTGTCAGCTCTTCAATTATAACCTACAAATATTGAAAGTAAGCTAATAAGCATCGTCTCTTCAGATTACTTGTAATGGCAGCATAACAACTGGTTCAAGCAAACGATTGGTGCTGGCTAACCTCAGTAACAAGTTTTGTGTTATCAACAATGGAGAGAAGACATACAATAAACTTGAGGAAAAAAGACATGTTCTCCGTTGATGATTAATTGCTTGGGAGCATAAAACCAACCAAAGTTTCTATGCACTGGGAGAATGTTTGTATAGGTTAGAGCATAGAATTCACACAGTATGATCCTATTTAAACACTAAAATATATTACATATATAGACATCACTTACAAGACATACATAATCACTGAGAGCGAGCCTCATAATCTTCCCCTTCAAGCTTTTCATAATCTTCTTCCTGTCCTGAACTGAAATGCATTATCGTGTTAAATAGCAAAAGCACATTGAAAATAAGCAAGAAGGAAAATACTACTGAATATGCACCGTGAGGAGGCTCCAATGTGCTTCTGCCATTTAACACAGCAAGCAAACTTAATCAGATTTACACATAGTTTGAGAGGATGAGTATTATGAACATTGGAAATACTACGGAATATGCAGCACGCTCTAGATCCGTGGTTCAGTCTTTCAGTTCATAGATTCCTAGGTTCATAGATTCGAACATTCAATCTTTACAATCAGCAGTACTTCTAGATTCACATATTCGAAGATTCAATCTCTACAATCAGCAGTACATCTAGATTCACATATTCAACGGATTTTCTAGGGAACGAACTGTCCACCGGGTTCCATATTAAATTAGCCCACATCCATACTTTGGCAGACTGTATTTCTTACTTAGCAGCACAAGCATACTAGATCTTCGCATGATCTTGCTGAGAGTCAGTACAGCTTTCCAGTTTACTCAGTGGCTGGCCTTGCTGCTAGTTGCTGCAGTAAGGCACTCTTAGCATGACCCCTCTGAATTGAGCAAGCAGACTGCAAAAGAATCCTATCGGCTCTGACTGTACTATTTCTTCAGTCAAGCCAACTACTTTATTCAGAAATCGCTGCATGTTCGATGGGGTGAAGTTGTTTGTTCACTAACCTCTTGTTCCATCCGGGCACCAATGATTCATCTCCCTCGTTGACAGGTCCGATGTCGGCGGTGACCCCTCCCTCCCTCCTCCGCCGCAAAGATGGGCGCTTCCCCGCTGTCTGCCGCCGCGTGCTGCTGCGGCGCCATCGGCCCTGCCAGAACTTGGTCTTTCGTAGGCACAGGGGCGAGGACCAAACTCTCCCTCACCTCCTCAAGCAGAGCGGATCTGATTCATGGAAGAAAGGGATCCTCTCAGTCAACCAAGCCGGTCCTCTACATGGAGCCGCACCCGGCAAAAACCAAAAAAGATCAACGTACCAGCCGATTGGTTGCATGAGAAACTCCATGGTACCTCGCCGCCAGCGGTCCAGACTCCAGACCTCTATCCCGCACTCCTCAGCCTTGGGAGGGAGAAGATCTCTCGCCCTGCACTCAATTCGTCTCAGTGCCCACGAGACGGAAAGCGAACTTTCTGATCCACGGATCAGACGGGGAGCGGCGATTCTGATCCACGGCTCACCTCGCCGCCGTTCACCTTCGCGTCAAAACTAGTTTTTTTTTTTGAACACCATTATAACTTTATTTAAACAATGTTTGTAGGGATACAAGCTATAGGTGGGGGTGAGGTGAGCCAAACATGACGCCCACTCTCGAGAGAAGTAGCAGCTTTCACTAGACTATGTGCTTCAAAATTGCATGCTCGATTTTCATGACTAATGGACACCTCCTGGAACAACGCCTTTTTTGCGAGAATCTCCTTGATGATTACGGCATAGCTGCATGGGTTATCCTCCTTGATGTTGCGAACCACTTGTAGACAATCCGTAGCAATTTGTATTTGTGAGAGGTTTAGATCAAGAGCTAGCGACATTGCCTCACTGCATGCAATGGCTTCAAGTGTCGATGGATGTGTAAGACCTTCAAAAACAATTGAGGATGCACCGAGGAAGGTACCCGTCACATTACGGCAAATTGCACTTACAGCTCCCTTCCGTTCTCGTCTGTCTATACCTCCGTCAACATAAATTTTGGCACTTCCCACAGCAGGAGCTTGCCAGCCGCCACGGGCAGGCCTACGAGGTTGGCTGGGCTGGTTAGACTTCTTGACTGGTAGCCCTTCAAGCTCTGACAGAAAACGCTGGATAAAGGAGAACGTCGATAGCGGACTCTGAAATTGTTGCTCATGAATCACTTTTCGGCGAGCCCACCAAATGGACCATAGTGTTATCAGGACCTTCACAACTTCCGCATGTGATGCTACTTCGAGTAGATTGAACAACCACAACTTAGGATCTTCCTGATCACGTGACTGAACAAGATTCACAACATCATCATCCATCAGCGACCATACTGCTTTCGCCATGTTACAGTCTATGAGCGAATGGTGCCACGAATCTTCAGCTGCATTGCAAACAGAACAAGTCGCCTCCTGCGCCATGTTCCGAGATAGCCTTACATCACCCGTCGGGAGGGACACATGAGCAAGTCGCCAAGCAAAATTTTTAACTTTAGAAGGAACCTTGATGCCCCATAAATCAGACCATTGCCGGCGAGTTCTTTCAAGGTCGGACGGCCCCGGTCGGTGCTCGAGCCAGTCCTCTCTTTGTCGCTTCGTCTCCACTAGTAGCCGGTAGGCTGAGCGGACAGAAAATCGTCCAGAGTGCTCATAGTGCCATGCCCAGGTATCCGGCAAGTTGATTGAACTTAGCGGGATGTTTAGCACCACGTCCGCATCAGGTGGGATCATATGCTCTCGTACAGCCTCTATGTTCCATGCATGCACGGTTTGGTTAATTAATTCACTAACAAACTCCGGCGGTGTTGCACTCCTTGCACAAATCGGCTGTAGCTTATAGTCGCGTGGCAGCCAGTTATCAAAAAACTGTGTCTCTTTTCCATCACCAATTCTCCGGATTACGCCCAGCTTCAACACATCCCTACCTTCGCAAATGGACCTCCAGACGGTCGAAGGGCGTGAGCCAATAACAGCAGTTAGGATATTTCCTTCAGGAAAATAGACAGCCTTTAAAACTTGGGCACTGATGGAATCTGGGTTAGTTAACATTCGCCATGCTTGTCGAGCCAATAACGCGAGATTGAAGAGCTCAATATCCCGGAAGCCTAGACCACCATCTCGTTTCGGCCTAGTCATCTCGTCCCACGAAACCCATGCTGTTTTGCGCTCACCGTCCTTGCAGCCCCACCAAAATTTTCTAAGCAAAGAATTTATATGCTCGCAAAGACCTCGAGGTAATTTAAAGCACGCCATCGAATAGGTGGGTATCGCCTGAGCCACCGACTTGATCAAGATTTCTTTCCCTCCACAAGATAAAGCCTTCTCCATCCACCCTCTTACACGAGCCCAAACTCTATCCTTGAGATATTTGAAAACTCCATTCTTAGATCTACCCACGGACGAGGGCAATCCCAAGTATTTCTCCGCTAGTGATTCATTTTGGACCCCAAGGAGTCCCTTAATCTGCCGACGGGTTGCGTCAGAACAACCTTTTCCAAAGAAAATTGAAGATTTGTCCATGTTTATCCTTTGTCCTGACGCCTGACAATAGATGTCCAGAGAATCCTTAATTTGCTGGGCTCCCACTTCATTGGCCTTGAAGAATAAAATGCTATCATCTGCAAAAAGCAAGTGATTAATACATGGTGCAGTGGGGGGCCACTTTGATCCCAGCAACATCATCAGTGATATTTCGGCCCTTCAAAATACATGATAATCCTTCAGCCGCTAGCAAGAATAGATACGGTGAGATAGGGTCACCCTGCCGGAGTCCCCTAGATGGCTTAAATTCTTCCAACTTGCCTCCATTAAACAACACTGAGAAAGACACCGAAGATACGCAACTCATAATCCGTTCAACCCAAATAACATTGAAACCCAGCTTGATCATAACTTTCTTCAAGTATGCCCACTCTACGCGGTCATAGGCCTTCATCATGTCGAGCTTGAGAGCACAAAAAGTATTTTTCTTCCCCCTCTTGACTTTCATATAGTGTAAACATTCATAGGCAGTGATCACGTTGTCGGTAATGAGTCTACCTGGCACGAAGGCAGATTGCTCCATAGAAATAATTTCCGGAAGGATGAGCTTCAGACGGTTAGCCAGTACTTTCGAGACAATTTTATATATCACGTTGCACAAGCTAATAGGTCGAAACTGAGACAAAAGTGTCGGTTTTGATACCTTAGGGATGATAACAATGAAGGTTTTGTTGATCTCTTCCGGAGAATCCTCACCATTGAGAATCCGTAATACTATGCCAGTCACCTCTTCATGACAAATATCCCAATTTTTCTGAAAAAAGTGTGCCGGGAGGCCATCCGGGCCTGGGGCTTTGGTTGGGAACATTTGAAACAATGCCTCCTTAACTTCCTGTTCACAAAACGGGGCATTAAGCTGCTGATTCATCTCCGCCGAAACTCTACAAGGGATATGCGATAGAACCTCTTCCATACCCACTGTTCCTTCAGACGCATACAAGTTTTTATAGAAATCTGATGTCATCTGGCCAAGCTCATCCTGGTCTTCACAAACAGTGCCATTAGCACGGGTGAGCTTGTCAACTCGGTTCTTCCTTCGGCGCGCCGAGGCCTTCCTGTGAAAGAACGCTGTATTATTATCGCCCTCCATTAACCACTGGATGCGAGATTGTTGACGCCAAAGGATCTCTTCTCTATAATTCAATTCAGCAATGCGTTCTTGAATTTTTAATTCTGCATGCATTGGTCCAGTCCTGCATGGGTCAGCACGCATTGCCTCAAGTTGGCCCTTGAGTTCCCGCAGCTCCTTGCGCACTGAACCGAAGGACTGCGCACTCCAGGAGGTAAACGCAGCCGCAACCACGTCCAATTTCTGCCGTAGCTCCGCGACCGAAGAGCTCTTCGGCCTGCTTGACCACGCCTGTTGCAGTACCCTAGAGAATTCTTCGTGACGCTCCCACATCACTTCGTATCGGAACGGACGAGCGATTGCAACTCTCCTATTATTAGCTTCAAGCTCATTCATCAACAGTATTGGGGAGTGATCAGATTTTACAGCAGTAAGATGCCTCAGAGTAGCAAAAGGAAACATGTTACACCACTCGTTGGACGCAAGTGCCCGGTCGAGACGGACACGACAATATTGGCCACCTGTAACCTTCTTCTCAAAAGTCCAGTCCATGCCCATGTAGCCAATATCAGCTAACCCGCAGGCATCCACCACCTCTCTAAACTGTTGAATCTGCGTCCATGCTCGATCACTCGGACCCAAATGTTCTTCCCTGCGGAGCACTTCATTAAAGTCACCGATGCACATCCATGGAAGGTCTCGCTCATCTGCTCGCAGGAACCTCATCATATCCCATGTTCTATATCTTAAGCTTCTATCCGCCTCTCCATACCAACAGGTCAGGCGCCAAGGGTCCTTTCCAACTTCCTGAACCACCATATCAATATGATACTTGGAGTAATTCCTTAGTGTGAGGTCTACCGTGTTCTTCCAGTATATGCACAGCCCCCCACTCCGTCCAGAACTACCAACTCCATAGGCACTATCAAAGCCAAGTGTACTCGCCAAACCTTCCACCCGATACTTTGCAATTTGTGTTTCCACAACACAAAGGATCGTCGGCGCACATTCCCGCGCGAGGTCGCGCAATTCTCGAACTGTCGCGGGGTCGCCAAGCCCCCGACAGTTCCAACACAAGGTATACATTAGGCACGGCGGCTCTCCACCTGGGAGGCCACCAAACTCTGGATTGTACTCTCACTATGCCCATCAGAACCATCTTCTATTCCTGCACTTGCCCCTGTATTGAGCTTCTTCCTCTCTCGTGGTGTGACAAAGATGGCCAGGGGTGGGGGTGCAGCAACAGAACTAGCTGTAGATACACCATCGTGCAGATCCTTGTGAGCGGCAGGGACAACCTGCTCATTGCCCATCAACATGTCCATAGCCGAAAAAGCATCCGCCACCGCTGCTGGTAGAACCAATCTACCCTCCTCGTCGAGCCCCCAACCCCAAGGCCGGGAAGACAGGCAAGCTATCCCCCTGGTCAGCCCGAGGGTCCAGAGCGATCGGAGGTGACGGGTAGAAGCAGAGGACGGTAGGGAAGACTCAACGCCGGCTGGACGCCGGCGGAGTAGGTAAACCCTAGTCGCCATTGGCGGCTAGGGTAGGTTTCCTGTCTCACAGGAGCGTCAAAACTAGTTGTTCTGCTCCATCTTCATGGCCCACCACCTACCGCTGTGGCATACGTATTTCCAAACAGTACCCAATTTCTGGCAGCCCACAACCGCGCGAATAAAGAAATGGCCCAGATCCACAGGCGCTGACCGACGCTGCAGATATCGAGCGCATCTGCGCTCGGGACTAGTTACTCCACGTCCATTCAGGTAGTTCTAAGTCGACGATTTAACTATCTAAATATGTATTATATGTGACAAAATATATATATTTAGAAACTACATCCGTGTACAAATCTAGTGATATAATTTTCAAGACATATAACACATATTTAATTCTCAAATCGATGACCTAGAACTACGCGGATGACTTATTCACCTAGAAGGAGGTAGCACCAAACAATGTCAATACTTAATACAATACTCCGCTAAAAGGCAGTGAAGAATCATCTAGGAATACATTATTTCATGCCAAAAAAGAATTCCAATATATTAGGTACATAAAAATGTGATGCTATTAGGTAGTCCATATGATAGGGAGCGCATCTATTATCTCTTGCACTTTGGCAGATCCGAGGGTGGCGGCGGGAGGGTGATCTCGAGCGTCGGCCTGCTGTCCACCTCGAACACCGCGGCCATGCCCATGGCCATGTGGAACTCGAAGTGGCAGTGCAGGAACCACGCCCCGGGGTTGTCGGCGACGAACCGTATGGCGGCTCACCCGAGCCTCGGCACCTGCACTGTGTTCTTCATGTGCGGGTCCACCAGGTTGTAGCTCCTGATGTCCCTGGTGGCGTCGTAGTTGCCGTCGCCCTGCGCGAGCATGAAGAAGTCGTGGCCGTGGAGGTGCATTGGGTTGGAGTCGCTCTGCATGGTGGCCGTGCTCTGGAACACCACCTCCACGGGTCGTCGGGGGCCTTAGAGGTAGGCTGTTATACCCTACCGTCAGGGGCTTGACGGTAAGAAAGGGTCAGATCCCGAAATTTTTGTAAAGCAGGATTAGATCTCGAACAAGTTTCACAAAAGGGTCAAAAAACGAAATATTGTCTCCAGTAGTACCCTCGCCTGCATGCATACTGATATTTTTCTAGACATATATCATGGATGGGTTCCACTAGCACGCTCGCCCGCATGCCTACTGATATTTACTTTCTTGAGCACGCATCATAGATCAGTTCCAGTAGCACCGCTCGCACGCATGCGTATTCTCTTGTTAAGAGCAAGTTGGATCGTATCAGGCTTCAAGCGATGCATTCTTTTTAACTCAGATCAAAGCTTGACATGTGACGCAGCAACCGTACGGTTCCCAAGAAGCTAGGCGCCGAGGACAAGAGCACTAGTAGCCGTCGGGCTGGTCATGACAGCGGGGTCATGCACGGATTCATCTCCCCTGCCACGGCCTGCGTCCGGCGGTGAGAGGCCCAAAAGGTGACGTACCGCAGGTCACAATCAGTCAATCACCGCCGCTTAAAGTCGGCCGGCGCGATGGAGAATCTAGCGGAGTCAAGTGTGATAGAAGTGCCCAGCAATGCACCTCTTGAAATCCCGAAGGTAGAGTTTAACACTTGCATAAAGCTCCTCAAACCCCCCATGTTGTGGATCAGTCAATAAACTTGATCTACCCTAGTCAAAACTTGATCTACCCTGAAAATCTTGATCATGCCAACAGCTCATCGCCTGCCTAACAAGCTCACGCGTTGGGTCGTCTCCGCCACTTCTGGACATGAGAAGAAACGTCCAACTAACAAGGATGCAAACCCGAAAGGAGGTTATAAGAGGCCACGCTCACCACTTGGAGGTAACCTTCGATTACATTTTTTACATACATATTTTCTTTTGGATAGAGCGTTTAGATAACGCTTCCTATTTATTTATTTATTTATTATATGATGCACCTGGAAGGAAAGCTATTTCAGCGAGCCTTGTCGAGCAGGCTAAAGAGCTCCATATTATGGCCGAAAAATATTCTGAGGCGTTGTTGACACATGGACCAACGCTCCCGCTTGATATGATCCCGCCGATAAGCGACAATAAACCGGGCGAGAAGCCCCGCTTCCATCTGTCGACCTCAGACCCCGTGTCTGAGAGGCACGCAAGGATAGTCCACATGGACTTTCAAGCCATCCAGCGTCACCTCACCAAGAATCCAGGGGCAATCTCCTCAAAGAGATAGAGATGGCTACGACAGAACGAGAGAAAACGTACAATTGCGTGTTCCTGATGATCTACTGCAACTAGATGCACTTATGAAGTCTTTGGCTCATCACTTGGCGGGGATCAAAAATCCAGATGACTACGAAGAAAAGGACGTGCTTTCGCGGATAAGGAGGTGCACCCGTTCCTGAAAAGACTAGTGGCTGCCCATTCCGACGCGTCCGAGCAGCTCATGCTTGTTAAAGTGGCAGAGACTTTGCCTTTTGCACTCGGCATCTGCCCATTCTGACGCGTCCAAGCAACTCATGCTTGTTAAAGCGGCGGGACCTTTGCCTTTTGCACTCGGCCGCCGAGTGTAGAAAGCAAAGTCCCCGCCGTGGCCGAGTGCAAAAAGCAAAGTCCCCGTTGCTTTAACAAACATGAGCTGCTCGGACGCGTCGGAATGGGCAGCCACTTGTCTTTTCGTGAACGGGTGCACCTCCTTATCCGCGAAAGTCACGTCCTTTTTTTCATAGTCATCTGGATTTTTGGTCCCCGCCAAGTAATGAGCCAAATACTTCAGAAGTGTTTCTAGCTGCAGCAGATCATCAGGGAACACGCCATTGTACATTTTGGCCCATTCTGTCGTAGCCATCTCTATCCCTTTCAGGAGATTACCAGGTGATGTTGGATGGCTTCTAAGTCCATGCAGATATCCTTGGCTGCCTCTCAGACACGTGGTCCGAGGTCGGCAGATGGAAGCGAAGCTTCTCGCCCGGTTTACCGTCGCTTATCGGCGGGATCATGTCAAGGGGAAGCGTTGGTCTATGTGTCACAACTCCTCAAAATATTTTTCGGCCATAACATGGAGCTCTTTAGCCTGCTTGACAAGGCTCGTTGAAATATCTTTCCTTTCAGGTGCATCATCTACACGAAAAAAATACAAAAGAGTTATCTAAACGCTCCATCCAAAGAAAATATGTATGTAAAAAAATGTACTTGAAGGTTACCTCCAAGTGGTGTGCGTAGCCTCTTAGGACCTCCTTCCGGGTTTGCATCCTTGTCAGCTGGACGTTTTTTCTCATGTCCAGAAGTGGCGGAGACGACCCCAATGCGCGAGCTTGTCTGGGCAGGCGATGAGCTCTTGCCATTGTCAAGAGATCTTCAGGGTAGATCAAGTTTATTGCTTGATCCACAGCATGCGTCCGCAGTTCCCTATCCATCTTGTCTATTTACGTCATCCAGTTTGTCCTGGAAAAAATATGAGCAAAAAAAAGGGGGTTGAAGAGCTTCACAATTGCATTGTAAATAAAAATGATTATGCAAGTGTTAAACCATACCATCGGGATTTCGAGGGATGCATCGCTGGGCACTTCTATCACTTCAACTCCGCTAGATTCTCCGTCACCTGAGCGGCGCGAACCTCGTGCTGCTCTTTCACCTAGGTCCACACCACGCTTCATCTTGCCATTTGACCCTATCACCTGCAGTGGAGTAACTTCGGCAACCCATGGCCGCCGGCCGACCTTAACCCGACTTCGCAGCGGCGGTGATGGTGACCTGCGGTATGTCACCATTTTGGGCCTTTCACCGCCGGATACAGGCCGTGACGGGGGAGATGAATCCCTGGATGACCCGTCACCGCGCCCGCTGTCGTGACCAGCCCGACGGCCACTCCCGCTTTCGGACGCTCGAGAAGGCCCCAACACTGCCGCGATGTGAATCTTGTGAATGTTGAACTTGGGGGTGCTCTTGTCCTCGGCGCCTAGCTTCTTGGGAGCCGTAGGGTTGCTGCACCCCATGTCAAACTTTGATCTGAGTTAAAAACAAAGCATCAGTACGCGAGCACTTGAAGCCTGCTACGATCCAACTTATACTTAAAAAAAAGAGTACGCATGCAGGCGAGCATGCTACGGAAACTGATCTGATATATGTGTACATGCAGGCCAAACGTGCTACTGGAAGCAATCTATGGTCTGCGCCTAAAATAAGGGCTCGGTACGCATACGGACGAGCGACGGCGACGCTAATGAGACTGATATGTAATCTAAGCTGAAAAAAAATATGTACATCATTATACACGCATCTAGCTTGCTACGATCAAATCTATGTGGGAGAAGATAAAAATAATAATCAAGTTGGTAGTATGCACGCACGCAAGTATGCTACGAGAACTGGTCTATGCCTCTCTCTGCAGATGCATGCGGCGTATGTTGATTGTATCAATAAGGCAACCGAAGCAAAGCTAATGGGACTAGTACATGAGAAGGGGCTGCACCTTCTCTTTGAGTTGTAGAGGAGGCTGCTCGGTGAGCATCGACGTGGAAGCGAACCCTCGGCGGCTGCTGGTTGAGATGAACACGCGGCTCCTTGATGAGCGTCGATGTGAAAAAAAATTCCCATTGGAGCTACCATTTATATAGGCCCTTTGGGAGAAGATCTTAGGTGCAGAGATAAAAGATTGATCGGTTGGCAGGCCGCTGGCGCCCAACTAATTTGCAGATCTCCGGTCGTTTTTCTTTTTCTTTACTAACAGATATTGCAAAGTGCTCCACGTCCAGGTAGCCTATGGCAAGAATCTTTCTTTTCTTTTATCACGGCTGCATGGTTATTATTCCTCCGTGCGCCCCTTCGTTAAACTATGGATTTTCACCGATCCGAGTCCGTTTCGCTTCTCACTCGAGCTCGACTCAGCAAAGTCACCCAATAGGCGGCTGACACGTGTCAACTCCTGACATGTGGGACCAGGCGAGCAGGCCGAGGGCCAACTTTGCCGAGGGTCACTCTCGGCAAAGTTACCCAATAGGTGGCTGACATGTGTCAACTCCTGACATGTGGGACCAGGAGAACAGGCCAAGGGCCAACTTTGCCGAGTGCAGCTCTCGGCAAAGAGAGCCAATAGCAGGCTGACACGTGTCAGCTTCCGACATGTGGGACTAGGAGAAACATGCCGAGGGCCATCTTTGCCCTGGGCCGCTCTCGGCAAACTCTATCTTTGCCGAGTGGAGCTCTCGGAAAACTAAGCCAATAGGGGAGGGCCACGTCACTTCTCTTAAAGGCCGTGAAAATACTTTGCCGAGAGCCACCGTCGGCAATCCTTTTTCCTTTACCGAGAGGCCTCTCGGTAAAGTTGCCAGGAGGGCTACAGGTTATTACCCTTTACCGAGAGGCCTCTCGGTAAAAGTGCCAGGTTCTACTGGTTGGTTAACTTTTACCAAGAGGCCTCTCGGTAAAGGGTGCATGTTTGTCCAGTTTCACAGTCTTTACCGAGAGGCGCCCTCGGTAATGGTGTGTCCAGCAACCTTTTTCGTTTTGTTTCTTTCCTGCAGCGAAACATATACAACATCAGCATATAGTTAATCACACATACAGCATGTCACATATAGGCATCATTGAACAAAACAAGCAATGATTTTGAAAAACGTTCCACATAAAAGCAATAGTGCCTAAATGGTGAAATAGTAGTCAAGACACTCGACCAACACAAGTTTACAAGTCTCAAGATGCAAGAGTTCTCAAGCACATACAAGGAACAGTTTCAAACAGAACATAACATGAAGTTCACGTGATTTTCGAGATCGGAGTGATATCATCAACATTAGAAGGCGTCATTCTGTTTGCTGCCACAACTCCACCAACTGGAGGTGGAACTACCGGAACATTGTTCGACCCTTGTGATGGGTTGAGCTGTGATGGATTGACCCAATAGTGAGATGAATGCATATGGTAATGCTGAAAATGGTGATAGAAATAGTTTGAACAAAACTCACAATGTTCCATTCTGGCGTCGGTGGCATCTCTGGCACTGGTTGGCCTTGCATGGAATAAAGATTGGCCACCATATGTTGTAAAGACTTCACTAGATCATCTTGTGCCTTCAGCTTGGCCCGGTTTTCATCTCGTTCTTTCTCGGTGTCAATCAGTCAAGTCTACAATATGGCAATACAAATGTCATTCATGTTAAAATGCAAATATGAAGGACCATGAAGGATCAATGAAGAAGCACTGACCTGAATATCCTCAATAATGCTCATGGAATGTGGTACATGACGCTCTACGGTAGGAGTAGAGCCAATACTCATAGCATAGAGCGTGTTGACTCTCGGAAGGGAGGAGGTTATGACAGAATCAAGGTGAACCGCCATCCGGCCATTCGGTCTACCGCCTGCCGCGACAATGGCCACAAGAGGGTCAAACGGTAGCACGTGAGGATCAACGTCAGGCCCGTACGTCTCCTTCAATTTTTTGGTGTAGTTCTCTCCATCTGACCGGGATTTAGAGCTGATCCAGTCCCTCTTCGGGTGGAGAGGGTCCTTGTCCTTGTCGTCTTTGGTACGTTTGATGGTCCATGCCTCGAAGTAAGTGATGTCCTTGCCAGTGTCTTCTTTCTGCAAAAGAAAGTGGTCCAAACAATCAAGGGAATGCTCACAAATGAAAGAGAACATGATGAAAAGAAAAGGATGTGGTTGCCTACATGTTTTGAGACGACACCTGGGATGGTGAGGTTGCCTTGACGGTGTCCTGGACAACCCATCAACTTACGCCGTTTAGATATTGCTTTGTGTTCATCCTGCCACCCTGGATCTGTCCACCGTTCGACGGTATTCTCCCAGCACAGACGTTTGTCAGCGCACCACCGAGGAATCACCTATAAATTAAACAAATACATCTTAGTAAGGATTCTAATTTTGGGGTAATGTAGGGAATAGCAAGCATCCATCGTCACTTGCCTTGAAGTAATTGTCCCATGAAAGATGCTTCCCTCGAGCCTCCTGTTTGGTAATCTTTTGGTTGAGATAGTCCGTGTGATACTTGGCCACTAACCGGACGCGCTCCTCATAGTGCATGTCGTGGACTATTTCTTGGCAATATTCTCAACCACCACATTTGCACGATCCTTCTGACCCTCAACGCATGTATAGAAATCCTACAAACATGCATACATGTGACAAGGGTTAAATCATGACTATGGCAAATTTAAACCTTTTGGTATTGACATTTAGGTGTTTGAAAGGACTTACCCAGAAATCGTTGACCACTCGCATGGCTCTATTATCATAAACCCTCTAACGCATATCCAGAAATCCGGTGCAAGTTTGTAGTGATCCCATGACCAAGCTGGCTCAATGATACCGTTCGGCAAAGTGACCAGTCCAGGATAATTTAACATACAAAGACCCCCAATGATGCCACTCGGCGACCGTGGCATACGCCTCTCACCACCTTTTACTAAGCTTCTGCATTACGAAGAGTGAAGTCATATTATATGTGAGGAAATGACAAAAGGTACAATTTATATGGGATGAGTCGAGATAACCACTTACTTCTCTCCCATTGGTTTAATCAAACACGTCTCTATGCACATATGGACATCTTAGGAGCTTTGAAGGACCACACAGCCACACTTTCCCTCTGGAAGTAGTGCTGATAGTCGAACTGCTTGGTTGTGAGCCGCTCACCTCGTGGTGCTCTATCACCCGTGAGGGTCCATCCCCACCCTCAGAAACCTGACGAACAACCAGCCTCCTCTCGGCGGCGTCCTCCTCCACCACCTCCTCCTCCTCATCCTCCACCACCTCCTCCGCAAAATCCTCCTCGTCCTCCTCCTCACTCGCGTCATCCCCATCCTCTGTTTCCTCCTCCCGAGCACGGCGAAGCACTGCATCAGAGGGTCCAGGAGAAGAAAGAGGTGCTCTACTCCAGGCTGCTTTACGTACTCCTCGTCCGCCTCCTCCTCCTGCCTCACCTACTCCCCTCCTCGCCCCTACTACCCCTCCTCATCCCCCTACTCCCCCTCCTCGTCCCCCTACTCCCCCACCTACTCCCGCTCCGCGTCTGCCTCCTACTCCTCCCCCGCATAGTACTCGACCTTGTTTCGCACATTTTTTCGGAGAGGTGTCTAGACCCGCCAAGACTTTGGCCTTCTTGGTAGTTGTGGCAACCGATGAAGGAGCGGCCACCGCTTTCACCGGTCGAGGAAGTTGATCCTTGTACAGATCATTCACTTTTTTCAAACTTTCCTTTGGATTCTTGTTCCAACTTGTCATGTTTCAATCACCTGATACGAAGAAGAACAAACCAGTTAGTACAGATGATACAACTTGATGTAAATACAATAAATATATCACATGTGAAGAATAAATGGAATTATCACAATAATACATAGAGTTGTTGCACACACGAATACATAGAGTTGTTGCACAAACAAATACATAGAGTTGTTACACACACGAATACATAGAGTTCTCACATAATTACATGGAGTTGTTAGAAATAAGGGTCAATATTAGGTGCAACATTTGGATCAGGGCTTTCATCATCACTATCACGCCCGTTCATACATTCATCCTCGAAGTCTTCAGGGGGGCCCTCATCCTCATATAGCCCCATGTGCCATCGCATAAGTAATGCCAAATCTTGAGGGTCAGAAACATCCTCGTACTCGTCCTCTGCATTATCTACTTCCATGTCATCCATGGCCTCATGTTCCATAGCATCATGCTCGTGATGCACGCCATCATCTTCCTCTGAATCATCTCCGTCTTCATGAGTGTCTGCTTCTTGAATGAACTCTCCCTCGTATGTGTTAGGGTTTATATGGTAATCGTCCTTGTTTGAGGTAGGTACCTTGATACACGGGGGTACCTTGTACACTACATCCCACTTCAAGAGATCAATATATTCCGTAGATGTGCACGCGTATGGGAGAAAAAACACTTGTGTAGCCTGTTGAGCCATAATATAGACATCATTTCCTGCATATTTCGGTGCTCATTCAACTTCGACCAAGCCAATACTAGGGGTTCGTCTCACTTTCTCAAGATTGAGCCAACTGCATCTGAATACGATGGGCTTCACTCCTTGTAAACCACAATACTGCAGCTCATAAATTTCTTTGATGGTTCCATAGTAGTGACATCCATCTGTCCCTAGACAATAAATCGCACTATTTATTGACCTTTGGTTGGGCCTCTCACGCGTGTGTTTATCAGTGTGGAAGCGATACCCATTCAGGTCGTAAGCCTTAAATGACTTGGCCTCGTATTCAAAACCTTTGGCTACTTCTCTCACTTTGGCGTCCATATCAACCTCCTGATATGCCTACAAGATTAATAGGAGATTGTCTGGTTCATTAGTGGAAGCATTACCAGCAAGTAAGATCAATTTGAAGTAACATCAAGTTAGAAAAGTTACTTTTCTTGAGAACCAAGAAATGAAACCGCCATCAGCATTGGTATCTTCAAGAAGGTTCTTCGTCGCTAGGGGGCAGTGGTAGCTTCCAGAATTCGTTCTGGAATTCCCTAGCAATGGGAAGAATTTGAGTTATAACTCAAGACTAGTGAAAAATTGTCAATAAAGGTGTTCTACACTTACTTTATGTACGATTGCACTTCTTCCATGTTGGTCAAGACATAGATCATCATAGTCGACCACTCAGTAGGTGAAAAGTTATTGGCCTTCGGTCCACATGCTTTGCCACCTTGGCCTTCAAAGAGGCTAAGGTCGGAAACATTACTGGTGGGTTCTTCATTGTAACGAGGAGCTGGATTTAACCTAGTCTAAATACTGTCATGATAGTACTTTGTTGTGGTCGTGGCCACCTCCTCGTTCAGGTATGCCTCAGCTATCGAGGCTTAAATGCGGGCTTTATTCTTACATTTCCCACGAAGATGCTTGAACTCCCGTTTAGGTGCATACTGCCATCGGAACTGCACAGGTCCTCCCATTCTAGCCTCATACGCGAGATGTAAGATCATATGTTGCATAGGATTAAAGAAACTTGGCGGAAATATCATCTCTAACTTGCATAGCAACTCAGGTGCTTGTTCCTCCAACTTTGCAACCACTTCATAATCTAGTTCTTTGGCACAAAGCTGATCGAAGAAGTAGCTCAACTCCGCCAGCACTCGCCAAATATCCTCTCTGACATACCCTCGAATCATCACAGGCATTATCCGCTCAAGCCATACATGGTAGTCATGACTCTTGAGGCCTCCTATTCGCTTTGTAGCCATATTCACTCCCCTCATGATAATAGCTGCATATCCATCAGGGAAGTACGAGTTGTTCAAAATCTATTGGACAATTTCCTTCCTTTGTGGCATTGAAGGGGTGAAAGGGGATGGTGGCTTCTTCCAAGAATTACCTTTTGCACGAGGCACCAAATTTAATTTTGGCCTGTTGCGTAGCTTGGCTTGATCAATCCTAGCCTGAATGTTATCCTTTGACTTCTCGGTGTCAAGGAGCGTGTCGATTAAGGCCTCCGTAATATTCTTTATAGTGTGCATTACATCAATGTTGTGTGGAAGTAGAAGATCTTTAAAGTAAGGGAGCCTCCATAAGCTTGGAATGTGAGTCCACTGGTGTGTCTCTCCATATCCCACAAAACCTTTCCCATCAAGCTTTTCCTCGAGAGCATCCAACTCATCCTTAAGCTGGGCATCGGTCATGTTAGGTGGTGGCGGGTCATCAACAATAACACCTTTTTGAAAGTGCATAGTGTCTTGTCTGTATGGGTGACCAAGGTGAAGGAACTGCCGATGTTGGTCAAAGCATACATACTTGTGACCCTTAGCCAGCCAAATGAAATTCACACGCTGTCGACACACTGGGCAAGGCCAGTTCCCCTTTACACACCAACCACAAAATATCACACGTGCCGGTAGGTCATGTAGCGATGTGTGGTACCAGATATGCATATTGAAGTGCTTCTTTGAAACGGCATCGTATGCCCGGACCCCATTGTTCCAAGCAACAAGTAAGTCGTCCACCAATGGATCCATATACACACTCATATGCTTCCCGGGATAGTTAGGACCTGGAATTATCAACGTCAGGAACAGGTGATGTCGTTGCATCCAAACGCCAGGGGGCAGATTCAGGGGGATAACATATACTGGCCAACAACTGTATATGGCAGCCATCAAACCATATGGATTGAACCCGTCGGTTGTTATCCCAATAGCTACACTCTTCTAGTCATCTATTTTCTTATGAATTTCAACAAATTTCTTCCATGCTTCACCATCCCGTCGATGTTGCTTCTTATTTGTATTTTACATCTTCCCTTCGACGGCACATCTCATATATTGGGCAGTTTCCTCGGTCATATAAAGCCTCTGGATCCTTTCTGTGAACGAAAGATATCGAAGGATATTGACGGCAATTGTGAGCTGCCTCTTTCTACCATCATCATCTATTACCTCAATATACCTAGAGGATTTGCACTTGACACAATAATTCGTATCTTTATGTTCATTTCTAAATAACATGCATCCATTTGGACAAGCATGTATTTTCTCATACGACATCTTAAGTGAACTGAGGATTTTGTTCGACTCGTACATGTTCTTTGGAAATATATTTTCTTTAGGCAACAGGCTAGCAATAACTGACAATAACTCATTGAAGCAAATTATGCTCATGTTATGGTTTGCCTTCAGGGCCATTAGGTGTGCAATGCCATCTAGTCGAGTAACCTCTATATGGGCGTGAAGGGGTTTCTGTGCTGCAAACAAAGCTGCATGATACACTTCAGGGCTTTTCGGCGGTTCCTTGGAGTTCAGGTCCTCCCGCGGATCCGCATGACGGATGTCATCTAATAGGTTTTCAATCCGAGTATCATATTCGCCGGTGCGTTGTCGCACCACCTCCGCCCTGGACTGTTCTGTCTCACCGTGAAAGATCCACTGGTAATAGCCTGGTGCAAACCCATATTTGCCTAAGTGTTTACTCATAGTAATCTTATCTCTTTCAGTCTGGTTATCACACTCTGTGCATGGGCACCAAATTCCACGAACTGGCGTTTCTCCAGCAAATACTAATTCAAGGAAATAATTGGTCTTCAACCTCCACTCAGGGGTCATACCCTCCATGCTGGGATGTCCGGTGTACATCCACTCACGTCCTTCCATCCTCTGATATAAAGTGAAACACACACATAATTTTTTTATGTAGCAAGTGGTTCCATCAAGTTTTACGACATGCACTGAGCTATGTAATAGGTAAAGATAGCTCCTAATCCCACCCGAGAATCTGTAGGCTGGGTCCACTTCCATGACGTACTTCGACCCAAGACAAAATTTCGGCAGCACCTTCCTGCTATTCTCCAAATACATGTCTCAGCAATAAGCCAAGAGGATGTGTATCTAGAGAACAACAAGGAGACACTGTCAAAATTCTGTCTCGGATCAAAGTACATCATGAAAACGACCCGCCTACACATCCTCGGGTTGTCCATGGAAAACGTGGAAAATTCGAAAGAGCTGAGGTTATAAATATGCAAAGACTTGCATATTTATAGATACAACCCTTCCGAACGGGAGACACCTAGGTAACACGACTATTTAGGTGATCTACAAATAATGAAAACCTACACATGAACAGGAAGAGATTACCCTTGAAGCGTGCAACCGAATTCACTCTCTCTATTGTCAAAATAGATGCATGTCCTGCATGAAAAAATGAAGTTGTGTCAATCATATCTCAACAACAACACCCACAACACCCACACCCACACACCAATAGCACTCACCCCCACACACACCAACATCACACACACACACTCACTCACTCGCACACACACACACATCAACAACACATCCACACACACACACACCAACATCACTCACTAACACACACACACATACAAAGCACACACTCACACACATTATTCACTATGCATATATATACACCTTTTGTTATAATGGAGAGGGGTAAACCCCTTTTGTTTCAAAAAAACAAGATTGAGTAGGGGCTCACCAATGGGGCAGGGGGGCGGCGGGGGAGGTGGATGTCGGACGTGGTAGACCTCGGTGGAGGGGATGCCGCGCCGGTGGAGGTGGACGAGCTCGGTGGAGGTGGAGGTGGCGGTGGGGGGAGGGCTCGGTGGAGGTGGCGGTGGGGGGCTGGAGGTGGAGGGGTCGGGGGAGGCAGCGGTGACGGAGGCGGCGATGGCGGCAGGCCGGTGGAGGTGGAGGAACTCGGTGGAGGTGGAGATGGCGGTGGGGGGGCTTGGTGGAGATGGCGGGGGGGGGGGGGGGGGGGTTGAGGCGGTGGCGGCGGAGGCGGCGGCGGCAGAGCAAGCCGGATGTGGCGGCAGCACTGGGGGGCAGCGGACAGAGGGGGCAGGGGCGAGAAAGAAACAGAGAGGATAGGAGTGAGCGCAGCGAGGGGGAAGTTTTCTATAATTCCCCGTGAGAAACATTTCCGAGAGCCAAACTTTAGCGACACTCGGTAAACGTCTTAACCTAGATCTCGGGGGCTTTTTCGAGAGCCGCACCGACAGTATTTACCGAGGGTCGACTGTCGGTCTCGGTAATGGCAACTTCTTCCGAGAGCTACTCTCGGTAAATCATCTAATCTTGATCTTTTTCCTTTTTGTGCATTCTCGATAATATGCATTATACTTTTTTTTGTTTTCTTCCATGCTTGGCAAACAACCTTAGCACATCATAATAACCATCTTGTGTGTTCTTTTCAGATGGGCCTCGCCCGGTTCCAGAGACCGGCACCCCTCCGGTGGCCCCGACGGTCTAGGGCATTGTTCGGCACCTAGATGGGGTAGGCCACGGGGAATACCTGCTTATGCGTGTTAGTGCATGTCATCGCGAGATGACAAACCAAGTCTAGACTCGTTCTGTCACAGGATCACCCACCGAAGACTCTGTCTCGGGGACGAACGCAGCCGGTCCTCGACGTTCCCGCACGTGTGTGTGGTTTGTGAGGCACGTGCCACGTCAAGGAGGTGCAATGCTTATTCAAATAGCACACCACCCCTGCATGGATATGCATGGGCCACACGCATGTAGGGGTACCCTCCCCCCTTCGGGCGGTCTCTAGATCGAGCACCCATCCAGTGGCCCCAGCGATCTAGGGCGTTGTTCGGCACCGAGAGGGTGTAGGCCACGGTGAATAACCGCTTCTTTGTGTTAGTGCATGTCATCGCGAGATGACAGACCAAGTCTAGGCCCGTTCTTCAAGATAGTCTATGGGTATCGAGAGGGAATGTGTCCGGTTTGTGCAGGAAGTGCGTGTCCTGTTGCTCTGTTGGCCTCGAAACTTCTTGTACTCTCAAAGGAGGCCATCGCATGTATATGCAGGGGCTATCTGGTGGCCCCTGCGGTCTAGGAAGTTGACCGGCACCGAGAGAGGGGGTAATGTCCAGTTTTTCCGACGGTGACTCTTGGTAAAGCATCTAACCTAGATCTAGGGCGGACATATTTTCCGAGAGCAGCTCTCGGTAAATCATCTAACCTAGATCTAGAGTTGATTTCTTTTCTGAGGGCCGCACCAACAAGCACTCGGTAAATGTGACGTTGACTACTTAAGCATATTTCCCCCTGTTGTTTCTTCTCTCTGCTCCCCACCGACCGGCGCCCCTCCACTCCTCTCATCTCCTCTGCTCCCCACCGACTGGTGCCCCTCCACCGACCGGCGTCCCCTCCACCGCCGCCCACCACACCACACCGAGCTCCTCCCTCCGGTGAGCCCCCCCCCCCTCCTCCTCTCCATGTGTGTATAGATAGATGGATTGATAGATGGATGCATAGATAGATGGATGGATTGATAAATGGATGCATAGATAGATGGATGGATGGATAGATGGATGCATAGATCGATGGATGGATTGATAGATGGATGCATAGATAGATGGATGGATTGATAGATGGATGGATGGATTGATAGATGGATGGATGCCATGTAGATACTTTTTTTCTTTTTCAAAAGGAAAAATGTAGATAATTGTTGATAATGTTGTATGCATGGATGCTATGTGTGGATGTGACCGATGAGATACGTGAGATAGTGTCGATGAGAGTTGTTCTTGGAGGAAGAAAAATCAACTTTTGAGCGATGACGGTTGATTTGGGTGAGCTCCTCATGTTATATCCTGATAATGCACGAGAGTCTCACCCAACTCAACCATCATCGAAAGTTGAAATACCCGTGAGAGAGTGTCCACCATATATACCACCACCAGTGAGAGTGTCCACCATATATACGTGAGAGACTGTCGATGAGAGTTGTTCTGCGTGAGCTCTTCATGTTATATCTTTGATGTTTGATTCTTATGTTATTTTCCATTGTGCGATGAAAGGTGTTAGCATCGATCGATTTTTTGGCTATGGCTTCCTCCAACGGCAAAGCTTCCATTAGGGTCGACTCCACGGAAAAGGAGAAGAGCGTCGACGACCGCTTGGAGGCACTCCTTGAGAAGAACCCACAGCTGATCCTAATGAAGTTTTTTATGGATCTGGCCAAGAAGAATCCCCCAGCTAAGGAGGGCAAGGCTACACCACATAAGGAGCCATTGAGTCCACCAACCATCATTCCCGACGACGCTTGGTCCTCCACTGTGGGGGATGCCCCCACGTGCTCTAACTCGACGATCACTGGTTTCACCGGCTACACCTCGGAGTAGTCACCTGGATAGTTTGACGTTGATTTAGTGGCATAGTTATGTACCTGCTGATATGGACTTGGATGGCCACTTGCGATGCTTTTGATTGTATGAGTGATAAATGCTTATGTTTATTATGTATGATGTGCGTTATTTCTTGTTCTTTTGTAGTTGAAGTGTATGTGGTGTACAGAGGACGGTGTCTAGGAGTCTACGATTCATGGTCGGAATGCAATGAACAAATACTTTGTTATGAAGGCAACTCCAATGCCTCATTCAACAACAAAGAGACGACAGAGTATCATTACAATCAGTATTTGCTTAAGCAAAAGAGAAAACCAGAATTACGCAATGGTGTAAGCCAAACACAGCTTAGCTAGTTCAGTGGATTGAAGAACTTCATAATTCTCTTTCAGTTTGTCATAATTGTGGTGTTGATTTTTATCATATGCTGCTTTGTGATTATTAAGTAGGCACTTGTACTAAAGAGCTACTTTGTGATTTGAAATGAAGCTTGTGTGAACTATTTATGGATTAATGCTTATGTGAGTTTGTTGTTAACCTGTGTGACTTGAAATGCAAGTTTGAGTATTATATAAATGTTTTTGCTGCAACGACTCGAGCAAAAAACAGTATGAACAGAATTGGGAACAAAACTTTACCGATGGCGGAACTCGGCAAAGAGGCGTGCGCTGGGAGCTGTAGGCACTTGGCTATTGTAGTTATGCCGAGAGGACTCTCGGTATAGAAGTGGTTACCGAGGGTCGATTATCGGTTCTCGGTAAATGAGCAGTTGCCGAGAGTGGCTCTCAGTAATGATAAGGCCACCATCAAAGTTTAGTCCCACCTCGTCTAGAGACAAGCAACAAAATCTATTTAAATAGTGGGATAGTCCAGATGCAGTAAGCTTCGGTATTCATTACACTCTTGTTAAGGAGATGGACTATCACTTTGAATGTTCACCTGTCTCGAGAAGAGAACATTCAAGTGATAGGCCATATTCTTAATGGTGGATGCTGGTGTTTTCTTATTAATGGTGTCATCACAGGGCCCCTGAGGCCGCTTGTAAACTGCACCAACTCTGAGCTAGTATCTGGGTATCGCGAGGGAACGTGTCCGTTTTGTGCAGGAAGTGCTGGTCATGTTGCTCCAGTGGCCTCGACGGTCTAGGGTGTTGTTCGACACCTAGAGGTGGTAGGCCACAGGGAATAAATGCTTCTTTGTGTTAGTGCATGTCATCGCGAGATGACAGACCAAGTCTAGGCTCATTCGGTCATGGGATCACCCACAGAAGACTCTATCTCAGGGACGACCGCGGCCGGTCCTCGATGTTCCTGCCCGTGTGTGTGGTTTGTGAGGCATGTGCCACGTCAAGGAAGTGTGTTGCTTATTCAAATAGCACACCACCCCTGCATGCATATGCATGGGCCACACGCATGTAGGGGTGCCCTCCCCCCCTCGGGCAGTCTCTAGATCGAGCACCCATCCGGTAACCCCGGCGGTCTAGGGCGTTGTTCGGCACCAAGAGGGTGTAGTCCATGGTGAATAACTGCTTCTCCGTGTTAGTGCATGCCATCGCGAGATGATAGACCAAGTCTAGGCCCGTTCTTCGAGATAGTCTATGGGTATCGAGAGGGAATGTGTCCGGTTTGTGGAGGAAGTGCGGGTCCTGTTGCTCCGTTGGCCTCGAAATTAACCTCTTGTGCTCTCAAAGGAGGCCATCGCATGTATATGCATGGGCTATCCGGTGGCCCCTGCGGTCTAGGAAGTTGACCGGCACCGAGAGAGGGGGTATAGGCCACGGTCAACAACTGCTTCTTCTCATGTTTATTACTTTACACTCTTTAAAGTTCTCTCTCGGTGCTGGTCTAGAAAGTTGACCGGCACCGAGAGAGGGGGTAGGCCACGGTCAACAACTTCTGCTTCTCTTGTTTTTTACTTTACACTCTTTAAAGTTCTCTCTCGATGCCGTTCTAGGAAGTTGACCGGCACCGAGAGAGGGGGTAGGCCACGGTCAACAACTGCCCCTTCTCATGTTTTTTTTACTTTAGACTCTTTAAAGTTCTCTCTCGGTGCCGGTCTAGCAAGTTGACTGGCACCGAGAGAGGGGGCAAGCCACGGTCAACAACTGCTTCTTCTCATGTTTTTTTACTTTGCACTCTTTAGAGTTGAGTTTGAACAAATCTAACCCAAAAAGCATATATATATATATATATATAGGATGAATTTTCCCTATATATATATAGGGTGGGTCTATATATATATATATATATATATATATATATATATATTATGCGATCGGTAGCAAGCTTATGTCCTTAATGCACCGCTCAGTGTGCAGAACCCCAAAACGTCGTCTGTGGATGTTGCAAACATCGAACATACACGTTTTGATAACTATGTGATAGTCCAGTTAAACGGTTTAGAGTTGAGGCACCAAATACGTTTTCGAAACGTCGCGGAACATATGAGATGTTTCGAGGGCTGAAATTGGGATTTCAGGCTCGTGCCCACATCAAGAGGTATAAGACCTCCGACGATTTTCTTAACCTGCAAACTAAGGGAGAAAAGCTCAATCATTGAGCTTGTATTCAGATTGTCTGAGTGCAACAATCACTTGAATCGAGTGGGAGTTGATCTTCCAGATGAGATAGTGATGTTTCTCCAAAGTCATTGCCACCAAGTTGCTAGAGCTTCGTGATGAACTATAACAAATCAGGGATAGATATGATGATCCTTGAGATATTCACGATGTTTGACACCGCGAAAGTAGAAATCAAGAAGGAGCATCAATTGTTGATGGTTAGTGAAACCACTAGTTTCAAGAAGGGCAAGGACAAGAAGGGGCACTTCATGAAACGGCAAATCAGTTGCTGCTCCAGTGAAGAAACCCAAGGTTGAACCCAAACTCGAGACTAAGTGCTTCTGTAATAAGGGCAACAACCACTGGAGCAGAATTACCCTAGATACTTGGTAGATAAGAAGGCTGGCAAGGTCGATAGAAGTATATTGGATATACATTATGTTAATGTGTACTTTACTAGTTCTCCTACTAGCACAAGGGTATTAGATACCGGTTCGGTTGCTAAGTGTTGGTAACTCGAAATAAAGGCTACGGAATAAACGGAGACTAGCTAAAGGTGAGATGACGATATGTGTTGGAAGTGTTTCCAAGGTTGATGTGATTAAGCATCGCACGCTCCCTCTACCATCGAGATTGGTGTTAATTGTTATTTGGTGTTTGCGTTGAGCATAGACATGATTGGATTATGTCTATCGCAATGCGGTTATTCATTTAAGGAGAATAATGGTTACTCCATTTATTTGAATAATACCTTCAATGGTCTTACACCTAAAAGAATGGTTTATTGAATCTCGATCGTAGTGATACACATTTCCATGCCAAGAGATATAAGATAGTAATGATAGTACCACTTACTTGTGGCACTGCCATGTAAGTCATATTGGTATAAAACGCATGAAGAAGCTCCATATTGATGGATCTTTGGACTCACTCATTTTTGAAAAGTTTGAGACATGCAAACCATGTCTATTGGTGTATACGCATGAAGAAACTCCATGCAGATGGATCGTTTGGACTCACTTGATTTTGAATCACTTGAGATATGCAAATCATACCACATAGGCAAGATGACTGAAAAGCCTCGTTTTCAGTAAAATGGAACAAGATAGCAACTTGTTGGAAGTAACACACTTTGATGTGTGCAGTCCAATGAGTGCTGAGGCATGCAGTGAATATCGTTATGTTCTTACTTCACGGATGATTTAAGTAGATCCTGAGTATATTTACTTGATGAAACATAAGTATGAATTATTGAACGGTTCAAGTAATTTCAGAATGAAGTTAAAGATCATCGTGACAAGAGGATAAAATGTCTATGATATGATCATAGATATGAGTATCTGAGTTACGAGCTTTGGCACGAAATTAAGACATTGTGGAAATTGTTTCACAATTAATACCACCTGGAACACCATAATGTGATGGTGTGTCCGAACATCATAGTTGCACCCTATTGGATATGGTGCGTACCATGATGTCTCTTATCGAATTACCACTATCATTCATGGGTTAGGCATTAGAGACAACCACACTCACTTTAATAGGGCACCACGTAATTCCGTTGAGACGACACCGTTTGAACTATGGTTTGGAGACTCGTTTCTTAAAAGTTTGGGGCTGCGACGCTTATGTGAAAAAGTTTCAGGTTGATGAGCTCGAACCCAAAGCGGATAAAAATGCATCTTCATTGGACACCCAAAACTGTAGGGTATACCTCCTATCTCAGATCCGGAAGCAAAAGTAATTGTTTCTAGAAACGGGTCCTTTCTCGAGGAAAAGTTTCTCTCAAAAGAATTGAGTGGGAGGATGGTGGAGACTTGATGAGGTTATTGAACCATTACTTCAACTAGTGTGTAGCAGGGCACAGGAAGTTGTTCCTGTGGCACCTACACCAATTGAAGTAGAAGCTTATTATGGTGATCATGAAACTTCAGATCAAGTCACTACCGAACCTCGTAGGACGACAAGGACGCGTACTGCTTCGGAGTGGTACGGTAATCCTGTCTTGGATGTCATGTTGCTAGACAACAATGAACCTACGAGCTATGGAGAAGCGATGGTGGGCCCGGATTCCGACGAATGGCTCGAGGCCATAAAATCTGAGGAAGAACACATGACTTTGGAAGAAATACTTGATGGTCGTAAGGCCATTGGGTACAGATGGATTTTAAAAGGAAGACAGATAATGATGGCAAGAATCACCATTAAGAAAGCTCGACTTGTCGTTAAGATGTTTTCCGACAAGTTCAAGGAGTTGACTGCGGTGAGGCTTTCTCACTCGTAGCGATGCTAAGAGTCTGTTGGAAATGGATTAGCAGTTACTGCATTATTTATAAAATCTTGCAGATAGAATGTCAAAACATTGTTTCCTCGACAGTTTTCTTGAGGAAAGGTTGTATGTGATACAACCAGAAGGTTTTGACAATCCCGAAGAACCCTAACAAATATGCAAAACTCCAGCAATCCTTCTAAGGACTGGAGTAAGCATCTCGGAGATGGAATGTACGCTTTGATGAGATGATCAAAGATTTTGGGTTTATACAAAAGTTTATGAGAAACTTGTATTTCCAAAGAAGTGAGTGGGAGCACTATAGAATTTCTGATGAGTATATGTTGTTGACATATTGTTGATCAGAAATGATATAGAATTTCTAGAAAGCATAAAGGGTTTTTTGAAAAGTGTTTTTCAATGGAAAACCTGGATTAGGCTACTTGAACAATAAGCATCAAGATCTATGAGATAGATCAAAATGCTTAATAATACTTTCAAATGAACACATACCTTGACATGATCTTGAAGGTGTTCAAGATGGATCAGTCAAAGAAGGAGTTCTTGCCTGAGTTGTAAGGTGTGAAGTTAAGAGTTAAAACTCGACCACGGTAGAAGAGAGACAAAGGACGAAGGTCGTCCCCTATGTTTTAGACGTAGGCTCTATAGTATGCTATGTTGTGTACCGCACCGAAAGTGTGCCTAGCCATGAGTCAGTCAAGGGGTACAAGAATGATCCAGGAATGGATCGTTGGACAGCGGTCAAAATTGTCCTTGGAGTAATTAAGGACATGTTTCTCGATTATGGAGGTGATAAAGACTTCGACGTAAAGAGTTGCGTCGATGCAAACTTAAACACCTATCCAAATGACTCTGAGTAGCGAAACGGATACGAATAGTGGATCAACCATTTGGAATAGCTCCAAGTGGAGCGTGGAAGCAGCATTTACATTATGACCTAGAGATTTGTGAAGTACATATGGATCTGAATGTTACAGACCTATTGACTAAAACCTCTCTCACAAGCAAAACATGATCAAACCCCAGAACTCATTGAGACTTAATCACATGGTGATGTGAACTAGTTTAAGACACTAGAAAACTCTTTGGATGTTGGTCACATGGCGATGTGACCTATCAGTGTTAATCACATGGCAATGTGAACTAGATTATTGACTCTAGTGCAAGTGGGAGACTGTTGGAAATATGCCCTAGAGGCAATAATAAATTAGTTATTATTATATTTCCTTGTTCATGATAATCATTTATTATCCATGCTATAATTGTATTGATAGGAAACTCAGATACATGTGTGGGTACATAGACAACACCATGTCCCTAGTGAGCCTCTAGTTGACTAGCTCGTTGATCAATAGATGGTTACGGTTTCCTGACCATGGACATTGGATGTCGTTGATAATGGGATCACATCATTAGCAAAATGATGTGATGGACAAGACCCAATCCTAAGCCTAGCACATAGATCGTAGTTCATATGCTAAAGCTTTTCTAAATGTCAAGTATCATTTCCTTAGACCATGAGATTGTGCAACTCCCAGATACCGTAGGAATGCTTTGGGTGTACCAAACATCACAACGTAACTGGATGGCTATAAAGCTGCACTACAGGTATCTCCGAAAGTATCTGTTGGGTTGGAAGGAATCGAGACTGGGATTTGTCACTCCGTGTAAACGGAGAGGTATCTCTGGGCCCACTCGGTAGGACATCATCATAATGTGCACAATGTGACCAAGGGGTTGATCACGGGATGATGTGTTACGGAACGAGTAAAGAGACTTACCGGTAACAAGATTGAACAAGGTATCGGGATACCGACGATCGAATCTCGGGCAAGTACAATACCGCTAGACAAAGGGAATTGTATACAGAATTGATTAAGTCCTTGACATCGTGGTTCATCCGATGAGATCATCGTGGAACATGTGGGAGCCAACATGGGTATCCAGATCCCGCTTTTGGTTATTGACCGGAGAACGTCTCGGTCATGTCTGCATGGTTCCCGAACCCGTAGGGTCTACACACTTAAGGTTCGATGACGCTAGGGTTATAAAGGAAGTTTGTATGTGGTTACCGAATGTTGTTCGGAGTCCCGGATGAGATCCCGGACGTCACGAGGAGTTCCGGAATGGTCCGGAGGTACAGATTTATATATGGGAAGTCCTGTTTTGGTTACCGGAAAAGTTTCGGGTTTTATCAGTAACGTACCGGGACCACCGGGAGGGTCCCGGGGGTCCACCAAGTGGGGCCACCATCCCCGAAGGGCTGCATGGGCTAAGTGTGGGAGGGGACCAGCCCCAGGTGGGCTGGTGCGCCCCCCCCCCCCCACAAGGCCCAAGGCGCAAGGGAAGAGTGGGAGGGGGCAAACCCTAGGGCAGATGGGCCCTAAGGCGCACCCCAGGTGCGCCTCCCCTCTCTCTCCCTCTGGCCGCCACCCAGATGGGATCTGGGGCTGCCGCCACCCCTGGGGAGGGAACCCTAGAGGGGGCGCAACCCCCTCTCCTTCCCCTATAAATAGTAGAGGTGTAGGGGCTGCCCAACACATGAGTTTCTCTCCCTCTTGGCGCAACCCTACCTCTCTCCCTTCTCCTCTCCCGCGGTGCTTGGCGAAGCCCTACAGGATTGCCACGCTCCTCCATCACCACCACGCCGTTGTGTTGCTGCTGGACGGAGTCTTCCTCAACCTCTCCCTCTCTCCTTGCTGGATCAAGGCGTGGGATATGTCACCGGGTTGTACGTGTGTTGAACGCGGAGGTGCCGTCTGTTCGGCACTAGGATCTCCGATGATTTGGATCACGACGAGTACGACTCCTTCAACCTGTTCTCTTGAACGCTTCCGCTTAGCGATCTACAAGGGTATGTAGATGCACTCTCCTTCCCCTCGTTGCTGGTTTCTCCATAGATAGATCTTGGTGACACGTAGGAAAATTTTGAATTTCTGCTACGTTCCCCAACAGTGGTATCAGAGCTAGGTCTATTGCGTAGATTGTTTGCACGAGTAGAATACAAAGTAGTTGTGGGCGTTGATTTTGTTCAATATGCTTACCGTTACTAGTCCAATCTTGTTTCAACGGTATTGTAGGATGAAGCGGCCCGGGCCGACCTTACACATACTCTTACGTGAGACAGGTTCCACCGACTGACATGCACTTGGTGCATAAGGTGGCTAGCGGGTGCCAGTCTCTCCCACTTTAGTCGGAACGGATTCGATGAAAAGGCTCCTTATGAAGGGTAAATAGCAATTGGCATATCACGTTGTGGTTTTGCGTATGTAAGAAACCTTCTTGCTAGAAACCCATAGCAGCCACGTAAAAACATGCAAACAACAACTAGAGGACGTCTAACTTGTTTTTGCAGGGTATGCTATGTGATATGATATGGCCAAGAAGAATGTGATGAATGATATGTGATGTATGAGATTGATCATGTTCTTGTAATAGGAATTCGCATGTCGATGAGTATGACAACCGGCAGGAGCCATAGGAGTTGTGTTTATTTATTGTATAACCTGTGTGTCATTATACAACGCCATGTAATTACTTTACTTTATTGCTAACCGGTAGCCATAGTAGTAGAAGTAATAGTTGGCGAGACAACTTCATGAAGACACGATGATGGAGATCATGATGATGGAGATCATGGTGTCATGCCGGTGACGATGATGATCATGGAGCCCCGAAGATGGAGATCAAAAAGGAGCAAAATGATATTGGCCATATCATGTCACTATTTGATTGCATGTGATATTTATCATGTTTATACATCTTATTTGCTTAGAACGACGGTAGTAAATAAGATGATCCCTCATTAAAATTTCAAGAAAGTGTTCCCGCTAACTGTGCACCGTTGCGAAAGTTCGTCGTTTCGAAGCACCACGTGATGATCAGGTGTGATAGATTCTTACGTTCACATACAACGGGTGTAAGCCAGATTTACACACGCGAAACACTTAGGTTAACTTGACGAGCCTAGCATGTACAGACATGGCCTCGCAACACAAGAGACCGAAAGGTCGAGCATGAGTCATATAGTAGATACGATCAACATGAAGATGTACACCGATGATGACTAGTCCGTCTCACGTGATGATCGGACACGGCCTAGTTGACTCGGATCATGTAATCACTTAGATGACTAGAGGGATATCTATCTGAGTGGGAGTTCATAAGATGAACTTAATTATCCTGAACATAGTCAAAAGCCCTTTGCAAATTATGTCATAGCTCGCGCTTTAGTTCCACTGTTTAGATATGTTCCTAGAGAAAATATAGTTGAAAGTTGACAGTAGCGATTATGCGATCAGTAGAAAGCTTATGTCCTTAATGCACCGCTCAGTGTGCAGAACCCCAAAACGTTGTCTGTGGATGTTGCAAACATGGGACATACATGTTTTGATAACTACGTGATAGTTCAGTTAAACGGTTTAGAGTTGAGGCACCAAAGATGTTTTCGAAACGTCGCGGAACATATGAGATGTTTCGAGGGCTGAAATTGGGATTTCAGGCTCGTGCCCACGTCAAGAGGTATAAGACCTCCGACGATTTTCTTAGCCTGCAAACTAAGGGAGAAAAGCTCAATCGTTGAGATTGTGCTCAGATTGTCTCAGTGCAACAATCACTTGAATCGAGTGGGAGTTGATCTTCCAGATGAGATAGTGATGTTTCTCCAAAGTCATTGCCACCAAGCTGCTAGAGCTTCGTGATGAACTATAACAAATCAGGGATAGATATGATGATCCTTGAGATATTCATGATGTTTGACACCGCGAAAGTAGAAATCAAGAAGGAGCATCAATTTTTGATGGTTAGTGAAACCACTAGCTTCAAGAAGGGCAATGACAAGAAGGGGCACTTCATGAAATGGCAAATCAGTTGCTGCTCTAGTGAAGAAACCCAAGGTTGAACCCAAACTCGAGACTAAGTGCTTCTGTAATAAGGGGAACAACCACTGGAGCAGAATTACCCTAGATACTTGGTAGATAAGAAGGCTGGCAAGGTCGATAGAAGTATATTGGATATACATTATGTTAATGTGTACTTTACTAGTTCTCCTACTAGCACAAGGGTATTAGATACCGGTTCGGTTGCTAAGTGTTGGTAACTCGAAATAAAGGCTACGGAATAAACGGAGACTAGCTAAAGGTGAGCTGACGATATGTGTTGGAAGTGTTTCCAAGGTTGATGTGATCAAGCATCGCACGCTCCCTCTACCATCGAGATTGGTGTTAATTGTTATTTGGTGTTTGCGTTGAGCATAGACATGATTGGATTATGTCTATCGCAATGCGGTTATTCATTTAAGGAGAATAATGGTTACTCCATTTATTTGAATAATACCTTCAATGGTCTTACACCTAAAAGAATGGTTTATTGAATCTCGATCGTAGTGATACACATTTCCATGCCAAGAGATATACGATAGTAATGATAGTACCACTTACTTGTGGCACTGCCATGTAAGTCATATTGGTATAAAACGCATGAAGAAGCTCCATATTGATGGATCTTTGGACTCACTCATTTTTGAAAAGTTTGAGACATGCAAACCATGTCTATTGGTGTATACGCACGAAGAAACTCCATGCAGATGGATCGTTTGGACTCACTTGATTTTGAATCACTTGAGATATGCAAATCATACCACATAGGCAAGATGACTGAAAAGCCTCGTTTTCAGTAAAATGGAACAAGATAGAAACTTGTTGGAAGTAACACACTTTGATGTGTGCAGTCCAATGAGTGCTGAGGCATGCAGTGAATATCGTTATGTTCTTACTTCACGGATGATTTAAGTAGATCCTGAGTATATTTACTTGATGAAACATAAGTATGAATTATTGAACGGTTCAAGTAATTTCAGAATGAAGTTAAAGATCATCGTGACAAGAGGATAAAATGTCTATGATATGATCATAGATATGATTATCTGAGTTACGAGCTTTGGCACGAAATTAAGACATTGTGGAAATTGTTTCACAATTAATACCACCTGGAACACCATAATGTGATGGTGTGTCCGAACATCATAGTTGCACCCTATTGGATATGGTGCGTACCATGATGTCTCTTATCAAATTACCACTATCATTCATGGGTTAGGCATTAGAGACAACCACACTCACTTTAATAGGGCACCACGTAATTCCGTTGAGACGACACCGTTTGAACTATGGTTTGGAGAAACCTAAGTTGTCGTTTCTTAAAAGTTTGGGGCTGCGACGCTTATGTGAAAAAGTTTCAGGTTGATGAGCTCGAACCCAAAGCGGATAAAAATGCATCTTCATAGGACACCCAAAACTGTAGGGTATACCTCCTATCTCAGATCCGGAAGCAAAAGTAATTGTTTCTAGAAACGGGTCCTTTCTCGAGGAAAAGTTTCTCTCAAAAGAATTGAGTGGGAGGATGGTGGAGACTTGATGAGGTTATTGAACCATTACTTCAACTAGTGTGTAGCAGGGCACAGGAAGTTGTTCCTGTGGCACCTACACCAATTGAAGTAGAAGCTTATTATGGTGATCATGAAACTTCAGATCAAGTCACTACCGAACCTCGTAGGACGACAAGGACGCGTACTGCTTCGGAGTGGTACGGTAATCCTGTCTTGGATGTCATGTTGCTAGACAACAATGAACCTACGAGCCATGGAGAAGCGATGGTGGGCCCGGATTCCGACGAATGGCTCGAGTCCATAAAATCTGAGGAAGAACACATGACTTTGGAAGAAATACTTGATGGTCGTAAGGCCATTGGGTACAGATGGATTTTAAAAGGAAGACAGATAATGATGGCAAGAATCACCATTAAGAAAGCTCGACTTGTCGTTAAGATGTTTTCCGACAAGTTCAAGGAGTTGACTGCGGTGAGGCTTTCTCACTCGTAGCGATGCTAAGAGTCTGTTGGAAATGGATTAGCAGTTACTGCATTATTTATAAAATCTTGCAGATAGAATGTCAAAACATTGTTTCCTCGACAGTTTTCTTGAGGAAAGGTTGTATGTGATACAACCAGAAGGTTTTGACAATCCTGAAGAACCCTAACAAATATGCAAAACTCCAGCAATCCTTCTAAGGACTGGAGTAAGCATCTCGGAGTTGGAATGTACGCTTTGATGAGATGATCAAAGATTTTGGGTTTATACAAAAGTTTATGAGAAACTTGTATTCCAAAGAAGTGAGTGGGAGCACTATAGAATTTCTGATGAGTATATGTTGTTGACATATTGTTGATCAGAAATGATGTAGAATTTCTAGAAAGCATAAAGGGTTTTTTGAAAAGTGTTTTTCAATGGAAAACCTGGATTAGGCTACTTGAACAATAAGCATCAAGATCTATGAGATAGATCAAAATGCTTAATAATACTTTCAAATGAACACATACCTTGACATGATCTTGAAGGTGTTCAAGATGGATCAGTCAAAGAAGGAGTTCTTGCCTGAGTTGTAAGGTGTGAAGTTAAGAGTAAAACTCGACCACGGCAGAAGAGAGACAAAGGACGAAGGTCGTCCCCTATGTTTTAGACGTAGGCTCTATAGTATGCTATGCTGTGTACCGCACCGAAAGTGTGCCTAGCCATGAGTCAGTCAAGGGGTACAAGAATGATCCAGGAATGGATCGTTGGACAGCGGTTAAAATTGTCCTTGGAGTAATTAAGGACATGTTTCTCGATTATGGAGGTGATAAAGAGTTCGACGTAAAGAGTTGCGTCGATGCAAACTTAAATACCTATCCGAATGACTCTGAGTAGCGAAACGGATACGTATAGTGGAGCAACCATTTGGAATAGCTCCAAGTGGAGCGTGGAAGCAGCATTTACATTATGACCTAGAGATTTGTGAAGTACATACGGATCTGAATGTTACAGACCCGTTGACTAAAACCTCTCTCACAAGCAAAACATGATCAAACCCCAGAACTCATTGAGACTTAATCACATGGTGATGTGAACTAGTTTAAGACACTAGTAAACTCTTTGGATGTTGGTCACATGGCGATGTGACCTATCAGTGTTAATCACATGGCGATGTGACCTATCAGTGTTAATCACATGGCGATGTGAACTAGATTATTGACTCTAGTGCAAGTGGGAGACTGTTGGAAATATGCCCTAGAGGCAATAATAAATTAGTTATTATTATATTTCCTTGTTCATGATAATCGTTTATTATCCCTGCTATAATTGTATTGATAGGAAACTCAGATACATGTGTGGGTACATAGACAACACCATGTCCCTAGTGAGCCTCTAGTTGACTAGCTCGTTGATCAATAGATGGTTACGGTTTCCTGACCATGGACACTGGATGTCGTTGATAACGGGATCACATCATTAGCAGAATGATGTGATGGACAAGACCCAATCCTAAGCCTAGCACATAGATCGTAGTTCATATGCTAAAGCTTTTCTAAATGTCAAGTATCATTTCCTTAGACCATGAGATTGTGCAACTCCCGGATACCGTAGGAATGCTTTGGGTGTACCAAACGTCACAACGTAACTGGGTGGCTATAAAGGTGCACTACATGTATCTCCGAAAGTATCTATTAGGTTGGCAAGAATCGAGACTGGGATTTGTCACTCCGTGTAAACGGAGAGTTATCTCTGGGCCCACTCGGTAGGACATCATCATAATGTGCACAATGTGACCAAGGGGTTGATCACGGGATGATGTGTTACGGAACGAGTAAAGAGACTTGCCGGTAACGAGATTGAACAAGGTATCGGGATACCGACGATCGAATCTCGGGCAAGTACAATACCGCTAGACAAAGGGAATTGTATACGGAATTGATTAAGTCCTTGACATCGTGGTTCATCCGATGAGATCATCGTGGAACATGTGGGAGCCAACATGGGTATCCAGATCCCGCTTTTGGTTATTGACCGGAGAACGTCTTGGTCATGTCTGCATGGTTCCCGAACCCGTAGGGTGTACACACTTAAGGTTCGATGATGCTAGGGTTATAAAGGAAGTTTGTATGTGGTTACCGAATGTAGTTCGGAG
The DNA here is from genome assembly GCF_018294505.1 of Triticum aestivum. NCBI lineage: Eukaryota > Viridiplantae > Streptophyta > Magnoliopsida > Poales > Poaceae > Triticum > Triticum aestivum. Next base: position 696,494,757 of record NC_057810.1, on the reverse strand, counting down.
TCCCGGATGAGATCCCGGACGTCACGAGGAGTTCCAGAATGGTCTGGAGGTAAAGATTTATATATGGGAAGTCCTGATTTGGTTACCGGAAAAGTTTCGGGTTTTATCGGTAACGTACCGGGACCACCGGGAGGGTCCCGGGGGTCCACCAAGTGGGGCCACCATCCCCGGAGGGCTGCATGGGCTAAGTGTGGGAGGGGACCAGCCCCAGGTGGGCTGGTGTGCCCCCCACAAGGCCCAAGGCGCAAGGGAAGAGTGGGAGGGGGCAAACCCTAGGGCAGATGGGCCCTAAGGCCCATCCCAGGTGCGCCTCCCCTCTCTCTCCCTCTGGCCGCCACCCAGATGGGATCTGGGGCTGCCGCCACCCCTGGGGAGGGAACCCTAGAGGGGGCGCAGCCCCCTCCCCTTCCCCTATAAATAGTAGAGGTGCAGGGGCTGCCCAACAGATGAGTTTCTCTCCCTCTTGGCACAGCCCTACCTCTCTCCCTTCTCCTCTCCCGCGGTGCTTGGCGAAGCCCTGCAGGATTGCCATGCTCCTCCATCACCACCACGCAGTTGTGCTGCTGCTGGACGGAGTCTTCCTCAACCTCTCCCTCTCTTCTTGCTGGATCAAGGCGTGGGAGACGTCACCGGGCTGTACGTGTGTTGAACGCGGAGGTGCCGTCCGTTCGGCACTAGGATCTTCGGTGATTTGGATCACGACGAGTACGACTCCTTCAACCCGTTCTCTTGAACGCTTCCGCTTAGCGATCTACAAGGGTATGTAGATGCACTCTCCTTCCCCTCGTTGATGGTTTCTCCATAGATTGATCTTGGTGATACGTAGGAAAATTTTGAATTTCTGCTACGTTCCCCAACTGATCCACCACAGCCGGCCAACGGTGCTCGTCTTGGCCAATATGGGTCGAGGCCACCCATAGGTGAGCTCCTGCCGGCATCCTAGCTCTCCCGCCACAGACCAATACCCCGATGAGATCCCTTGATCATTACCCCTCATCTGTCAGCAGTTTCGGCGACAGGTACAGTTGTGGCCCGGGTCGCGTTCGTGCAGCTCAGTCCGCATGAATGATGCCGTTCGCCGGAGCGTTGGCGTGTAGTTCGGTGGGCCAGCACAGAGTTGCTGCTGGTACAGATGCAGTTGTCTTTTTAGATTTGCAACGCATGGTAGTTGCTAGTGCATATCACAAGTGGGTCATCGTGAAGTTTGGCTGGTTCCAGTGATGATTTTTCATGTAAAATGTATCCATGTATGGTTTGTAGTCCTCAAAAACTGTTGTGTTGCTAGCCTACGGTGGGGACGGTGGCTGATGTGGGCATGGAGCAGGAGGCTGCCGTCGTTGCCGCTCAATTTCGACCAGCTCGTATGAGCCTGCAACTCCCCAACAAGTTTAGAGTTTGTGTGTTCAGTGCAGTACTGCAGCGCAAATGTAGTGCAGTACCCGTAGTGCAATGCAGTGCAGTTTCAATTTCAGAGTCTCATCCGAGGCCTCGCGGTGCTATCCTCACTTAACTTTTGGTGTGCAGTGTTTTTCGCCAATGTACGCAGTGCACTTCACCGACATGTGCAGTGCGGTTTGGTTTGCTTGTTTGTGATTTCTTCGGCGGTTTCACTGCAGTTTTGCAGCTCAGCAGCTCATTTGAGACTTCTTTTGTAAATTTTGATGGACTAGGCTGTAAAATTTTAAAAAATATATGTAGCTCATATACTGAAAAGTTTGCTGGTTTTGCTCCATGTAAAACTAACAAGGCAGTTCGCTCCATCCATTGTTTTTCATATTTTGGAAAAATATTTTGTAGTGCACTTGTAACGGGGGAGAAGAGAACATAACTGTTCCTTTAAAAGAAGTTCATTCTGTTGTAAAAAATGGATGTGGATGAATGCTTGCGTGTAATGTGTCGCTGTTCACTGTAAAATACTATGCAAAAAATGTTGGTGAAACACCAAAATAGTAATGCGTTTCACTTTGATATATGTCGCGGTTCACTTGCCTCGTCTCTGCGGTCCATTCTCGTTCATAAAAAAAAGTTGAAAAAAAGACAACAAGAACTTGTTTGAGAAAAATTACGTCCGACAAAAGAAATTATGCAACTCGCTTGCCCGTTCGACGCAGTGCGGTTTTCATTCTAAAGTAGTACGGTCGGCTGTATGATATTGTTCATCCAAAAAAATTGTTACAGAAGCGGAAAAAAAGTAATGCGGTTTACTTTTTGATAGTGGTGTGGTTCATTTACACCGGATGTGAAGTGCACTCCATTTTCTCGTCCTTGAAAAAATTACGCTTGAATAAAAGTAACCATGCAGTTCTCTTACCCGTCTGATGCAGTGCGGTTTTTCGTCTGTTGCAGTGCGATTTTCAGTCGGATGAAGTAACCACGTCGATTTGGGTGTCGCGAAAAATAGAGTGTTCACATTTCGATAAATTCGAAATTCCTCTTAAACCGTAAAGAATTAGAAAGAGTTTTCTACATCAAAGAGTTGTGTATCATCGATATCTTTCCAACGGCGTATCCTTTGAATCATTCCGACCAGCGGTTTGCAAAAATTTCGCCCAAATTGGCCGCTGCCACTCGACGTCCGACGCACGGTTTTCAAAATTAACTTAAAATCGTACGGAATTTCAAAAATATTTCAACATATGAAAGTTGCGCCTCGTTCGTAGCTTTCCAACGGCGTATCACACGCCTCGTTTCAACAAATGGTTCAAAAACTGGAGCGAAAACAGTACTGAAAATTTAAAAAAAAATTGAAAAACAGAATTCCGTGATTTAGTAAATTTGAAACTGCTCTTAAACCGTAAGGAATTAGAGAAAAATTTATATATGAAAAAGATGCGCCTCAGTGATATCTATCCAACGGTATATCGTTTGCTTCATTCTAACGAGCGGTTTAGAAGAAGTCGCGAAAAACGCTCGCTGCCACTCGTCATGGGCCGCACCATTTTTAAAACTGCTTTTAAACCGTGTGGAATCTTGAAAAGTGTTCAACATGTTGAAGTTGCGCCTAATACATAGCTTTTCAACGGTATATTACACGCCTCATTCCGATAAACGGTTAAAAAATTAGAGTGAAAACAGTACCCAAAAAAAATAACGCGTGCAGTTTTTTCCGACGAGAAGTTCACTCGTGTGAGTACTGCAGCACACTTGGTTAAAAGAATGACGTGCACTTGCGTTCAGTGTGCAGTGCGGAAGTTGTGTGCAGAATAGTTATTCTGCTAATATTAGCAGAATAGACTGTCTGTGTGTGTGTGTGTATATATATATATATATATATATATGTCTTTTATCGAAAAAATTCATCAAAAGTCATGGAATTTTCAAACTTTGGTCATAAAAACATATGAAATATGAGATACAAAAAAGATAGTGCCAAACAAAAACACAAAGAGAAGGGAAAAAATTAGAGCAGTGATTACCGAGGGTCGATTATCGGCTCTCGGTAAAGTCCACTTTTTTGAGAGGCACTCTCAGTAAAGCATCTAACCTAGATCTTAATCGTTCCCCTTTCTTTCTATCTTCATTCATCTCCTTCTCTTTGTTCCCTGCGCCACCGCCGCCGCCGATGCCCAAATCGCCACCAACTGCCGCCGCCGCCCCTCCTCCACTGCTCCCAACTGCGGCCACCGCCACCCCCTCCTCCACCGCCCTCATCTGCGGCCACTGCCCCAAGCTTCATGCCCGGCAGCCGGCACGGATTCTTTTATGCGGCCCAAGGACGACCGCCGCAGCGGAGCTCCTCCGATAGCGCGGCAGCTGGAGATGCCCTCAGGTAACCCCCCAACTCCGGCCACCGCCACCCCGTCCTCCACCACCCCGTCGCCCCTTCCCCCAACTTGGGACGAACCCTAGGAGGCGTGGCTCGGTGGCTGCATCCTTGCTTGCCGGCGCTTCCGCCTGTCGTCGTGCCTACCCAGCCGGCCATCTCCATCCCCGGGAAGCCCCCCAAGCCCCTTTTGGCCCCCTTCTGCGGCAGCAGGTTGCGCTGTTGTGGGCTGCTGCCATGTCCAATTTATGGAAGGTCTGAGTGTGTAGATTGTAGAGAAGAACTTTGCTCATTGTACAATAGTATTACATTACTAAATCAGAGTACCTAGGTTCATGATAGTTCACGGTCCTTTTCTTTTTAATCTTAGATTATTATTCGATTGTCTTATTTGGAGAGCATGGAGGCGAAGGAGCACTTTATAAAGCCATAAGCATTCGGGGATCGATCCATTCATCCCCAGCTTGATGCAAAGCGGCTCCATGGGGCATGATCGAGCAATGCTAACCTACATAGCAATCAAAAGTAAAGCAACGTAATGGCTTAGGTGGCATTTTTCAGTTGGAGGAAATTAGAAGAGAGACCCCACCCAGTTGGAATTAGGGGGCGGAGGGATTAGCAGTTAGTCTAACGTAAGTGTAGCATTTTTGTGCATGATCACACGAGCCCATAGGCCACATATATATAGCGCAGTGTCGTAGCTAAGAAATCTGAATTGGTTGAACTTTGTGCTTGTTCCGGGTTGATAAATGCAGCAGTAAGAAGGAATGAAGCAGCCATTCAGATATCTTACTGCTGCATTTAGGTGTTCAGATTAATACTAGTACTGTTCAAACGGTACATAGTTCATGCCAAGTTGCCAACCAAATCATGACCTGTTGTTGCTTGATGCCACTGTTGCGCTAGATGTGGAAACCGATTTAGTCATTTAGTAAATTGTGTTTTTATATAATTTTACATGGAACAAATACTGCCTTTGAATATTCTATTTGGATTCTATTTGTTATGCAACATAGATATATTTTTGTATGCCTTGAAACTAGAGTTTTTGCCTTGTTTTGTGGTACACTTGGATAAGTGGTATGGTTAACATTCATCATATATATTTTGTTTTTCAGATTCTGATGGGAGCAGTAGTAAGTACCGGAGAGTCCTGACTGGTAGGGCCGAGTTATTCGCCTCCCATCTGGCCACTTCCGAGGACGAGTCATCCGCCTCCCATCAGGCCACTCCCGAGGACGAGTCATCATCGGATGGCGATGTCGGAGTGGACTTAGATGAACGAGATTCGCTTGCTACCGAGTCGGGCGACATGGAGACCTCGAACGGCTCGGGGTCTACCTCGAGCAACACTTCCAAGAGGAAGAAATCCGGGCGTGGTCCGGGGAAGGTCCCGGAACCAACCGCTGCCAGCAATCGTCCTGTCATTTGCCCAACAGGAGAGGGGTAAGCAAGCATTTCATTTGCATCATATTTTGGATGCCACAACTTTGACACTCACATATGCTTGTCTTTTATATCATGCAGTCAGTGGACATTTATCCCGACACAACCTAAGGGGGCACCCCCGCTGAACCACGTCATCGGCTGCCTCTTGAGGAAGCACTTCCCTGGATTGTCCAAGCCGGGTGATGACGATCCGCCGTCACCAGGTTTAACCTGGGAGCATTACCTACACAACAAGGATGAGCACGATGTCACCATGGCCACCCAGGTCATCAATGCTTTTTTTTAAGTATCTTCGCTCCGACCACTGCATTTTTCCATATCCAAACCCTTGCTTGCGTGGATGGTGAGAAGATGCCATAAGCTTTCCTGTAGGAAACATATGCTTGTGTGGATGGTGAGCAGCAGAAGGCGAGGAAAGGCGTCATGAAATCTGCCCGAAAGATACTCTCTGACACCAAGCACATGCTGCGGTACAAAGCCGTGATGCAGTGTCGGCCGCTCGATGACAAGGGAGAGAAGATGACAAGGAAGACTGCTTGCCGGACCAACTTTTCGCGAGAAGAATACCTGTCAGTGGTAAGTGACTACATCGGTTGCTAGTACTTTGATTCATCCCTCTTGTTCCTGAATTATTCAATTTTGTCTGACTAGGTGAAGATACCCTGGATGAAGGAGGATTGTTGGGAGGCCCTGGTTGACATGTGGTGTGACCCAGCATGGCAGGCGCAACATGTGGAGAAGGGAAACGATCGAGCCAAAATGACAGGCCCGGCTCATGTCCAGGGCAGCCGGAAACTAATCGCTCTCAAGCAACACATGGTATGTGGATTAAGATGTTAACTTTTTCGCATGGTGCATCTTGGTTCCTTAAACTTGATGGTTAATTTTGCAGGAGGCGAAGGATGGTCGCCCGGTCCACATCCTGGAAGCCTGGAAAGAAGGCCACAAGGGGAAGGGTGGCGCCGAGTTCTGCAGCGAGTCGGCGGAGGAGAAGTGGGGACCTTCAAAGAGGTCTTCCAGGAAGTGCATGGGTAGGAAGCCAAACCTACGTCCAAGCCCCTTGATCTTGAGCTTCTCATCATTGCTGGCCAGGGGAAGGGACATGGCCGCCACCTCCTTTGTAACAGGGCGATCGCCACCTCCTCGCATCGCAAGCTGCACGAGATATGCGCGTCGAGCACCAGCTCAACTCCGTCCATACGGAGTCGCCCAACCGCCACAACACGTGAGATAGCGCGTCTCAAGGTTAGCATCCTAACCTTTCATTTATGTCCATGCTTCGAAATAGCACCGTTCCAACCTATATGAGCCTAATGCCATGTTAAAGGATTTAATGGCGCAGCGGGCTGTTGAAGAGGAGCAAAGGCGGAAGGCTGAGGAGGTGTACAGAGAAAAGGAACGGGCAGACACTAACAATAGGTTGAAGATGCTTGAGGATCAACTACAGGTAGAACATTATCTAAACTAGAGTAGAAGATTCATTACATAGGGACGAACCACCCTCACATGACTCTACTCTTATAGGTTCTTATGCAATCTCGAAGCAGTGCAAGTGATGCCCCTCCTCCTCCTCCGGAATGTTAACCCGATGGCCTCTCCTCCTCAAGATGATCTATATATGAACAAGTGTACTTCTATTGTGACGTGCACGTGTTTTGCAAGTAGTGACAATATGTATGAATTTGGGACTTGTGTGTGACGTCTACTAGGATAATACATTCGACTTGTGTGTGACAATATGTGGACTATCCCTAATTATGCACATATATGTGGAGTAGATCAAATTATGCCTATATATGATCAAATTATGCCTATATATGTGTGGACTACTCGAAATTGCACTGTAGTTGTTTTTATCTGCAGGGATCAGAAAAGAAATAGCTTAACAGCAGAATGGATGGGAAAGATTTCCGAGAGCAACACTCGGAAAAAGATATACTACCGAGAGCACCTCTCGGTAACCTTGTTGTCTGGGAGACACTACTGCTGTGCCACACCTTTTTTGAGGGCAGCTCTCGGAAATGAAGGCAAGCATTGCCGAGACAAGCTCTCGGCAAAGTTTTGTAAACTGTCAGCTACCACGTGGGCCACACTGTCCTACTGGTTAGGAGGATTGCCGAGAGGGGCTCTCGGCAACGATATCGTCCTTTTTTTGCAAAAATATTTAGCAAGTTATGTGAAACTTTTACTGATAAATGTGACCAGTGGGACCACATGTCAGGAGGAAAGAACACACACAAAAAAAGAAAATAGGATGTGGCATATACTTTGCCGAGTGTCGTACGGCGGCTCTCGGTAAAGAATGCAGTAACTGACGGAGTGGTCTGTTGCGGAGGGGCATACCACGTGGCTCCTCTTTGCCGTGAGCGGCTCTCGGCATCTGAATGGTTTGCCGTGCGGTGCCTCTTTGCCGTGGGCAGTGACGGCAAAAAGGGCAGTTTGCTGTGAAGCAGGGTTTGCCAAAAGTGACACTTGGCAAAGTTATGTTTGCCGAGTGTCCGTGTTTTAGCACTCGCCGAAGAGCATGACACCCGGCATATGTCAGAATTCCAGTAGTGAATATAAGAATGTTTTTAACACTAGTGTAGTGTTAAAAACGTTCTTATATTAGATGTCACGTCTATACGCGCCGACGGAGGCCGCAGCACCACGCCGGGGAGGACCACACACTTCGTGCACTCGTAGCCAGGACGTCCGCCGATGACATGCCGGCGTCCACGACGACAAACGTCCACGGGCGATGCCGGTGAAGCCTTCTTTCATATGTGCTGCCACACGCATCCATCTTCATCAATTACAATCATCTTCAATTCTTCATCAATTACAATCATCCAGCGAGCCAGCACGCAGAGGGACGCGCCCAGCGGAGACGCTCTGTGGCGGCGGCGTCCATAAGAGGAGGCACCGGGAGAGCTCGCGGGCGGAGGAGCCAGAGGAGAGGGTGCGCCCATGGCGGTGGCGCTCTCGCCCGGCAACATGCAAGCAGCCCGGCGCTATCCGACGACGGCAGCGCGTGCGCCGAGGAGTACGTACCAGCAGAAGGAAGGGCACGGCCAAGAGAAGACGCGTCCAATGACGGCAGCGCTGACGTGCATAGGAGCCGGAAGGCGCTAGGAGGAGACGCTACCGTAGTGGCAGCGTCGAGCAGATCAGGAGGACGCGCCCACGACAGCGGCCAGCTCGCCAGGAAATACACACGCCCCTGCCCTGTCTGACGGCGGCGGCAACATGTACTCCGGCGAACGCGATGCATCTGAACGCTTTCATCATCTAGGTATGTACGTCTTTGTTTTAGAAGACCTAACCTAACACGCAGATCGGCCGCGGAGATAGGTGAAGTAGGTACGCATCCTAAAACAAGAAACCAAGCACCCATCGAGCTCTCTCAGCGATTTGAAACATCCGACCATCTATTTTGTTTGCTTGATTAGATTCTGGCCGCCGCATCGAGCTCCCGATCATCTGAGTCGTCGGATCGAGGCCACGCCCCGGTAGCAATGAATAGTGTCAAACTAGGGTGCCATCGTGTGTAATTCCCAGAACCCGCCGAGGGCATTTTCGTCATTTCACATGGTTAGAAAAACGCCCAATAGCGGCATGGGTAAGACCGAGAGCGATGCAGCGAACACTGGCTGCAACCCTAGCCATTCCCTCTCCCGCACATCTCTCTCTCTCTCTCTCTCTCTCTCTCTCTCTCTTGAGCCGCCGCCGCCGCCAACCATCCTCCCAGTCCAGCCTCTTCTCCTCGCCATCGACCCCCTCGCTGCCGCCGGTGGCCCCGCTACTTCCCCGTCCCGCAGCTGCTCGGCCCTCACATCTCAATCTCTCGAGCGTCGTGACCGAGGAAGACCCCTCGGAAGCCAACTACGGCGACGTCCTCCCCAGAGAGATCCTCCCCGCGACGTTCCCCAACGAACCATGGGCGGAGATCGGCCACCACGACAGGGCGACCATCGACCGCTCTACTGGTCGAGCGGGCGCTCTTCCTTTGCAGGTTGGCGCGGAGGACCGGTAGATCGAGTCGGAGCTCTGCCGGCTCTAGCTCCACTCCATTGAGGTTCAGGTTGCGGCCCCTCGTGGGCATGAGGAGCGACGGAGCCATCAAGAGCGGCAGCGGTGAGTTGATGCGGACGTGGCTGCGGCCTCCCCCCGAGATCGCGGCCATGGTGAGATCCCCTCCCTCCCTTCCCATCCATAGTCTCTCTCACTGACCGTTGTTCCCATCAGGCTGGTTCCCATCGTCTTGGCTTGCAGGTCCTCTGTCGTCATGGAGCCGGACGAGCTCGCCTTCCAGATCGTGTCAAGACCTGAAACAACAAGCCCAGTTCGCTTCTACACCTCCAAGGTCATGAGCCAGCCTACCACCTCTACTGCTGCAAGTTTGTGTTAATTTTTATTTGTTTGTTTCTTCTTTCGGTGAAGCAGGTGAACAAATTCTCGCATTTTTCTGTTGCCTTCCCCGTGCGTGCATGGTCGAAGGCTGGTGGCCCAGCTCGCCGGATTGGTCAAGGGTCTCACGTGGGATTTCCTTGCAGTTCAACATTGCCATTGTCTGCATCCTTCACACTTTTGGTTGGTGAGTTATTCTGTTCTTATTTTTTGCATTTTTCCTCTCTCCTAGAGTGAATAGATGTAGGTACGTTGTTACGGATGGATCCTGGAGGTGTTTGGATGTATTGGCTGCTCAGATCTGGTTAGAATCCTTTGGATGCATTAGATATGCGGGAGACAGTGCGACATGGCTAGATTCTTAGGACGTTTTTTTGCTGCATTTCTTATTTTGTCCGGTGGCTACATGTTTGGCATTGGCACATGTTATTGAATTTTTTCTGGATAAATTAATTGGTTGATATGTTTGTTAGTTTGGGTTAATACTTGGTTTAAGCGTTTAGCTGAAGGATTAAACAAATCACATGACTGGTTATAGATGATTGTAGGGAATATGCATGGCATGGTAATCAGACCACCATTCTTAAGTGTTTGGTTGACGCTTTTGATGGAGGGAAGGGGACACGTTGTTCATGGGCATGTGTTGTTGGATTGTGTCTTCCTGAATTAATTAGATAGTGCCGTTGTTGGTTTGTTTTGATTAATCCCTGCTTAGTCATTTATCTTAGGGATCAGACATGTCATATGGTTAGTTGCAAAGAGAGTTCTGGATGGATGGAGGCATGGAACAATATCTCAGGGATTAGACTTGCCATAGGCTGATCTGACGCAATCCGGTTTTGTCCCGTGCAGGGGTCCGGCAAGTCGGTCGTGCTCAACAGCCTCATCGGCCACCCCGTGCCGGTGAGTGCCTCGAATCTAGCTCTCGATGTCCTCCGTCGCTTTAGGCGTTCTTTTGTGCTAAGCAGTGGTGGCTGGTGTGGTGTAGCTGACTTGGGAGACCGGGCCACATGGGCGCCCATAATTGTTGCTATCTCTTGAGCATGCGTTGGTTTTTCCTTAAAAAGGAAAATGTGATGCAGTAAAGTAGCGTAAGTATTTCCTTCAGTTTTGAGAACCTAGGTATCAATTCAATGGGAGACGACACACAAGTCACCTAGTACCTGCACAAACAATTAAGAACCTTGCAACCAACGCGATAAAGGGGTTGTCAATCCCTTCACGGCCAATCGCAAAAGTGAGATCTGATAGAGATAATAAAGTAATTTTTTTTGGTATTTTTGTTGTATAGATTGGAAAGTAAAGATTGTAAGAAAAAGGAACGGCAACAAGAAGGGAAACTAATAGATTCAATATAATGGAAAAGAGACCCGGGGGTCATAGTTTTCACTAGTGGCTTCTCTCAAGATAGCATGTATTATAGTGGGTGAACAAATTACTGCCGAGCAATTGATAGAAGAGCGCATAATTATGAAGACATCTAAGGCAATGATCATGAACATAGGCATCACGTCCGTGTTATGTAGACCGAAACGATTCTGCATCTACTACTATTACTCCACACATCGACCGCTATCTAGCATGCATCTAGAGTATTAAGTTCATAAGAACACATTAAGCAAGATGACATAATGTAGAGGGATAAGCTCAAGCAATATGATATAAACCCCATCTTTTTATCCTCGGTGGCAACAATACAATATGTGCCTTGCTGCCCCTACTGTCACTGGGAAAGGACACCGCAAGATTGACACCGCAAGATTGAACCCAAAACTAAGCACTTCCCCCATTGCAAGAAAGATCAATCTATTAGGCCAATAATTCGAAGAGACTTGCAAAGATATCAAATCATTCATATGAGAATTCAGAGAAGAACCAAATAATATTCATAGATAATCAAGTTCATAAATCCAGAATTCATTGGATCTCGGCAAACACACCGCAAAAGAGTATTACATCGAATAGATCTCCAAGAACATCGAGGAGAACATGGTATTGAGAATCAAAGAGAAAGAAGAATCCATCTAGCTAATAACTATGGACCTGAAGGTCTGTGGTAAACTACTCACACTTCATCAGAGAGGTCATGGTGTTGATGTAGAAGCCCTCCGTGATCGCTTCCCCCTCCGGCAGATCGCCGGAAAAGGCCCAAGATGGGATCTCACGGGTACATAAGGTTGTGGCGATGGCAAAGTGTTTTCGTGGCTCCCCCTGATGTTTCTAGGGTATAAGAGTATATATAGGAGAAAGAAGTACGTCGGGAGTTATAAGGGTCCCACGAGGGTGGGGGCGCGCCTACCCCCCTGGGTGCGCCCTCCTGCCTCGTGGCCTCCTTGTAGAGTCCCAGACTTCAACTCCAAGTCTTTTGGATTGCTTTTGGTCCAAGAAAGATCCTCGTGAAGGTTTTATTTCGTTTGGACTCCGTTTGATATTCCTTTTCTGTAAAACACTGAAATAGGCAAAAAAAACAGAAACTGTCCCTGGGCCTCTGGTTAATAGGTTAGTCCGAAAAATAATATCAAAGAGTATATTAAAGCCCATTAAACATCCTAAACAAATAATATAATAGCATGGAATAATAAAAAATTATAGATACGTTGGAGACGTATCAAGCATCCCCAAGCTTAATTCCTGCTCGTTCTCGAGTACGTAAATGATAAAAAATAGAATTTTTGATGTGGAATGCTACCTAGCATTTTTATCAATGTAATTTTCTTTATTGTGGCATGAATGTTCAGATCTGAAAGATTCAAGACATAATTTTAATATTGACATAAAACAATAATACTTCAAGCATACTAACGAAGCAATCATGTCTTCTCAAAATAACATGACCAAAGAAAATTATCCCTACAACATCATATAGTCTGGTTATGCTCTATCTTCATCACACAAAGTATTTAATCATTCACAACCCCGATGACAAGACAAGCAATTGGTTCATACTTTTGATGTTCTCAAACTTTTTCCATCTTCACGCAATACATGAGCGTGAGCCATGGACATAGCACTATAGGTGGAATAGAATGGTGGTTGTGGAGAAGACAAAAAAGGAGAAGACAGTCTCACATCAACTAGGCGTATCAACGGGCTATGGAGATGCCCATCAATAGATATCAATGTGAGTGAGTAGGGATTTCCATGCAACGGATGCACTAGGGCTATAAGTTTATGAAAGCTCAATAAGAAACTAAATGGGTGTGCATCCAACTTGCTTGCTCACGAAGACGTAGGGCACTTTGAGAAAGCCCATCATTGGAATATACAAGCCAAGTTCTATAATGAAAAATTCCCACTAGTATATGAAAGTGACAACATAAGAGATTCTCTATCATGAAGATCATGGTGCTACTTTGAAGCACAAGTGTGGTAAAAGGATAGTAGCATTGTCCCTTCTCTCTTTTTCTCTCATTATTTTTATTTGGGCCTCTTCTCTTTTTTATGGCCTTTTTTTTTATTTAGTCTGGAGTCTCATCCCGACTTGTGGGGGAATCATAGTCTCAATCATCCTTCCTCACTTGGATAATGCTCTAATAATGAAGATCATCACATTTTTATTTACTTACAACTCAAGAATTATAACTCGATACTTAGAACAAAATATGACTCTATGTGAATGCCTCCGGCGGTGTACCAGGATGTGCAATGATTCAAGAGTGAAATGTATGAAAAATTATGAACGGTGGCTTTGCCACAAATACGACATGAACTACATGATCATGCTAGCAATATGACAATGATGGAGCGTGTCATAATAAACGGAATGGTGAAAAGTTGCATGGCAATATATCTCGGAATGGCTATGGAAATGCTATAATAGTAGGTATGGTGGGTGTTTTGAGTAAAGTATATGGTGGGTGTATGATATCGGCAAAAGTTGTGCAGTATTAGAGAGGCTACAAATTGTGGAAGGGTGAGAGTGTGTATAATCCATGGACTCAACATTAGTCATAAAGAACTCACACACTTATTGCAAAAATTTATTAGTTATCGAAACAAAGTACTACGCGCATGCTCCTAGGGGATAGATTGGTAGGAGAAGACCATCGCTCGTCCCCGAGCGCCACTGATAAGGAAGACAATCAATAAATAAAGCATGCTCCAAGTTCATCACATAACGGTTCACCATACGTGCATGCTACGAGAATCACAAACATTAACACAGGTATCTCTCAAATTCACAACTACTCAACTAGCATGACTTTAATATCACCATCTTCAAATCTCAAGACAATCATAAAGAATCAAACTTCTCATAGTATTCAATGCTCTTTATATGAAAGTTTTTATTATACCCATCTTGGATGCCCATCATATTAGGACTAATTTTATAACCAAAGCAAATTACCATGCTGTTCTAAAATGCTCTCAAAATAATATAAGTGAAGAATGAGAGATCAATAATTTCTATAAAATAAACCACCACCGTGCTCTAAAAAGATATAAGCGAAGCACTAGAGCAATATTATCTAGCTCAAAAGATATAAGTGAATCACATAGAGTATTCTAATAAATTCCGGTTCATGCGTGTCTCTTCCAAAAGGTGTGTACAGCAAGGATGATTGTGGTAAATTAAAAAACAAAGACTCAAATCATACAAGACGCTCCAAGCAAAAAATATATCATGTGGTGAATAAAAATATAGCCTCAAGTAAAGTTGTCGATAGACGAAGACGAAAGAGGGGATGCCTTCCGGGGCATCCCCAAGCTTAGGCTTTTGGTTGTCCTTGAATTATCTTGGGGTGCCTTGGGCATCCCCAAGCTTAGGCTCTTGCCACTCCTTATTCCAAAATCCATCAAATCTTTACCAAAAAACTTGAAAACTTCACAACACAAAACTTCAATAGAAAATCTCATGAGCTTCGTTAGTATAAGAAAACAAACCACCACTTTAAGGTACTGTAATGAACTCATTCTTTATTTATATTGGTGTTAAACCTACTGTATTCCAACTTCTCTATGGTTCATACCCCCCGATACTACTCATAGATTCATCAAAATAAGCAAACAACACACGAAAAACAGAATCTGTCAAAAACATAACAGTCTGTAGCAATCTGTAACTTTTGAATACTTCTGTAACTCTAAAAATTCTGAAATAAATTTATGGACCTGAGGAATTTGTCTATTAATCATATGAAAATATAATCAACCTAAAATCACTCTCCAGTAAAAAAATAAGAGCTATTCTCGTGAGTGCAAAAGTTTCTGTTTTTTACAGCAAGATCGCAAAGACTTCACCCAAGTCTTCCCAAAGGTTCTACTTGGCACAAACACTAATTAAAACATAAAACCACATCTAACCATAAGCTAGTTGAATTATTAATCAATAAATAGGAGCAAAAAGCAAAGAACATAAATAAAATTGGGTTGCCTCCCAACAAGCGCTATCGTTTAACGCCCCTAGCTAGGCATTAAGATTTTGATGATGCTCACATGGAAGTCAAGAATTGAAGCGCAAAGAGAGCATCATGAAACATGTAACAAACAAATATAAGTCTAACATACTTCCTATGCATAGGCATCTTATAGGCAAACAAATTATCATAGGAGGCAAAAACTAGCATATGCAAGGAAGCGGAAAGAAACAATAGCAATCTCAACATAACAAGAGGTAATTTAGTAACATGAAAATTTCTACGACCATAATTTCCTCTCTCATAATAATTACATGTAGGATCATAAGTAAATTCAACAATATAGCTATCACCTAACATATTCTCAACACGATCCACATGCATGCAAAGTTGACACTCTTCCAAAATAGTGAAATTAACATTAACTAAAGTCATGACCTCTCCAAACCCACTTTTATAAAAAAAAGTTCATAAGATTTAACATTCTCCAAATATGTGGGATCTAAAGTTGACACTCTTCCAAACCCACTTTTAATATTATTGCAAACACTATTATCAATCTCATATTTACCATGGGGCTTAAATAAATTTTCAAGATTATAAGAAGAATCACCCCAATCATGATCATTGCAACAAGTAGTGGACATAGCAAAACTAGCATCCCCAAGCTTAGGGTTTTGCATATTATTAGCACAATTGACATCAATAGAATTTATAGTAAAACTGTTGCAATCATGCTTTTTATTCAATGAGGTATCATGAATCACTTCATAAATTTCTTCATCGCAATTTTCAGATTCACGAATTTCAAGCAAAACTTCATAAAGATAATCCAGTGCACTCAACTCATTAGCAATTGATTCATCATAATTAGCAAGTGGATGAGGATCCATAAACTTTTAGCAAGCGAAGATGCGAGCAAAAAGAAGGCACATGGACACAGAAGCAAACATAAGATCGAACGGAAGAAGGGCAAAGAAAAGGCAAAGGTTTTCGAAAATTGTTTTAGAACTGGGGGAAAGGAAAACGAGAGGCGAATGGCAAATAATGTAATGCGAGGGAGAAGAGTTTATGATGGGTACTTGGTATGCCTTGACTTGGTGTAGTTCTCCCCGGCAACGGCGCCAGAAATCCTTCTTGCTACCTCTTGAGCATGCGTTCGTTTTCCCTTGAAGAGGAAAGGGTGATGCAACAAAGTAGCGTAAATATTTCCCTCAGTTTTAAGAACCAAGGTATCAATCCAGTAGGAGACGACACACAAGTCACATAGTACCCGCACAAACAATCAAGAACCTTGCAACCAACGCGATAAAGGGGTTGTCAATCCCTTCACGGCCAATCGCAAAAGTGAGATCTGGTAGAGATAATAAAGTAAATATTTTTGGTATTTTTTTGTATAGATTGGAAAATAAAGATTGTAATAAAAAGGAACGACGACAGAAATTGGCAAGTTGACAGGAAACTAATAGATTCAATATAACGGAAAAGAGACCCGGGGGCCATAGGTTTCACTAGTGGCTTCTCTCAAGATAGCATGTATTATGGTGGGTGAACAAATTACTGTCGAGCAATTGATAGAAGAGCGCATAATTATGAAGACATCTAAGGCAATCACATCCTTGTCGAGTAGACCGAAACAATTCTGCATCTACTACTATTACTCCACACATTGACCGCTATCCAGCATGCATCTAGAGTATTAAGTTCATAAGAACAAGTAACACATTAGGCAAGATGACATGATGTAGAGGGATAAACTCAAGCAATATGATATAAACCCTATCTTTTTATCCTCGATGGCAATAATACAATATGTGCCTTGCTGCCCCTACTGTCACTGGGAAAGGACACCGCAAGATTGAACCTAAAGCTAAGCACTTCTCCCATTGCAAGAAAGATCAATCTAGTAGGCCAAACTAAACCAGTAATTTAAAGAAACTTGCAAAGATATCAAATCATGCATATAAGAATTCAAAGAAGAACCAAATAACACTACAGGAAACAGGTAATTTGCCGTCTGTGGATCACAGACGGCAAAGACCTAAATCCAGACGGCAAAGATTTTGCCGTTAAAAAGCTGACGGCAAAGTCAGACGGCAAAGATAAGTCGGCAAAGAATACTTTGCCGTCAGCTTTTCATCCGACAGAAGGCAAAGACTTTGCCGTCAGCCAAATCTGCTTCGTCGTCAGCTTTATATATCACAGACGGCAAAGAAAAGTACTTTTGCCGTCAGCCAGACTACATCTTTATCGTCAGCTATTCATGTCTTTGCCGTCAGCCTCGTATATCACAGACGGCGAAGAAATGGTTCAAATTAAAAAAACAGCAGCGTTGACCCGAGGGATGCGGTAAACGCACGCAGTGCACTGCCTATGTTTCTTTTCTTCATTTAACAGGCAAATGCTCGGCCATGTTTAGTGCTTTTATTCCATGAGAGTCCAGTACAAGATGCAAACATGACCCCGAAAAAACTAAAGCTATAGAATAGTCCTAGAAATTAACACAAAGAACCCTAAAAAGTAAAACTAAAATCAATCGAGTCCTTCTCCCCTGCAGTGCTCTGTTCGCCCCGCCGCCCGGCCCCAACGCTCGCCAGACTGCTCTGTTCGGTGCGTCATCGCCGGGCCCTGCTCAGCTGTGTCACTCCGGCCTGGCCGCGCTCGGGAGCTATCTCGCTCCGATGCCATGACGAGGCACTCGATGGAGGTCGGGGATGGGCAGTGGTCTACCATCGGAGCTCGCGAGGCGGAGCGCCGGCTGCTCTAGCGGCGGAGTTTGCAAAGCGGAGCGCACGACCGGCGGGTGAGGAGGAGCTCCGAGTGTGGACGGGCTTGGGTGCCCAGCCGGAGGAGCTGTGGTGCGCACGGCCGGCGAGTGAAGACGAGCTTGCGAGGTGGACCTTCACACGGTGCTGGCGAGGTGGCGGACGGACGGGCAGGAGGGTATTGGGCGCAGTGGTGGATGAACGGCGGGAGGGTGCTGGCCGCGGCGTGCGGCTGCTTGGGGACGGAAAGGTGCTGGGCTCAGCGCGCGGCCGCTCGGGGGCGGACGGACGGGCGGGAGGGTGTTGGGCGCGGTGGTGGATGGACGGCGGGAGGGTGCTGGCCGCGGCGTGCGGCTGCTTGGTGATGGGCGGGCGCTGGGCTCAGCCCGGCGGCCTGTGGCTGCTCAGGGGAGGCGTAGCAAGGGAGGAGGGAGCAGGAGAGAGGAAGGCACTGGCCGGCTGTGTGCTACTACTCGGGGAGGTGGAGATCCGGTGGAGAGAAGAGGGAGCACGGGAGAGGAGATGGGAGTCGTGGGTGGGGCAGGTAGCCTCGTGGCCTCGTGGGTGGGGGCATGTGTGGGGGTGCGTGCATCGCGGGGTGGGTGGAGGCATGCGACCGACAGCGTGGGATGTGCGTTTGAGATTTTGCCAACTCATCGATCCGTGTGATTGATCCGCGTGATGTGCTTCTTCTTTGCCGTCTGCGAAAATAAATACAGACGGCAAAGAGCTCACTTTGCCGTCTGACAAAAAAATACTGACGGCAAAGAATCTTTGCCGTCTGTCAATAAAACCACAGACGGCAAAGATTCTTTCCCGTCAATGATTTTTGTTGCAGACGGCAAAGTGAGCTCTTTGCCGTATGTATTTTTTTGCGCAGACGGCAAAGTTTATTTTACCGTTAGTTTTTCTTTGCCATCTACCGATGACGGCAAACCCACTCGTTGCCGTCTGCCCGACGAAAAGCTGACGGCAAAGACCCCTCCTGACGGCAAATTATCTATTTCCCGTAGTGTAATATTCATAGATAATCAAGTTCATAAATCCACAATTCATCAGATCTCGGCAAACACACCGCAAAAGAGTATTACATCGAATAGATCTCCAAGAACATCAAGGAGAACATGGTATTGAGAATCAAAGAGAGAGAAGAAGCCATCTAGCTAATAACTATGGACCCGAAGGTCTGTGGTAAACTATTCACGCTTCATTGGAGAGGCTATGGTGTTGATGTAAAAGCCCTCCATGATCAATTCTCACTCCGGCAGATCGCCGGAAAAGGCCCCAAGATGGGATCTCACGGGTACAGAAGGTTGCGGTGGTGGAAAAGTGTTTTCGTGGCTCCCCCTAATGTTTCTAGGGTATAAGAGTATATATAGGTGAAAGAAGTACGTCGGTGGAGCTACGAGGGGATCACGAGGATGGGGGGCGCGCCCTCCTGCCTCGTGGCCTCCTTGTAGAGTCTCAGACTTCAACTCCAAGTCTTCTGGATTGTTTTTTGTCCAAGAAAGATCCTCGCGAAGGTTTTATTCCGTTTGGACTCCGTTTAATATTCCTTTTCTGTAAAACACAGAAATAGGCAAAAAAAAACTAGCACTGGGCCTCCGGTTAATAGGTTAGTCCCAAAAATAGTATAAAAGAGCATATTAAAGCCCATTAAACATCCAAAACAGATAGCATGGAACAATCAAAAATTATAGATATGTTGGAGACGTATCAGTTGTCGACCTGCAAAAGGGATCCGGGACTGAGCACCAATTCCATCATCCTGCAGATCGACAGCAAGTCGCATCAGGCTTCTTCGAGTGAGTGAGATCTCGCTTGGCCAGTCAGATCTGACAGTGCATATATACGAAGGCAGGAAGCTATATGTGTGGTTTTGCTGTCCAATCTGTGATTTTGCTGATGAAAGTGGTTGTTGCTGCAGGGGTGCGGCTACGGTTCCGGTGTCACTTCTGGTCATGGCGATGGAGGGTTCTTCATCATCTTCATCCACATTGTTCTTCTTTTCACTATCATGTCTATTGAACTCATCTCGGTCGGAGGTGTTCCTAAGTTTTCTCCGCTCCAGTTCCTTCCTCTCATGCAAGTGGTTGATGCTGCCTTTCCTCCATTGTATTGGTTTCTACAGGTTCCATATGCTGATACCTTTTTTTGATACCATTGCTCAGTTGCATGCTAATCACATGTTTGTCAAAATGACAAACCTCCTGAACTGAATTTCTTATGTGAGTTTACAAAAATAGTAGATGCCTCTGATTAAACTACCAACATTCCTATTAGAGGATTGTATATATTCTCTAGCTGATTACTGGTTTCTTTCTTGCTGCAATTTATTTGACATTTGTAACAGCAAAATGATATGTCGAAGTCAAACATGCTCTTAATCTTTCTATGGCAGTTTTAGAGATTTCTTCTCATACTATAGATGGTGTGTGATCTACTTCTTGACATATCCCTAGACATCTTGACATATCCCTAGACAGGCTCTCATCTTCAGTGCGTGATTATTTTGAGAGGCTTTTTTGGAAAGTATTTGAGAGGTTGTCTAATCAACACCTTATGTTAATAGAATTATACACAATTTTGTACAGATATTTCATTTTGCATAGGGCTACAAAGAACAATAAAACAGTCTGTAGCATAACACTACTGTATTTCCTAGATTCTCCAATTTACTATCTGAGCATTGAAGCGCTAAATACGTTTATATTAACTGTAGTTCTATATTTCCTGCTACTCGAGCCGCTCCAGGTTCACCTCGCTCTCTCTCTCTCTAACGTCTTGGCTTGCAGGCGGCTGCCTGGTGAGGTACTGTCTAAGAGGAGCGTGAGTCGCCACCACCATGTACCAGACGATGCAGTCAAGGTCGGTGTCGTACTGACTGTCGATGACCTACAGGTTCATCTCTCTTTCCCTCTTTCTCTCTCTTTCAAATGTCAAGCTAGATTCCCTCTTATTTTGCAGATTGGAAATGTTAAGTTAACTGACTGAAATGCCATGTCTTGCGAAATGCTAATGCCATGATGATTAGATTGAGCATAGTACTGTTGTTTTTTGACAATTGTTGTTGTACATGTGTTACTTGCAAATTTAACTTCAGAGCATCTATTTGGGTGCGGCTTAGCATTGCAGCATTATGGCCAGACTTGCATTGTTCTCAAAATGAAACGATGGTCTAATCCTCAGATGAAAATACTCTTTGTCTCTCATTTATGTTAATTGACTAGTTACTTGATTTGATGTTGGTTAGGATTTGTGTGGAGCAAGCAACTATTCTGTTTGACCATCACTCATGTATATGTATTGCCTGCTATTTCTATTTTTTGTTTGTCCCATTCTGCAACTACAACTTGCATAGTAAGGACAATCGGGTAATGTTGCATCATATGCATTGATTGGCCAACTCATTATCTTCTCCAGGCTACATTACATTTTTTTCAGGTCTATTAGTAGTATATCTGGATAGTTCATGTCTCGCCCAGTGGCAGTTGTTGTAGGTTTGTTCTTTGTTAGGCCTTTTGCTCGGTCAAATCTGAGTATGATAGTTCCTATAAATGTCTAGGTTTCAGCTTAATATTTGCATTACATGCCTGAAAGGCCAACGTTATGCTTCTAATAAAATCAAAAAATACTCATATGGCTACATTTGTGTGACGTTCAATGAATTCATGTGTTGTTTCATTCCTTGGAACTACGCTTTCCCCTAATTTATTACCCCAATAGTTAATTTGCAGCTCGACACAAGTAGGAGATGATCACAGCGAAGGCACTCACCAATTTAAGATGGTGTGTTTTGAACTTTAATTATGTTGGTTTATGAAAGTACATAAGATGTTATATATGCATACAGTTGGCAATGACATATATTACTTCCTTTTTTTTGTAGTTGGGTCTTTCCCATCTGGATTGGTTGGTGGATATGGCAAAGAGGAGGTTCTCGGTGTCATTCCTAACAGTGTGAAGTGCCTCAGCCCTAAACAATTATCTAGAACATGCAATGTCCATTTCCTGGAATTATTTTAGAGATCTTGTTCTCTGTACAATTATATCTTTTGTGTTCCTTTTTCTGAATCCCTGATGTTCCTTTGTGCATGGAACGTTGGTGGTTTTATTCCTATGTGCGTGGAAGGGTGCCATGATTTGAATTCCCAAAGCTTGACTTGCAATTAGTGTTTTTTGTTACACATGAAAAGCAGATTGCTATTTATCCAGTCACACATGAAAAAATAGAATTATTTGTCTATGCATGGCAGTTTTGGTAGTCATGAGACACTTATTGACTAACTTGATTCTATAGATTGGCATCTTATCATTGCATTTTTGTTTACTGTAAGCCCAAATGTATTCTTTTGTTCATTTGTGCTGCTTATTTGCAACTTGCTTCTTTCAAGCATATATTATCCATTTAATTTTAGTTGGCTCCTTTTATATTGGTTTATGTTCCTCGCAGAAAAGATATTTCTTTATATTGTGTCGCTGGCTAAGAAATGTTGATCCCTATGTTGTGTTGCAGTATCTGCTACTGTTTGTAAGTTGATTTTGGGAAGTGGTTCTCTACAATTAAGATTGGGTTATGTGGGTTTTCTGGATCTGCTGGCAAAGGAGAAGCAATGAAAAGTAATGTCAAAACACGTTTTTTATGATGAGTGCAATTAAGAGTGTCAACACGATCTTAAACTAGATTAAACATTAGCTCTGACAAGATGACCATTTTTTCTTTCATATTACAGGGCAGATAAAGAGTGGTTTCCCAACTACTCCCATGTAGGCTGCTCAAAATCAATTATCTGATATATGGCGTCACTCGAATGTAATTAATAGACTGACGACCCAGGTTTGTTGTGGCTGCATATATCATAGGAAAGGCTAAAAAATTGCATAAGAATAGCCCACTTCTGCTTGAAGAAAACTCCATGGAGTTCTGATTCGGAGCTTAGCTTCATCAATTGTTCATTTCTTGGTTTTGCTTGATTTGGAATGCAAGTATGTTGCCTTTTTTTTACAAGAATTCTTCACCTATTCAAGCTGCTAAATTTTGTGTGAGTTAGAACAACCGAAAAAACTATATCAGTATTGTGGTGAACTGATAAAATAGAAAGAAAGATTGGCAAAGAGTGCACTAGCAAAAATCACAAAAACTGAAAAAAAAAATACCAAGCTTCTGTTGATGCCGTTCCAACCATTGTGGTATCATGGTTAAGTACTATGACTCTAAAGGTTTTGTGTGTCAAGTAACTGACATGCAAGGTTTTAGTTCTAATGGGTGTAATTGTGTCTTCTCCAGGTGGAAAAATGATAGAAACGAAGGCTCTGTTTAAATTTGTTGTCCTTTTGTATCTTCCAGCCTTTATCATACAATGTATGTTATCTAAATTGTAATGTCAGCTTTCAGCTCAGTTTAGTTCTGAAATGCATAAATAATATTTACATTACATGGCTGAAAGGTTCTCCCTAATTTATTGCTCTAATAAAATTTGGAAAATACTCATCTGGCTACACTCATGTGATGCTTCATTTATTTATTTGTAATAATTCATGTGTTCTTCCATTTCTAGGAACTATACTTTTATCTTCTATATTCTTTAATGTTGAAGCGGCTATGTAGTATCCAAATCACTGAAATATTATCCAAAGTGATTCTCCTTTGTGTAGAATATGGAGATAACATTAAGGGTACTACAGTATCTCTTGCTACACAACATATGCTTCCATTTGTTGGCCGCCCAAAAAAGGAGGTAAACTATCAAATGTTTGCCAATTCAAATTGCCTCTTCTCCAATTAAATTGGCAGTGTGATATTAGAACTAATGTTGCACTTCCATGAGTAGATAGTCACACGGTCGTAAGGTGCGACAAATACCAGTAGCACCAACTCATGTAAGAGTATCACCCACCCATGCAGGAAACCCCTCTCTGTTTTCCATGGCCTGTTTCAGAATGATGTGGCCCAAAACAGAATATCTTTTCTTTTATTATTACCTTCTAAAATTTTAACTAGCATTCATATGAAACCCAATATTATTTGATAGTAGTAACCTGGGAATGAGAGAGATTGTTTCATGAACATCCAGACATTATAACTCATGATATATAAGATGTTATATTGTCATAAGTCATTTGTGTTGTTTCTTTTGCTCAGCGCCCTATGCTTCGGTTGGGTGCAAAGCACCAAAAGTTGTCGGGTAAGGACGGCAAGGGCGCTGGAAGAGCAAGGGAAGCCGTGGATAATCTTCTCCACCATAGCCAAACATGCCAAATTTTGGTAGTCCGATGGCATGTATAGTAGTCGGACGATGTAGCATCGTTTACGTAGTTGCATGGGTTTATATCGATTTGAGATATGCTAATTGAGGTGTCTGGTTGTAAGAAGGGTAATTTGAGGCTTGACCGGTCAGTGTCTGTGGATGCGCCCGGGCGCGTCCGCGTGTGTTTGAAGGGTCGGATTTGCCAAGTCCGGCTGTAGATGCTCTCAGCCGAGTTGCGGTTGTGAGGTTTCTTTCTATTGTACAAGCTATGGTACGCAATTTGTATTCTTGGAAAAGAAAAGGTCGTTGTGACGCCCGGGTTTACCAGGTCGGGTAATTCGAGTTTCCAGAAATGACGCCCGAAATGTATCCATATTTTTTTAGATAACGATTCAGATACCCAAAAACTCGGGTTCGGGTAATCCCGATTTACTCGAAATAAATCACAGTGAAAGTGAAAGGGGACATGGAACCGGAGAACGCCGGTCGAGTATCCTGCCAATCGGGGAAGATGGAGGCTTCTCGTTATTGTCCTCTTGGTGGGGATCTTGTCCTTGCGGGCGGCGCAGCGGCCCTGGGGCCTGCGACTTTAAGGGCAGGCGGCCTCCCGTTGTAGGGTTGTAGGTGGTGCCAAATAGAATGGACATGCAACTGGACGCCTACTCATTTAGGGACATATAGAATTGTGTCAAAAGCATTCAAAATTCACCAAATTCAATCCTGGGCCCTGGCTAGCTGCACCATACCGCTCAATAACCTAAATTATCCGCATAGTCAGCTACCACATCATGGTGACATATTAGTCTGCCTTCCAGTTGGTAAAAGTAATAATTAAATAGAGCAAATGTTACTTTATCTCCACAGCGTGACGAAAGCCCCTTTTTTGAAAGATTAAGGCGTAAAATGCAGCAAGATTTTCAAAATGAGGTGAATATCTTCACGAGGTCACAATTTAGATGGAAAAAAAAATGAAAGTTACTATTGAACTTGATAGGAATTAAGTTTGAGCAATACAAGACGACACAACCCGCAAGAAAATAATAATACAAGACGACACAGTCATGCCGGCAAGATATATACTTAGTATGCATAAAATACGAAGTTTTTTAAATCGAGCCGTGTTTACCATGACCAAAAAAAGTTATCAAAATGCATCAAAGAAATGCAGCCGTAGCGAAACAAGACTTGGTGGCTGTCGATGTCGTGGTAAACGCATGTAGTAAAAATCTAAACTAAGAAACCTGCAAGGTAATCGCCGAAGTCCCATTCAGGCAACAGAAAAAGATGGACTTGGTCTTGTGATCGGCTGCCATTCTGGGTTTATTTTTAAGCTTCACATGTGTGATGCAACCTTGTGCGTGTTGATTACTCACCAAAAGAATTAAAAATAACTAGTTACCATGTAAAACTGACTAGGTGCCTGCTTGGACCCTTGGACGTAATCTCTTCTCCGCACCTGGGTATCTGGATCGAGGTCGTCCTGTGTGTGTAACTAAGGTTTGGTTTATGCCTGGCTGCTGCTGCTCCCCGTCAACCGATAGTCTCTGTGTGTGCGTGTGCATAACACACCGTTGAGTTGACCACTGAGATTCCGGAGAGTTTCTGGCATCCAAATTGTTGGAGTAAACTGATACCAACATAACAGAAATCCAGCTAACTAGGTAGACAGCCACGTCAGAACTACCTAGCAACTGATTAACTACCTGCTGTATTTGATTCAGATTTGGACTAGGCAACTATTGATCCACCATGCATGCATGTATGGTGGAACCTCGACGTTTGAGTCAATTTGTAATGCGTGATCATCCGATCTATTCCAACTACCAGATGCTGATGTCTACTAACAAAGTTTCCCGTAAGCTGATTATTAACAGAAAAATAGTCCAGTGTTCCTATGCCTCCCGTCGGTGCTACACCTCGTCTCCGGTCGCCTTAGGGCCATGGCAGCGTGGTGAATCTTGGGTCTTGCCGGCCGGAGGGCTCTGTTCTTAGATGTTTCAACGAGTTTTATTAGTGTTTGTGTCTTGTTTAGGAAGACGAGACGGCGGCGGCTCCCTTAAGATGAAATAAAGTTCTCCCCACTTGGCCCTATCTCAGTGGTGTGTTTAGCATCGTCGGTGGGCGTTTGGTGGATTTGTTTTTGGTGGATTTGCTTGGATCTGATCGGTGTTCGTCTACGTTATGTGTTTTTAGGTTGGATCCTTCTGATCTATGCTACTCTTCGTTGGTGGCGGTTGCTGTCCTACTGTGTTGGTTCTATGGGGACTTAGCACGACGACTTCCCGTCTGTCTACTACAACAAGTTTCGCCTGGCTCCGGCGAGGAAGGGGCGTTGACGGCGGCGTGCCGTCGGCTCGCATCTGTGCTTGTAGTCGTCGCTAGGTGGTCTACAAATTTAGATATAATTTTTATTTTTTCAGTATTCTTTGTATTGTCATGATTGAAGATGAACAGATCAAAAATTTCTTGCAAAAAAAAACAGAAAAAATAGTAAAGGCAGTTTTGCTAATTTTTTTTGCTTCAGACCCGTTTTTTGTAAGCCGATTATTATCTATATCTAAACAACCACTAAATTCTTTTTCCAACCAGTTTACCCAATTTAAAATCTTGCCACAATTTACCTCTAGTTGTGACAACTTTTTCCACATTAACTATTTTTCCCAAATTGAAGCCCAATTCACTTGTTATGAAGACATATCACTTGAATGGACATGCAATTTGGACGCGTACTTATTATGGCCATATAAAATTGTGTCAAAATCCTTCAAAATTTATCTAGTTGCACCACCGTGCTCATTATAGGCCTGAATTATCCGCCTAGTCAGCTACCACTTCAGGCTGATATATTAGTTGCCTTCTGAGTAAGGAAAAGTAATAATAAAATAGAGTAAAGGTTGTTTTATCTATAAAACGTGATCAAGGCCTGTTTTTTTTTTTGAAAAAAGATAAGGTGTAAAATGCAGCAAGATTTGAAAGAATGAGGTGAACATTTTCACAAGATCACAGGTTAGATAGTAAAAAAGATGAAATTTACTCACATTTTTTGTAGGAATTATGACCAATACAATATGACATGGTACCGTAGCAAGATATATACTTAGTCCGCATAAAATAGGAAGTTCTTAAACTGAGCCGTGTTTCCCATGACCAAAAAGTTGTGAAAATGCATCAAATTAAAGAAATGCAACCGTAGCAAAACAAGACTTGGTGGTAGATGTCGTGGTAAACACATGTAGTAAAAATCTAAACTAAGAGACCTGCAAGATAATTTCTGAAGTCTCATGCACGCAAAAAAAAGGTGATGTACTAAGTCTTATGATCGGCTGTCATTTAATTTCGATTTATTTATTTTTATTTTTTTGCGGGTGAATTTCGGTTCACCTCTGTTGGTGATAGATCAACACATACACGGTTAGAGCACACACGTGAAGCTATAGTAAACTACCAATATACAATGTAAATTGACTTGTCGCCTGCTTTTACACTTGGACGTAATCTATTGGACGTGTTACTAGCTAGGTATTTGGATTGAGTTTTGAACTTGTGATGTGTACTAGTGTGTACTCGGTACGTTTGTTTTATGCCGGCTGCTGCGGTCAACCTTATAGTCTCTACGTGTGCGTGTGCATAGCGTACACATCGTTGAGTAATTGAGTTAGGTGGACAGCCAAGTCAGAGCTACCTGTTTGATTAAGATTTGAACTGGGCATTGATGCACCATGTATGGTGCAACCTCGATGTTGGAGTCAATCTGTGATGCGTCATCATCCCATGTATTCCAACTAGATGATATGTATGCATGTGTAACATCATGCCATGCGTGTGGTGTTGTCAAACCAACAGAGGAATCTGCTTCTGACCGTATCTAGTTTGACATCTGACTGGACCCCTGTCTTTGACTGTAATAGCGCATGCACGAGCCATCTAGAGTCTACCTGCCAGTGCCTGGTGTTGTATATATATATATATATACTGACCTTGGGGTAGGGTTACTGCAATAAGCACTAAGCAACAACAACAATTAATCTTGATAGCTCGAGAAGGTGGTGGAGCAACCGGCAGCAAGAAGGCA
The DNA here is from genome assembly GCF_018294505.1 of Triticum aestivum. Classification (NCBI taxonomy): domain Eukaryota; kingdom Viridiplantae; phylum Streptophyta; class Magnoliopsida; order Poales; family Poaceae; genus Triticum; species Triticum aestivum. The sequence goes on along the minus strand of NC_057810.1, from coordinate 696,466,714 downwards.
ACATGTGTAAGGTCATGCTCCCCATGGCAGCAGGCCTCGTCGTCTTCTTCTTCGCCGTCCTCCTCTCGGCGGCTGCTGGTGGCGATGCGGCTGTTGTCGAGCACAATTTCGTTGTGAACCAGGTGCGCATGCGGCATCTGTGCAACGACACGCTGGTGACGGTGGTGAACGGGCAGTTCCCCGGCCCGGCGTTGGAGGCCATGGAAGGGGACACCGTCGTCGTCCACCTCGTCAACCAGTCACCCTACGGAATCACAGTCCACTGGTACGTATACGTGCGTACCATGCAAGCATGCATGAACTTTCTTCTTCTTATTATTCTTCTTCCTTGATCTTCGTCGGTCCTCTAACGCGTGCATGCAACTGGCCAACTGCAGGCACGGCGTGAAGCAGCGGCTGACATGCTGGGCGGACGGCGCCGGGATGATAACGCAGTGCCCGATCCAGCCCAACACGACCTTCACCTACCGGTTCGACGTCACCGGGCAGGAGGGCACCCTGTGGTGGCACTCCCATGTCTCCGCGCTCCGGGCCACCCTGCACGGCATCATCGTCATCCGCCCCAGGTCCGGCACCTACCCGTTTCCCAAGCCCGACGTGGAGGTCCCGGTCATCATCGGTGAGTGGTGGCAGAGGGACCTCGTCAAGGTGGACAAGAACTTCTCCATCGGGGGCTCGTTCGACGATAACCCTGCCGCCGCCACCATCAACGGGAAGCTCGGAGACCTCCACAACTGCACCGGTAAACGGTTTGACATTCCTCTGATTGTCGTGTGAACACATGAAGAATGTATTGAGTTGCTGACCCTGTGTATATATGCTCTGTTTGTAGGGGTGGCGGAAGACAACTTCGTGCTCGACGTGGAACCCGGCAAGACGTACATGCTGCGGCTGGTGAACGCGGCGCTCTTCTCCGAGTACTACTTCAAGGTGGCCGGGCACAAGCTCACGGTGGTTGGCGCCGACGCCAACTATCTGAAGCCATTCACGACAGACGTCGTCGCAGTCGCGGCGGGCGAGACCATCGACGTGCTCATGGTCGCCGACGCCCCGCCCTGCAGGTACTACATGGCTGCCCTGGCCAACCAGCCTCCGGTGCCTGACCCGCAGATCCCGGTATTCGTCTCCAGAGGGGTGGTGCAGTACAAGAACATCCCCAGCGACGCGCAAAACTGCACAGAGAAATCGCCTCTCATGCCTGTGATGCCTGACCAGCACGACACGATCACGACCTTCTACTTCCATGGCAACCTCACCGGCATGCAGCCTGGTGGTAACCCGCTGCTGCCTCAGGTCCGGGATCGTGTGGACGAGCGTCTGTTCCTCACCCTGGGCAAGGGCTCCATGTGCACGAACAACAAAACGTCCTGCAAGCGAGGAGGAAACCCGGAGTCCTTCGAGGTGGCCTACATCAACAACGTGTCTTTCCACCTCCCGGAGACGATGGCGGTGCTCCAAGCGCGGTACTATGGCGGCAAGTTGAACAACAACGGCGTGGCGGTGCAGGACCTGCCCAGCAGGCCACCGAGGGCGTTCAACTTCACCGACACGGCGCTGATACCGGTCGTGCCCGACGGCAAGATGGAGGAGCTCGAGCCCACGCGGAAGGCCACTATGACAAGGCGGTTCGCGTACAACGCGACGGTGGAGGTGGTGTTTCAGAGCACGGCCACCATGCAGAGTGACTCAAACCCTATGCACCTCCACGGCCACGACTTCTTCGTGCTCGCGCAGGGACACGGCAACTACGACGCCGCCAGGGACGTCAAGAGCTACAACCTGGTGGACCCGCCCATGAAGAACACCGTGCAGGTGCCGAGGCTCGGGTGGGCCGCCATCCGCTTCGTCGCCGACAACCCCGGGGCGTGGTTCCTGCACTGCCACTTCGAGTTCCACATGGCCATGGGCATGGCGGCGGTGTTTGAGGTGGACAACGGGCCCACACTCGAAACCATTCTCCCACCACCACCTTCGGATCTGCCAAACTGCACGAGATAGATGGGCTAACCTATCATGGACTACCGAATAGCATCACATTTTTATGTACCTAATATACTGAAAATCTGTTTTGGAACGAAACAATGTACTACTAGATGATTCTTCCCCGCCTTTCAGCGGAGTATTGTATTCAGTATTCATATTAACTCAGAAAATGTATTAAACCACATGAGGTTATTAATATTACTCATGATATTAAATATAAAAATGTATGAACAATACTTTTGTCATGAAGACAAACGACATGCACATATAGGTGATGTTTTTCTGAATATTTTGATTTGTTTTTTTTTTTGCATTTTCCTAAGTTAATATGAATTTGTTATGAAGTTTTTAAAATGACGGTCAAAGCGTTTTCAAAGGGAAAATGCATAAGAGGAACGAAATGACGGTACATTTTTATGTACCTAATATACTGGAATTCTTTTTTGGCACAAAAAAATGTACTCCTAGATGATTCTGCCCCGCCTTTCAGCCGAGTATTGTATTAAGTATTGACATTATTTAGTATTGTATTGAGTATTGACATTGCTTATTAACCATCTATTGTCATTCCCAGCGCACATGTTTTCATCTGCCCTCATGCTGACTTTTGTGTTGGCACTCCTATGAACAAGCGGTGAAACATAGGAAAAGACAGTTTCCAAAGGAAAGATGCGACGCCACCAAGGGCCAAGAGGAGCAAAAGGTCGCTCACGAAGTACGCGGTGTTGGAAATATGCCCTAGAGGTAATGTGTTATCCCAGAACTTCAAAAGTCTTATTTATTGACTCTATTTTAGCCATGTGTTAGCCTAGAACCAGAATCAGAAGCCTCCGGTGAATTTCGAATGAGTCCAAGAGCTCTCTAGACTCTAGGAAATCAGAGGAGGTCCGAAACTCTGAGTGGCCAAAGTTCTAGATGTACTATCAGTGAATTCCAGAAAACTCTACGCTAAAGTATTTGTTTTGTTTCGAGAAAACTCTACGCTAAGTAGGCCTGGACGTTCTACTAAATAGAGCTTGACAACCCAGCCCGTGACAAACCAGCAAAGAGAGAGACCACATGCATGGAAATCAGCCCGTGTGCGAGTGTGCGGCCAGACAAGTCTGGACATGACGTTTGTTTAGTCCCACCTCACTTGACGAAGCGAATGGGGCACAGAGCTTTGGCTATATAAGAGGTTGCAGCAGCCGCGGTGAGCACAAATTGCTTAAAGCAATGCTTTTCGGTGTAAACTGCAAACCGAACCGAACTAGTTGGTTAACCGATGTTTTGGTTAGCCCTTTTGGGTTGACATTTTCGGTTAGTAAATTTGAAAACCGAAGTTGTGTGAAAAAACTGAACGGTGGAAACTGAATTTTTGGTTTATACCGAACGCCCACCGTCTCATTGCAGGTGCCGGAATGGTTCTTCGAGATCATGCAGGTGCCGTCATTTTCTCGTCATGCCGTTTCATCCCACGATGCACGAGCGCTCTCGAAGCAGAGATGGCGGCGCTCATGGAGGGAGTGACTGGCCTTTGAGCGGAGTCCAGAAAGATTAATTGTGGAGACGTACTGCTCAACGACGGCTCACATGATCAGGGACACTGAGGCCAATAGGTCTCCAGTGGCGGCCATGGTGGGCCACATAAAATAACGTTAAGCGAGAGCAGAATAAAGTTAGCCATGCTCTCGCTCAAATGGGTAGTTTACTACCCAAAACTGCTGTTTGGCTGCGTAGTATTCATGATGAGGTTGACTTCTTATGTCAACAAGACTGTAATGATTCTGGTTAAGTAATGGAAGGTTCGATTTGCGCAAAAAAAAAGAGGACAGGGTGCTCCTGCGATTTCATTAAGAAAGTTTATAAGGAAAACTAGGCCAAAAACCACACGACGGCAAGGTTGATTAGAGGACAACCATGCAAAAACAACAATAATGACGAATACAAGCAGCATCTATACAAAGCAGGACTCCACAACCAACGACTGAGGGCCAAAGGGACCCGGGATACGGCAGAAGAAGTTGTGCGACAACGCTTGCGAGAAGTAAATGACACCCTCGGGTGCCAACATCACTGGCACCGATCCCCGTCGGAACAAAGCTTTCACCTAGAGCTCCACACTACCGCCAGCTCATCGTACCCCGCGGGAGTCGATCCGGCTGCACCAGCAGCCACCAAAACCTATCTCCATCCACCAATGATCTAGTGTTATTGTGAACTCTTCAACGACATCTTCAAGAAGGAAAAAGACACCCATGGTCTCCTTCGCCACGGGTACCGACCCTCGCCGGCCAAAGCTTACATTTCCCAAGACCATGGATTTCAGGCCGTCTACGTCATTTTGGTTATCTTGATTCTTAGCTTTATATTGTATTTACTGCTTGTTAGCTTGTTTACCTGTGTGCCTTGCTTGCTTGTGATAGGTAGGGTGTTACAGTCGATTACATCTATAGAAAACTTGCAAATCCCTAAAATGAATTGATAAAATTGACATCAGCCACTGACTACACGTGTATATGAGTTGAAAACTTGAAATTTTATTGTAGTTTTTTGGCCTAGTCACACATTGCTAAGCCTAGAATTGCTCAACAACTTTTGTGGTTTGTATACTTTTCTTAAATCTAAAACTAGGACACATATTTTTTCTACGCTTCTATATTTACTTTTGTCTATCTACGTTCATAATGCAAGACGTTTTTTTTACACTAGAGGAAGTATATTGTTTTAGACTCGAACTAGTGTTTGCACGAAGGCCTAGTGCAGATATGAACATTCTAGCCGGCAGGTCGACTGAGATTCGAGTGCTCCCTATTTCCAACAACATCCAGACGCATGTGTCGCAGTCATACGTGTTCAATTTCTCAACGACCATGGCATTGAGATGCAGATGCTGCGTCTCCCGGTCAAGGCAGGCCATGGCATTCATATCCTACACACACCACACACTCCACCAGTCCACCTACACATATCCAAGCAGCCGAGTCTCCAGAGAAGAACACACACATCAAGAATGGCATTAGCAGCCGCCCTTCTGTTCCTGCTGATGCTGTTGCATGTGCTGGTAGTGGCACCGGCGTCAGCTCGTCGGCGGCCGCCCGTGGCGCGGCCGGGGTGCCGCGACAGCTGTGGCAACATCACCGTTTCATACCCATTCGGCATCGGCGCCGGCTGCTACCGCAACGACGGCCAGCAGGGCTTCCAGCTCGAGTGCCATGACTCCGGCCTCTTCCCTCCGCGTCTCACCGTCAGTGGCTTCGACCACCACCTCGCAGACCTCTCCCTCGCGTCCGGCGAGGCCCGCGCCTACCTCAACGCGACGCGGGAGTGCTTCAGCTCCACCGGCGGCCTCGTCGACCGCACCAACAGCTACATGTCCCTCCAGTACAGCGTCTACCGCTTCTCCGACGCCAAGAACCGTCTGGTCGCGCTCGGCTGCCCCAACCTCGGCTACTTCGTCGACGGCGACGGATACTACGTCAGCGGCTGCATGTCCGTGTGCCGCCCTTCGAGGTATGCCATGCCCGGCCCGTGCACCGGCGTCGGGTGCTGCCAGAGCGAGATACCCGCCGACATCAGCTTCTTCGGGCCTTACCTGCGCAACTTCCCGCCGTCCAAAGATTCAACCGCTTTCACCACCAACGCCACGTCCTGCCACTACGTGTTCCTCGTCGAGGACGAGTGGTTCACCTACACCGACCGCGTCTTCCTCAACCGCACCGACGACTTCGCCGTGCCCCTCGTGCTCGACTGGGCCGTCCGCAACATCGACAACTGCAGCGCGGCCGGCCAAAACGCCACCGACTTCGCCTGCCGGAGCGTGGGCAGCCAGTGCGTCGACGCAACCAATGGCCCCGGGTACCGGTGCAGCTGCCCCAAGGGCTACGACGGCAACCCTTATCTCGACCGTGGATGCGCAGGTACACACCACATAGCTCCAACATTGGAGTATAGCTGTTGTGCTCTATTACTCACTCCGATCCATATTAATTTTCCCTGATTTAGTAGTAATATGTATATCAGAGGAAGGACTACATCTCTACTTTTGTCTGACCAAATGATGTTGAAATTGCTTTGCAAACTGAAGACATCGACGAGTGCCATCTGAAAGACGAATACCCGTGCTACGGTGTGTGCACAAACACGCCGGGGAGCCACACTTGCCAATGCCCACCGGGTACAAGTGGAGGTGCCACCGCCAAGAACGGCTGCAGGCCAAAGGACAATTTCTCCCTAGCTCTGAAAACCGTCGTAGGTACACACTGATCCATCGATGGTCATCATGCAACATATTCCATCTCCATCGTTGGTTCTTCTGCAATTTCTTCTCAATAATCTAAGCTAATGGTTGTGTATGCAATGTCATATTTAGGAGTCGGCGTTGGCGTGTTCATGTCGGTTTTCATGTGCTTCTGGCTCTACCTGGGGTTCCAGAAGAGGAAACTGATCAAAGCAAAACAGAACTTCTTCGAGCACAATGGAGGCGTCATCTTGCAGCAACAGATGCGTTCCCATAGAGGTGCCGCCGAAGGAGGCGCCAGCGGGTTCAAGATATTCTCGGAACAAGAGCTAGTGAAAGCCACCAACAACTTCGCCGCCGATCAGGTCCTCGGACGCGGAGGCCATGGCATAGTCTACAAGGGCGTTTTGGAGGACAAGACTGTGGTGGCCATAAAAAAGTCTAAGATGATGGAGGAGTCTGATATCAAGGAGTTCGCGAGGGAGATGCTCATTCTCTCCCAGATCAACCACCGTAATGTTGTCAAGCTGCTCGGTTGCTGCCTTGACATAGAGGTGCCGATGCTGGTTTACGAGTACGTCTCAAACGGCACCCTCTACCACTTCCTCCACGGAAAGGAGCTTAACACTGACACAACCTTGGACACTCGTCTCCGGATAGCAGCAGAGTCCGCGGAGGCGTTGGCATACATGCACTCGTCGGCCTCGCCGCCGATCCTCCATGGAGATGTCAAGACCGCCAACATCCTCCTCGACAACAATCTCACCGCCAAAGTCTCGGACTTTGGGGCATCAAAGCTGGCGCCAAGCGACGAGGTTCAAATCGCAACACTGGTGCAGGGCACCTGCGGGTACCTAGACCCGGAGTACCTCATGACATGCCAGTTGACAGACAAGAGTGATGTGTATAGTTTTGGGGTCGTGCTTTTAGAGCTTCTCACCGGAAAGAAGGCGATCTGCTTCAGCGGGCCAGAGGACAGGAGCCTAGTGTCACGCTTCGTAGCAGCCACGAAGGCCGGCACACATGAGAAGCTCCTGGACGGCCAAGTGAGGAAGGAAATGGGACCCGAAGCACTGGAAGAGGTCACCCACATCGTGACCCGATGCGTGAGCGTGAGCGGGGAAGAGCGTCCGGCCATGAAGGAGGTGGCGGAGAGGCTGGAGGCGCTAAGGAGGTACCAGCGGCGTCCGTGGGGTCAAGCTGGTGGCAATGATTCGGAGGAAGGGCAGAGCTTGTTTGGTAGGGATATGGAACGGGGTGTGGAGTACATGTTTGGGCCTCAAGATGTCCTTGATCTTGAAGGGGGTAGCACATATACTTTAAGCTTGTAGACTATGTGCTTGTTCTTTCGCAAAGGTATATCTTGACTTGGATTCTTTTTGAAATAGTACCAAACGCAAACACTAGATTGAAGAAGACTGTAAAACTGTTGTATTGTCCAAATATTATGAATATATAGCACTAAATTAGAGAAGAGTGTAGAACATAAATGTAAAATTCTCACAAAAACTAAATTGAACAATATATGTGTTTTTTCGTTCCTTTTCTTGTTTCTTCTGGGTTTTTTATTGTTTTTGCCATTTTACCTTTTTCTGTCAGTTTTTTTCTTTCTATGTTTCTGTATAAATAATTTTGTTAGCAATATGGTAGACAGACGGCCTCTGTCTAATGTTTTCGGGCGCATATGTGATGGTAACAAATTTAATAAAAGAAGACACTGCTTCTACTGCCCGCCGTACCATATGTGGTGATAATTTCTGGTGATACAAAAAGGGTCACAGAAAGAGAAGCAAACAGAGTTTGCCCGAGCCCAGCTGCTCCCGAAATCATCTGCATCAATTCCAGACTTGGGATCTGAACAATTCACGCTGACACCTCTGACTCGAAATATAGAAAAACGGACGTATGGTACGAAACAATGGATCTGACGTGGGCCCAAATCGTATGGGGTGGGACGGCGTTTGCGGGCGGGCGCGGCATTTCAACCGAGCCACGGATCAGATAAGGCGTTCATTCTGGAAACCCTCACCGCCCCTCTCTTCCTCCCCAAACATCACTATCCCCTTTCATCTAGTGGTGCTCGTTCTGCACCGGCGGCAACGGGAAAAATGGATCATGCTGTTTGAGTTCCTGCTCGATGCAGTCGACAGGTTAGTTCATGCGGATCTACAAGGTTTTGAGATTTGTTTTGCTAGCTGCCGTATGTGTAGAAGAAAGCTAACAAACGGGCCTTGGCGTTGGCCATTGCCGTCCTTTTCAGGTTCCCGCTGCATGAGGAGTTCACCGACAGTTTTGAGCACTCAGATCCAGTACCTCTAGGCTTGTTGCGGAACAGCGAAGCCGACCATGCCGTTCCTGCGGACTCCAATCCTGGGTCTGGTTGCGGTCAAATAAATCGGCGGCGACGGCCAGATTGCTAGAATAAATCCGAGGCATATTGTTAATCATCCGAGGACCAAGCAATCACATAAGGACGACACCGGGATTTGTTAACGAGGTTCACCGATATGGCTACATCCCCGGGGCCTGACTACGGGCGCTCCTCCCCGTGGCACCATCACAATACCGCACACCGGCCACCCGGGCGCCAGCACACGCCGCCGGCTCCCCCTTGCGCGCCTGTGCTATTATGTTGGCATAGGTTACATCGTGTGTGTACCCCCGCTATATATGAGAGGCATAGGATACAAGTGTCCTACTAGGACACGACACATATCCTATATAAACACAATACTACTCAGAGTCCAACTGTAACCTACCGTGTACATAATATTCGACACAACTCTAACAAACTTCACCTTGGCGAATATTCTCCACCACCTTGAATTTGTCAATGCGTCAAACTTCCATGTACATTGGACTTGAGCTTATCCCATGAGCACCACTGCTACTCCAAAGACTCCATATGACTCCACCTGCAACTTGTAGTCCCTTCTTTTCTTGACCACATTCAACACTCGAGCAAAATTAAGTTCCTCATTCTCTACATTGTGCTCCCAACTTTCGGAGTATCCGTCAACGCCATCACACACCGACCATTGACCTGCGTGAAAGTGAACAACTCACATATTGGGTGTCACATATAAGAATTACCTGAACTCAACATCACCGCTCCTTTTTTGACCGCCTGTCTGAAACTTGAAAGAATTTCACCATTGCTTGTAGTCATCCCGAGTCAAATTCGCAGTTGTCTCACCACATGTATGACCACCAGAGCCCTGTCCCGTCTCCATGTCCCGTGCATACCGCGTGCCTCACCGCTATTACCGCGTCGAGCCTCCGCTGTCCCGGTCGAGTCTCAAGGGTCGCGAACCCACACCACTCAACTCCCACTGCAGAGTACCACCGATCATCACCGACCGATGACGAGTTTTATGCTTCCATCAGACCACCGGGCTCCAGTCCGAATTACATGTCACTCGCTTTTTTCCCATTGCTGAATAGGCTTCGATTATCTGGATCCTTACACCGTTGCCCCTCAATCCAGCTCCACCTTCAACATGACTCCATGGTAGATGATCAGTCCATCCTCGCGCCCCGTCGACTTCAAGCTCTCATGTGCACACCGTCTTGAATCGACCCCGCGCCATAGTCTTGTCGAAGCCACACAAGCCTCGGGCCTGTGCCACGTGTTTCCACGCTAGAAGTCGGTCACCATCAGCATCACGCTCCTACGTCGCCGTCGCCGATCCCGCACCGTCTTCTGTACCAACCGACTTGCGTCGATCCGTCAAATTGTCATGTCCAACCGACTTGCGTCGATCCGTCAGACTGTCATGTCCAACCGACTTGCGTCGATCCGTCAGACTGTCATGTCCAACTGAGCCCCACGGGCCTCCGCAACCTATCCACGTGTTTCAAACCATCTCAACAAATCGACCCAGGAAAAAAACTCCCATGCAAACTGCACAAAATTTTGCTTTTTCCTGTCACTATTTGCTGTTGCTTCTCCGTGCACTTCGTAGTAGAAAATAAATCGAATTGACCGAACCAAACTGCTCCTGTGCACACACGTGGTCCTGATTGCTACCTTTTTTTTCTCTCAAACAAATCCTCACGATGCCTTGCTTCAGCTCCCTTCCGCGCAACGCACGCGCATGCGTGAACACCACAAATCACCAAGCCCATCACCCAGAGAGCTGCAGCGCCGCTGGCCCAGCCCACTAGCCGGCCTCGGCCTCGACTTGTCAATGCCACGTGTATCCGCGCGTACGGCTGCCGCCTCGCTCGACCGCATCAAGCGCTCGCAACGCCGTAATCCGTCCCCGCCTAGGGTTGCCACACACGCCACCAGGACCGATCTGGATTGATCGACTCGGCCGACGCCAACGGCTGCTGCCATAAGCACATGTGCCTTCTGCTGATCTTGCTTTTCTCCAATTTCATCGAGAACCACGTCCGTAGCCGGCTGCATCTCAAACTCAATGTTTCCTCTAGATCAACACGATTAGCACCTCCGAACAACCTAGCTCTAATACCACTTGTTAGAATAAATCCGAGGCATACTGTTGATCATTCAAGGACTAAGCAATCACACGAGGACGACACCGAGATTTGTTAACGAGGTTCACCGATATGGCTACATCCCCGGGGCCTGACTACGGGCGCTCCTCCCCGTGGCACCATCACAATACCGCACACCGGCCACCCGGGCGCCGGCACACGCCGCCGGCTCCCCCTTGCGCGCTTGTGCTATTATGTTGGCATAGGTTACATCGTGTGTGTACCCCCGCTATATATGAGAGGCCTAGGATACAAGTGTCCTACTAGGACACGACTTCATATCCTATATAAACACAATACTACTCAGAGTCCAACTGTAACCTACCGTGTACACAATATTCGACACAACTCTAACACAGATGAGATGGTTTTCGCCGGTGTCCGGATGCATCTCCGACTAGGTCGGCGCAATCGACTGCCAGAGTCAACCGAGAAGCCCTTGGTTGGACAAAAAGGTGTGAACCCAAGCTCCCCCCGCTGTTGAACTGTAATTGTTCCATGTGACTCTGCTTTCGTCTCCTCTGCACAATTTTGGACAGAAATTAGTTTAATTTGGAAATCGTTACCAAAATAACCATATCAAAAAAGATAGTTGAACCATTGTAGCCAGACCTTAGTTACCTTGCTTCACTGAAGTAAACTTACCATACTGAATATGTACGTTTGAAAAATGCAGGGTACGTCTGGGCAGTGCACCACCGGACGGAATGCCGTGTCCCTCTCGAAGGAGTGCATTGGAGCAGTTGATTTGCAAGTACTCAGAGGAACCTAGGAAGAGTGTAATACGACCTGCACTTGGGTTGAGTATCAATTCACTGGGTGAGGCGTACGACTTCTACTATTTGTATTATGGGCAGATCGGCTAGAGAAGACTAAATGTTGAGAGGACAAAATGCATGCAGAGAGCGTATGCGGTTGCTCTGTTAGTACTGAGTTTTGTTTACATGCTTACATTTCAGGGAAGGTGTACAGCATAATCAGTAGCTTCTTCAGATAGGTTGACAAGGTGCCCTTCACGAGGAGGACTCTCAGGAGCATATGTGGAAAGATATACCGCGAGCAAGCACAGGATGATGTCAGGAAGACTTTGGAGGTGTTTGCTGACATTGTTGCAGGTGATCCTGGCTTCACATATAGGGTTTTGGTTGACAGTACAAGTAAGGTGAAGAACCTGATGTGGACTAATGGAAGCAGCCGATTGCAGTACCCGGGCTCAGAAAACGAATATCCCGAAGTTTGTGTGTATCTTTCTCTCAAAAGAACTTTGAAACCTTCATATGTTCCATTTTTCTTGGTCATTGCGACACCAAAATGGGCTGATTAGGAGGTTATGATTAGTGTATATAGCAACTTAGCAAGGCTAGAGTGAAACGGTTTATTCTGTTTTAGAGATTCTGCTTTGGGAGGCAATATCTGAAAGTCTTCCTAGATATACATGTTTACTTGCTCTGCTTGTCTTTGAATGTAGAGGTATTTCACATCAACAAGATATGTATTCGCAGAGGCATTGATTATCTTTATTTATGATTATTATTCTTCCTTTGTTGGCAAAAACTATTTTCTTGCTAAGAGAATGAATTATTATTTTGGTTTGTTTCAGGTCCTATTGATGAATTATTATTATTATTGCATTGAATACAACTGTATTATCCAGACGCGGCTGTTTCCTGTGTCCTCCTCTATAATTGCTAATTCAGAACCTCATGTATTGGAAAATTATAAAATATATGCAATACCATTAATCAGTTGTAAATCTGGACAGCTCATATTTAACTCTTCAGAACTTTATTTGCTTATGTTTTACAGAAATACATGTCATTTCGTTGTTTCTTAAGTTTTTTTTCTAAATATACTGGAGTATTATTTTGGAAAGCTAACTGTACTTAGGTTAGTTGTTTTTAAGTGTAGCAATACATCAATTTTAAAATAAAAATAGCTCCAATTGCTACTTTTGTTGCTATATCGGACATAGTTAAGATCAAAATAACTTGCCTGGTTATTTAAATTTATGATACTGGAGCCAATAATAATGAAGCTCTTAGTTAGCGTGTCATTCTGTAGATTTAGAGATATGATATGATTGTATACAATGCCTGACAGTCGAACTACTGAAAATTAAGCTGGGACAGTTTTCTCGTTTAGCTGACCGAGTAGTGGGTATATCAAAGTTCTTTCTAATCACCTTTATAACTCAGATACTAACTTGTGTGCTTCCGACAGTACATGATGATTGTTATCAAAAGTTCAGTGCCCATGGCATTGGGAGGTACCCAGGAGCCTGCAGCCTACGGTGGGCTGGTGGAGGGCTGTCAGGACCCAAGCCGAGAGTTTACTGAAGATGAGATGCAGATAGAAGAGTTTCAGTGAAGTAACGGTTCGGATGAAGACCAGGACAGATCAACGGCTATGATTCATCCTCACCGTTTCATCCTGTAGCGGTTATTTGTCGACACCGTTATGAACTGTAACAATACGTTATCGAGAGCTGGCGTGTAGCTTATAAACCATGCGAGAGGAGAAGGATCGGTAGGAATATTCTAAGCATATGCCATAGCGGTAGTTAGAACCCTAGCTAGCAAACCAAGTCGGGGTCTCCGATCTCGCGCAATTCCCCTTTTGTATTCCCCCAAATTGTTCTTGTCTTATGACTGAAATGCAAGAATTCGTGATGATCATGTCGAAGCGTTGATTCGATCCTCACAAGGGCCGAACCCTGATGTGAACAAGAAGCTGAACGCCGACATTGCTTCCATCCTGGAGTCAAAGTTGTCCATCCCCAAGTTCCCGCTTCTACCTCAAGTTCAGGATTCAAAGGCAAGCAGACATTATTTGTCGTCTACTGCTCATTCATGGGTCTTCATCAGGCATCATCATGTTCTCATTGCAATTCTGCTGTTTGTTAGGCCCATCCTGGACAAGAACATGCTCAATGTTTGCATGCTTTTGCATCAAGAGTAGATCATGTAAATGTCCATCTGTCATTTGAACTCGTAGTCGTCGTGTTAGCTTCCATAGTGGCTTCCTTTCTATGCTAGATGCTTATATGAGAACTCTAATTAACCTTTTTTCTTTACCGTGCAGCACTCGGACTTTGGATGGAACTGATTGACCTTTTAGATGCGTCATATGGCGTGGACTCTTGTAAGAACTTCAGAGTTCGTATATTCTGTCCATTGCCTATTTTAGGAGAAACTGCTGCAGTAAGATGTAGTGTCAGTTTAATGGCCAGTGTTTATGAGTGCCGGAGTCCTTGTGTAAGCTACTGGGTTTGGTTTATGACTTGCCATGGCAAGGGAATGTCGCAACTGTTTGGTTTGATTCGTAATCATGAAGCATTTTTTGTGTCTTCTGTGTTTGTGCTGGCTGTTGAGTTCCAGTGATTTGCTGCATGAACTAAAATTCAGAATTTGCATTTAAGTGCTATTCAGGCTTTTGATATGCAAATTTGTTTGATTGGATGTTTGTTTTCCATGAAAGAGGTTAAACACTCCAAAACATATACTCCATGGGGAGGACGATCATGGTCAAGGAACCAAATGTTATCTTTACAGAACTCTCTATTCCTAGCCTGCATCAATATATACAGCCTCCAGAAAGAAAAAATCCCCCTCTCCTCTGCCCCTGTTGAGAGTCGTACTTGGGTGTGTGGGCGAGGATGGAAGACGCATTTATGAAGGGGCAGGCTGGTGGCTGTTTGTTAGTACGTGAGCCGGGGATGGCTCAGTAGAAGGGCTGAGCCGTGCTTCGCCCAGCTGTTCCGTGTGTATAGTGCGCGATGCTGTCACATTCAATGCGTGGCAGAGTTGGCCTATTTTGGGTGATATACGATCGTGAAATACACTGAGCAGCACAGATCCAGATGTGAGCGTGCGGTGCTGATTTCGAGAGCATCTGAGCCTGAGCTCAGAAATGAATATCCCACAAAACCGTCCCATCATTGGTAACAAATTTACCAATAATTGTCATGCGGATATTCTTGAATGTGCCCTCATGTTGATGAATCAGGCGAGCAAAGGCACGGTGACACCAGCAGGAAGGAAGTCAAGTTTATCACGCTTGTGCCGGGTTTCAAGCTCCATCCCCTTCCCCCGAAGGCTCCCTGAGAAGAGATCACATCACAGAGCGTTCATGCATGCGTTCCGTGGCATTGACCATCACTAGATCTGTTCAAGGATGCTTAATATATATTGTTCAATATAAGTAAGGCGGCATTGATCTGCGATGTTTAAGTTACTACGTATGGTGACGCCTAGGTTCAGTAATTGTAAGAAGGCATCATCTGTAATAATGGGAGAAAACAATGAGCATTCAGCTTGAACTAGCTCAGTTCTTGAGAAAGAGTCAGTGCGATGAACTGTTGGTAAGGGAAAGCATAAACAGTTTCAGGAAACATCAAATGAGACTTGAACAGGATTGACGTGCGTTTTGATCGACAAAAAATGTTCTTACCAAAAGCCTAAGATAGTGTACGAATTAGTTGGAGTTGTAGATAAGATTCTCACCAAAAAAATCTAAACGGTGATGCAAGTTTTGTAAGTGAGCACAAGTTCGTCTCGAGTGATGTCTCGAGTTATTTACCCAAAACCACCACACTTGGGGTTAGGGTAACAACTTGATGCCATATTTGAGTCACGACACAAGAAACCACCAATTCTGCGCCTAACAGATAACGCGGAGCACCGATTGTCCAGTTAGCTCGCGAAAATAGCAAAACCGATAGGTAGGCCCCACTTGCCGGCTGACGTGGCGAAGACTGAAAATTTAACCACTGACGTGGTAAATGAGATGTGGTCCCCACACGTCAAAGGCTAGATGGTCATCTTCTTCACAACCCTTTTTCAACGAGGCATTTCATCGAACAGCTTATGGGCACGAATCCTTTTCCTCTCGGCGGAGAAAGTGAACGGCGACAGCTCGTCTGCTCTCCATGGAGCGCCAGCGGGGTAGGCGTAGATGCCCTTAGCTCATCTCTCCGCCGCGCGCCGAGCTCGGCCGCGAGCGTGCCGCTCCATTGTCGGGGCTGTCATTGCACGCCATGAAGCCCCGTGTCAGCGGAGTTAGCACCGACCAGCTCCCCGCTGACTGTGGCGGCCAGCATCAAGCACGCGCTCACAAGCCAACATGGCCGCGGCGGCCAGAGCACCACGCAGAGGTGCGCGGTGACCATTGACCAGCCAGTGCGGTGAGCGGCGCGGCGGCTCAGTACATCGACGCGAAGGCCAGTAGCTTACGCGGCACCGCGTGGCCGAGGTGCGGGAGCTGCTCGTTGTTGTACTCGGCAGCAGCTGTTCGCAAAGACTGCACGGGACGCGCATGACCAGTGAGGCCAAGGCGACGGCGGCGCTAGACGCATCAGGCAAGCTCAGGATACACTCATGTGATGGCGACAAGCGCGGCACCAACTACTCGTCGTACAGCCTCAAGACTGAAGCCTGGAGCGGCAGCGCTGGATGCGGAGCTCATGCCATTCCAGATCGAGCAGGAACTCCATCAGCGCGTGCCGCCATCACTCCCCAGCAGCCGCTGCCGCTTCCGAATTGGATTCCTCTGCAGCTGGCTCCTCCACTTAGCTCCACCATCGCCGGACTTAAGCTCTAACACATCGCCACACCCGCTCACAACTTACTTGATGAAATGCCAGGAAGAAAAAGAGGAAGAAGTAAATAGAAAAACCGAGTCATTGACAGGTAGGACCCATGTCCATCTCAGCAAAATGTACATGTAGGCTCGCCACATCAGCCCGACAGGTGGGGCCTACCTGTCAGTTTCATTGTTTTCACGAGCTAACTGGACAATCAGTGCTCCGCGTTATTGGTTAGGCGCGGAGTTGATGGTTTCTTGTGGCCTGACACAGATGTGGTATCAAGTTGTTATCATAGCCCCAAGTGTGGTGGTTTTTGGTAAATAACTCTGATATCTCACATGTTCTTGGGCAGGGCCCTCCTTGTATCGAGGAGCTTTTGTCATTTGATTGTAATCCTATGAATATGGTAAACTCTTTTACCATCGCAAAAAAAAAAAATCTTCTCCCTGACGGATAGGGGCCCTGGAGTCTCATTCAATGTGTGGCCGCATGCCGGCGACCTTCGCCGAGGACGGCTCTAGGTTGGAGGCATCGGCGGCGACTTGTGCATGCTTGAAGCCGGCGAGGCGACCAGGCCGCCTCCCGTCCCGAGCGATGGACAAGACTTGGTGAAGACGAGCGACCCGTGAAGCCATTGCCGCAGCGGCAGGGAGGCGCTCCTTGATTGTGACCGTACACGAGGAAGAGTCTGTGGCAGTGTCACATCATGAAGCGGAGGATCGTTGATTTGTCTTGCCGTCGTTAAGGGCTAGTTCTTTTGGTGACTTTTTGGGGCTTCTAGAATAAGCTACCCCTACCCAGCTTATTCTAGAAGCCCAACCAAAAATATTTTTTTATAAGTGTACTAGTCAAGTCATAATTAGTAGGTTCTAAAAATAAATATGGTTGAGCTTTTAAAATAAGCTGAATAGGTGGCAACTAATTTTAGCTTATTGTAGAAGCCAGAACAAAAACCTACCCTAAGTTGCCAAAAAAGGCTTTCGCCCCGCTTTATAAATAAAGCAAACCGCCACTGAGCACACATACAGAGTCAGGTCCACACACACACCCAAGTCTCACAACAAAGTACAGAGGTTCTGCTGAGCGCACAGCTCAACAATCCCAGAAAAATAAAAACAACAGAACACGTCGGACGAAGATAACGCCTAGTCTGGTTCTGGCGGCGGCGCGGGGTGGCGGCGACAAGCGAACGGCCATCGAGCGGAGGTCGGTGATGAAGGCTGAGATAGCGTCGCGGTCCAGGGGGCGGCTAAGCGGCCGCCAAAGCTGCAAGAAACCCGAGAGTTTGAAAAGAGCGTCAGAAGCCCGTCGAAGAGGCGTGCGCTGAATCACAAGCTTATTGCGGACAGTCCAGAGGGTCCAGGCAAGGATCCCGATCTCGAGCCACCTAATGTGGCGAGAGGACACGGGGGACAACTGGAGTTCGGCAAATAAGTCAGGAAAGTTGGTGTGACACCAATTTCCACCAACCGCTTCGCGAAAGCAGCTCCAGAGGAACTGAGCGGACACGCAGGAGAAGAAAATGTGGTTCGAGTCTTCCGGGACCCCACAGAGTGGGCAAATGCCAGTACCCGGGCCATTACACTTGCGCACCTCCACCCCGGACGGGATCCGACCGCGAATCCATTGCCACATGAAGATACGGATCTTCAGGGGCAGGCGGATGGACCAAACCATCGATAGGGGGAGGGGGGCGGAAGATGGAGCGATGGCCATGTACAGCGACTTGGTGGAGAATTGGCCTGAAGGCTCAAGGTGCCATCGCACCAGGTTAGGGCCACCATCCACCAACGGTTCGTGGAGAGCAACACAATCAAGCAACTCACGCCAGGCGGCGGATTCCATGGGGCCAAAGGCCCGCCAGAAAGCAAGGCGCCCTAAGTCAAGAAGGGCCCTCTCAACAGAAATCACGGGGTCGACGGAGATGGAGAAGAGGCCAGGAAAGCGAGCCGCGAAGGGAGTGTCCCGGGCCCAGCGATCAAACCAAAACAGCGTCGAAGCTCTAGAGCCCACCGAGATGGAGGTCCCGATACGGAGGACCGGGAGAAGCTGGACAATCGACTGCCAGAACTGAGATCCGTCAGACTTCTAGCAAAAGGCGAGGGGCTGACCGCGCAAGTATTTGTTCTAGATGATGTCAAGACAAAGGCCACCATGCCCTTGTGAGATGCGCCAAAGCCAGCGGGAGAGGAGGGCGATATTCATCCGTTTAGAGCACAGGATGCCAAGGCCACCTTGCTCCCGGGGCTTGCAAATGTCAGGCCAATTGACCATATAATACTTCTGCTTGTCATTTTCGCCTGCCTAGTAAAAGCGGGACACGACCTTAGCAATCTCCTTGTGAAGGGTCTCGTGGAAGCTGTAGAAGCTCATGAGAAACAAGAGGAGGCTAAAGAGAGAAGAGTTGATGAGGATAGTCCGGGCCGCTTTGGACAGCCACCTCCCTTGCCAGGGCTCGACGCGCGTTTGGAGCTTGGCCACGGAGGGGCGCAAGTCCGCGAGGTGAGCCGGGAGTCACTAATGGGCGTCCCCAGGTAGGTCGTGGGGAAGGAGCCCATGCGGCAATTAAGTCTGTTGACGATGGCCAAAGACTCCGCGGGGGAGTATCCCATCACCATCACATCACTCTTTTCAAAGTTGATCTTGAGGCCCGACATCTGTTGGAAGCAGAGAAGGAGGAACTTAAGGTTGGAGATATCAGTCTCCGAGCCTTCAACCATGATGATAGTGTCGTCAGCATACTGGAGGATGGAGATCCCGGAGCCACCCGCGAGGTGGGGTGTAATCCCACGAATATGGCCAGCGGCTTTCTCCTTATCTAGGATGGACGCTAGCGCATCCACGACCATATTGAACAAGAACGGGGAGATAGGGTCGCCTTTTCGGACCTCACAAAGGGTGGGCAAGAAAGGGCCGATCTCACCGTTCATGTTCACGGCCGTGCGACCGCAAGTGACCATTTGCATGACTCTCGTGATCCACCGGTCATCGAAACCCTTCCAAAGAAGGACTTCCCGAAGGAAGGGCCAGCTAACTGTGTCATAAGCCTTATGGAAGTCAATCTTCAGGAAAACCGCCTTGAGATTTTTGGAGCGGACCTCATGGAGGACTTCATGAAGGACAAGGACCCCATCCAGGATGTAACGGCCCTTAATGAAGGCCGACTGGTTGGGATGCGTCACACGGTCAGCCAGCAGGGTCACCCTATTGGCGTACCCTTTGGCCAGGATCCGAAAGATCACGTTAATGACTGTGATCGGTCGGAATTGACGAATGTCGGATGCCCCCGGGACCTTTGGGATGAGAGAGATGATCCCATAGTTGAGGCGTCCGAGATCAATGGAGCCAACGTAGAACTCGTCGAAGATAGCCATGACCTCCGGTTTAATCACGTTCCAGAAAGTCTGGAAGAATTTAACAGGGAGGCCATCCGGCCCTGGCGCCGAGGAGGGGTTCATGCCCTTGATGGCATCCCAGACCTCCTGCTTGGAGAAGGGGGCCGTAAGGGCCGCGTTCTCTGTCTCAGACGCCAATTGGGAACCGGCCCAACAATTAGGGGCAAGAGAGAGGCCGCTCCTAGGAGTGGCAGAGAATAAGGATCTATAGAATCCGTCGATGTGGGACCGGATGTCGCGAGGGTCTTGAAGGAGCGTCTCACCATCCCACAAGAGAGGGATGGTGTTGCGTCTACGGCGGCCGTTGGCAATGGCCTGGAAGTATGTCGTATTCGCGTCGCCCTTCAAGACCCATTTCTGGGCACCATGGAGGCGCCAATAGGCCTCCTCGTCGGTGTAGATCACGGAGAGTTGGTCTTCCAGGTCGTACCGGGAAAGCCACTCGTCCAGAGAGAGACCCAACGAGTCAGCGCGCATGTCAAGGGCCTGGATCAAGGATAACAACGCCTTCTTGCGCTCACGAAGGTCACGACCTAGGTTGGCACCCCACCCCTTCATGAACTGCCATCCGCGCTTCGCGCAGAAGTGCCACGAGTCAATGGCCGAGGGGGGCGGGGTGGGGGTGGGCGCGAGCCTCGATCCACCGAGCGCCAACCGCATCAATGAACCCTGTTTGGGAGAGCCAGAAGGTCTCAAACCGGAATCGAGGGGTGACAGGCGGACGCTCGTCAGCAGAGGAGAGGAGGAGGGGAACATGGTCCGAGCCAATCCGGGTGATGGCGCGAAGGGAGGCTAAGGGGCAATGGAGGTCCCAATCCAGGGACACTAGGACCCGGTCCAGAACGGACTGGGTCGGGGCAGCCTGCCGGTTGGTCCAGGTAAACCTGGCACCAATCCTATCAAGTTCGCGGAGACCAAGGTCGGCAATGAAGTCATTGAACATTTGCATCCGAGCAAAGCATACATTTGCATTGCTCTTGTCTTCCGCAACGTGAAGGAGGTTAAAATCGCCTCCCACCACCACCGGAAGGGGGGCCGCGGATATCTTCCGGTGGAGCTCCTCGAGAAAGGCGGCAGACCGACTATGGTCTGCAGGCCCGTAAACGATGATGACCTCCCACTTGAAGTTGGGAGACCTCTCTAATAGCTCCATGCTCACAAAGAATTCCCCCCGGTCAATGCTTCCCACCTCAAAGGTGGCATCCTTCACGCCTAAAAGGATGCCACCCGAGTGGCCGGCACTCTGATACGTCTCCATCGTATCTATAATTTTTGATTGTTCCATGCCAATATTCTTCAACTTTCATATACTTTTGGCAACTTTTTATATTATTTTTGGGACTAACATATTGATCCAGTGCCCAGTGCCAGTTCCTGTTTGTTGCATGTTTTATGCTTCGCAGAAACCCAATATCAAACGGAGTCTAAACGGGATAAAAGTGGACGGAGAATTATTTTGGAATATTTGGGATTTTCTGGAGGAAGAATCAACGTGAAACGGTGTCCGAGGTGGCCACGAGACAGGGGGCGCGCCCACCCACCCTGGGCGCGCCTGGCACTCTCGTGGGACACCCGTAAGGCAATTCACGCTCTTCTTTTGCCGCAAGAAAGCTAATTTTATGACAAAACTCTGGGTGAAAGATTCACCCCAGTCGGAGTTACGGATCTCTGGATATAAAAGTAACGATGAAGGGGCAGAATCTGAGAACGCAGAAACAGAGAGATAGATCCAATCTCGGAGGGGCTCTCGCCCCTCCCAAGACATGGGAGCCAAGGACCAGAGGGGAAACCCTTCTCCCATCTAGGGAGAAGGTCAAGGAAGAAGAAGAAGGAGGAGGCCTCTCTCCCCCTTGCTTCCGGTGGCGTCGAAGCGCTGCCGGGGGCCATCATCATCACTGCGATCTTCACCAACACCGATGTCATCTTCACCAACATATCCATCACCTTCCCCCTTCTATATTCAGCGGTCCACTCTCCCGCATCCCGCTGTACCCTCTACTTGAACATGGTACTTTATGCTTCATATTATTTTCCAATGATGTGTTGCCATCCTATGATGTCTGAGTAGATTTTCGTTGTCCTATCGGTGATTGATGAATTGCTATGATTGGTTTGAGTTGCATGTTTTATTATTGGTGTTGTCCTATTGTGCCCTCCGTGTCGCGCAAGCATGAGGGATTCCCTTTGTAGGGTGTTGCAATACGTTCATGATTCTTTTATGGTGGGTTGCTTGAGTGACAGAAGCATAAACCAGAGTAAGGGGATTGTTGCGTGTGGGATAAAGGGGACTTGATACTTTAATGCTCTGGTTGGGTTTTACCTTAATGAATCTTTAGTAGTTGCGGATGCTTGCTATAGTTCCAATCATAAGTGCATATGATCCAAGTAGAGAAAGTATGTTAGCTTATGCCTCTCCCTCAAATAGAATTACAATAGTGATTACCGGTCTAGTAACATAGTCAATTGCTTAGGGACAATTCCACAACTCCTACCACCACTTTTCCACACTCGCTATATTTACTTTATTGCATCTTTATCTAAACAGCCCCTAGTTCATATTTACGTGTTCTTTATTATCTTGCAAGTCTACCCACAACACCTACAAAGTACTTCTAGTTTCATACTTGTTCTAGGTAAAGCGAACGTCAAGCGTGCGTAGAGTCGTATCGGTGGCCGATAGGACTTGAGAGAATATTTGTTCTACCTTTAGCTCGTCGTTGGGTTCGACACTCTTACTTATCGAAAGAGGCTACAACTATCCCGTATACTTGCGGGTTATCAAGACCTTTTTCTGGCGCCGTTGCCGGGGAGTCATAGCGTGGGGTGAATATTCTCGTGTGTGCTTGTTTGCTTTATCACTAAGTAATTTTTATTTGATGTTCGTAGTTGTTATCTATCTTTAGTTATGGATATGGAACACGAAATACAAAAAAATAGTTGTACTTGCTGCTCATGGAGATGGGGAACCTCCTAAAACCCTCGATGCTTGTTATGTTCAAGATATTATGTACTACTTTGATAATCCTGAGAAAACCCAACTCAACTATGTTATGGGAGTAACGTTGGATCAACATGAATACTTTAGGGATTATCGGTTGACACAAAAAGGGAAACTATTATGGGATCAAATTCAATTGTTGAAGTGGTATGCTAGGAAACTATGCTTGATGCATGATTATACTTGTTGCTTTAGGATGAAGTCTCCACACTTTCCCTTTTCATGCAAATTTAATGATAATGAAACCTTAGCTTCTTATGCTAATGGTATCTATGATTACTATGATGTGGAACAAATAGAAGAATTTGTTGCTTTTATGGGTCCTTATGAGATTGAATCTATGTTTAAAGCGTTTGATGATTTTGATGATTCAGTTTATAGACCAAATTTTTTTGCTATACTTAGATATTGCTATGAAAATTATGAATACAATTACAATATTAATGCATTTATTGAGAAAGTCTCCGCTGTCCAAGAAAATACTAATATTTTACAGGAAGCTCTGGAAGAAGAAAGTGATGAAATTGTGAGCTCATTGGATGAAAAAGATGACGAGGAGAGTGAAGAACAAAAGGAGGAAGAGTGGATTGATCACCCGTGCCCACCTTCTAATGAGAGTAACTCTTCAACTCATACATTGTTTAATTCCCCTTCGTGCTTACCGAAGGATGATTGCTATGATGATTGCTATGATCCCTTGAATTTGTTTGAAATATCCCTTTTTGATGATGCTTGCTATGCTTGTGGCCAAGATGCCAATATGAATTATGCTTATGGAGATGAACTTCCTATAGTTCCTTATGTTAAACATGAAATTGTTGCTATTGCACCCACGCATGATAGTCCTATTATCTTTTTGAATTCTCCCTACTACGCTATATCGGAGAAGTTTGTGCTTATTAAGGATTATGTTGATGGGTTGCATTTTACCATTGCACATGAAGATTTTGATGAATGTAATATGCATGTGCTTGCTGCTCCTACTTGCAATTATTATGAGAGAGGAACTATATCTCCACCTCTCTATGTTTCCAATATGATAGAATTGCAAGAAACTATCTATACTATGCATTGGCCTTTACTATGTGTGCATGAATTGTTCTTTTATGACATGCCGATGCATAGGAAGAGAGTTAGACTTTGTTGTTGCATGATATATGTTACTTTGTGCTCACTACTAAATTACAAATCATTGTTAATTAAAATTGGCTTTGATATACCTTGGGATCCGGGTGGATTCATTACTTGAGCACTATATGCCTAGCTTAATGGCTTTAAAGAAAGCGTTGCCAGGTAGACAGCCCGGAAGTTTTAGAGAGTCATATATTTCTGTTGAGTGCTTTTATATAGTTTAAAAATAAAACAAAATAAAGAGGGGAACCTAAAACTTTTCAAAAAGGAAAGTGAAAGTGAGAAAGACAAGCATTGTTGAAGTGGGAGCTAGCCTTGAACTTTGTTCATGCTCACGGAAAATTTGTGAATCTTGATTACAGAAACTTTTCAACAAAAATAATTATCCCCTTGTACAATTCCATTGTATCATAAAAATAATGTGCCAAGGTTTGCCTTTAGGATGTTTATAATGCTTGTTGGTTTGTACGATGCAGGACAGAAACTTTGGCTGTAGTGCGCGATTTTACATTTTTAACTGGAACGTCAAACGGTTCTGATTATTTTTGCACTGTATTTCTATACAACTTGTTTATTTTTCCTAATTTTGGTAGAATTGTTGGGGTAGCAGAAGTATGGTGTATGTTCAGATTGCTATAGACTGTTCTGTTTTTGACAGATTCTGTTTTTGATGCATAGTTTGCTTGTTTTGATGAATCTATCAATTTATATTAGTGGATTAAGCCATGGAAAAGTTATATTACAGTAGACACAATGCGAAAACAAAATATGAATTGGTTTGCAATAGTGCTTAGAGTGGTGATTTGCTTTATTATACTAACGGATCTTACCAAGTTTTCTGTTGAAGTTTTGTGTGGATGAAGTGTCTAAGCGAGGAGGTCTCGATATGAGGAAAAGGAAGAGAGGCAAGAGCTCAATCTTGGGGATTCCCAAGGCACCCCAAGTAAATATTCAAGAAGACTCAAGCGTCTAAGCTTGGGGATGCCCCGGAAGGCATCCCCTCTTTCTTCAACAAGTATTGGTATGTTTTCGTATTCGTTTCGTTCATGTGATATGTGCAACCTTGGAGCGTCTTTTGCATTTAGTTTTCACTTTTATTTTATGCACCATGATGGTATGGGATAGTCCTTGGTTGATTTATAGAATGCTCATTGCACTTCACCTATATATTTTGAGTATGGCTTTATAGAATGCTTCATGTGCTTCACGTATATCATTGAAGTTTGGATTGCCTGTTTCTCTTCACATAGGAAACCGCCATTTGTAGAATGCTCTTTTGCTTCACTTATATTTGTTAGAGCATGGGCATATCTTTTGTAGAAATAATTAAACTCTCTTGCTTCACTTATACCTATTTAGAGAGATGACGGGAATTGATCATTCACATGGTTAGTCATAAAATCCTACATAAACTTGTAGATCGCTGAATATGATATGTTTAATTCCTTGCAATAGTTTTGCGATATAAAGATGGTGATATTAGAGTCATGCTAGTGGGTGGTTGTGGATTGTACAGACACTTGTGTTGAGGTTTGCAAGTCCCGTAGCATGCACGTATGGTAACCGTTGTGTGACAAATTTGAAGCATGGGGTGTTTCTTTGATTGTCTTCCTTATGAGTGGCGGTCGGGGACGAGCGATGGTCTTTTCCTACCAATCTATCCCCCTAGGGGCATGCATAGTAGTACTTTGCTTGGAGGGCTAATAAACTTTTGCAATAAGTATATGAGTTCTTTATGACTAATGTGAGTCCATGGATTATACGCACTTTTACCTTTCCATCATTGCTAGCCTCTTCGGTACCGTGCATTGCCCTTTCTCACCTCGAGAGTCGGTGCAAACTTCGCCGGTGCATCCAAACCCCATGATATGATACGCTCTATCACACATAAGCCTCATTATATCTTCCTCAAAACAGCCACCATACCTACCTATTATGGCATTTCCATAGCCATTCCGAGATATATTGCCATGCAACTTCCATCATCATCATATACATGACTTGAGCATTTATTGTCATATTGCTTTGCATGATCGTAAGATAGCTAGCATGATGTTTTCATGGCTTGTCCATTTTTTTATGTCATTGCTATGCTAGATCATTGCACATCCCGGTACACCGACGAAAGCATTCATATAGAGTCATATCTCTGTTCCAGTATTGAGTTGTAATATTAAGTTGTAAGTAAATAAAAATGTGATGATCATCATTATAGAGCATTGCCCCATGAAATAAAAAAGAAAAAAAGAAAAAAAAAGGAAAGGCCAAAGAAGCCTAAATAAAAAAGGGGGCCAAAGAAGCCCACCCAAAAAGAAAAAAAAGAAAAAGAAAAGGGGCAATGTTACTATCCTTTTTTCCACACTTGTGCTCCAAAGTAGCACCATGTTCTTCATATAGTGAGTCTCCTATATTGTCACTTTCATATACTAGTGGAAATTTTCATTATAGAACTTGGCTTGTATATTCCAACGATGGGCTTCCTCAAATGCCCTAGGTCTTCATGAGCAAGCAAGTTGGATGCACACCCACTTAGTTTCTTTTGTTGAGCTTTCATACACTCATAGCTCTTAGTGCATCCATTGCATGGCAATCCCTACTACTCACATTGACATCAATTGATGGGCATCTCCATAGCCCGTTGATTAGCCGCGTCAATGTGAGACTTTCTCCCTTTTTGTCTTCTCCACATAACCTCCATCATTACATTCTATTCCACCTATAGGGCTATATCCATGGCTTGCGCTCATGTATTGCATGAGGGTTGAAAAAGCTGAAGGGCGTTAAAAAGTATGAACCAATTGCTCGGCTTGTCATCGGAGTTGTGCATGATGGGAGCATTTTGTGTTACGAAAATGAAGCATGGCCAAACTTTATGATTTTGTAGGGATAAGCTTGTTTTTGCCTTGTTGTTTTGAAAAGACATGATTGCTTTATTGGTATGCTTGAAGTATTATTGTTTTTATTATGTCAAATGATAGACTATTGCCTTGAATCACTCATGTCTTAATATTCATACCATGATTAGACATATGATCAAGATTATGCTAGGTAGCATTCCACATCAAAAATTATCTTTTTTATCATTTACCTACTCGAGGACGAACAGGAATTAAGCTTGGGGATGCTGATACATCTCCGTCGTATCTATAATTTTGATTGTTCCATGCCAATATTCTTCAACTTTCATATACTTTTGGCAACTTTTTATATTATTTTTGGGACTAACATATTGATCCAGTGCCCAGTGCCAGTTCCTGTTTGTTGCATGTTTTATGTTTCGCAGAAACCCAATATCAAACGGAATCCAAATGGGATAAAAACGGATGGAGAATTATTTTGGAATATTTGGGATTTTCTGAAGGAAGAATCAACGCGAAACGGTGTCCGAGGTGGCCACGAGACAGGGGGCGCGCCCACCCCCCTGGGCGCACTTGGCACTCTCGTGGGCCACCCGTAAGGCGGTTGACGCTCTTCTTTTGCCGCAAGAAAGCTAATTTTATGAAAAAAATTTGGGCGAAAGATTCACCCCAATCGGAGTTACGGATCTCCAGACATAAAAGAAACGGTGAAGGGGCAGAATCTAAGAACGCAAAAACAAAGAGATAGATCCAATCTCGGAGGGGCTCTCGCCCCTCCCAAGCCATGGGATCCAAGGACCAGAGGGGAAACCCTTCTCCCATCTAGGGAGAAGGTAAAGGAAGAAGAAGAAGAAGAAGAAGAAGAAGGGGGCCTCTCTCCCCCTTGCTTCCGGTGGCGCCGGAGCGCTACCGGGGGCCATCATCATCACCACGATCTTCACCAACACCGCCGTCGTCTTCACCAACATCTCCATCACCTTCCCCCTTCTATATTCAGCGGTCCACTCTCCCGCATCCCGCTGTACCCTCTACTTGAACATGGTGCTTTATGCTTCATATTATTTTCCAATGATGTGTTGCCATCCTATGATGTCTGAGTAGATTTTTGTTGTCCTATCGGTGATTGATGAATTGCTATGATTGGTTTGAGTTGCATGTTTTATTATTGGTGATGTCCTATTGTGCCCTCCGTGTCGCGCAAGCATGAAGGATTCCCGTTGTAGGGTGTTGCAATACGTTCATGATTCTTTTATGGTGGGTTGCTTGAGTTACAGAAGCATAACCCCGAGTAAGGGATTGTTGCATATGGGATAAAGGGGACTTGATACTTTAATGCTATGGTTGGGTTTTACCTTAATGAATCTTTAGTAGTTGCGGATGCTTGCTAGAGTTCCAATCATAAGTGCATATGATCCAAGTAGAGAAAGTATGTTAGCTTATGCCTCTCCCTCAAATAGAATTGCGATAGTGATTACCGGTCTAGTAACATAGTCAATTGCTTAGGGACAATTCCACTACTCCTACCACCACTTTTCCACACTCGCTATATTTACTTTATTGCATCTTTATCTAAACAGCCTCTAGTTTATATTTACGTGTTCTTCATTATCTTGCAAGTCTACCCACAACACCTACAAAGTACTTCTAGTTTCATACTTGTTCTAGGTAAAGTGGACGTCAAGCGTGCGTAGAGACGTATCAGTGGCCAATAGGACTTTGGAGAGTATTTGTTCTACCTTTAGCTCCTCGTTGGGTTCGACACTCTTACTTATCGAAAGAGGCTACAACTATCCCGTATACTTGTGTGTATCACGCTCCCGCTAGAAGGGAGCCAATGCCACGCAAAGAGGTGGGAGCTTAGACGATCAAGCTCAGGGAGCGAGAATTCAAGACGCATGGTTTCTTGGATGGCAATAATGTCAATGTGTTCCTCACGCATGTCCTCTATGAGTAGGCGGCGTCGGCCATCATGGCCGAAACCGCGGATGTTCTAGAACAGGGCACGCATTAAGGCGCCATTGGGGGGGTTGCTTGATCCCAGGACACGAGAGGCACTTTGGACACGGAGGGCCGCGGTGTGGGAGCGAGTGCGACCACGGATTTCAACCTCCCCCACCTGGGGAGGCACCTAACTGCCTCAAAGCCGCCGGGGGAGAGGTCTCACCGGCCGAGGGTGGAATAGGAGGCAGGAGGAAAGCCGCACGGGCCTCCGCGAGCCTCCCATCAAGGATCTCGCGGGTGCGCATAGCTGCAATCTGGACTAAGGGGGGACCAGCTTCCCCCCTAAATATGATCGCTGAGTCAGAGGCCATCTTCGCGAGGTTGCCAAGGGGAATCGACTCAAGAGTAGAGAAGGAACAACACGAAGTCGAAGGGGTGACAGCAGGCGTACCTGGCTCTAGGTTCCGGGCGGCAGCCCGGATCTCCACCCGCTCGATGATGGGCAGAGTCGCACTACCCTCGGGGTGAGCAGCATCTAGCCGAGCACTCCAACGGGACGCAATCACCGAGGAGGAGGCCGACCGGCCGCGGCGAGAGTAGGTGGCTGACCGTGGAGGAGGGGGCTGGGCGGCCATGGGGGTGGTCACCCGAGCCTCCCCATCTGTGGTCCGGGCCCCCGCGGGTGAAGCCAGAGGAGCGGACCCGGAGCAGCTAAGGAGGAGCGAAGCCGGGGCGGATCCGGGGACGGAAGCAGCAGAGACGGAGGTGCCTCGGGAGGGGTGGGCTGAGCGGCCACTGGAGGCGACGCCGGAAGGGGGGCGTCAGCCACCGGGGCTATAGCCAACTCAGGGGAGACCGCCTGATCCACTAGGAGCAGACTGGGATCCGGAGTAGCCACCGAGGGGAGGACCAACTCCGGACCCAGCGCGATGGGAGCAGCCGAGGAGGGAGAGCGCAGGGAAGAAGCTGGGCAGACGACCAAGCCAACGCTGGAGATGTCGCTCTCCTCGGCGGAAGTCGCCGCAGAGACTGAGGGGCCGCCGAGGGACTGGCTGGGCGTGGCCTGGCGGCCCTTGCCCTCAGCGGTCGGAGGAGGGGGCGAGGGGGAAGGGGAGCGGGAGTCCTCCGAGCCCCCCTCGTCATCCGAGTGGTGTGAGTGTGCCCGTTGACGTCCGTGGTAGTCTCCATCGGCCCCCGGGTTACCACCAGGGAGGCCGGCGTCGGAGGAGCGGGGATGGCCGACGTGGTTGGGGGGCTCGTGGGAGATCCTGAGGTCGAAGCCCTGGTCGTTGAAGAAAACTCAGACGGTGGTGCGGAGCTTGGAGGAGTCAAGGCAGTTGACCTTGACCCGGACCTCCTCCTCTTTGCGCAAAGAGAGCTCATCGACCACCACCACCTTGCCCAAGAGACGGGACATCTGGCAGATGACGAGCTCGGACCGTGCAATATCAGGGAGGCCGGCGACAAGAATCCAGGCGGTGTCAAGAACGGCCGCGGCCTGAGCATCGAGGATCGGCTCAGAGATGTCGACGACCAGCTGGTTGAGAGCGAGCGTGATCCGGCCACTGCGAGTCGCGTAGCCGTAGCTGACGGAGTCAGGGAAGACGACGGCGAAGATGTGGCCAGCGGTGGGGGTGACCACCCAGTCCCACTGGCGACGGTAGAGGTGGTTGAGCTCGGCCTCAATCATCTCCGGGGATGCCACCCCGTTGACCACGGTGACGACCGCCTGGAGGGTCGGCGAGGGTGGTGGGACGTCGGGGACCTCGAGGTGGAAGAAGCCAAGCCCCTCGATACCGTGGCCGTACATCATGAGCTCCGACACCACCGGTCTATCCGGGCACAGGAGAGCGGGGTGGCCCGGATCCTTGTAGAGGTAGCAGCATTGGGGATTGACACAGTTGACTTGCGAGTGCCCCCCCACCCTGCAGTTGCAACAGGGGGGGCGAGGGAGACCAGAGACAGGCCCGGGCATGGCGGAAGATCCCGGGGCCGTCGAGGAGGGCACGGGCGGGGCACCGCGGACACCCCGACGCTTCTTCTTCTTGGCCGGCCCCGTGCGGCCGCGAGAGGTGCCCCCGCCCGGAGTAGGAGCCGAAGCCGTGGCTGTGGGGGCGGAGGCATGGGGCGGAACGTAGCGTCGGGGAGTCGGTGTCGGAAGGAGACCATCCCGGGCGCGGGGGGAGATGGGCTGCGAAGACCGGGGAGGAGAGGGGGAGCGCCCACGGCGGCGAGGCGGGGAGGTGGACCGTTGATACGTCCATTTTGCATCATGCTTTTATATCAATATTTATTGCATTATGGACTGTCATTACACATTATATCTCAATACTTATGGCTATTCTCTCTTATTTTACAAGGTTTACCATGAAGAGGGAGAATGCCGGCAGCTGGAATTCTGGCTGGAAAAGGAGCAAATGTTCGAAACCTATTCTGCACAACTCCAAAAGTCTTGAAACTCCACGAAACAACTTTTTGGATTTATTAAGAATTTATGAGCAAAAGAAATAGGCCAAGGGGCCCACACCCTGTCCAGGAGACAGGGGGCGTGCCCCCCTATAGGGCGCGGCCCCCTATCTCCTGGGCCCCCTGGTGGGCCTCCGGTGTCCATCTTCTGCTATATCATCACCCTTACCCTAGAAAAAATCGTGGGCAAGCTTACAGGACAAAACTCCGCCGCCACGAGGCGGAACCTTAGCGGAATCAATCTAGGGCTCTGGCGGAGCTGTTCTGCCGGGGACACTTCCCTCCGGGAGGGGGAAATCATCACCAACGATCCTCTCATCGGGAGGGGGTCAATCTCCATCAACATCTTCACCAGCACCATCTCATCTCAAAACCCTAGTTCATCTCTTGTATCCAATCTTGTATCAAAACCACAAATCGGTACATGTGGGTTGCTAGTAGTGTTGATTACTCCTTGTAGTTGATGCTAATCAGTTTACTTGGTGGAAGATCATATGTTCAGATCCTTTATGCATATTATTACTCCTATGATTATGAACATGAATATGCTTTGTGAGTAGTTACGTTTGTTCCTGAGGACATGGGTGAAGTCTTGCTATTAGTAGTCATGTGAATTTTGTATTCGTTCGATATTTTGATGAGATGTATGTTGTCTTTCCTCTAGTGGTGTTATGTGAACGTCGACTACATGACACTTCACCATTATTTGGGCCTAGAGGAAGGCATAGGGAAGTAATAAGTAGATGATGGGTTGCTAGAGTGATAGAAGCTTAAACCCTAGTTTATGTGTTGCTTCGTTAGGGGCTGATATGGACCCATATGTTTAATGCTGTGGTTAGGTTTACCTTAATACTCCTTTTTGTAGTTACGGATGCTTGCAATAGGGGTTAATCATAAGTGGGATGCTTGTCCAAGTTAGGGCAGTACCCAAGTACCGGTCCACCCACATATCAAATTATCAAAGTACCGAATGCGAATCTTATGAACGTGATGAAAACTAGCTTGACGATAATTCCCAATGTGTCCTCGGGAGCTCCTTCCTCATTATTAGAATTTGTCCAGGCTTATCCTTTGCTACATAAATGATTGGGCCACCTTGCTGCACTTTATTTACTTTATTTACTTTTTGCTCGTTACTATTTATCTTATCACAAAACTATCTATCACCTACTATTTCAGTACTTGCAGAGAAAACCTTACGGAAAACCACTTATCATTTCCTTCTTCTCCTCGTTGGGTTCGACACTCTTACTTATCGAAAGGACTACTATAGATCCCCTACACTTGTGGGTCATCAAGACTCTTTTCTGGCGCCGTTGCCGGGGAGTGTAGCACTTTTGGTCAGTGGAACTTGGTAAGGAAACATTTATATAGTGTGTTGAAATTTTCTGTTACTTGTCGCTATGAAACTAATCCTTTGAGGGGCTTGTTTGGGTTATCTTCACCCCAACCAGAAGAGAAAAGAGAAAGCATCGCTCAAGCTTGGGGGAGGCTTAAGTCAATGTTATATTCATGCCCCAATCATGAGCTCTCTCGGGAAATGATTATTCAAAAATATTATGCTCGGCTTTCTCTTGATAATCGCAACCTGCTCGATACTTCCTGTGCTGGTTCCTATATGCTGAAGACTATTGATTTCAAATGGGACTTATTGGAAAGAATTAAACGCAACTCTGAAGATTGCGGTTCCGACGATGGTAAGGAGTCAGGTATGACACCTAAGTTCGATTGTGTTAAATCTTTTATGGATACCGATGCTTTCCGTGGATTTAGCTCTAAGTATGGACTTGACTCTGAGATAGTAGCTACTTTTTGTGAAACTTTTGCTACTCACATTGATCTCCCTAAAGAGAAGTGGTTTAAATATAATCCTCCTGTTGAAGTGAAAGTAGTTGCACCTATTACAGTCGAAGAAAAGACTATTACATATAGTGATCCTATTATTCCTACTACTTATGTTGAAAAACCTCCTTTTCGTGTTAGGATAAAAGATCATGTTAAAGCTTCGACTGTTGTTCGTAAGAGTAATACTAGGACTTATACACCTCCTGAGCAAATTAATGTTGAACCTGGTATTGCTATGATTAAAGATCACTTGGATGAGGACTTAGATGGGCATGTTATCTCTTTCTTGGGTGAAACTGCTAATACTGCTAGACCCGATAATAAGACACGTAGACCTGTTGTAGGCACGCCTGTTATTTCTATTAAAATAGGAGATCATTGTTATCATGGCTTATGTGATATGGGTGCTACTGCTAATGCGATACCTTATGATCTTTATAAAGAAATTATGCACGATATTGCACCTGTTGAATTAGAAGACATTGATGTTACTATTAAGCTTGCTAATAGGGACACCATTAAACCTATTGGGATTGTTAGAGATGTTGAAGTCTTGTGTGGGAAGATTAAATACCCTGTTGATTTTCTTGTTCTTGCTTCCCCACAAGATGATTTTTGTCCCATTATTTTTGGTAGACCCTTTTTGAAAACTGCTAGTGCTAAGATTAATTGTGAAAAGAATATTGTCACTGTTGGCATAGATGGTATGTCTCATGAGTTTAATTTCGCTAAGTTTAGTAGACAACCTCCTGAAAGGGAACCACATAGTAAGGATGAAATTATTGGTCTTGCTTCCATTGCTGTTCCTCCAACTGATCCGTTAGAACAATATTTGTTAGACCATGAAAACGATTTGTTTATGAAGGAAAGGGAAGAAATAGATGAAGTGTTCCTTAAACAAGAACCTATGCTAAAACATAACCTTCCCGTTGAAATTCTTGGGGATCCCCCTCCACCCAAGGGTGATCCCGTGTTCGAACTCAAACCCTTACCTGATAATCTCAAGCATGCTTATCTTGATGAAAAAGAAATATATCATGTTATTATTAGTGCTAACCTTTCAGGGAAAGAAGAAGAAAGATTATTGAAAACTCTGAAGAAGCACCGAGCTGCTATTGGATATACTCTGGATGATCTTAAGGGCATTAGTCCCACATTATGTCAACACAAAATTTCAGTGGAGAAAGATGCCAAACCAGTTAGAGATCCTCAAAGACGTTTAAACCCCAAAATGAAGGAAGTGGTAAGAAAGGAGATTCTAAAACTCCTTGAGGCAGGTATTATTTATCTCGTTGCTGATAGTGAATGGGTAAGCCCTGTCCATTGTGTCCCTAAAAAGGGAGGTATTATCGTTGTTCCTAATGATAAAGATGAATTGATCCCTCAAAGAATTATTACACGCTATAGGATGGTAATTGATTTCCGTAAGTTAAATAAAGCTACTAAGAAAGATCATTACCCTTTACCTTTTATTGATCAAATGCTAGAAAGGCTATCCAAACACACACATTTTGCTTTCTAGATGATTATTCTAGCTTCTCTCAAATACCTGTGTCCGCGAAGGATCAATCTAAAACTACTTTTACTTGCCCTTTTGGTACTTTTTCTTATAGACGTATGCCTTTTGGTTTATGTAATGCACCTGCTACCTTTCAAAGATGCATGATGGCTATATTCTCTGATTTTTTGTGAAAAGATTTGTGAGGTATTCATGGATGACTTCTCCGTCTATGGATCCTCTTTTGATGATTGTTTGAGCAACCTTGATCAAGTTTTGCAGAGATGCGAAGACACTAGTCTCGTCCTGAATTGGGAAAGTGTCACTTTATGGTTAATGAAGGCATTGTCTTGGGGCACAAGATTTCCGAGAGAGGTATTGAAGTTGATAAAGCCAAAGTTGATGCTATTGAAAAGATGCCATGTCCCAAGGACATAAAAGGTATAAGAAGTTTCCTTGGTCATGTCGGCTTTTATAGGAGGTTCATTAAGGACTTTTCTAAAATCTCTAAGCCTCTGACTAATTTACTGCAAAAAGATATTCCTTTTGTCTTTGATGATGATTGTGTAGAAGAATTTGAAACACTTAAGAAAGCATTGATCACTGCACCTATTGTTCAGCCACCTGATTGGAATTTACCTTTTGAAATTATGTGAGATGCTAGTGATTATGTTGTAGGTGCTGTTTTAGGGCAAAGAGTCGATAAGAAATTGAATGTTATCCAGTATGCTAGTAAGACTCTTGATACTGCCCAGAGAAATTATGCTACTACTGAAAAAGAGTTCTTAGCAGTTGTGTTTGCATGTGATAAGTTTAGACCTTATATTGTTGATTCCAAAGTTACTATTCATACTGATCATGCTGCTATTAAATATCTTATGGAAAAGAAAGATGCTAAGCCTAGACTCATTAGATGGGTTCTCTTGCTCCAAGAATTTGACTTGCATATTATTGATAGAAGGGGAGCTGAGAACCCTGTTGCAGACAACTTGTCTAGGTTAGAGAATGTTCTTAATGACCCACTACCTATTAATGATAGTTTTCCTGATGAACAATTAGCGGTTGTCAATGCTTCTCGTACTGCTCCTTGGTATGCTGATTATGCTAATTACATTGTTGCTAAATATATACCGCCTAGTTTCACGTAGCAGCAAAAGAAAAAGTTCTTTTATGATTTAAGACATTACTTCTGGGATGATCCACACCTTTATAAAGAAGGAGTAGATGGTATTATTAAACGTTGTGTGCCTGAGCATGAACAGGAACAAATCCTACGCAAGTGTCACTCTGAATCTTATCGAGGACACCACGCTGGAGATAGAACTGCACACAAGGTACTACAATCTGGTTTTTATTGGCCTACTCTCTTCAAAGATGCTCGTAAGTTTGTCTTATCTTGTGATGAATGTCAAAGAATAGGTAACATTAGTAGACGTCAAGAAATGCCTATGAATTATTCTCTTGTTATTAAACCGTTTGATGTTTGGGGCTTTGATTATATGGGACCTTTTCCTGCCTCCAATGGTTATACACATATTTTAGTTGCTGTTGATTACGTTAATAAGTGGGTAGAAGCTATTCCAACTAGTAGTGTTGATCATAACACTTCTATTAAAATGCTTAAAGAAGTTATTTTTCCGAGGTTTGGAGTCCCTAGATATCTTATGACTGATGGTGGTTCACACTTTATTCATGGTGCTTTCCGTAAGATGCTTGCTAAGTATGATGTCAATCATAGAATCGCATCTCCTTATCACCCGTAGTTTAGTGGTCAAGTAGAGTTGAGCAATAGAGAGCTCAAATTAATTTTGCAAAAGACTGTGAATAGATCTAGAAAGAATTGGTCCAAAAAACTTGATGATGCATTATGGGCCTATAGAACTGCATACAAAAATCCTATGGGTATGTCTCCATATAAGATGGTTTATGGAAAAGCATGTCATTTACCTCTTGAACTTGAACATAAAGCATACTGGGCTATTAAAGAGCTCAATTATGACTTCAAACTTGCTGGTGAGAAGAGGTTGTTTGGTATTAGCTCACTTGATGAATGGAGAACCCAAGCATATGAGAATGCCAAGCTTTTCAAAGAAAAAGTCAAATGCTGGCATGATAAGAGGATACAAAAGCGTGAGTTTAACGTAGGAGATTATGTGTTATTATTCAACTCTCATTTAAGATTTTTTGCAGGAAAACTTCTCTCAAAATGGGAAGGTCCCTACGTTATTGAGGAGGTCTATCGTTCTGGTGCTATAAAAATCAACAACTTCGAAGGCACAAATCCGAGGGTGGTTAACGGTCAAAGAATTAAACATTATATTTCAGGTAATCCTATCAATGTTGAAACTAATATCATTGAAACCATAACCCCCGAGGAATACATAAGAGACATTTTCCAGAACATTCCAGACTCCGAAAAGGCATAGGTACGTGGTACGGTAAGTAAACCGACTCCAAAACAACTCTAATGGCAATTTTTATCAGTTTTGGATTATTTAAGAATTTTAGGAAGAAAGAAGTGGTACGAAAGGGACACAAGGCTCCCATGAGAGAGGAGCCCCCCCCCCCCCCGTAGGGCGCGGCCCCTTGTCTCGTGAGCACCTCGTGTGCCTCCCGGACTCTATTTTCTTGTATGTTATGTATTTTGGTCGGTAAAAATTCATTATATATACTCCCGAAGGTTTTGACCACCGTATCACGCAAATATCCTTTGTTTTCGTTTCGAGTTGTTCCTGTTGCAGATTTGGAACAAGATGTCGTCCCAAGATTTGGAGGGAGAGAGCTACATGGTTGATTATATTGCAAATCCAAAAGTATATGGGGATGTGGAACATTATGGCTGGACCACAGAGGAAGAAGAATACTATGATCCAAAGAGGAAGGAGGAGACAAGCTCCGATGAAGAGGACGATCCACTACCTCAACCTGGTGATATGTATGTGGAGTTCAAGAAATCAAGCCTCCCTAAGGTCCAATCTATCCCACCACGTTTTCTGCAGGACAGCAAGGCAGCACTATGCAAAAAGATAATGAAACTTGAGCTCGAGAATGAAGATCTGAGGGAGGAAAATTTTAGCCTCAGACGCAAGCTAGAGAAGAAAAATGCAACAATTCTACCGTCATCATCACCACCTCCCTCAGCTCCGAAGAAACAATCACTTGGGTATGGGCACTCCCCTTGGCAACTGCCAAGCTTGGGGGAGGTGCCCCGGTATCGTATCACCATCACACTCCTATCTTTACCGCTTTATTTAGTTCGATCCTTTTAGTAGTATCTTGATCTAGTAGATTGAAGTTTTGATATCAAGTAGTTTTGAGTTTTACTTTGTGATCTCTTTATGTAAGCGAGTCTGTGTGCTATCTATAATAAAGATTAGTGTTGAGTCAAGGGCTTTGCTATGTTGCCATGATCTTGAGAAAGTAGAAAGAACAAAAGAGCTCATATTGATCTTATGGATAGTGATAACTTCACACATAGAAAGTATGAGGCATAAAAATTGTTGAGAGTTGATGAACGTAGCCTTGGTCATCGTTGCAACTAATAGGAAGTGATAAGGAAAGTGGGGTTCACATATAGATATATTATCTTGGACATCTTTTATGATTGTGAAGCACTCATTAAGTATGACATGCTAAAAGAGTTGATGTTGGACAAGGAAGACAACGTAATGGTTTATGTTTTCCGACATCTCAGTTAAAATATATTGTCATTGACCTTCCAAACATGTTGAGCTTGCCTTTCCCCCTCTTGCTAGCCAAATTCCTTGCACCAAGTAGAGATACTACTTGTGCTTCCAAATATTCTCAAACCCAGTTTTGCCATGAGAGTCCACCATACCTACCTATGGATTGAGTAAGATCCTTCAAGTAAGTTCTCATCGGTGCAAGCAATAAAAATTGCTCTCTAAATATGTATGACTTATTAGTGCAGAGAAAATAAGCTTTGTACGAACTTGTTGTGGAAGTAATAAAAGCGACGGCTTGCATAATAAAGGTCCACATACAAGGGGCAATATAAAGTGACGTTCTTTTGCATTAAGATTTCGTGCATCAACCCTAAACGCGCATGACAACCTCTGCTTCCCTCTGCGAAGGGCCTATCTTTTACTTTATGTTTTTACTTTATGCTTGAGTCAAGGTGATCCTCACCTTTCCCTTTTTTCATTTTATCCTTTGGCAAGCTCCTCGTGTTTGAAAGATCATGATACATATATCCAATTGGATGTAAGTTGGCATAAGCTATTATTGTTGATATCACCTAAAGGTGAATACGTTGGGAGGCAACACAATAAGCCCCTATCTTTCTTAGTGTCTGGCTGAAACTCTATAACCACAAGTATTGTGTGAGTGTTAGCAATTACGGAAGACCACGAGATAGTTGAGTATGTGAGCTTGTTGAAAAGCTCTATTATTGACTCTTTCTGATGTTATGATAAATTGCAATTGCTTCAATGACTGAGATTATAGTTTGTTAGTTCTCAATGAAGTTTATGAACCAAACTTTACATTGTGAATTGCTTACTACTTGAGCATAGGAAATCATATGACAAAATCTATATATGTTACTGTTATTACAATGATCATGATGCCCTCATGTCCGTATTTTATTTTTATCGACACCTCTATCTCTATACATGTGGACATATTTTTCGATTTCCGCTTCCGCTTGAGGACAAGCGAGGTCTAAGCTTGGGGGAGTTGATACGTCCATTTTGCATCATGCTTTTATATCAATATTTATTGCATTATGGACTGTCATTATACATTATATCTCAATACTTATGGCTATTCTCTCTTATTTTACAAGGTTTACCATGAAGAGGGAGAATGACGGCAGCTGGAATTCTAGCTGGAAAAGGAGCAAACGTTGGAAACCTATTCTGCACAACTCCAAAAGTCCTGAAACTCCACAAAACAACTTTTTGGATTTATTAAGAATTTATGAGCGAAAGAAATAGGCCAGGGGGCCCACACCCTGTCCAGGAGACAGCCCCCCCCCTATAGGGTGCGGCCCCCTATCTCCTGGTCCCCCTGGTGGGCCTCCGGCGTCCATCTTCTACTATATCATCACCCTTACCCTGGAAAAAATCATGGGCAAGCTTACGGGACGAAACTCCGCCGCCACGAGGCGGAACCTTGACGGAATTAATCTAGGACTCTGGCGGAGCTGTTCTGCTGGGGACACTTCCCTCCGAGAGGGGAAAATCATCACCAACGTCATCACCAACGATCCTCTCATCGGGAGGGGGTCAATCTCCATCAACATCTTCACCAGCACCATATCATCTCAAAACCCTAGTTCATCTCTTGTATCCAATCTTGTATCAAAACCACAAATTGGTACCTGTGGGTTGCTAGTAGTGTTGATTAATCCTTGTAGTTGATGCTAATCGGTTTACTTGGTGGAAGATCATATGTTCAGATCCTTTACGCATATTATTACTCCTCTGATTATGAACATGAATATGCTTTGTGAGTAGTTACGTTTGTTCCTGAGGACATGGGTGAAGTCTTGCTATTAGTAGTCATGTGAATTTTGTATTCGTTCGATATTTTGATGAGATGTATGTTGTCTTTCCTCTAGTGGTGTTATGTGAACGTCGACTACATGACACTTCACCATTATTTGGGCCTAGAGGAAGGCATAGGGAAGTAATAAGTAGATGATGGGTTGCTAGAGTGATAGAAGCTTAAACCCTAGTTTATGCGTTGCTTCGTTAGGGGCTGATATGGACCCATATGTTTAATGTTGTGGTTAGGTTTACCTTAATACTCCTTTTTGTAGTTGCGGATGCTTGCAATAGGGGTTAATCATAAGTGGGATGCTTGTCCAAGTTAGGGCAGTACCCAAGTACCGGTCCACCCACATATCAAATTATCAAAGTATCGAACGCGAATCTTATGAACGTGATGAAAAGTAGCTTGACGATAATTGCCAATGTGTTCTCGGGAGCTCCTTCCTCATTATTAGAATTTGTCCAGGCTTATCCTTTGCTACATAAATGATTGGGCCACCTTGCTGCACTTTATTTACTTTTTGTTCGTTACTATTTATCTTATCACAAAACTATCTAGCACCTACTATTTGAGTACTTGCAGAGAAAAGCTTACTGAAAACCCTTATCATTTCCTTCTGCTCCTCGTTGGGTTCGACACTCTTACTTATCGAAAGGACTACGATAGACCTCCTACACTTGTGGGTCATCAACCATCGGCGCGACCGCCACTCCCCCGAGGCAGCCGACCAAGGAGACCGAGAGCGGCCCCGATCCTCCCGGCGCTCGGGCGAGCGGCGCCCCTCCCGGAGCTCCAGGAGCTCGCGCCGAAGCTCCTCCTCGCTCCGGAGGCCGTCCGGAGATGGGCGGGAGTTGCTGCGGGAATCGTCGGCCTTGTGCTTGGACCGGGCCGCCCCATCATCCTAGTCACACGGCATGGGGAGCCAAAGCAGGGGAGGGGGCGGGGCGGTGGGGGAGGCGAAGGGGACGGTGGCGGGTCGGTCGAGCGGGGCGAGGTAGGTGCCGAAATCGGAGCAGGGAGGATGCGACGGGCAGGGGGTGGGAACTTGACTGAATGGCGGCGGTAGGGAGGGGGGTCGCGGGAGGCCGCGGGGTAGCCATATGGAAGGGGCCAGCGCCCTGGGCCTAGGGCAAACCGACGGCCCAGCCCAAGTGGGCCGGCCCAAGGGGGAAGGGGTGCCACCCGGCACGGCATAGCTGCGGCCCAGCAGCCCAGGGACACCAGCAGCCCGGCCCAGGCGTCGGGGAGGCACATGAACTCACAGGGTTTCCCTCCCAGGAGCGAGCGCCGCCGCCGCCGTCGGCGCGGCTCTGACGCATGCAGCCAGGGCAGAGGAATCCCGACGCACCGA
The DNA here is from genome assembly GCF_018294505.1 of Triticum aestivum. Classification (NCBI taxonomy): domain Eukaryota; kingdom Viridiplantae; phylum Streptophyta; class Magnoliopsida; order Poales; family Poaceae; genus Triticum; species Triticum aestivum. Next base: position 696,425,425 of record NC_057810.1, on the reverse strand, counting down.
AGGTTCGAGGACCCGAAGGTCGCAATGAAAGGCCTAAATGGGGAGGACCGCACGAACGGGGTCGGGGAAGAGCACGCGGAGCGCGACGCCGAGGGAGAAGGGGAAGCAGCCGGCCGGAGCTCCGGCGCCGGCGGCGCCAGGAGAAGCGGGCGGCACCCCGGTCGGAGCGGCTAGCCATGCCCCAAGAGCGTCCGCGCTTTGCCCGAGACGGGCTCGAGGGCGTCGCCGACGGCGACTGCGGTGCACGCAGGCCCGTAGCGGAACCCCTCACGTGGGGGGCTGAGCTGCCAGCCCGGCGCGGCAGCGCGGCGTGACGGGAGGCGGCGGTGAGCGAGGGGGCGGAGACGGCGGGAGGCGGGAATGGCTCGTCGTCGGCAAAGTCTGCCCAACGGATCCGAGGCGCGGAGGAAGCAGCTGCGGGAGCTGCAGGGAAGGAGGGAGGAGGCGCGGCCGCCGGAGCGGGGCACTCGCCGGAGGGGGCGGCACGGGCAGAGGCGGGAGGCGCCACCGGCGACGGGAGCACGCCGTCGCAGGCGCCAGAATCGCTAGAGGTCGGGAACGCCATCTCTCTTCCTCCTCCACAAAACTGTTGGGAGCGAGCGAGCGAACTCGTTCCTTTTCTTTAATCTCTCCCTATCGCAGGCGCCAGAATCGCTAGAGGTCGGGAACGCCATCTCTCTTCCTCCTTCACAAAACTGTTGGGAGCGAGCGAGCGAACTCGTTCCTTTTCTTTAATCTCTCCCTAATAATAATAAAGCACGGATTGGGTCTCCGGGTTCACCGTCACAATACGCTTTCGCCCAGTCATAATACGCTTTTTACGATTATGTTTTGGAATTAACCGATGTGGTACTAATGGAACAGTTCGTTTTCTCTGAGGTAGGCTTCCTCTCATTTTTTTAAAAATCAATGGAGGAGCAACGAAAGAATAGGCCGATGGGGGGCTCGAACCCCGGACCTCGCTGTCATGTATAGATCGATCATGGGAGCCAACTCAGCTATGTTATAGAATGTGATAGGAAACAGGTCGTTTCGCTATAAATAGTCCCACCTCGCTCCTTTTGATCAAGTTCCAGAAACTTTTATATGTTTCCGAGTTGAAACCGATAAGCCACCTAATAAAGAATCAAAAGGAGGAGGAGCGCGAGGAAAGGAAGTAAGAGAAAAATCTTCATTTCCTGAGTTATGAAGGAAAGAAAATATAGTTATTCGGTGCCATGAACCACGGAGGAAAGGAATTAAAGGAAGGAAGAGAGAAGGCCATGCACCAGAAAAGAAAGGAATTAAAAGATGGGGGTGTGAGAGAATAAATTAAGAAGGCCAGGAATGGAATGGAATTTATAGCCATCGGATATATTTGGAATGGAATTATAGCCATCGGATATATTTGCACTGTTACTACAGAATGCAAGAGGCACATAAGTTCTCAAATGATTTCATGTCATCCGTACAAGTAGAGGCAGTAATGAGTAGGGGGATAAATATATATACCCTTAGATATTTTAGGGGACCAACTAATAGGTTTCTTAGTTCTGTGTTTTCTAAATCTCTCTTTGCATTGGATGAAGGAGGGAATTTTTAATGTATAAGGCATACAAACTTGACCTAAATAAGTGATCTTGTAATTCTAGAAAAGTTTCCAGATAAATTAAATCACGTGTATGGCCAAATTATTGTCTATGGCTGAGATATTATAACTTAAAAAACATGATAAATTAAATAACATGTATGGTCAAATTATTGCTTCAGGTACTGTACAAAAGTTTCCAAAAAAAAGGTACTGTACAAAGTGAACTTCACGTGCGTGTACACAAGGATCGGTCAAGACAACACTTGATATTACAGAACCTTCCAACACAACCACTGACATTATCATAGCTGACATTATCATAGTTCTCAATGCACGCCTGAGGTTACATAACTAACAAAGGAGCTACAGATATAATTTACCAAATAGCTGAACAGCCAAGTTCACTAACCGGACATACATAGCACCTATGGTTAACATAACAAGGACATGCCCAAGTTCAGAACTCGCCGCTGCCATCAACCATGCCCAGAGCAGGGGTGAATGTGAGCCTACACGTAATTAAGTCCTCCATAACATGGCTGCGCTTCTCTGGCACCGACAAAATCAGCCACTGGGCACGCGACTTTGATACGCAGCATAGACGGTGGGACGCCGCACTGCTTCTCATTCGGTGGCACCCAGAAGTGCGCCGGCGTTTGCCATCTCCGACCGCCGTCGCCAGCACAGCAGCGCATGCCCACGGTAGTGCGCCACGAGCGCATCCATTGGCGGGACGTAGATAGGGCTCGCCCCTTCGCCATGCCTCCTGCGGAGAGGACCTTGAGTCAAGCTACGGCTAACGCCATCTGCTGCGAGCAAATGGGTGTAGCCCATGACAATGGCACCGTTGATGTAGAACTCGCTATCGGTCACTCTGTAGCTGCCCATGGTGAGATTGGAATGGGGCAAAATCTAAGGTTAGGGATTGGAGATTTTGACGCCGGGGAGCTACTTGATAAGCTTGCAGTAGGCCCTAAGCTGACGTGGCCGGTGCGAGCGTACTTGAGACGTACGCGAGCGGTAGCCCAGGACCACATGCATGCATAGCACCCAGTAGCCGGTGTTGACGTGGCTGATTCTTGAATATAAGTTCAATTTGTTCACCAAAAGACAGATACACAGCTAGAACAGCCCCTGTTATGGAATATGCAAGACATAGAAGGACCCAGTTTCATAGCAGCCGAACAAATGTTGGGGAATCCGATTATCTTCCATTAAGCAAGTTCTACAAATTTTTCGCAAAAAAAAAGCAAGTTCTACAAATTTATATTTCATTTGCTGGTTTGAAATTGCATCGTGTATCTTGGTGAGTAACTTTAGTGATTTGGTTTTGCATAGATTTATACAAAGATTTGCTCTCTCTCCCTAATCTCTCCCTAATAATAAAGCACGGATTGGATCTCCGGATTCACCGTCGCAATACGCTTTCTTCTCATGTCATAATACGCTTTTACGATTATGTTTTGAAATTAACCGATGTGGTACTAACTTAAGAGTTCGTTTTTGCCTCCATGGTAGTATGATGGCAGACTTGGGCCTGCTTTAGTCTAGCCCATACACGTACAACTTTTTATATTCGTCCCGTTGCTAGGTGCTCGCGCTCTGCGAGGTCGACGGTCGCTGCACCTTCCTCCTCCATATGCCGTAGCCTTTGGCCCTTTGCTTCCTGCAGCGGCAAGCAGCAACAAAACTAGGAAGAATTGTGTGACGTGCGGTGCTAAGGTTGGTGGTATGATCTATGCGCCGAGTGGGATGGCAGCTGGAAACTGTTCGATCAAAACATGAGCGCTGCTCATATGAAGTAGGATGCATGTACCACATTAATTCAATGTTCAGTTATCTCGTGAGGGCCGGCGCCGAAGAAAACACCCAAGGTACGTGTGTGCGTGTGATAATATATCGTACGTGGTACATCTGATCAATCATCACAGTGTGAATCAGCAGCAGCCAGCAGCACACAAATTCTATTAAATACCAAAAAAAAAATCCTTACTTATTTAAACTCAAAATTAAGCTACTGTTGTTCCAAAAAATATTAGAATCCACTTGAGTTTCAAAACTATATTCTGAATTATTTTAAGGTTACTTACATATACTTAATGCTTTCATTTAATCTTTTAAAGTGGATATTTACATTTGTTTTAACAGTTTATACGGTGGATAAATTATTTGATATAGAAAATATATTATTACTTTTTAAATAACATTAACATGAATTTGACTCTCGTATTCGATAAAAGACACTCCAAAAAAATGATTGCAACAGAATATAGATTATAATTATGTTTTATTTGGAACATGCATAAGGAGCCGCCGGAACTACCCAAGGAGTTTTAAGGAAAAGCTCACAGGGTGAATTATAATTTTTTTGGTGTTAACTTAATCTATAATGTACGATCCGTTCTTTCTTTCTTACTGATAGAGAGGAAAGGAAACATCGACAACTACACATGCACACCTGCGAAAAAACTCACAGGAAAAAAGAACATATTTCTCATGTTATTTTGAGCGAAGTGTGCGCGAGAGAGAGACGCCTTAGAACTGACCGCATTCAAACATGCTTTCGTTGTGAGAGCACTGAGACCACTATCAACAACACAAATATGATGCCATGTGAAAATAAAGGACGTGAACACATTAGGGTCTTGAGTCATGGTTATTGGGTTAAGAACATGTGTTATTTACTCTCCTGTTGTAACGCACGGGCTCTTTTGCTAGTAATTAAAAAAAATGCGAACTCGTTCCTTTGTTCGATGGGTGGCTGTGCAGGTTGCCACCATATAGTACAAGCACATGATGCGGTGCCAACTCTTTTTTTTTAAGACACAAAGCGGTGCCAACTAGCGGGCCGCGACCCGTAGGCTTCGCATTTTCGGCTGGTGGGCCGTCCAGCCTGCGCCGCTTGTGCGCTGGGTTCGCCGTTCCGATAATTGAAAATAGTACCACACGGCTCGTGTGCAAATCAGATGTGCGGCTTAATTAGGCTGCTCTTGGCGTACGTAGAGCCGAGGAAGCAATCACGGGCCAGTTAGCGCTGGCTAATCGGGTTTGCGAGGCAAAAGACCGACGTATAGACGTTGAGGCATACACGCATCGCAAATGCGAGCCGAGTCTATACGAGCGACGTTTCATAGACGTTGAGGCATACACGCAGCGCAAATGCGAGCCAAGTCTAATGATCCGCTCCGTGTAGACGTATACGGTCGGTCTTTTTGTCTATTTTCCATGTGATTTGAATTTCTTTTTTTATTAAATGATACTCCCTGCGTTCCTAAATACTATTTATCTTTTTAGAGATTTCAAATGAACTACCATATACGGATGTATATAGACATATTTTAGACATATTTTCAAATCAGACAGAGGATATGCAATTTCCATCCCGCGTGCTGATGAAAATTCTCCTCATTTCGTTGTTGCTGAAGCTCTGCCCAGGAAAGCCGGCCGGGGCCGGGGGATCCGCGGCGGCGCTGGAGTCGTACGTGAAGCGGTGCCAACTGCCCGACGAGGCGACGACAGAAACCTAGCGGGCCGCGACCCGTAGGTTACTAAAATAATTTTCGGCCGCTGGCCCGTCCAGCGTGCGCTTACTGCATAATTAGGACGCGTGCACTTATAGCTGCTTAATAGTCCCGCACGGCTGGCTTACAAATCAGATGTGCGGCTTAATTAGGCTGCTCTTGCCGTACGTAGAGCCGAGGAAGCAATCACGGGCCAGTTAGCGCTGGCTAATCGGGTTTGCGAGGCAAAAGACCGACGTATAGACGTTGAGGCACACACGCATCGCAAATGCGAGCCGAGTCTATACGTGCGGTGATGTATAGACGTTGAGGCATACACGCAACGCAAATGCGAGCCGAGTCTAATGATCCGCTCCGTGTAGACGTATACGGTCGGTCTTTTTGTCTATTTCTCATGTGATTTGAATTTCTTCTTTAAAATGATAAATGCAAATTCCAGCCGATCACTAGATCCAACAAGAGTGTACAAGCTGTTGCAAATTCCATGTGATTTGTTAGCGTGTGTGCGTGTCTGTGATGTTGGGGCTGACCTGTCAACCTCCTTTGGGGCGCTACAAGATACGGATTCCTCCATTCATTTGCTACGCATTCATCGTGTCTCATCAAAGGCCTAACCTACGACTACGAGTCTGCAGAGTAGTAGCAGTAATCATGCACCGATCCACACTTGAGCTATATATCTGCACTCCCCGGCCATGTGCAGTGCAGGTGCAGACTACTGGTGTTTGGGGCAGATCCAGCAGCTAGCAAAAGAGGAGCATAGACGGCAAGAAGAATGGCACCCAAAACAGCGCTCATGGCTCTGCTTCTGCTCGTCCTTGTGGCCGGCGATCTTGTCCATGGCCACACCATTCCGCCGCCTCTCGCACGCACCCGGCGGAGCCTCGGCTGGATGCAAGGCATGAAGGGAGGGCCGCCCAGTGGCATGCAGCCATCAGATACTGCTGCTTCCGCCGCCCGCCGCCGCGCCATTTCTTGGGTGCAAAAAGGTAAGGGACTCTGCACCATTGTGTTGATAATTTTCTGGTGGTACTACAGAAAGAGAAGCAAACAGAGGAAAGCATTGGTAACTAATTTACCTATTGTCAACAATGTCGGAGGTTTGGTCCTTACCTGACTTGGCTGCTATTAGAAATACAGGTAAGGAATGGCTGCTTCATGTCCTTGACCCATTGCCAGAAATCGAGAGGTGCATGCTTCTTATGACTTTGTGGAGGATTTGGCACATCCGTAACGAAGTGTTACACCATAAACCTGCGCCCCCAATGGAAGCGTCCAGGAGGTATTTGGTGAGTTACCTTGATTCCTTGGTTGGTCTTAAAATTGATCTATCTTCTGATCCGAGCAAAGGGAAGTCCTTAGTTACATACGACAGGCCACTTAAAAATCCACATGTTCGAATAGTTGAGAGCACTCCTGTCAAATGGTGTCCCCCTATGGCGGGTTGGGTGAAACTGAATACTGATGGGTCCTTTGCAGTAAATGGTACGGCTGGTGCGGGGATGGTGCTGCGAGATGACAAAGGTAATGTCATCTACTCAGCTTGCAGGGAGCTTTTTTCATGCCGAGAAATTCTTGAAGCTGAGTTGTGTGCTTGCATGGAAGGCCTGTCTTTTGCAATTCAGAGAAGCGACTTGCCGATCATTATTGAGATGGACTCCATTATTGCAGTCAAGCTGATTCAAGCGATGGATATTGATAGATCGATCTACTCTTCTTTAGTTAAAGAAATTAGACACCTGATGTCTCTTCGTGATTCTTGTATTACTCATATAAATCGTACGCAAAATAAGGTTAGCGATAGCTTAGCAAAGTTTGCTAGACAAGAGGGCAGAACAATGACCTGGGTTGGGTCAGGCCCATCAGTTTCTTTAGAGCTAGCCGAGGCTGATTGTATGGACATTGAGATTTGAGTAATGCAAAGATTTTACCCGCAAAAAAAAAAAAATTACCTATTGTCATGTTCCCTGCTGCGGATATTCTTGAATGTGCGCTCATGTTGATTCTTTTTACACACATTGTATCAGGCGAGGAAAGCCGCCGGGACGCCAGCAGGGAGGAAGGCAAGTTCATCGCGGCCGTGCCTGGTTTCAAGCTCCTGCCCCTTCCTCCCAACGCTCCCTGAGAAGAGATCGCATCACAGGGTGAGCATGCATGCATGTCATGCCATTGACCACCACTAGGTTTGTCATCAAAGGTGTGGGAGTGTTCAACGATGCTTTATATATTGTTCAATAAGTAAGGCAGCATCGTCTGCCTTCGTTCAGTAACTGTAAGGTTGCAGTATCAGCTGTAATAAAGGGAGAAAACAGCGAGCATACTCAGATTGAAATAGCTCAGTTCTTGAGAAAGCGTCGGTGTGATCAACTGTTGATAAGGGAAAACATTAGCAGTTTCAGAAAACATCAAAGGAGACTTGAACAGGATCGACATCGTTTTGATCAAGAGAGATTGCCCCGCACTGCTTAGGTTGTGCTAAAAGAAACTGCAAGTTTGCACTTGTTAAATTCCATCCTAATTAAACTCATAACAGGATGGTAACACACAACAAAAGAACCAAGGAAATCCAGCACCATTTCGTCGGTTTCAAGCCCAGATCATTTCATACCTGCGACTGTTGTCGAGCCTGTGTGCACCCCTCAACGGCATCAGAGCTTCAGTGGGGCAGAAATATTTCTGGTCGCTCTCAGGCAGGAGTTCATGTTCATTATTCCTATCCTGGTCAGTGAGAAGAAACATGGGATTTATGCATGCAGAAAATGTTCTTACCAAAAGGTTAAGTGAGTGTAGGAATTAGTTGGACCTGCACTCTCTGTATAAGCAGCTTAGAGTTGTAAATACTGAAGCAGGGATTAAAGATTCCACGACAAAAATGTTGCGACACAAAAATAAATAAATGGTGATGCAAGTTTTGTAAGTGTGCATGATGCAGAATTTGCTCGAAGAGCCACCAGAGAATGCCTATAAATCAAGATAACCTCCGCCGGTTGATCCGTTCAGCCTTGGGGGGCTTGGCCACCAATGCTAGGCTAAACTGCTTCGCCTCTGGTTATCAGGCAGAAAGGATCGCCGCTGCAGTGAAGAGAGGTGGTGTGGTGGTGAGAGGCAGAATATTTCTGCAAGCTAACAGGTAGGGTTCATCTTCATTATTACTTACCTGGTCAGTACGGCATTATTTAGACCTGCAGTTCCAACAGAAGAATATTCTCACAACAAACTAGACGGCGATGCTAGTTTCTGTCTCCAGTGATGTCCCACATGATGGATTGGATTAGGTGGCTGTAGTATCCTGGTCAACTAAATTGCACAGATAATGAAAGAGCCAATGATTGCCGGCAGTGCAATTAACGAATTGAAGCTCCACTAGCATTAACAGACCAAAGGTTTTCTTTTCGGGTAGGTATACATGCCAAAATTCCAGAATAATCATCAGAAACTCTTTGTACTGACATGTGGCGACATGTGTGGCTCTGCCAAGGGCTGCCTGGTTAAACAAGTTCTGCCATTGACTAAACGCCAAAGCTCCGGTAGGTGTCTTTGCTGTCAGCACTCTGATAAAGCATAACGCCGAAGCTCCGGTCGGTGTCGTTGCTGTAAGCACTCTAGAAAAGCATAATGAAAACATCATTAACTAGTGCTGGGTAATTGACCCGGTCCTAGCCAGTGAACAAATTCTTCAGCATCCGTGCGCATATATGGACTTCCACGATTCTTCAGTACCTGACACACTTTGCACTTCCTCAGCAGCTAGCCCCTGACCAGACCAGAAGAGCAAGGATGGCGATCGCACTGGCCATGCCACTCGTGCTGCTGCTACTACTGCCAGTGACTCAAGCCTCGGCTCAGGAGCAGCAGCAGCAGCAGCCGCCGTGGCAGGTTGTGCGGCCAGGCTGCCGCGACAAGTGCGGCAACATCACCATCCCTTACCCCTTTGGCATCGGCGCCGGTTGCTTCCGCGACGACGGCCAAGGTGGCTTCCAGCTCGAGTGCAATGACTCCCGCTCAACACCGCGGCTCACCGTGACAGGCTATGGCATCCGGATCACCGGCCTGTCCGTCGCCACCAGTGAGGCCCGGGCCCACCTGAGGGCAACACGTCGATGCTACGACAGCAAGGGGCGTCTCGTCAGCCAGAGCGGCGCCACGTTCGTGCCACTTGTTGGCAGCCACTACCTCTTCTCCCAGGCCAGGAACCGGCTCGTCACGCTCGGCTGCTCCAGCCTCGGCTACTTCATCGACGTTCTTGGCTACTATGTCAGTGGCTGCATGGCCGTGTGCCGGCCACAGCAGTTCACCTCGCCGGGGTCCTGCACAGGCGTGGCATGCTGCCAGAGCGCGATACCCCCTGCTGTCGACTACTACGAGCCGTTCTTGCTTGACTTCACCAAGGAGCACCGAGACAGAGACATAGCCTTCTATAGCAACAAAACGACCTGCCGGTATGTGTTCCTGGTGGAGACCAAGTGGTTAAGTACAAGATACACCAGTGACAGCGAGTACCTCAACTGGACCAAAGACTTCGCCGTACCCGTCATCCTCGACTGGGCGGTCCGGAACGTCGGCAACTGCAGCGCCGCCAGGCGCAACACAACTGACTATGCGTGCCAGAGCACGCTCAGCGATTGTATCGACTCCGAAGATGGCGCTGGGTACCGGTGCAACTGCTCCAAGGGGTACGAGGGCAACCCCTATCTACAAGACGGATGCAGAGGTATACACCCATGCCCTGTTTTACTGTTCTGCTTCCTGCTCCTTCTGCCACTTCATCTGATGAATTGTTTTGCCAAATGGAAGACATCGATGAGTGTAAACACAAACAAGAGCAATCATGCTACGGCATCTGCACAAATACTTTGGGAAGCCACACTTGCCAATGTCCTCCGGGGACTAGTGGAGATGCTATGACGGAGAACGGTTGCCGGCCAAAGGACAATTTCACATTGGCCCTAAAAGTAGTAACAGGTTAGCAGATAATCCTGCAAATGGGTTGCTCTTGCAATCTTGTTTTGGAAAACTAACGGTAATGCTATGTCGTATTCAGGAGTGAGCATTGGAGTGTTCTTGCCATTTTTCATGTCCTTCTGGCTCTACTTAGGGCTCCAGAAAAGGAGACTTATCAGAACAAAGCAGAAGTTCTTCGAGCTAAATGGAGGCTTATTCCTGCAGCAGCAGATACGCAACTACAGTGACACCAGCAAAGGGGGTGGGGGGTTCAAGATCTTCACCAAGGAAGAGCTCGAGAAAGCGACCAGCAACTTCGCAGCCGGCCGTGTTCTTGGCCACGGAGGGCACGGTATTGTCTACAAGGGTGTCCTTGAGGACAAGACAGTGGTGGCGGTCAAGAAGTCAAAGATGACGGAAGAGGTCCCTACCAAGGAATTCGCGAGGGAGATGCTCATCCTCTCCCAGATCAACCACAAGAATGTCGTCAAGCTGCTTGGATGCTGCCTCGAAGTACAAGTGCCAATGCTGGTCTACGAGTTCGTCTCAAATGGTACACTCTACCACTACATCCATGGTAGTAGGGGCCTTGACTCTGATACAGGCTTCGACACCTGCCTTCGGATAGCAGCAGAGGCAGCCGAGGCACTGGCATACATGCACTCTTCAGCCTCGCCACCGATTCTCCATGGAGACGTCAAGACGGCAAACATTCTGTTGGATGACAAGCTCACAGCAAAAGTCTCAGATTTCGGAGCATCGAAACTGGCACCCACTGATGAGGCCCAGATGGCAACATTGGTGCAGGGAACTTGCGGTTACCTTGACCCAGAATACCTAATGACATGCCGGCTGACTGATAAGAGTGATGTGTACAGCTTTGGTGTTGTCCTATTGGAGCTTCTGACAAGGAAAAAGGCACTGTACTTCGACGGGCCAGAGGAAGATAGAAGCCTTGTTTTATGCTTCATGATGGCAGTGAAGGTAGGCCAGCACCAAGACCTTCTGGACAGCCAAGTGAGGGACGAGATGAGAATCGAAGCGCTTGAAGAGATCACACACCTCGTTATGAGATGCTTGAACATGAGTGGAGAGGAGCGGCCAACGATGAAGGAGGTTGCAGAGAGGTTGGAGATGCTGAGGAGATACCACAACCACCCGTGGGCTCAAGCAGATGCCAATCCAGAGGAGGAACAAAGTTTGCTTGCTATGGAACCACATAATGTGAATTACAAGTTCACACAAGATTATGTCCTTGATTTTGAAGCAAGCAGTACATACAGCTATAGCTTGTAGATCAAAATATTTTGTTCCATCTTTTCTGCATATCCTTTCAGATATGAGTTTTTTCGGATGTAACAAGAAACATATGCACATATGATAGTTGCAGAAAGGTGATCTAAATCTCTCACAGGGGGTTACGGACCATCTGGGCCAGCTACGTGAGCAGGTGCAGGCTGCAGAGCGTGTAGGACGGCGTGGAGATGCACCTTACCGGCTGATCCGGTGCATTTTTTGCCAGGATTAATATTTGTTCCTCTGACAGTGATATTGTTTAAACGCCACTCTACAATGATTATTTTATTGTGTTACATTCACGGATGGATAACATCAAGAACTCTCAAGAACACACACTTGAACCAAAACTATCGCGAGAGGCACGTCTCCTGCTCTCTTTTGCTGTAACTATCTTTCCTGGTTGGAACTCATACATGCAAACCAACTGACACATCCAAACTAGTACTACTCTCACTCCTAATTAAGTGGCCTGAAAACGTTTTATAAAAGTTTTATAGAGGGAGTAGTTTGGATTACTACAATATTTTTAACTGCCTCCTGATGCATTTCTTTGTTTGTTTTGTCTCTTCATATATATGGATAGCTCTTTGGTCATCCTTCAATATTCTCTTCCAGCTTATGGAAATTGAAAATACAGCGCATGTCAGAGTATTTCAAACGGAATAAATTAAATGGTACACAAACTGGAGTAAAATATATTGGTTTAGTTCATCAAAACAACACGCTCAGACTTTTACTTATAGTTTTCTTTAATGTTAACATGTCACTCCGGCGTCATGCCACTTTCTACGTACGTGTATAGAAGAGCGAGTCATGTACTCCCTCCGTTCGGAATTACCTGTCGCAAAAATGGATGTATCTAGACGTATTTTAGTTCTAGATACATCCACTCTCGAGACAAGTAATTCCGAACGGAGGGAGTACTTGTTTAATCATTTCCTGAGGTCATGCTTGTCATTCACTTAGTGGCACGTATAATTCACTGAAGTTGTAGAAATTGTCTAAATCAATAATATGCAGATATACCCATTAGTTGGTTAATGATTTTCATTTTTTATTAAAAGATGTTAAAAGCAATAGGATGGAAAATTTACAGAACTTACACAAGCTATTTGCAACTTATCTTTTTCCAATTATTGACTAGGCAACTACTACAAAAGAAACTACTTAATTTGATTTGCAGACAACATCCAAAGTACACCTACCGGATGGTTTATGTGCCAAAACTGCAGATTGTTACTATTTAACAAAAGCTGTACCTTTTAATTTGGAGGGATGGTGTGTCATGAACTTTCGTGATCTCAGAGCTTCCATATAAAGGAATAAGCTTCCGAATGTATGCCATAGGAATAAGCTTCCCAATGTATGCCATAGCACGTAGCGTCCCATGATAAACCGTTTGCCACTGCATCCTTCACCCGCAAATCCCACTGCGAACGGTCATTCTTCAGCACAATGGAGAGAAAATTGTGTTAGATATGCCCTAGACTAGCCTATGTTGGCTATGTTCAAAGCAAAGAAGTTCAGAATATAGCTTATTTAGATAAATAGATTTTGCTTCCCAGCTGAGTAATTGCAAGCTTGGTTTATGCTGATGGTTCAAAACGTCACTTGATTGATATATGCAGAGATGATTAGTTGCACATAATCAGCAAATTACAGCACCATGACATGAGAGCTAGTACACTTTTATGTAAAAATAACAGCTAGTGCCCTGGAGATTGTGAACTTACAATGTCGTCGAGAGCTTGAGAAAGAGACATGTCTCCATATGTAGAGATGATGTGCTCGGACAAAGCTGTATTGTAGTAGTCATGACTGAAAGATTGCCTGGTTACAAGTAAATTAAAGCTCTGAGCCATAAGTTACGACATAAGTGTCAATCAACTGATCTGAAAGCTTATGTTGATCCATAATATGAGCTTCTGTTGTAGCCTAGTGCTTGTGTACAGTCTTTTAGCTTTTCTTGTTCGTTTGCCTTTTGGTTTGGCTGCTTGGTCAGGTGTATTCTTTGTGCCTTCATTGTGTTTCTTCTCGTATAAAATGACACACGTTTAGATACGTGTTTGAGAAGAAAATATCAAAGGGAGGAAACTTCCTAAGTAAATGGTGTATGGGTTTTACCTGGATCAATCACTTGGAAAATTTATCTGTACCGGTGCAGATTCATATATGATTGCCATCTGCCCGCCAAGGTTAATTTGACTAATAAGAGACACAGTGATGGCCTGGAAGTACATTGCACTGCACAGTAACTTTACAATTAAGATATGCAAAGCAAGACTTGTAGCTTTGAATACGAGCTGAGTTTGGTAAAGATGGAGGACATACGAAAGTGGTAGCATACTCTATCGGTGTACTCAGAAAGAGTCGCAATTCTGAGAGCAGTTCATTATCTGGCTTGTGATGAGTATCACGGAAGGAACTTTATATCATGCTTCCATTTTCGGCAACTTTCTTTCTTGAATCAGATGTTTTCGCCATGCCAATCCTTCCAGAAATGGCTAGTGCATCTATACGCAGAACCAACACATAAAAACTTGATGGTTGTGCTGTTTCTGTGGCAATACCTGAATAGGGATCCCATGCATGACAGCAAAGAAATATATTAGTGGAAGAGAGAGGTATATGGTTTACAATTCTAGACACTTGTTTTACTTTCCCATCTGAAGATAGCAATACCATACCAAGCAGCATTGAACTCGCTGAAGAGCTACCAAATGTCACCCTTGTGCTGCTCATCAGCCAAGTCTGTCCTCTGCAACAGCAGACGCACCAAATTCAGAACCCCAATGTCCGCTTGACTGAACCACTCCCCATTTTGACACTGTGAAACTGCTAATCCGCACCTGGACCTGGTCGATGTTCGCTTCGAAGTCGATCCTGAAATTCCCCCAACAAGTCATAGACAAACTTAGAAAATCGATTCACCCCGCCCTGAAGACGCTGGAAATCGAACCGAAACAGAGATGAGAGGAGCTCGCGGGCACCTACTTGGCGGCATTGGATCTCCCGGCGCGAGCATCGGCTTCGCCCACCCCTCTGGGACACAGTCAGAAGCCGCGGCGGCGCGCACGCTAGCACCGAGAGCTAGCCAGTTGGGAGTGGTCCACCGGGGTACCTGGAGGCTGCGCGCGGGAGAGAAAGGGGAGGCAGCGGCGAGGCCAGCGCTGGAACCGGCAGCGCCGAAGTGGCGAGGAGGGGGAGCGGGGCCTCTGTGTGTCGAACCCTCCGACGATCCGCCGGGCAATTTGGGGAGCGAGGGGAGAACCGACGGAGAGGAGGAGGAGGAGGGAGGAGCAGCTCGGGCCGTTGGCGGCAGGCTTCTGGGCCGAGCAAGAGAAAGGGCATCCCCTCGCGGCCTCGACGGGAATACGGCCCCAGCAACAGAGCATCTTGTCTAAAAAAAAAGCAACAGAGCATCTAGATTTCCAAAATTACTAGTTAAAGAGTACTCATTGCAAAGAGGGAAACGTTTATACCCGGCGCGCCGGCCGAGTCTTCCGCCGGTCGTGCACGGGTCATTCATCTACTGCTAATTGAAGCGTCACGATTAGCCATCTCCCCCACAATCAAAACGCGTGGCAGTTGGGGGCCCGCACACCGCCCGTGTCCTTCATCGTTATCCCTTTGTTGCTCATCCCCATCCACATACTACCGCATCTTCATCCCCACCCCACCCACAACCATCCACATCCATATCCTACTGCATCTTCATCCCCACCCCCACCCACAGCCATGGGCGGTGCTCATCGCCATGGCCGCTAGCAGCTAGTAATCGTCACCGTCGTCGCCCAACAGGCCTCGTTTAAGTTCTTTGTGGATCGCAGGCACCGGATGGACCCTCTCCATGGGCGCATGCAGCCAGGGGTGTGCTCGTCGCCTTGTCCGCCAGCAACTAGATGCCTCCATGGCCGCCGCAACCATGGTTCGTTAGTCACCACGGCCGAGCTGCAATCAACCATGGTGGCGATGAGTTTGTGCTGGAACGGGGGTTTTGCTGGAAATAGCAAAGACCCATGATATTGGGACGACGACGGACACCGGCTATCATGGGTCTTTGCTGCATTGGTCTTTTTGCTGGAACCATCAACCATTTTTGCTCCAACCAGCCTATCAAGAGATGGAACCGGCGAGATTATTTTTAGTTTTTGCTGGAACCTTCATTTCTTTTCTTGTTAGAACAGTTTTTGGTTTTTTGCTGGAATCGGTGTTATTTTTGCTACATCAGGCTGATTGTTTTGCTCCAATAGATTACTGGAGGTTTTGTTTTGCTTTGTTGTTGATTTTATTTTTGCTACAATTGGCATGGGAAAAGCCTCAACCGCGAAAAAAACACCAACCAGAGAGAGTGGGGAAAAGCTTGGATCCGACGAGGACGGCGAGCCGGCGGGGCTTCAAAGTCAGCGGCAGGGGCGGCCATGGTGGGTTGCGTGAGTGAGGCGGGATGTGCTGGAGATTCTCTTTTTTGTTTTGTTTCCACATGATGTATATGAGAATAAAGGAGAAAGGGGACCAAATCTGACGGTACAGAAAATTGATATCGAACGGGTACGCGCTGACCGGTCCAAATTTGGGCCGGCGCATCGGCGCCTATCAGCGCCCAAAGAGCTTGCAAAGATCACTCCCACCTTTTTAGCTTGTAACAAGTGGCGCGCTGCAACATGAGAGGTTTTCTTTTTTGTAGATTTGTTTATTCAAAACATTTTATCTCTTAAACCGTGCGTCCAAATCTCGAACCGTTTTCACCGTTAAATTCCTCGCGTCGAGATCTTCAAACTAGATCCCATGTTGATAGGTTTTCACAAAAAAATCATGAAAAAACCGAACAAAAAATTCGAACCGGGAGCACGGACTTTTTCCTTTCCTAAAGAGGCACGCCCGTGCCTCTCGCGGAAAAAAAGAGAAAACGCATATTTTTTCTGTTTTCGAATTTCCGAAGAGGCACGACCGTGCCTCTTGCAAAAGCACAACTGTGCCTCTCGCGGAAACAAAACCGTGCCTCTCGTGAAATAAAAAGACTAAACGCATTTTTTTTCGTTTCCGAGAGGCACGGCCGTGCCTCTCGCGGAAGGAAAAAAAATAGAAAACATGTTTTTTTTTGTTTTCGAGAAGCACGACCGTGCCTCTCTCGGAAGCAAAATCGTGCCTCTCGCGGAAGGAAAAAAAATAGAAAACATGTTTTATTTTCATTTACGAGAGGCACGACCGTGACTCTCGTGAAAGCAAAGCCATGCCTCTCGCAGAAGCAAAACCGTGACTCTCTCGAAAGGAAAAAAATGTGTTTTCGCGCAATTTTTTTTCCCAGAAGTTAAGGAAGACCGCTGGAAAACTGAAACACCGAAAAAACCAAATAAAATGTTTAAAAAGCCGAAAACACGTGCAAAAAAATAAATAAATCTGGAGGGAGCGCCCAGAGCGCGACACGTTGCGGGCGGCTAAGAGCGCGTCAAATGGCGTTGATCGTTGTGAGGCTCCTGTCGGTGTCAAAACCGGCGGATCTCGGGTAGGGGGT
Source organism: Triticum aestivum (assembly GCF_018294505.1). Taxonomy (NCBI): domain Eukaryota; kingdom Viridiplantae; phylum Streptophyta; class Magnoliopsida; order Poales; family Poaceae; genus Triticum; species Triticum aestivum. Next base: position 696,408,579 of record NC_057810.1, on the reverse strand, counting down.
CCTGAACTGTGCGTCTAAGGCTAATGGTAACAGGAGGCGGGGGACACAATGTTTACCCAGGTTTGGGCCCTCTCGATGGAGGTAATACCCTACTTCCTGCTTGATTGATCTTGATGATATGAATATTATAAGAGTTGATCTACCACGAGATCGAAGAGGCTAAACCCTAGGAGCTGGCCTATAGTATGATTGTTGTTGTCCTACGGACTAAACCCTCCGGTTTATATAGACACCGGAGGGGGCTAAGGTTACACAGAGTCGGTTACAGAGAAGGAGATCTACATATCCGTATTGCCAAGCTTGCCTTCCACGCAAAGGAGAGTCCCACCCGGACCCGGGACAAAGTCCTCAATCTTGTATCTTCATAGTCCAACAGTCCGGCCAAAGTATATAGTCCGGCTGTCTGAGGACCCCCTAATCCAGGACTCCCTCAGTAGCCCCTGAACCAGGCTTCAATGATGATGAGTCCGGCGCGCAGATTGTCTTCGACATTACAAGGCGAGTTCCTTCTCTGAATACTCCATAGAAGATTTTAAACACAAGGATCGTGCCCGACTCTGCAAAATAAATTCCACATACCACCGTAGAAAGTACAATATTTCACAAATCTAATCTACTGACATCTTTTCATAGCGTCACATCACGTCGGGGCCTGGTCGTTGTTTGAACCCGTTTTCCAACCTGCTACCGCACGTATCGCAAGGCGGTTTTATTGGCACATCTTGTCGAAGTAGAGATCGTGTCCCCTTATCTCGGGATTCTCATCAATACAGGTGTGGGCAACCCAACCGCGCCATCAACGCAGCGCTTGGGGAATAATCGAGTTTACCGGGCAAGTGGGGAGGCGCAGGATCCCTGCTGCCTTTATAAGGAGATAAGGACTCCCTTTTTTCTCCCACACCTTCTTCTTTCTCTGCTCATCCATTCCCCTCTACTCGAGCTCCAGCGCCCAAGCGTTCGTCTTCTCCGCCCCAAATGGTCTCCTGAAAATGTCCGGATCCGGAGCAGGAGGCAAGTGGATGGCCTCTACCATCTGGGAGAAGGATATCAAAAAGCTTTGGGAGGCCGGATATCTGGCCAAGAAAATCAGCCACCGTCTTCTGACGGCGGGACAGATCGTCCCTACTCCGGAACCCCATGAGAGGGTTGTATTCCTCCCTCATTTTGTTTGAGGGCTAGGGTTTCCCCTCCACCCATTCGTTCGCGGCATCATGTATTATTATGGGATCGATTTTCATGATCTATCCCCCAATTCCTTCCTCAACATCTCGACATTCATCGTCATGTGCGAGGCCTTCCTCCGTATCTCGTCACACTTCGGCTTATGGCTGAAGATTTTTAATGTGAAGCCCAAGGTCGTGAGTGGCGAGCACGCCGAGTGCGGAGGTGCCATGGTGAGCAAGATGCCCAACGTCACATGGCCAGCAGGTACTTTCAACGATTCCGTTAAAGAGTGGCAGCAGCAGTGGTTTTATATCACTGCCCCACGCAGCACGGAATGGGCCGCTGCCCCCAAATTCTGATCCGGAGCCCCCCTGCGACTTACGTCCTGGCCCAAGAAGGGCCCGAACTGGTCTTCGCCTGACGAGCTATCGATGCTCCAAACGCGCGTCAAGGGTATGGAAGACAAGAATATCAAACTTGTCAATGTAGTCCAGGTGATGCTAGTTTGCTGGATTCTTCCTTGTCAACATGGGGCTTGCAATTTATGGGAATTCGACCCGGCAAAGCACCAGACCCTGCTAGAGCTCTTTGGCTCCTCACATGAGTATATTTGGAAGGTGCTCTTCAAGTCCGGCAAATCATGGCCGGACTCTGCCAAGGACCGCGGGTACCAACTGTCCTGCCCTGCAAGTTCTGTAAATCATTGTATGTTGGCAATTCATATGTTTCATCTGCATATCCCAAGGAAAAATGCTTAATGTGCTTTCCACAACTCTCCTAGGGCTGGACAAAGAAGGCGGGGCGGATCTATTATCCGGCCCCTCTGCCAGAAGAATCGGTCGGCCCACTTCTGACGAAGATCTTGGTCTTGGCGCCTTACAAGGCGCCGAAGAAGGAGGCCGAGAAGGAGGCCAAAAAGACCAGGGGCGGCCTTCGTCGCCGTGGCACGTCGGACACAATATCCGAAGACTCTGATGCCCAGTCTTCCTCCGAAGAGGACGAGGAAGAGGTGGAAGACCCATCCCTAGCGAGGGGAGGAAAGAAAAGGACGGCCCCCACATCTTTGGAGGTCGAGACGCCTAAGAAGGAAAAAAACTCCCCTTCTAGAGGAGTCCACCGCTGCTGCCGATAGCAGCCCGGAGTGGGATCCCAGGGCCCAGCCCCTGGTGAACTCGTAAGTAAAAATCCGAATACGTCTATGCGTCCAGACTCATCATGGCATGATATCTTAATCTGAGCCATACTTTTTACAGTCCGGCGAGGTCCCGCGCCGAACAATCCTTGTCGGAGGATTTACTAGGCTCGGATGCTACGGAGAGCAGGACACCCCCGAAGGCTCCTTCCCCCAAACATGTGAATGACACCATGGTTTCGTCCCAGAAGGACTCAGGCCAAGAGGGGGGAAAGATCATAAAGGCGGCGCCAGGAGGTCAAACTTCGGGGGCCGGGCACATGGGAGAGAAGGCTCCCACGGACATTGACAGCGGGGTCCATCTTGAGTTTGGCCCCCAGCCGGATGCAATTCCGAAGACCAATACGGCTCCAGAAGTAGGCAGGCTACCTTCCTCAACTAGAGGGGGTGTGCCTGTTCCACCGGCAACCTCTGTCCAACCAGAGGTGCCAGATACTTTATTGGCGGCGCTGAAAGGCGCCTCCATCATCGATGAACACCGTGCCCTCATGGGTGCGGTGATTGATAAGATTCAGTCCATTGAGAGTGGACTGAATGAAGCATGCATCAGCCTTATAACAGGCCTTGAGGTATGTTTCTTGAGGTTTCAAAGAGTGTCATAGTGTAGGTAGTAGCCCCTGATACACTGTTCGGTGAAAGAAAGAACCGAACAGAGGATCAAATAAATGTTCGCAGGACACTCACTTTATGGCATCTTTCTTTTGTTCAAAAGCAGGCATCTGTAGCAATTGCCGCCTCTCAAACTACAGAAGTCTCCGGACTAAGGCATAGTCTGGAGCGGGCCGGATAAGAACTCGGCCAAGTAAAGAAGCAGTTGGAGGATAACCAAGATATTCAGAAACCTTGTTTGCATTCAGCACAAATCAGTTAGTCAGTATGATGAAAATATTTCTATGATGTGCTCTAGGGGCGACGGCCGAAATTGAGGCTCTTAAGAAGGCTGTAGCCGAAGCCAAGAAGAAGGCGGCCGTAGAGCAAGTGTTGGGTAACGTAGTAATTTCAAAAAAAATCCTACGTACACGCAAGATCATGGTGATGACATAGCAACAAGAGGGGAGAGTGTTGTCCATGTACCCTCGTAGACCGTAAGCGGAAGCATTAGCACAACGTGGTTGATGTAGTCGTACGTCTTCATGATCCGACCGATCCAAGCACCGAACGTAAGGCACCTCCGAGTTCAGCACACGTTCAGCTCGATGACGATCCCCGGGCTCCGATCCAGCAAAGCTTCGGGGATGAGTTCCGTCAGCACAAAGGCGTGGTGACGATGATGATGTTCTACCGGCGCAGGGCTTCGCCTAAACTCCACGACGATATGACCGAGGTGGAATATGGTGGAGGGGGGCACCGCACACGGCTAAGGAACGATCCGTAGATCAACTTGTGTGTCATGGGGTGCCCCCCTGCCCCCGTATATAAAGGAGGGAGGGGGAGGCCGGCCGGCCCTTGTGGGCGCGCCAAGGAGGAGGAGTCCTCCTCCTAGTAGGAGTAGGACTCCCCCTTTCCTACTCCTACTAGGAGGGGAAAGGAAGGGGGAGAGGGGGAAGGAAAGAGGGGGGAGCCGCCCCCCCTCCTAGTCCAATTCGGACCAGAGGGAGAGGGGGCGCGCGGCCCACTCTGGCCGCCCCTCTCTCTTCCCACCAAGGCCCATGTGGCCCATTAACTCTCCGGGGGGGTTCCGGTAACCCTCCGGCACTCCAGTTTTCTCCGAAATCACCCGGAACACTTCCGGTGTCCGAATATAGTCGTCCAATATATCAATCTTTATGTCTCGACCATTTCGAGACTCCTCGTCATGTCCGTGATCATATCCGGGACTCCAAACAAACTTCGGTACATCAAAACTTATAAACTCATAATAAAACTGTCATCGTAACTTTAAGCGTGCGGACCCTACGGGTTCGAGAACTATGTAGACATGACCTAGAACTATTCTCGGTCAATAACCAATAGCGGAACCTGGATGCCCATATTGGTTCCTACATATTGTACGAAGATCTTTATCGGTCAAACCGCATAACAACATACGTTGTTCCCTTTGTCATCGGTATGTTACTTGCCCGAGATTCGATCGTCGGTATCCAATACCTAGTTCAATCTCGTTACCGGCAAGTCTCTTTACTCGTTACGTAATGCATCATCTCGTAACTAACTCATTAGCTACATTGCTTGCAAGGCTTATAGTGATGTGCATTACCGAGAGGGCCCAGAGACACCTCTTCGACAATCGGAGTGACAAAACCTAATCTCGAAATACGCCAACCCAACATGTACCTTCAGAGACACCTGTAGTACTCCTTTATAATCACCCAGTTACGTTGTGACGTTTGGTAGTACCCAAAGTGTTCCTCCGGTAAACGGGAGTTGCATAATCTCATAGTTACAGGAACATGTATAAGTCATGAAGAAAGCAATAGCAATATACTAAACGATCAAGTGCTAGGCTAACGGAATGGGTCATGTCAATCACATCATTCTCCTAATGATGTGATCCCGTTAATCAAATGACAACACATGTCTATGGTTAGGAAACATAATCATCTTTGATTAATGAGCTAGTCAAGTAGAGGCATACTAGTGACTATATGTTTGTCTATGTATTCACACATGTATCATGTTTCCGGTTAATACAATTATAGCATGAATAATAAACATTTATCATGATATGAGGAAATAAATAATAACTTTATTATTGCCTCTAGGGCATATTTCCTTCAGTCTCCCACTTGCACTAGAGTCAATAATCTAGATTACATAGTAATTATTCTAACACCCATGGAGTCTTGGTGTTGATCATGTTTTGCTCGTGAGAGAGGCTTAGTCAACGGGTCTGCAATATTCAGATCCGTATGTATCTTGCAAATCTCTATGTCTCCCACTTGGACTTGGTCCCGGATGGAATTGAAGCGTCTCTTGATGTGCTTGGTCCTCTTGTGAAATCTGGATTCCTTTGCCAAGGCAATTGCACCAGTATTGTCACAGAAGATCTTCATTGGTCCCGATGCACTAGGTATGACACCTAGATCGGTAATGAACTCCTTCATCCAGACTCCTTCATTTGCTGCTTCCGAAGCAGCTATGTACTCCGCTTCACATGTAGATCCCGCCACGACGCTTTGTTTAGAACTGCACCAACTTACAGCTCCATCGTTTAATAAAAACACGTATCCGGTTTGCGATTTAGAATCGTCCGGATAAGTGTCAAAGCTTGCATCAACGTAACCATTTACGACAAGCTCTTTGTCACCTCCATATACGAGAAACATATCCTTAGTCCTTTTCAGGTATTTCAGGATGTTCTTGACCGTTGTCCAGTGATCCACTCCTGGATTACTTTGGTACCTTCCTGCCAAGCTTATTGCTAAGCATACATCAGGTCTGGTACACAACATTGCATACATGATAGAGCCTATGGCTGAAGCATAGGGAACATCTTTCATTTTCTCTCTATCTTCTGCAGTGGTCAGGCATTGAGTCTGACTCAACTTCACACCTTGTAACACGGGCAAGAACCCTTTCTTTGCCTGATCCATTTTGAACTTTTTCAAAATTTTATCAAGGTATGTGTTTTGTGAAAGTCCTATTAAGTGTCTTGATCTATCTCTATAAATCTTGATGCCCAATATGTAAGCAGCTTCACCGAGGTCTTTCATTGAAAAACTTTTATTCAAGTATCCTTTTATGCTATCCAGAAATTCTATATCATTTCCAATTAATAATATGTCATCTACATATAATATTAGAAATGCTATAGAGCTCCCACTCACTTTCTTGTAAATACAGGCTTCTCCAAAAGTCTGTATAAAACCATATGCTTTGATCACACTATCAAAGCGTTTATTCCAACTCTGAGATGCTTGCACCAGTCCATAAATGGATCGCTGGAGTTTGCACACTTTGTTAGCACTTTTTGGATCAACAAAACCTTCTGGCTGCATCATATACAACTCTTCTTCCAGTAATCCATTCAAGAATGCAGTTTTAACATCCATTTGCCAAATTTCATAATCATGAAATGCAGCAATAGCTAACATGATTCGGACAGACTTAAGCATCGCTACAGGTGAGAAAGTCTCATCGTAGTCAACCCCTTGAACTTGTCGAAAACCTTTTGCAACAAGTCGAGCTTTATAGATAGTTACATTACCATCAGCGTCAGTCTTCTTCTTAAAGATCCATTTATTCTCAATGACTTGCCGATCATTGGGCAAGTCAACCAAAGTCCATACTTTGTTTTCATACATGGATCCCATCTCAGATTTCATGGCTTCTAGCCATTTTGCGGAATCTGGGCTCATCATCGCTTCCTCATAGTTCGTAGGTTCGTCATGGTCAAGTAACATGACTTCCAGAATAGGATTACCGTACCACTCTGGTGCGGATCTTACTCTGGTAGACCTTCAAAGTTCAGTAGAAACTTGGTCTGAAGTTTCATGATCAATATCATTAGCTTCCTCACTAATTGGTGTAGGTGTCACAGGAACCGGTTTCTGTGATGAACTACTTTCCAATAAGGGAGCAGGTATAGTTACCTCATCAAGTTCTACTTTCCTCCCACTCACTTCTTTCGAGAGAAACTCCTTCTCTAGAAAGGATCCATTCTTAGCAATGAATGTCTTGCCTTCGGATCTGTGATAGAAGGTATACCCAACTGTCTCTTTCGGGTATCCTATGAAGACACATTTCTCCGATTTAGGTTTGAGCTTATCTGGTTGAAGTTTTTTCACATAAGCATCGCAGCCCCAAACTTTAAGAAACAACAACTTTGGTTTCTTGCCAAACCACAGTTCATAAGGCGTCATCTCAACGGATTTTGATGGTGCCCTATTTAACGTGAATGCGGCCGTCTCTAAAGCATAACCCCAGAACGATAGCGGTAAATCAGTAAGAGACATCATAGATCGCACCATATCAAGTAAAGTACGATTATGACGTTCGGACACACCATTTCGTTGTGGTGTTCCGGGTGGCGTGAGTTGCGAAACTATTCCGCATTGTTTCAAATGTAAACCAAACTCGTAACTCAAATATTCTCCTCCACGATCAGATCGTAGGAATTTTATTTTCTTGTTACGATGATTTTCTACTTCACTCTAAAATTCTTTGAACTTTTCAAATGTTTCAGACTTGTGTTTCATTAAGTATATCTACCCATATCTGCTTAAATCATCTGTGAAGGTGAGAAAATAACGATATCCGCCACGAGCTTCAACATTCATCGGACCACATACATCTGTATGTATGATTTCCAATAAATCTGTTGCTCTCTCCATAGTACCGGAGAACGGTGTTTTAGTCATCTTGCCCATGAGGCACGGTTCACAAGTACCAAGTGATTCATAATCAAGTGATTCCAAAAGTCCATCAGTATGGAGTTTCTTCATGCGTTTTACACCGATATGACCTAAACGGCAGTGCCACAAATAAGTTGCACTATCATTATTAACTCTGCATCTTTTGGCTTCGACATTATGAATATGTGTATTACTACTATCGAGATTCAACAAAAATAGACCACTCTTCAAGGGTGCATGACCATAAAAGATATTACTCATATAAATAGAACAACCATTATTCTCTGATTTAAATGAATAACCTTCTTGCATCAAACAAGATCCAGATATAATGTTCATGCTCAACGTTGGCACCAAATAACAATTATTCAGGTCTAAAACTAATCCCGAAGGTAGATGTAGAGGTAGCGTGCCGACCGCGATCACATCGACTTTGGAACCATTTCCCACGCGCATCGTCACCTCATCCTTGGCCAGTGCTCGCTTATTCCGTAGTCCCTGTTTCGAGTTGCAAATGTTAGCAACAGAACCAGTATCAAATACCCAGGTGCTACTGCGAGCTCTAGTAAGGTACACATCAATAACATGTATATCACATATACCTTTGTTCACTTTGCCATCCTTCTTATTCGCCAAATACTTGGGGCAGTTCCACTTCCAGTGTCCAGTCTGCTTGCAGTAGAAGCACTCAGTTTCAGGCTTAGGTCCAAACTTGGGTTTCTTCTCTTGAGCAGCAACTTGCTTGCTGTTCTTCTTGAAGTTCCCCTTCTTCTTCCCTTTGCCCTTTTTCTTGAAACTAGTGGTCTTGTAACCATCAACACTTGATGCTCCTTCTTGATTTCTACTTCCGCAGCTTTTAGCATTGCGAAGAGCTCGGGAATTGCCTTGTTCATCCCTTGCATATTATAGTTCATCACGAAGCTCTTGTAGCCTGGTGGCAGTGATTGGAGAATTCTGTCAATGACACTATCATCAGGAAGATTAACTCCTAGTTGAATCAAGTGATTATTATACCCAGACATTTTGAGTATATGTTCACTGACAGAACTATTCTCTTCCATCTTGCAGCTATAGAACTTATTGGAGACTTCATATCTCTCAATCCGGGCATTTGCTTGAAATATTAACTTCAACTCCTGGAACATCTCATATGCTCCATGACATTCAAAACGTCGTTGAAGACCCGGTTCTAAGCCGTAAAGCATGGCACACTGAACTATCGAGTAGTCATCAGCTTTGCTCTGCCAGATGTTCTTAATGTCGTCAGTTGCATCAGCAGCAGGCCTGGCACCCAGCGGTGCTTCCAGGACATAACTTTTCTGTGCAGCAATGAGGATAATCCTCAGGTTACGGACCCAGTCCGTGTAATTCCTACCATCATCTTTCAACTTTGCTTTCTCAAGGAACGCATTAAAATTCAACGGAACAACAGCACGAGCCATCTATCTACAAACAAACATAGACAAGCAAAATACTATCAGGTACTAAGTTCATGATAAATTTAAGTTCAATTAATCATATTACTAAAGAACTCCCACTTAGATAGACATCTCTCTAGTCATCTAAGTGATCACGTGATCCAAATCAACTAAACCATGTCCGATCATCACGTGAGATGGAGTAGTTTCAATGGTGAACATCAATATGTTGATCATATCTACTATATGATTCACGCTCGACCTTTCGGTCTCCGTGTTCCAAGGCCATATCTGTATATGCTAGGCTTGTCAATTATGACCTGAGTATTCCGCGTGTGCAACTGTTTTGCACCCGTTGTATTTGAACGTAGAGCCTATCACACCCGATCATCACATGGTGTCTCAGCACGAAGAACTTTTGCAACGGTGCATATTCAGGGAGAACACTTCTTGATTATTTAGTGAGAGATCATCTTAAAATGCTACCGTCAATCAAAGCAAGATAAGATGCATAAAGGATAAACATCACATGCAATCAATATAAGTGATATGATATGGCCATCATCATCTTGTGCTTGTGATCTCCATCTTCGAAGCACCGTCGTGATCACCATCGTCACCGGCGCGACACCTTTGATCTCCATCGTAGCATCATTGTCGTTACGCCATCTTTTTCTTCTACGACTATCGCTACCGCTTAGTGATAAAGTAAAGCAATTACAGGACGTTTGCATTTCATACAATAAAGCGACAACCATATGGCTCCTGCCAGTTGCCGATAACTTCGGTTACAAAACATGATCATCTCATACAATAAAATATAGCATCACGTCTTGACCATATCACATCACAGCATGCCCTGCAAAAACAAGTTAGACGTCCTCTGCTTTGTTGTTGCAAATTTTACGTGGCTGCGACGGGCTTAGCAAGAACCGTTCTTACCTACACATCAAAACCACAACGATAGTTCGTCAAGTTAGTGCTGTTTTAACCTTCGCAAGGACCGGGCGTAGCCACACTCGGTTCAGCTAAAGTGAGAGAGACAAACACCCGCCAGTCACCTTTAAGCACGAGTACTCGTAACGGTGAAACCAGTCTCGCGTAAGCGTACACGTAATGTCGGTCCGGACCGCTTCATCTCACAATACCGCCAAGCCAAAGTATGACATGCTGGTAAGCAGTATGACTTGTATCGCTCACAACTCACTTGTGTTCTACTCGTGCATATGACATCTACGCATAAAACATGGCTCTGATACCACTATTGCGGAACGTAGTAATTTCAAAAAAATTCCTACGCACACGCAAGATCATGGTGATGGCATAGCAACGAGAGGGGAGAGTGATGTCCACGTACCCTCGTAGACCGTAAGCGGAAGCGTTATAACAACGCGGTTGATGTAGTCGTACGTCTTCACGATCCGACCAATCCAAGTACCGAACGTACGGCACCTCCGAGTTCAGCACATGTTCAGCTCGATGACGATCCCCGGGCTCCGATCCAGCAAAGTTTCGGGGATGAGTTCCGTCAGCACGACGGCGTGATGATGATGATGATGCTCTATCGGCGCAGGGCTTCGCCTAAACTCCACGACGATATGACCGAGGTGGAATATGGTGGAGGGGGGCACCGCACACGGCTAAGGAACGATCCATAGATCAACTTGTGTGTCATGAGGTGCCCCCCTGCCCCCTGTATATAAAGGAGGGAGGCGGGAGGCCGGCCGGCCCTTGTGGGCGCGCCAAGGAGGAGGAGTCCTCCTCCTAGTAGGAGTAGGACTCCCCCTTTCCTACTCCTACTAGGAGGGGAAAGGAAGGGGGGAGGGGTGAAGGAAAGAGGGGGGCGCCGCTCACCCCCCCTCCTAGTCCAATTCGGACCAGAGGGAGAGGGGGCGCGCAGCCCACCCTGGTCGCCCCTCTCTCTTGCCACCAAGGCCCATGTGGCCCATTAACTCTCCGGGGGGGGGGGTTCCGGTAACCCTCCGGCACTCCGGTTTTCTTCGAAATCACCCGGAACACTTCCGGTGTCCGAATATAGTCGTCCAATATATCAATCTTTATGTCTCGACCATTTCGAGACTCCTCGTCATGTCCGTGATCACATCCGGGACTCCGAACAAACTTCGGTACATCAAAACTTATAAACTCATAATAAAACTGTCATCGTAACTTTAAGCGTGCGGACCCTACGGGTTCGAGAACTATGTAGACATGACCTAGAACTATTCTCGGTCAATAACCAATAGCGGAACCTGGATGCCCATATTGGTTCCTACATATTCTACGAAGATCTTTATCGGTCAAACCGCATAACAACATACGTTGTTCCCTTTGTCATCGGTATGTTACTTGCCCGAGATTTGATCGTCGGTATCCAATACCTAGTTCAATCTCGTTACTGACAAGTCTCTTTACTCGTTACGTAATGCATCATTCCGTAACCAACTCATTGGTCACATTGCTTGCAAGGCTTATAGTGATGTGCATTACCGAGAGGGCCCAGAGATACCTCTCCGACAATCGAAGTGACAAAACCTAATCTCGAAATACGCCAACTCAACATGTACCTTCAGAGACACCTGTAGTACTCCTTTATAATCACCCAGTTACGTTGTGACGTTTGGTAGTACCCAAAGTGTTCCTCCAGTAAACGGGAGTTGCATAATCTCATAGTTACAGGAACATGTATAAGTCATGAAGAAAGCAACAACAGTATACTAAACAATCAACTGCTAGGCTAACGGAATGGGTCATGTCAATCACATCATTCTTCTAATTGATGTGATCCCATTAATCAAATGACAACACATGTCTATGGTTAGGAAACATAACCATCTTTGATTAATGAGCTAGTCAAGTAGAGGCATACTAGTGACTATATGTTTGTCTATGTATTCACACATGTATCATGTTTCCGGTTAATACAATTCTAGCATGAATAATAAACATTTATCATGATATGAGGAAATAAATAATAACTTTATTATTGCCTCTAGGGCATCTTTCCTTCATTGGCTCTAGCGCCTCCTCCTCGAATTGAGGTAGCAACTTGCGCTTTGGGTAACTTTTGGTTGGGCGCTCGAGTCCGTATTCCTCGGTTGCCAGGACCTCAGTCCATCTATCTGTTAGCAGATCTTGATTAGCTTGAAGCTGATGCTGTTTTCTCTTCAGGCTTTTTGCAGTGGCTATAAGCCGGCGCTTGAAGCGCTCCTGCTCTACGGGATCCTCAGGCATGATGAATTCTTCGTCGTCGAGGCTCACCTCGTCTTCGGAGAGGGGCATGTAATTATCATCCTCCAAGTCTCCATCCATTGCCTATTCATTAGGGCTAACTTGCCCATCCTCTCGTTCGGCCTGCTCGAAGTCTAGCTGGGCGGGATTGTTTTCGTCTTCGGCATCATCCGAAGTGCTATTGTCTCTTGTGCCAGTATTGCTATTTTTGCTATGGCGGGGCTTTGAGCGGTGCCGATGTCGCCGGTGCTTAGATTGCTTCTCAGGGGGATTATCCTCTGTTTCCTCATCGCCATCGCTTTCTTTGGGTGTGTCCATCATGTATATATCATATGATGAGGTGGCTGCCCAGCGTCCTATGGGCGGTGGTTCCTATTCTTCTCCTGCATCGTCGTCCATACCGTCGATGTCTTCCGAATCAAAGTCAAGCATGTCGGTTAAGTCATCGACAGTGGCTATTAAGTGGGTGGTGGGTGGGGAACGAATTTCTTCGTCGTCTGCTTCCCACTCAAGCCGGACATAGTTCGGCCAAGAGTCTCCTGACAGAGAGAGAGACTTTAATGAATTTAACACGTCGCCCAAGGGCGAGTGCTGAAAGATATCCGCGGAGGTGAACTCCATGGTCGGTGCCCAATCAGATTCGATAGGCATGGATGCACGCGGTTCGGAGCCTATGGCCGGAGACGAGTCCGATGGTCCGATGACATAGATCTCATTGAAGGCGGAGTCTGTGTTCGGCTCTAACGCTGCTGAGTGTGCGGCCTCCGTGGCGGGATCCATCCACCCGTCCTTGGATGGCACGATCTGCTCCGGATTAGTGGCGGGAGCAGCCGTAGGTGTGATCTCCCGAACACCGTCCAATGGCAGATCTAGGTCATGCACGCCGTGACTGCTCGCCGCACCTGACATGGGCTCGAATCCGTCAAAGATCAAGTCTCCGCGGATGTCGGCGGTGTAGTTTAGGCTTCCAAACCTGACCTGATGGCCAGGGGCATAGCTATCGATCTGCTCCAGGTGGCCAAGCGAGTTGGCCCGCAGTACGAAGCCGCCGAATACGAAGATCTATCCGGAGAGAAAAACCTCACCCTGGACTGCGTCGTTGTAGCTGATTGAAGGAGCCATCAAGCCTTTATCGTGACGACACAGTGGAACTCTCAATGAAAGCACCAATGTCGGTGTGAAAACCAGCGGATCTCGGGTAGGGGGTCCTGAACTGTGCGTCTAAGGCTAATGGTAACAGAAGGCGGAGGACACAATGTTTACCCAGGTTCGGGCCCTCTCGATGGAGGTAATACCCTACTTCCTGCTTGATTGATCTTGAAGATATGAGTATTACAAGAGTTGATCTACCATGAGATCGAAGAGGCTAAACCCTAGGAGCTGGCCTATAGTATGATTGTTGTTGTCCTACGGAATAAACCCTCCGGTTTATACAGACACCGGAGGGGGCTAAGGTTACACAGAGTCGGTTACAGAGAAGGAGATCTATATATCCGTATTGCCAAGCTTGCCTTCCACGCAAAGGAGAGTCCCACCCGGACCTGGGACGAAGTCTTCAATCTTGTATCTTCATAGTCCAATAGTCTAGCCAAAGTATATAGTCCGGCTTTCCGAGGACCCCCTAATCCAGGACTCCCTCAGCTCCCCCGAAGGAGCGCTTGTTAACTAGTTGCTCTCCCAGATTTCGGAATGAATCGTACCCGCGGGACAAGCTAGGGTTTGGATTGGAGATGGAGCACTAGTAGAAAATGGGCCATTTGTCCCGGTTTCAGAGGGCCTTTAGTCCCAGTTCTGGAAATCGGGACTAAAGGGTCGAGACTAAAGCAAAAACCTTTAGTCCCGGTTTGCTTACGAACCGGGAATAAAGGAGCTCCATGTGGCCGCTGTCTGGAGCTCCACTTCACCAACCGGGACTAAAGGAATTATTTTGAATTTTTTTTCTGAAATTTGTTTGAATTTTTTTCTTATTTTCAAATTTCTGAATTATTCAACAATTTAATCTCTAATCACCCACTCTAATGACCCCTCATCACTGCTCACTGCTCAATTATGAACCACTCATTCCAAATCGTCTAACTTCCTGGAAGGTCACCCATCCTCTCACTACTCCAGTCTGAGCACGCTTAACTTTCGAATTCTATTCCCCCTAGTTTATAAGTTTGCACTTGTTATTTTTCTGACAATAGTAAGTTGTCAATCCTATTAACCCTTAGGAGTTGAACTTGAGCATTAAGCATCGTTTGAATTTGAAACTATTATTTTAAAAATCAATAATATTTAGTAACACTAATATTTCTTGAATAAGTAGTTTGACCATAGTTTGACCAGATTGACCATAGTTTACCAAAAGTCAAAAAAAAATTATTAACTAATATTTCTTAAATAAGTAGTTTGACCATAGTTTGACTAGACCATAATTTGACCACAATTTGACCAAAAGTCAAACAAAACTAAAAATAATTATTTATTAACACTAATATTTCTTGAATAAGTAGTTTGACCACAGTTTAACCAGATTTAATGAAAAGTCAAAAAACCTGAAATTTCAGCATATCTTTTTTCCTTTCAGAATTTGAGGATTCTAAAAAATTGCAAACATGCCTTTGGCTGTCAAAATCGGATACGGATTTTTGTGGGGATTTTTTTGATATATCATGCGGGGTTTTTCGACATCATATGCAAAAGATGCGGTCATTTTACTTTTTCATAACACTTTTTTGCAAAACATGTCCAAATTTAAGTTTTTCAATTTTCCTAACTAGTAGATGTAGTAACATAACTACATCTCGAAGGATTTTAATTTTTTAAGTTTTTTATCATTTTCTTTTGTTTTTTATAAAACTGAAAAGGCCATACACTGGAGTCAAAATCTTTAGGAGTCAAAATCGGATGCGGATTTTCGTGGGGATTTTTTTGATATATTATGCGTTTTTTTCGACATTGTATGCAAAAGATATGTCCATTTTACTTTTTCATAACACTTTTTTGCAAAACATGTCCAAATTTAAGTTTTTTAATTTTCCTAACTAGTGGCTATAGTAACATAACTACATCTCGAAGGATTTTAATTTTTGAAGTTTTTATCATTTTTTTTGTTTTTTTTCAAAACTGAAAAGGTGATACACGCGGGGGAGGGGGGGTAGAGTTTGAACCTTTAGTCCCAGTTTGAGACACAAACCGGGACTAAAGGGTGTCGGTTTGAGACACAAACCGAAAATAAAGGGCATCACACCCTTTAGTTCTGGTTCGTGTCTCAAATCGGGACTAAAGGTCCCATTTGAACTGGGACTAATGCCTTCCCGATGCCTTAACCGCTAGAATCGGGACTATTGCCTTCCCGATGCCTTAGCCACTCGAACCGGGACTAATGCTCACATTAGTCCCGGTTCGTGATGCAACCGGGACTAATGTGTACATTGAGCTATGACCAAAGCCCTGTTTTCTACTAGTGGAGTGATCGGTGAGAAGAGGGCAAAGATCCAAAGCACACCCACTCTTGGCGATCTCGGCAGCACTGGACGGGTGAACACCGCTGGGCATTCTTCCGGCAGACAAGAACAAATCCAAGGCCTCGCGATTTCGTATTGACAAAAAATCAACTCTCGTTCATATTAACAGAAAAACCATGTACGCCATGGCGGCAGGTCCGCCAGCCGACACGTGAAATCTGCCGCCACGGACGGAGACGGCCGCGCCTACCGCCATGGGCAACAGTGGCAGCTCACCTGCAGCAGGATTTTGAGCGAGGGCGAGAGCTATAACGGAATGGTGGGCCCTGCCGCCACTCCCTCAGGCGACAGGCCATGACGTGGAAGTTGACGTCGAAATTCTGTGGCAGGCGAGCTGCCGCCTCCGCCCGTGGCAGCAGGTGCCATGTGTCGCTCACAGGTGGTCCTTTTTGTTAATATGAAAGTGTAAGAGAGGTCTTATCTAACAAAAAATCCTGATCACGACGACGAGGAGTCTCTGGCCTTCTGTGACGAGCGGCAGTTCAAGGCGCTCAATCAACGCCTCGCGTTGTGTCGCATCAGAGCCCAAGAGGTGCCCTTAAGTAACCTGTTGTTACTACAACATCATACTACATACGTGTGGCAAGAATCATACTGCAAACTTTTCTGCGTGTTTTCAGACTCTGCTTTTGGAATGTTTGATTGATACAGGAGAAATACCGGGGAATGGACGATGCGAGCCTCTTAGCGGTGTTCCCGCCCTCCGATCTCAAGGACAATTTGGTATTATAAGCGTTACGAGCTCGGTCTTCAGTGGCGCTTCGATCATGTATACTGCCACTATGTTCACTTGCAGGACTACCAGCGGCTCATCCTTCCAGATAATGTATGTAGGTGACAAACACTTGGTTCCATAAGCAAATATTTCAGTGCTTCGTTGTGTGGTACTAGAAGGCAGAAGCTGAATGATGGTGAGGCCAACCATACATTTCTTCCCCCACCTCGCCTATGGTACTGTGATCGATCCCCATGTTGATTCAGAGTTTAGAATGTCGCCTCTAAACTGGTTAAAGGAGTGCGGTGGCAGATTCTTTCTTAAACCTAGCGCACAAATTAAATCTAAAACAACTTATGCTTAAAATTGTAGGGAATACAACAAAAGTGTACTGAAGATCGCAGAAGGACATCCCCATGTTTATAAGACTTTAATTCTCTCAGGCTTCACTGTAATGCCCTTCCAACACTTGTTAATTTAGTTGGCACTGCAAATTATGGTGGCATATGATATTCTTTCATATTTTGTATTCAGGAATTTACGCATAGTCTGTGGATTGACTATACTTGGGGTAAAAACTATATTGGCTTTCTTTTTTGACATGTGGCAGCTGGTTACTGAGCAAAAGGTTTGGTTCTTGCCTGAACACGCTAAACTAGGGAGGGGACTTGTGTTTCCTCCCCTCTGTCCGTTCCAGCTTTACATGCTTAATGACAGAGACATTGATTTTTTTTTCAACATCACTTAGTTGGATTTCAACATCACTTCGACAGAGGCAATACCAAGTTCATTTTTTCATGTAGAGATGGGTTTGAACCGAATCTACCTTCGAAGGAAGAGCATGTAGGTTTCCTATTTCTTAAGTTTGTTAGCTCTTCATATCTCTAGCTTTTTGGTTCTCCCATTCGCCCAACAATTTTATAATATGCGGCTAATTCTTTCATGTGTTGGTTGTCCAGTATAAGCCCCACTTGGATCGCATTGTTGAAAAGGTAACCTTCTTTTTTCTGAGATCAAAGCCCAATTGGAATGTTTGTTCGCAATAAAGCAATATGTGTTTGCTTGTAGGCTTGGGGAGGCCGTGATGTTAATGAGTTGATCAAGGACACCGTTAGAAAAATTGTCAGTGGCTTCTTTTTTCTTGCCAAGATGTTTGATGTGCCTCAATTCTCTCTGGCTTTTAATGCATGTTAGTCGAAATTCACTTTAAAATCGCCCTTTATCTACATTTGAGATAATAAAATCGCCCTTTATCGAAAAAGTCGAAATTCACTTTAATTTGATGATGATGTGGAAGCTAAATTAACTATACAAGTATACTTTTTTGAATGGGCTGGCGCCTTCTGCAGGGCATCCACCGCTAGGGTCATGCGGTGGCTGGCTGAAATCGATGGACCGACCTGCTACAACCAGCTCCATCCATCTGTAAATAGATCTCCACAGACGACGACTCAATGTTTGTCTTGTCGATTTCTCGCAAACTAGCGATGGGCAGAAACAGTGGTGGTGCCGGAGTTGAGTCAGTAGAACTTTGTGCTAGGCCGAGAGGCCTATCGTGAAGCTGTATTTCTGCCTCTAGTTACAGATCGAATGGTTTTGGTATCTGGCCAAAGGGATGAAATGGGATGTATATATCTGCCTTTGTTTTTGTGATATATATGCTTGCAATCTTCTCAAGGAGAAGCGGTACATTATCAGTACAACAGTGCAAGATTGAAAACGTTGGTGCACCACTGAGCTTAATTCACCTTCTGTTTTCCGAAAGACGTAGTCGAAATTTTGGGACAAATTATATATGTTCCTTGATATATATAGCACTATCAAGTCCCAACTTTCTCAACAGTACATTATTGGGGGGTGCTAGTTCGTTGTACTCTGCTTTTTATACGCCTGATGCAAGAGAGAAACAGAGTCACCAAGCAAACATGACAACTTCACACAAATTTGTTCTTAGTGCTGGCTACTCGGTCGTTGGTCTAAAGCTCGGCTGCACTTCATGGTCTAGTGACCGGAAGGCGGGACAGGAAGCGGGCGGTCGTGCGCCGGCAGGCTGTTGATCATGAAGGCCTTGTCTTCTTCCACGGCTGAAGGCCTTCCAGTCCCGTCGTATCCTCCTGGTATGACCCCAACCCAAACAAACGACACAACAAGGGACAGGTTACATGACATGACATGACAAGAGAATGAAATGGGTTATCAAAGGCAAGCAAACGGAGAAGTAGAGTAAGGATAACACGATGTCGTGTGCAAAGCCAGATCCCAGAGAGTACATACTTTTTTTTTCGAAACGGAGGCCTCATCTATTAATTAAGCAAAAGAGAATTGCTAAGTTAATTATGAAAAACCTGACGAAAACCATCACAAACCGCTGATCATGAGAGATTGGTTACAGCTATAGATAGATTACCAATGGTGGAGGAGTGGCCATGGGTAGCGGTGGAAGTCGGTGGCCGCAGTCCGGCGGCAGATCCTCCTCCTCCCCTGGTGCCGCCGATGTAGGGCTGGGCATGGCCGCCGACCACGAGCTGGCTGCAGACGAGCGCCAGAAGGACCAGAGCTGGGAATGCCTTGGACGCCATCTCTCTTGGTTTCTTTACTTTGCTCGGCTGCTCTGCTCTTCTCTGTGTCTGTGGTGTTGTGTTCTGTGCAGACACAGCTCGGGTGTATATATAGCAAGGAGGTCAGCGGCTACTGTAGTTAGGCGAGGGCGTTTGATCACCGATCAACAGTAGCCTGAGCGGCCGTGAATGTGTAGCACATGAAAGGAGGAATCAGTATTTTGTAGCTCTGCAGGCAAGGCACACCACCCACCTAGCTACCGGGACACATTACAAGGTCATATGCTTGAGGAAACATCACCCTAGCCTCTAGTACCACACGGCTCCCGGGTAAATAAATTGTGCGGCTTAATTAGGCTGCCGTTGGCGTACGTAGAGCCGACGAAGCAGTCACGGCCACAGGCGAGGGGCGGCGTGTTTCCGGCCACTGCGGGCGCGGCTCGCCGGCCGCAAAGGTGATGCACGGCGTCGGCCCGGAGGTGGCATCGCGGTTCCAGGCAGAGCTCTCGAGATCGAGCTCCTGCCATGGCTGGTGCCCCTCCTCTGGATCTAGGGGCCTGATTGCTTTTTTTGAAAAATTTCAGAGACCCGATTGCTTTTTCAGAAAACTTCCAGGTATCCGATTGCTTTTTCAGACACTGACATGTGGGCCTCACATGTCAGTTAACGGTCAAACACACGGTTAAATAGACGGAATGTTTAGGTGCGGGCCCGACCTGTTATAAACATGTTTAATTTTTAAGCAACGGGCATTTGGTTTTTTTTGAAACAACCGACCTCCGAGTTGGTATTTATCAGCGAAAAATTAAAACCGGTAGTTTTTTGGAACCCTAGCATGTAAAGTAGTAGTTTTATGCTATTTACTCCATATACGGAAACATACGGTGTCAAAATACGGCTTATATTTTGGCATGGAGGAAGTAGCTAACATCATTTTTTTTTATCCTTTCATAAGACAAAAATTCTTTTCCTTTTGTGACGCCATGCGAAGGAGCATGACCGCCTGCTCCGCAGGCTATCGGGCATGAGGTGCAGCTCCGACTCGGATATGACGGACGACTCTACCTCTAGCTCCGACAACAATGCGCCTCCTCACGCCGACGCCTACACGGAGGAGGGGCATAGTCGCGTCGACGGCCAAAATGGGAAGGGGCCGGCATGGAAATGGTGATTTTCTCCGCCCTTCCTCGTTCTGTTTATATTTTATCTATGTTTCATAAGTTTGTAGTATGGATTTGCACTGTCCGCCGTTGAATGAATAATGTTTCTTTTGTCCGGCTAATCCGATGAACTATGTTTTGATTATGTATTTTACGTAGCGTTGCATGAATTGCATGGTTTTGAGGTTTCAGATATGAGGCGCACGAGCGTGAAAGACGAAATATAAGACGTGCTCAGCCAGTGCCCGTGGAGGCGTCCGCGGACGCGTTTGAGGGGTCAGATTTGCCCAATGCAGGTGTAGATGCTCTAACAGGGCTTGAATTCATTTCGATGTAACAACAGAAATGGAAATTCCAGCACATCACTTAAGCGAAGAAGAGTGTAGAAATCCTCAAAAGAAAAAGAGTGCACCATTCGTGCGTGCGTGCGTGCGTGCTAGTATAAGATACGGATTCCTCCATTCACGTGCTACGCATTCGTCGTCCCATCAAAGATCCACGCTACCTACCAGCCTGCATGGTAGTACTCCCTCCATTCCTAAATATAGGGTGTATAGTTTTTGGCACGAAAATTAAAGAACACATGTGGAGGAAAAATTTCATAAGTTTTGGGTGAGATTACACCTGACTAATTCAGATGAGAAAATAAAAAAGCTTGCATGATATAAGGAAATGTAATCAAATCCCTAAAAAAATTATCCAAATGAGTGGTACAAGGCAATACACCTTATATTTTGGATTTTTTCTCAAAAATCTATACACCTTATATCAAGGAACGGAGGGAGTAGTAATCTCCCCGGCCCATGTGCAGCGCAGATCAGTGGTGGCTACTGGTGCTTTGGTAAATCGAGCAGCTAGCGAAAGATGAGCAGAGATGGCATCCAAGGTTGGATGGGTGGTGGCACGTGAAGCGGTGCCAAACCTTCGATCAAAAAAGAAAAAAGAAAAACCGTGAAGCTGGGCTAACTCGGGATCCATCCCCGACGACAGCAACCTAGCGGGCCGCGGCCCGTAGTTTACGAATTTTCGGCCGCTGGCCCGTCTAGCGTGCGCTAAGCTGCTTAATTAGGCCGCGTGCACTTATAGCTGCTTAATAGTCCCGCACGGCTCGCTTACAAATCAGTTACGCACCTTAATTAGGCTGCTCTTGGCGTACGTAGAGCCGAGGAAGCAATCACGGGCCAGTTAGCGCTGGCTAATCGGGTTTGCGAGGCAAAAGACCGACGTATAGACGTTGAGGCATACACGCATCGCAAATGCGAGCCGAGTCTATACGAGCGACGTTTCATAGACGTTGAGGCATACACGCAGCGCAAATGCGAGCCAAGTCTAATGATCCGCTCCGTGTAGACGTATACGGTCGGTCTTTTTGTCTATTTTCCATGTGATTTGAATTTCTTTTTTTATTAAATGATACTCCCTGCGTTCCTAAATACTATTTATCTTTTTAGAGATTTCAAATGGACTACCATATACGGATGTATATAGACATATTTTAGAGTGTAGATTCACTCATTTTGCTCCGTATGTAGTCACTCGTTGAAACCTCTAGAAAGACAAATATTTAGGAACGGAGGGAGTATGATTTAAATTCTTTTCAAACTAGCAACGGAAATGCAAATTCAAGCACATCACTAGATCCAAGAAAAATGTAGAAGCAGTTGCAAGGTCCGAATATGATGAGAACATTTGTTTGTGTGTGTGTGTGTGTGTTGGGGCTGACCTGACAAGGTGTACGATGGAAACCTCCTTTGCGGCGCTACAAGATACCGATTCCTCCATTCATTTCCTACGCATTCATCGTCTCATCAAAGGCCTAACCTACGAGTCTGCATAGTAGGCTAGTAGCAGCAGTAATCATGCACCGATCCACACTCGTGCTATATATCTGCACTCCCCGGCAATGTGCAGCGCAGTGCAGTGTAGACTACTGGTGTTTGGGGGTAGATCCAGCAGCTAGCAAAAGAGGAGCAGAGACGGCAAGAAGAATGGCATCCAAAACAGCGCTCGTGGCTGTGGCTCTGCTCGTACTTGTGGCCGGCGATCTTGCTCATGGCCACGCCGTGCCCCTCGGACGCGCAACTGCCCGGCGGAGCCTCGGCTGGATGCAAGGCATGAAGGGAGGGCCGCCCAGTGGCATGCAGCCATCAGAGACTGCCCGCCGCCGCGCCATTTCTTGGGTGCAAAAAGGTACTAGATGATTCTTCTGTAACTTAATACTATGTGCTAGCTTCTGCATTGCTATGTGCTAACTTCATATGTTTGTCATCAGGCGAGGAAAGCAGCTGGGCCGACGGTGGGGAGGAACGCAAGTTCATCGCGCCTGTGCCAGGATTCAAGCTCCCGCCCCTCCCTCCGAACGCTGCCTGAGAAGAGATCACATCACAGGGTGAGCGTGCATGCGTGCCGTGACATTGACCATCACTAGGTCTGTCAACAAATAAAAGTGCCGGAGTGTTCAAGGGTGCTTTATATATAGTTCAATAATAAGTAAGGTGGCATCCATCTGCTATGTTTAAGCTACTAACGATGCCGCCTTCGTTAAGTAACTGTAAGGTTGCAGCATGAGCTGTATTAATGGGAGAAGACGGTGAGCATTCAGCTTGAAATGGCTCAGTTCTTGAGAAAGTGTCAGTGTGATGAATTGTTGACAAGGGAAAGCATAAACAGTTTCAGAAAACACTTGAATAGGCTCGACGTGCATTTTTATCGACAAACATTGCCCCCACACTGCTAAGCTTCTGCTAAGTTTACTCTTGTTAAATTCCATCCTATTAAACTCGTAATACCCGCGAAAAAATTAAACTCGTAATAGGATGGTAATACACAACAAACAAAACAAGGAAATCCAGCAACATCATCAGTTTCAAGCCTATAGCATTGCGTACCTGTGACCACTTTCGAGCCTGTGTGCACCCTCGACAGGATCAAAGATTCAGAGGAACAGAATATGACAGTTAGGAGTCCATGTTCATTATTCCTGTTCAGACCAGTAAGAGGAAACATGAGTTTTATGCATGCAACAAAATGTCCTTACCAAAAGGTTAAGTGAGTGTGCATTATTTAGACATGTGATTCTAGTAGGGTTGTAGATACTGAACCAGGAAGATTCTCACAACAAAAGGTTCCAACAGTCACACAAAAAATCTAAACGACGATGCAAGTTTTGTAAGCGAGCACAAGTTCGTCTTGAGTGATGTCTCACGTGCTGGACTGGATGAGGTCATCAAGTGGCTGTAGTAAACTAGGTCAACTACATTATACGGATAATGAAAGAGACAATGACCGCCGGCAGTTCAGTTAACCACTACTACACTAGCTGTCTACAAGACAAAACATCTCTTTTCAGGTAGGTACACATGTCAAAAAATCAGAATAAGCATTGGAAACTCTTTGTGGCGACATGTGGCGACATGTATGTCTCTGCCAAGAGCTGCCTGGTTAAACAAGTTCTGCCATTGGCTACTGTGCGCTGTTCTTTTGCAAAAGTATACCAACTACCAACACTTGAATTCTTTTCAAAGTAACAACAGAAATGCAAGTTCCCGCAAACAATAAATTGAAGAAGAGTGTGGATGGTCCGAATATGATGAGATCATTTGTTTCCCACCTGAACTGAGATGGTAAAGAAGATCGCCTGAGTTCAGCCTGTGAAAGGAGCTCGGACGGATTGCTTCCACTGATCCAGCGCACTGCCTATCATATACATGCCCAAGCCCAGTTCACTGGTTTCAGGCCTAAAGCATTTTGTACATGCGACCATTGCCGAGCCTGTGTGCACCCTTGACGGGATAAGAGATTCAGAGAGCCCAGTTCACTGGTTCATGTTCATTTTTCCTGTCAAAGTCAGTAAGAAGAAACATGAATTTTATGCGTGCAACAAATGTTCATACAAATGGTTAAGTGAGTACATTATTTAGAGCTGTGATTTTCTTAAGAGTTGTAGATACTGAACCAGGAAGCTTCTCACAAATAAAAAGTTCGGAGAAAATATTCTCACAAGAAACTAAACAGCTATGCTAGTTTTGTAAGTGAGCAGCTGTTCGTCCCAAGTGATGTCTCATGTGCTGGACTGGATCTGGCCATCAAGTGGCCATAGTAAACTCAATCAACTACATTACATGGATAATGAAAGAGCCAATGATCACCGGCAGTTCAATTAACCACTAACCCACTAGCATCTCCAAGACAAAACTTCTCTATTCAGCTGGGTACAGATGCCAAATTTTCAGAATAACCATCAGAAACTCTTTGTACTGACATGTGGCGACATGCATGGCTCTGCCAAGAGTGGCCTAGTTAAACAAGTTCTGACATTGGCTAAATGGCAAAGCTGTCGTCACCGTCAACACCCTGGATAACACTAATGCTGGGTATAATTGACCGGACCCGGTCCAAGCTAGTGACAGAATCTTCAGGCCTTAGCATCCGTGTGCACTCTGGATAACACCTGACGAGAACATCAATGCTGGGTATAGTTGATCCGGTCCGAGACGGTGACTGAATCTTCAGCATGCGTGCATATATGGACTAGCATGATTCTTCAGCAGCTAACACTTCCCACTTCCTCAACAGTCTCTGAAAAGACCAGCAGAGCAAGAATGGCGATCACACTGGTCTTGCTGCTCGTGCTA
The DNA here is from genome assembly GCF_018294505.1 of Triticum aestivum. Lineage (NCBI taxonomy): Eukaryota > Viridiplantae > Streptophyta > Magnoliopsida > Poales > Poaceae > Triticum > Triticum aestivum. Next base: position 696,383,704 of record NC_057810.1, on the reverse strand, counting down.
CTTTTGCTACTGCCAGTGACTCGGGCCTTAGCTCAGGAGCAGCAGCAGCAGCAGCAGCAGCCGACGCAACATGTTGTGCAGCCGGGCTGCCGTGACAAGTGCGGCAACATCACCATCCCCTACCCCTTTGGCATCGGCGCGGGTTGCTTCCGTGACGATGGCCGAGGTGGCTTCCAGCTTTTGTGTGAGGACTCCCTACCAGTGCCACGGCTGACCGTGGCTGACTACGGCATCCAGATCACCGGCTTATCCATTAGCACCGGCGAGGCCCAGGCCTCCCTCAACGCATCACGCCACTGCTACAACAGCAAGGGGGGCATCATCAGCCAAGGCGGCCCGGTAGCTGTACCAATCGTCAAGACCAACCTCCTCTTCTCGGCCACCAAGAACAGCCTCGTCGTGCTCGGCTGCCCCAGCCTCGGCTACCTCAACGACGTTGCCGGCTACTACGTCAGTGGTTGCATGGCCATGTGCCAGCCACAGAAATTCAACGCGTCAGGGTCCTGCACAGGTGTCGCCTGCTGCCAGAGCACGATACCCTCCGGCGTCGACTACTACCAGCCGAGCCTGCTCGACATGCCGAAGAACAAGGGAGACCCGATCTTCTATGGAAAGAGCACGACCTGCCGGTACGTGTTCTTGGTGGAGACAGAGTGGTTAAGTACCGGCTACACCGGCGAGAACTTCAACCGGACAGACGACTTCGCCGTGCCCGTCGTTCTCGACTGGGCAGTACGGAGCGTCAGGAACTGCAGAGCTGCTAGGCGCAACGAAACCAAGTACGCGTGCCAGAGCACGGTCAGCCAGTGCGTCAATTCCAGAAACGGCGCTGGGTACCGGTGCGAGTGCTCCAAGGGGTATGAGGGCAATCCCTATCTAGAGGATGGATGCAAAGGTATTCACAGATATAGATCTTGCTGCAACTGGAACATTACTCAACTGTTGTCCCATTTAGCTAAATGTCCACTGTCCTTCTACCATTTTTGCCTCATGCTCTAACAACAAGTTTTGCCAAACTGAAGACATCAATGAGTGTGAACACGAAGAAAAAGACGCATGTTACGGAGTCTGTATAAATATGCCGGGAAGCTACACTTGCGAGTGCCCTCCTGGGACTAGTGGAGATGCCACAGCGAAGAATGGCTGCCAGCCAAAGGACAGTTTCACTTTAGTACTGAAAATAGTTACAGGTAAACAGACAGATCTTCAATTTTTGCCCCTTTTGTTTTTCATGCTATTTTTGCTGCTGCAGAACTAAGGGCTATGCAATATGTCGTACACAGGTGTCAGCCTTGGAGTGTTCTTGCCATTTTTCATGTTCTTCTGGCTCTACTTGGGGCTCCAGAAGAGGAAGCTTATCAGAACAAAGCAGAAGTTCTTCGAGCTAAATGGAGGCCTCTTCCTGCAGCAGCAGATAAGTAACTACAATGGCACCAGCAAAGGAAATGGTGGCTTCAAGATCTTTTCCAAGGAAGAGCTGGAGAAAGCTACCAAAAACTTTGCAGCCGACCGTGTTCTGGGCCATGGAGGACACGGCATTGTCTACAAGGGTGTCCTTGAGGACAAGACAGTGGTGGCGATCAAAAAGTCAAAGATGGAAGAGGCCCCGACCAAGGAATTCGCAAGGGAGATGTTCATCCTCTCCCAGATAAACCACAGAAATGTCGTCAAGCTTCTTGGATGCTGCCTTGAAGCCGAAGTGCCCATGTTGGTCTACGAGTTCGTCTCAAACGGTACACTGTACCACTACATACATGGTGACAAGGGCATCAACTCTGATATAGCCTTTGGCACCTGTCTTCGGGTAGCGGTAGAGTCAGCCGAGGCACTGGCATACATGCACTCTTCGGCCTCGCCGCCAATCCTCCATGGAGACATCAAGACGGCAAACATTCTGTTGGATCACAAGCTCACAGCAAAAGTTTCAGATTTCGGAGCATCAAAATTGGCACCAACTGATGAGGCCAAAATGGCAACGTTGGTGCAAGGAACTTGCGGTTACCTTGATCCAGAATACCTAATGACATGCCTGCTGACTGACAAGAGTGATGTGTACAGCTTTGGTGTTGTGCTTTTGGAGCTTCTGACAAGGAAGAAGGCATTGTACTTGGAAGGGCCAGGAGAAGATAGAAGCCTCGTTTTATGCTTCATGACGGCAGTGAAGGTAGGTCAGCACCAAGAGCTTCTGGACAGACAAGTGAAGGATGAGATGAGAATCGAAGTGCTTGAAGAGATCACGCACCTTGTGATAAGATGCTTAAACATGAGTGGGGAGGAACGGCCGACAATGAAGGAGGTTGCAGAGAGGCTGGAGATGCTGAGGAGATACCAGCACCATCCGTGGGCTCAAGCGGATGCAAATCCGGAGGAGGAGCAGAGCTTGCTTGTTATGAACCAACAGAATGTGAATTACAAGTTCACGCAGGATTACATCCTTGATTTGTGAAGGAAGCAGTACATTCATCTTTAGCTCGTAAATCAAAATATTTTGTATCATTATTTTTGCACATTCCCTTATATATGAATTCTTTTGGATGTAAGAATACAAATGCACATATGATGGTGGCCGAAAACTGAACACTGCCAAGATCTAACCTCACAGGTTTCACAGTTCAATGAAATTTTAAAAATGTTCCAGATCAATACTCCAAGTATGTAACTATGCACATTAATTAAATTTTAAAAACTACGCTCATTAATTGGTTAATTTTTTTATACTAATTAAAAGACATTTAAAACAATAAAAGAACAACAATTTTGCATTTGTTAAATTCCGTCCTAATTATTCGTAATAGAATAATAATTATACAGTGCAAGATATACACAACAAACAGAACAAGGAAATCCAACACCATCGGTTTCAAGCCTATAGCATTTCATACCTGCGAGCCTGCAACCATTGTCAAAAGAGAGAGAGGGGGGTACATGGTTATAACAAACTAAACGGCGATGCTAGTTTTGTCCCCAGTTATGTCTCACGTGCTGGATTGGATCAGGTGGCCGTAGTAAGCTTGGTCAACTAAATTACATGGACAATGAAAGAGCCAATGATTGCCGGCAGTGCAGTTAACCACTTTTAGTCTCCACTAGCATTAACAGGCCTAAAGTTCTCTTTTCAGGTAGGCATACATGCCAAAATTTCAAAATAACCATCAGAAACTCTTTGTACTGACATGTGGCGACATGTATGGCTCTGCCAAGAGATGCCTGGTTAAACAAGTTCTTCCATTGGCTAAATGGCGAAGCTCCGGTCGCTGTCGTCACTGTCAGCACTCGAGATAAAGCATAACAGAACATCATTAACTATTGCTGGGTAATTGACCCAGTCCTAGCTAGTGAACAGATTCTTCAGCATCCGTGAGCATATATGGACTTCCATGATTCTTCAGCAACTGACACTTCCCACTTCCTCAGCACTCTCTGAGTAGACCAGAAGAGCAAGAATGGTGATGACACTGGTCATGCAGCTCATGTTGCTGTTACTACTGCCAGTGACTCGAGTCTCAGCCCAGGAGCAGCAGCAGCCACCGCAGCAGGTTGTGCGGCCTAGCTGCCGTGACAAGTGCGGCAACATCACCATCCCCTACCCCTTTGGCATCGGCGCCGGCTGCTTCCGCAACGACGGCCGAGGTGGCTTCGAGCTCGAGTGCAATGACTCGCGCTCGACACCGCGGCTCACCGTGGCTGGCAATGGGATCCGCATAACCAGCCTGTCCATCATCACCAGCGAGGCCAGGGCCCTCCTTAGAGCAACACGCCGATGCTATGACAGCAAGGGGCGCATCACCGGCAGGAGCGGCGACACGTCCGTACCACTCATTGGCAGCCACTACCTCTTCTCCCAGGCCAGGAACCGCCTTGTTGCGCTTGGTTGCTCCAACCTCGGCTACTTCGTCGATGCCGCAGGCTACTACGTCAGTGGGTGCATGGCAGTGTGCGGGCCGCAACACTTCATTGAGTTGGGGTCCTGCACAGGCGTGGCCTGCTGCCAGAGCACGATACCCCCGGCTATCGACTACTACGAGCCATACGTGCTCGACTTCACAAAGGAGCAGACAGACAAAGGCATAGTCTCCTATAGCAACAGCACAACCTGCCGGTATGTGTTCCTGGCGGAGACCAAGTGGTTAACTACAACACTGACTGGTAAAAGTGAGTACCTCAACCGGACCAACAACTTCGCTGTGCCCGTCATCCTCGACTGGGCAGTCCGAAACGTCGGCAACTGCAGCGCCGCCAAGCGCAACACAACCGACTACGCGTGCCAGAGCGCGCTCAGTGACTGTGTCGACTCCAAGAATGGCAATGGGTACCAGTGCAACTGCTCCAAGGGCTACGAGGGCAACCCCTATCTACAAGATGGATGCAGAGGTATACACTGTTGTCCTGTTTTACTGTTTCATTTCCTGCTCCTTCATCTGATGAATTGTTTTGCCAAAATGGAAGACATCGACGAGTGCAAACGCAAAGAAGAGCAACCATGCTACGGCGTATGTGCAAATACTCTGGGAAGCCACACTTGCCAATGCCCGCCAGGGACTAGTGGAGATGCCACAACAAAGACTGGTTGCCGGCCGAAGGACAATTTCACGTTAGCACTGAAAGTAGTTACAGGTAAACAGATAATTTGGCAAATGTGTTGCTCTCGCAATTTCACTGTTGCCCCTGCAATTGTACTTCAGAAAGCTAATGATAAATTGATAATGCTATGTCGTGTTCAGGAGTCAGCGTTGGAGTGTTCTTGCCTTTGTTCATGTGTTTCTGGCTCTACTTGGGGCTCCAGAAGAGGAAGCTTATCAGAACAAAGCAAATGTTCTTCGAGCTAAATGGAGGCCTCTTCCTGCAGCAGCAGATAAGTAACTACAATGGCACCAGCACAGGCACTGGTGGGTTCAAGATCTTCTCCAAGGAAGAGCTGGAGAAAGCAACCAGCAACTTCGCGGCCGACCGTATTCTCGGCCGCGGTGGGCACGGCATCGTCTACAAGGGTGACCTTGAGGACAAGACAGTGGTGGCGATCAAGAAGTCAAAGATGACGGAAGAGGTCCCGACCAAGGAATTCGCAAGGGAGATGTTCATCCTCTCCCAGATCAACCACAAGAATGTCGTCAAGCTGCTCGGATGTTGCCTCGAAGTAGAAGTGCCCATGTTGGTCTATGAGTTCGTCTCGAACGGTACACTCTACCAGTACATCCATGGTAGTAGGGGCCTTGACTCTGACACAGGATTCCACACCTGCCTTAGAATAGCAGTAGAGTCAGCCGAGGCATTGGCATATATGCACTCTTCAGCCTCGCCGCCGATTCTCCATGGAGACGTCAAGACGGCAAACATTCTGTTAGATGACAAGCTCACAGCAAAAGTTTCAGATTTCGGAGCATCAAAACTGGCACCAACTGATGAGGCCCAGATGGCAACGTTGGTGCAGGGAACTTGCGGTTACCTTGATCCAGAATACCTAATGACATGCCGGCTGACTGATAAGAGTGATGTGTACAGCTTTGGTGTTGTCCTATTGGAGCTTCTGACAAGGAAGAAGGCATTGTACTTCGACGGACCGGAGGAAGATAGAAGCCTTGTTTTATGCTTCATGATGGCAGTGAAGGTAGGCCAGCACCAAGACCTTCTGGACAGCCAAGTGAGGGACGAGATGAGAATCGAAGCGCTTGAAGAGATCACACACCTAGTTATGAGATGCTTGAACATGAGTGGGGAAGAGCGGCCAACGATGAAGGAGGTTGCAGAGAGGTTGGAGATGCTGAGGAGATACCACCACCACCCGTGGGCTCAAGCAGATGCTAATCCAGAGGAGGAACAGAGCTTGCTTGCTATGGAATAACAGAATGTGAATTACAAATTCACACAGGATTATGTCCTTGATTTTGAAGCAAGCAGCACATACAGCTTTAGCTCGTAGATCAAAATATTTTGTTCCATTTTTTCTCCGTATCCTTTCAGACATGTGTTTTTTTGGATGTAAGCAAACAAGTGCACATATGATGGTTGCAGTAAAGTGAGATCTAAACGTTACACGGGTTGTACAATTCAGTGAAATTGTAGAAATTATCTAAATCAACAATATGCAATATGTATAAATTATCTAAATCAGCAAATTGTGTTAGATATGCCCTAGACTGGCGAAGTTCAGAATATAATTTACTCAGAGAGATTATTGCAAACTTGGTGTCGTCGAATCATCCCTTTAAGTCGCACATATTCATCCCTTTATTGATTTATGCAGAGATGATCAGTTGCACATAATCAGTAACTTACAGCACCGTGTCACGAGAGATAGTCCCCTGTTCTGTAAAAATAATAGCTAGCGCCCTGGAGATTGTGAACTTACAATGTCGTCGAGAGCTTGAGAAAGAGACATGTCTCCATATGTAGAGGTGATGTACTCGGACATAGCTGCATTGTGGTGGTCATGAAGGACAGATTGCCTGGTTACAAGTAAATAAAAGCTTAGAGCCATAAGTTACAACATAATTGTCAATCAACTGATGTGAAAGCATACATTGCTCCATAGTACGAGCTTCTGTCGTAGCCTAGTTCTCCTGTACAGTCTTTTAGCTTTCGTTGTTTGTTTTCCTTTTTGGTTTAGAATTTCACATTCTGGTTCCCGTTTCAGGATATACACTCTGGTTTATTATCTGCAAGATGTGAATACACCAAAACAGATATCACAACTTGTCACAAGGTGATGTCAATACTGACTGTAACTGGGAATTTCTTTGGCATCGTGACACAACGTAGCTAGCAGTATTTAATTGACATTATCACTAAATTTGAGTAAAACGAGGGAGGGTTAGTAAAGCTACTCCGACTGAGCCTCGCTGAAGAGCTCCCAAATGCTACCCTTCTTCTGTTGCTCATCAGCCAAGTCTGTCCCCTGCAATAGCAGCCGCACGAAAGTCAGATTGAATGAACAGCAGCGGCCAAATAGAGTATACAGATTTGACACTGAATTTTCTAGTCCACACCTGGTCGATGCTTGCTTCGAGGTCCAGCCTGAAAATTTCCCCAAATCGGGAGAGATAAACTTAGGGAATCAATTAACCCCACAGGTGCAACGGAAATCGAACCGAAACAGAGGTGAGAGGAGCTCGCGGCGCGGGCACCCACCTGACGGCACTTGTGGAGCTCCCACCGAGGCGGAGTGGACGAGGCGGCGGCGGGGCTGGAACTGGCACTAGCACCGGCAGCGCCGCAGCGGCGTCGAACCCTCCGGCGACCCGCCGGGCGGGACGGGACAGCGGCGCATGGGAGCCGGGGAGAACCGCCGGAGAAGAGGAGGAGGAAGGGGCGGTGTGAGTGACTGACTGGCAGCGGGCCGCGGCAGTTCGGGCCTCCCGGTCCTTTGGCGGGCCGAGCGTTTCTGTCTCCTCGCGGCCTGGAAGAAAATACGGCCCGGCAAGAGAGGTACATGGATCTCCGCCGAATCGATCCTCGGCTTATCCATCCTCCAGAGTTCGGATCGAATCGTACCCGCAGGAGAGGCTAGGGTTTGGTTGGATTGGAGATGGAGAATGGCCGCTCGCGAGGATCCGGCGAAGCCTCTGGATGGACCGGCGAAAAGAGAGCAAAGACCCAAAGCACACCTAGCACTCCCGGGGATCTCGGCAAGGTGGACACCGGGCATCGACATCGAGCTCGACTACATCCTCCCGCGCTCCACCCGCAAGGAAGACGCACGCACGCTCGGCATCCCAAAGGTGATGCAGCTCTCGCTGCCTGCCAGACGCGCCCAGCGGCGAGGGCGTGGCCGGCGCCGTCTCCGCTACAGAGTCCTGGTCCACCTGGGGCTCCACGAGGACTACTCCGGCGCCAACGACGACGACCCAAGGGCCAACCCGGACATCTACGAGCACACTTGGCACCACCGTGTGGTGGATGGCGACCGGGCGCCGCCAGACACCCAAGAGGAGCCTCGCGATGGGCACGGCCGTGGGCGCCGCGACGACGACGAAGATGACGCGCGACGAGGCCGCGACCACGGGCGTGACGACAGGGCCTCCCGGTGGCCGGGACGCAGCCGTTCGCGCGCTGCCCGTGACCACGACGGTGACCGTGGTGACGACCAGAGGCGGGGACGCGATGACCGCGATGGTCGGGATGGGCACAGGCGTCGGCAAGCTGGAGCCGCTGACTCTTCCACTAGCCCTGCCAGGAGCCCGCGGGGTGGCTCTTCGCGTTGCACGCACCCTCTCGACGCGGCGCGCTCGACTTCCCCCACGTCCGTCCTCCCAACTCCACCATCTCCGGTGATAATGCCTGATGAAGCTGCCGCGGTCGGAGGCACGGCTGCTAGCCCCGTCCTGCGCATCCTTCTGGTTCCAACCCCTGCCCCGACGCTGTCTGCCTCTTCCTCAATGCCAGCACGCCCACCAGGATACGAGCTCTCCACTCCGCTCAGCTCGCCTCGTCAGGCTACTAGCCAGACACGCCCCTCGCTGGCCACGCCTCTTCATGTCACAAGCCAGCCAGCTCGCCGCACCCCATCGCCGACTCGCCACGGCCACGACAGCTTCGACGCCCTCTTCAAACAGCCGGAGGTTGCGCTCCTGCCTGCACCACCTCCTATGTCACGCGCGCAGACCACTCGAAGGAAGACCATGGCAGGCGTCACAATCAACTCCAGCGTCGGCTTCTCCCTGCAGCGCACCATTGCGCGCGCTAAGGAGCGACAGGCTGCTGCTCCGGTCTCGGTGGAGGCTGAGAAGCTCGTCTGCCGAAGCCTTGGGATCGTGCAAGACGGCAAAGATATCACAAAGGATGCACCGGATGAACTGGGCCGCCGTTTCCAGCACGAGCTATCGCCAACAGTGATATCGGCGCTACATGCTTTGTTCAAACTTGATGACGAGGAGGCCATGGCTGTCGAAGGCGCCCTGATCAACCGTGGTGGTCAGGCTGCTCTGGACCACGAGGTGGTCAAGGCTACAGGAGTTGCCTGATTGTTCAGCAGGCACCAACCGAAGCGAGTTTTAGCTAGTTTCCAATGTTATCCTTCTTAGCTCAAGTTAATTGTTTCAGTGATCGGTGGCCAAGCTTCTCTTGCCTCCCTGATGGTTGTAACCGTGTGTCGGCCTGCTGTACCTCTGTAGCTGGTTGTATCCTCGTTGTACTGCTTCCTAGTTTGATGAAGAATGCATGTGTTTGGCTACTTGCCTCTGCTGTGCACTGGAGCCTTCCCCAAGTCAGTCCACACTCCATTGCAGCCATGTCTTCGCCTATTCTCGGTTCCCCTGTGATGCAACCTTGCTGGGCGCTGTTCCACAGTGCCATGAGAACCATCGTTTCCCCATGACAGAACAAAAAATCGACTTCCTCAGTTGGAATGTGCGAGGGCTGAATGATCCTCATAGACGCGCGACGGTGCACGAGACGATCTCCTCCTCGTCCTGTCACATAGTTTGCCTCCACGAGTCTAAGCTGGAGGATATTGACCAATTTGTTGCCACCTACCTTGGCGGAAATCGGCTACGGAGCTTCGCCCAACGGCCTGCGGTGGGCACTAGAGGCGGCATGCTAATGCTTTGGGATGATAGTGTCGTCCGTATTTCGGACGTCCACACCTCCAAATTTTGCTTGTCGGTAACTGTCAACGTGCTTCACTCCGAGACGTCGTTCAAGTTAACTACTGTTTATGGACCCACGGCTTCCAACAGAAAGGATGATTTCTTCGAGGACTTGATCGCCCAAAAACCAACTACTGGAACCAAATGGATTGCCATGGGCGATTTCAACCAAATCTCAAGAGCCAGAGACAAAAACAATAGAAATGTCAACCGCAGCCGTATTAACCGCTTTCGTGATGCTCTCGACTCATGCAAACTCAAAGAAATTCACCTACAGAACAGACGTTTCACTTGGAGTAATGAGCGGCAAAACCCCACTTTATGCAAGCTTGACTCGGTCTTCTGTAATGCTGATTGGGACATGCATTTTGGATCGCACGTGCTCCACGCCATCTCTTCCTCACTCTCAGATCATTGTCCTCTCCTCCTCGCTGATGATAAAGGACCAAAGCGACCAAGATGCTTCAAGTTTGAGAATTTCTGGGCATGTCTTCCAGGCTTCCGAGACATCGTGCTCAAAGCTTGGGCGGATCCATGCGAGCATACTGAGCCTTGCCAACGGCTTTTCTTCAATCTAAAGCACACAGGATGGCTCCTGGCTAAATGGAGCAAGGGTCTTTTCTCAAAGGTGAAGCTTCAACTGCATGCGGCCCTCTACATCATCCTCCATCTCGACATTGCCCAGGAAACACGCCCACTCTCCATGGCGGAAAGGGACCTTCGAGGTTGTCTCAAGCGTCGAGTCATTTCCCTCGCCTCGGTTGAAAGGGCAAGAAAGAAGCAATGCGCTCGCATAGCAAATATCAGAGAGGGCGATGCCAATACCAAATTCTTCCATCTCAGAATAAATGGACGCCGAAGGAAGAACCACATTCACCGGCTAAACAGAAATGGTGGATGGGTCACTGATCACAAGGGCAAAGAGGAAATCATCCATGAGCACTTTGCAGGGACATTAGGTGGAGGCCAACACAGCCAAAGGGACCTAAACTGGGAGAACCTCAACCTGAGGACGGTTGATCTGACCGGTATTGATGCCCCCATCACTGAGGATGAGGTCATGGCTGCCATTAACCTCATGCCGGGCGATAAGGCCCCGGGGCCGGATGGCTTCACGGGCGTTTTTTTCAAGAAGTGTTGGCCCATTGTCAAGGACGATGTCATGCGAGTTATTCATCAATTCAGCAACCTACAAACGTCCAACCTACACTGGCTGAACTCGGCAAATATTGTCTTGCTCCCGAAGAAGGATGGGGCGGAAGAGATTGGGGACTTCCGCCCCATCAGCCTCATTCATGCTATCGCCAAGATCATTGCCAAGGTGTTGTCTGTTCGTCTTGCCCCATTCATGAACAACTTGGTCTCCAATGCGCAAAGTGCTTTCATAAAAAAAGCATCCATGACAACTTCATGTACGTCAGAAACCTTGCACGACGACTGCACCGAAACAAGACCCCATCCTTGCTTTTCAAGTTGGACATTCGGAAGGCCTTCGACTCGGTGCGATGGGAATATATCTTGGACCTACTTCGTCGCTTGGGCTTTCCGTACCGCTTTTGGGATTGGATTGATGCCCTTTTCTGCACCTCATCGTCACGCATTCTTCTCAACGGTATTGTCGGGCCCCCGATCCTCCATGGTTGTGGACTTAGGCAGGGAGACCCTCTCTCTCCCTTGCTTTTCGTCATCGCAATCGACACGCTGCAGCAGATCCTCGATGTCACGACGAACCACAACCTCCTACACAAGCTTCGAGGGAGGGGATCGCTTGTTCGGACCTCCCTCTATGCTGATGACGCGGCGATTTTCATCTCGCCGACGCGGGAGGACGTCCATAACCTTGCTGCCATCCTCAGATATTTCGGCGAGGTCACCGGGCTGTCAACCAACTTTCAAAAGAGCTCTGTAGTTGCTATTCGGTGTGGTCACATGAACCTGGATGACATTCTGGCCAGCCTTCCTGCTATGCGGACATCCTTTCCAATGAAGTACCTGGGCCTTCCCCTTTCGATCTGGCAGCTCAAAAGGGTTGACTTTCAACTCCTTGAGGATAAGGTTGCGGCGAGGTTGCCCCCCTGGCAGGGGCGGAACATTACCACGATTGGGCGGGCGGCCTTGGTGAAATCGGTCCTCACCTCACAAGTCGTCTACCACATCACCCCGCTCACAGTCCCCCCTGGTGTGCTGAAAAGCATCAACAAGATTGAGCGGGCATTTTTGTGGTCAGCTAGCGACACAACTACAGGAGCAAAATGCAAGGTCAATTGGGAGACAGTCTGCCGCCCTACACAGCTCGGTGGGCTTGGCATACTCCACTTGGGGAAATTTGCGAGAGCTCTCAGGCTGAGATGGCCTTGGATGGCATGGAAGGACCCGTCTAAGTTGTGGGTTGGCCTGGGCAACCCATGCTCCGAGGTGGATATGAACCTTTTCTACGCATCCACAGTCATCACCTTGGGCAATGGAGGGAAGACACCTTTCTGGGAAGCGCCATGGTTAGGAGGGAAAAGGCCAAAGGATATTGCCCCACTCATTTTTGCGGCCTGCAAGCGAAAAAAAATGGTGCGTGAGGGAGGCCATGCGCGACAAGGCTTGGGTGCACAAGATTAACCCTTCTACCGACCTCACGGTGGGGCACATTGTCCAGTTTGTTGATCTCTGGGTGCGGCTTCTAGGCATACAATTACAAATGGACGTTGACGACGACATCACTTGGAAATTTGAGGCAAATGGAGAATACTCAGCAGGCTCTGCTTATAGGGCACAATTCTTGGGCTCCACCTCCACAGTCATGAACAAGACCATCTGGAAGGTTTGGGCGCCTCCCAAGGTCAAGTTCTTCTCGTGGTTGGCCATCCAAAACAGGATATGGACTGCGGATAGGCTGCAGAAGAGGGGTTGGGAGAATTGTGGCCTATGCGCCCTTTGCAGGAGGGCCAACGAGATATCCGGTCACCTCTTCTTTAAATGCCGGTTTACCCGGCGTATTTGGAGAATGGTCAAAGCATGGCTTGGACTTGGGGCGCTGGAGATGAATAGTTGGGGGACGGAACGCAACATCAAGTGTTGGTGGACAATCATGTCCAAACCAAATACAACAAACAGGAAGGCCATGGCCTCACTCACCATGCTTGTATGTTGGGTCATCTGGAATGAGAGAAACGCTAGAGTCTTCCAGAAGAAATCGACGCCGCCACACTACATCCTAAAACTCATCCAGGAGGAGGTCAGGACGTGGGTCACCGCGGGGGCTAGACATCTGAGCATCATCATGCCGCGAGAGTAATTCGTTTGCACCTTTTGTTGATGGGCTATGTTGTAAAGCCGGTTCTCATATACTCAAAACTCTCCTTCTTAATTAATGAATGAGGCAAATCTTTTGCCTCTGTTTCAAAAAAAAAAGAAGATTCTATTTCTTCCTTAGTATAAGCTGCTTTCTCATTCTGTTTCTGTCCTTACTGCTGTGTGCTGTAAACTGTTGCATTATAACGCACAATTTGGCGTGGCCAGGCATTGCCCTTACTGTTTCTGAAATCTTTGCACCGGTGTCCCTATTTTGCTTGCAAACCATGTAAATAGATAACAGCCCTTGCAGAGTGCCACATATATAACACATCGTTCTAAAATATAAACCTTCGCGCAGTTTAGAAATGGATTTAATTGTTGCTAAGGTGGGCTATGTAAGGCTTGTATTACACGCCTGAGACTGGGACTGTACAACTTCTGTGAGGATGGTATAGCTGCGCTTGTAGAATTCTCTTTACTTAATCACCAGTCGTGGCGTAGATTGGTCATTGGTGTCTTGCTTACGTGTCTCTAGTCCATGCAAAGAATTTTTTCTCCATGTGCCCACTTGAACTGATCAAATGGCTGAGTTAGTACAGTAGGAAATCTAGAAAAGAACAATACTTCCTCCGTTCCTAAATATTTGTCTTTCTAGAAATTTCAAATGACTACTACATACGGATGTATGTAGACATATTTTAGAGTGTAGATTCACTCATTTTGCTCCGTATGTAGTCACTTGTTGAAATGCCTAGAAAGACAAGTATTTAGGAACGGAGGGAGTATATGTTAGTCATAGGTTAGCATTGGTTGCAGAACTACTGTTCATGGCACATATATGTAGCTAGCAATAATAAATGTGCTACTGATAATTTTTTCATTGTGCAGGGTGAGTTTGAAGACTGGGAATACTACCACAAAACATGTAGTACCCTCGAGGGTGATCAAGAATTTGTCCAGTTCTGGGAAGAATTGTCAAGTAAAACCGAGGTGTGCACAACGTGATCGATTGTAGCTCGTTATATCTCACCATGTTCTGATTTGCTTTTTTGTCGCGTATGTGCAGTTGATTGAATTGTATTTGACACGCAGGTCCCGTAAGGTAAGCATTCCCCAAAAGTCTCTTGTGGTTAATAGGTTAATTGTATGTCTTTGATGCGGTAGTCTCGCGCGCCACATCCTAAAGCGTGTTTCAATGTTTAGGAGCTAGGCCATTGGAAGCTGATGTTTTATCATGGACTGAAAATCGCAGAAGGCTATCCCCATGTTTACAAGCATTTAATTTGCTCAGGCTTAACTGTAATGCCCTTCCATCACTTGTCAATTAAATTGGCACTGCAAATTACGACGGTGTTTGATAGTCTTCTATTTTTCATTCAGGAATTCGCGCATCGCATGTGGCTTGGTTACAGTAGGGATAAATACTATATTAGTTTCCTTTTTGACATGTGGCAGCTGGTTGCCGAGCAAAAGGTTTGATTCTTACCTCAGTATGCTAAGCTTTTGTTAAAAAAATAGTTTGCCAAAAACCACCACAATTGCTCAAAATAGGTGTTTTTGGCAAACTTTTATGAAAACGGTGGTTTTTGGCATTGCACGACGCAGTTGTGGTGGGTTTTGGCAATTTACTCGGTTGCCGAGCAAAAGGTTTGATTCTTACCTCAGTATGCTAAACTTTTTTTTAAAAGTGAATACGCTAAACAAGGGAGGGGAGTTGTGTTTCCTCTCCTCTGTCTATTCTAGCTTTATATGCTTAATGACAGAGACATTGGGTTTTTCCAACACCGCTTAGATGGATTTCAAGGATGCGTTGAGGCAGGTCTTCGACAGAGGCAATACCGTGTTCATTTTTCCATGCAGAGCTGAGTTTGAACCAAACCTACCTCTGATCGAAGAGCGTGTAGGTTGCCTTTCTTCGCATATTTTGTTACTGCATCTCTCTTGCTTTTTGGTTTTGATCTCGGCCCCAAAAAAATTCTAATGTGCGTCTAATTCTTTTGTATATTGGTTGTCCAGTATAAGCCCCACTTGGATCGCATTGTTGAGAAGGTAACCCTTCATTTTCCTGAGGTCAAAGTCTAATTGGGATGTTTCTTCACACTGAAGCAATTTGCGTTTGCTTGTAGGCTCAGGAAGGCCATGATGTTAATAAGTTGATCAAGGACACCGTTAAAAAGATTGTGAGTGGCTTCTTTTTCTTGCCAAGATGTTTGATGTGCCTCAATCCTTTCTGGCTTTTAATTTAATGCACACCCGTCGGAATTCATTCTGCTTATGTGGAGGCTAAATTGACAATACTTTCAGGTTACAAAACCCAAGACGTATTATGAGTACGCGAAGAAGAAGCTGGGTATTGCTGAAGAGATCGGTTTGATTCCCCCCTCAACCGCCAACCGATTTGATACCCTGAAACAAAAATGCTCGACATCGTCCCTCAAGCGGTTCGTTCACTTTTGTGAATATGACAGACCCAGTTTTTGCCCTGTTAATTTTCGGCAAACTGACGATGGACAGAGGCGGTGTTTGTGCTGGAGTTCAGTAAGTAGAACTAGTGCTGCTAGGTTGAGAGGTCTCTCGTGAAGCTGAAAATGCAGGAGCTTTCACCTCATCCTGTTGAAACCAAGAAATTACAGGTCCGGTCCAATTAAGTTGCAGCTTCCAGGTCGCGTGACCGGAACAACAGAGGAGTCGTGGTCACGCACGGCCATTGGGTCATTCCTTCCGACGACCGATGCACAAGGTCTGGAGGAACCGAGGAAGAACAGGGCCGGCCACGACTACCGGCTTATAAAATATCAACGCAAAGAAATTACACTATGATATTGATTAGCCTACGTACGGCCAATGGTTAAATCCGGCCGGTCTGCTGATGACCTCATCGAGCATGCGGGTAGTAGTAGCTAGTCTAACTTTTTTTTTTTTGAGATGGAAGTAGCTAGTCTAACTTGGCACCACGTACAAAAGCCAAACGTTTGGTGTGAGTTTGCTTGCATACACGGCAGCGATGCAAACAACTTTAATTATTTCCACCAATTATCGGCGCCTAGATTTGTTAACCGCCGTGCCATTGGATCTCCTCCGCAACTCAAAATGCATGAACATCCCTTTTGTTGAAATTGGATGCAACAAGCTATGCGTGGAAGGCGTGCGATTGCATGGAAGTCATTGAGGTCAAGCAAAATGGAGGAAATTCGCTTGGACCGGCAACAACAATTTATAAAGAATGCTCTTTCTTAGCTCGTAATTTTATTTATATAGTGTTTTCTCATTGTCCTTGGGAAACTAATATGGTGGCATGTTTGCTGGCTAGGAATTCGGAGGTCTCTTGAACTATTGTCTGGAAATCGGAGCCTTCAGATTTTCTGCTAGATGTATTGACAAACGATGTATCATCGTTATCACGTGAAATATAAACCACCATGATGTCATTTCCCTAAAAAATGAATCAAATCATGCTTGGTGCAAGGTGTCCATCACCTAGAAAGACAATATTATCCAGCAGACAAAAAAGTTACTCCCAACATAAACTAATATAAAATATTTTACATCACTTTTTCTCAAAAAAAAACTTCCAATCTATTCATCTTCAATCATGACAGTACAATAAACACTAGAAATAATAACTATTACATCCAGATCCATAGACCACGTAGCGACGACTACAAGAACTGAAGTGAGCCGAAGGCGTGCAACCATAATTGCCCCTCCATCGCCGGAGGCGGGCAAAACTTGTTGTAGTAGTCAGTCGAGAAGTTGTCGTGTTAAGGCCCCATAGGACCAGCGCAGCAGAACAACAGCCACTTCCGATGAAGAGTGTCGTAGGTCGGAAGGATCCAACCTCAAAACACATGAATGTAGATGAACTACGACCAGATGCGAGCAAATCCAGCAAGGACAGATCCGCCGGAGACACACCTTCGCATGCCCACCAATGATACTAGACACACCATCGGGATGGGGGATAGGCGAGGAGAATCTTATTCCATCTTCAGGGAGACGGCACAGTCTCATCTTCCCGAGCAGGACACAAACCTTAACAAAACGCGAAGAAACAACTGAAAACATAGCCCTCCGGTCGGCAAGGGCCGAGATCCACTATGTCGCCGGTGAACCTATGGATTTTTCTTGGGGAAGAGGCAGGGAACCTATGGATTTTACTTTGTAAAACGTTTTACATCACTAACTACTATAAGATGTTTTTAGATCAAAAGTGTTGTTCCAAGCCCGAGCTCATGTGAGCTTGGCTGAACAGTAAAATCAAAGAAAATTGAAAAAAAATATCGATTTATTTTTATTTTTTTGTGTGAAACATGGACAAAAGGTTTGTTGTCTCGCAAAATTACATCATGAAATGACATCCGTGAAAAATGTGGCAAAAAAAATTGATGGTCTAGGTAGATGCATGATGATGGTACAGTGGTTTCAGTTTTTCCCCTTTTTTCTGAAGTAGTAGTAAAAGTGTGTTCTGGTAGGCACTCGAATCAGCCATCATCATGTATGTGATTGCAAAATCCGGTTGGTAATGCTCGCATTATAATGCTGCAGAAAGTGCAGAAGCAGCAAATGAAACCACGGGAATCATGCTCATCAGCATCGTCAGCAGGGCAGTCACCAAATGTTCATCCCCGTGAGAAGACAAGACATCACAAGCATGCAGACTTTTAGTTGGTGTTCATTTGGGAACAAACCAGTAAGAGTGTTGTGGAAACGCCCAAGATTGATGGTAACTTTAAACCGAAGCAGCACGCAGTAATATATACAAAAACTTGCAGATATTTTTGTTTCCTTTTCTTTTCTTTCTTCTCAACAAACTCTGCTTACTAATCAGTACTCCCTCCGTCCGAAAATACTTGTCATCAAAATGAATAAAAGGGATGTATGTAGAACTAATATACATCTAAATACATTCCCTTTTATTCATTTTAATGACAAATATTTTCGGACGGAGGGAGTACTAGGTACTAATCATCTCTTGTTCTTCAGCTAGAACTGAACAAGACTGTATCTGGAACTACAAGGACTACTACAGAGGTTGGTTCACAACAAACACGATGAACAAACAGGTTCAGGCCCACTCGGGTGAAAGCTTCTGCAATTCCAGCTCCACCACAGACCCATCTCTCGCCCTGAAGGATCACGGAAGCAACTAGCGCTAGTTCTACTGGCTTAACTCCAACTCCGGCACCGCCGCTACTTCTGTCCATCGCCGATTTGCCGGAGAAATCGAGTCGTCGAACATCTTCTATCTACACTAGGACGGAGCGCGTCCAGCATGTTGGTAGATCGATTTCTTCAGCCTGCCACCGCATTTCCACCGCAGCTCGCGAACCACGGATGCCCTGCGGAAATCACCACCCGATGCAGAAACGTCAGCCAAGAAGTCCAACGACGGCGAGCGTTTTTGTTTCAGTGGATCTGTCAGGGACAGGGTTGCTGCTTACTGAGGACTTGTTCGGCGGAGAGCCTGCGGGAGACGTCCTTGCAGAGCATGCGGCGCATCAGGTCCTTGGCCTCGGGCGAGACGCCGGCGAAGGCGCGCGGCGGGAAGCGGAGGTTGCCGCGGAGCACGGCCTCGAAGATCTCCGGGGCGGTGGCGCCGTAGAAGGGCACGGTGCCGGAGAGCATCACGTAGAGCACCACCCCGGCGCTCCACACGTCCACCTTCTTGCCGTACTCCCTGCCGGCCACCACCTCGGGCGCCACGTAGTACGGCGTGCCGACGAGCCCGGTCATCCGGCGCCCGTCCCCGAACCACCCCGCGGAGCCGAAGTCGGCGAGCTTGAGCGCGCCGGTGGCGGCGTCGAAGAGCAGATTGTCGGGCTTGACGTCGCGGTGCGCGACCCCGCGGCGGTGGCACGCGGCGAGCGCGGAGGCGAGCTGCGCGGCCTCGCGCTCGGGGAGGCGGCCGCCGCGGGCTGAGAGGAGGGAGAGGAGGTCCCCGCCGGCGCAGAGGTCGACGACGAGGTGGACGGCGTCCGCGTCGTCGAAGGCGGCGTGGAGCGCGACCACGTGCGGGCTGCAGGGCGGTGAGGAGGCGAGGAGGTGCAGCTTGGGCTCCTGCTCCACGAGGGCCAGGTCGAGAGCGTCCCGCAGCGGCGCCTTGGGCGTGGTCTTCACGGCCAGCGCCTCCCCCGTGGCGTTGGAGTGGCAGCGGCGCACCGTGCCGAAGCGGCCGCGCCCGATCTCGTCGCCGATGGCGTACTGCCGCCTCAGCGCCTCCTCTCCGCCGTGAACCATGGTCCGCTCTGGCCTCTGTTCTTGGGGTTCCGCTTTGCTGTGCTGGGGTGCTGGTCTCCGTCCTACGGACGGCGAGGGTGCTTATAAAGGCGCAAGCGAATAATCTGGGCGCTGCCTCTTTTGGCTGCTTCTGGGCCCTTTGGTGCAACAAAAATCAAAATCGTGCTGCTAATTTTGGGTTGGCGTCATTAGTTTGTAGTTAATCAGTGGGTTAATTAGGAAATAAATTAGTAAATCTGAGCAGACGGCGAGGGTGCTTATAAAGGATGACGTTACAAAGATACGCCTTTCATCATGTTTTTCTACAATTGGACGTATTTCATGCTACGAGTGAATGAATGATTGCATTCTTCGATGATTTCGTCAGCCTTTTAAAATGTTTTACTACATTAGAGTGCACGTACAAAATCCTACTCCCTCTGCTTTATTTACTCCACATATTAGATGTGGCTGAAGTCAAACTTTGTAAAGTTTAATCAAATTTATAAAAAAATAATATAAACATTTACCATAACAAATATACTCCCTCCATTCTTAAATATAAGTCTTTTTTAGAGATTCCAATAAAAGACTATATACGGAGCAAAATGAGTGAGTCTGCACTCTAAACTACGTCTACATACATTCGTATGTAGTTCATAGTGAAATTTCTAAAAGACTTATAGTATTTAGGAACGGAGGGAGTATATGATATGAAAGTACATTAAACAATGAATATAATGGTATTGATTTGTTATTGTATACGTTAGTATTTTTGTTTATAAACTTTGTCGAAATTTACAAAGCTTGATTTTGACCAAAGCTAATACGCAGACTAAATAAAAACAGAGGGAGCACCGATCAATTTTTTTTAAAAGGAAGGTCTATCCAACCAGACCACAATCTGTCATTTGCATGTTATGGGCAAATTAATTACACAAGGGAAGTGGATGAGTTGGTTTTGGCCGATATTAATAGACATTTGATGGGTTTAGGATAAGATAATGCAGCAAGAAATACACTGGATTAGTAATTCATCCTGACCATTTGGAATCTCCTGGAGACAAACTTCCCCATTTGCATGCTTAAACCAAGAGTACCTCTTTGATTCACATTATTTTAAAAACGCAAGAATAAAAGAAGAAAAAACATGATTGGAATGTCAAGTCCCTTCAAATACCTTAGTATTTGAGTTTGTTTGATTGCATCACAGAGACCATAGATAAGATTTTCTTCAAAATGCTTGAGTTGATACTAGATTTCCTATTGGGCCCAGCTCTTTTTGCTGACTCTCCCATAATCATGAGAATCGAACTTCCTCGGATTCCCCTAGAATTGTGAACCCATTGCTTTTTAACAAACCTAGCTAGTTAGGGTCTAAACAAAAAAGTGTTTTACCCCGCTTTATATATAGATGCAAGGCACCACACCAACAACAACAACAACCAGGAGAAGCAACATGTTCAAAGAGTGATAAAACGAGAAGAAGAGGGAAACTAAAGAAAGAGACGAAAGTGCTATTGTTAGCTCGAGCTCATAGGAGCTCAGATGAACCACAAGTTTTGAAAGTACTAAAAGAATCAAAAATAAATTTGGCAACAAACATTGATGTTTTTCCTACATCCATGCCAATTTTCCCAATGGAATCACATTTGTGGAGGTGTGGACAAAACCAAAAAATTGATGCTCCAACATACCTCCAAAACACTCTTTTTGGAGCATCGTTTTTTTTCCTTCACTGCAAGAAATGTGATTCCCTCCTGAAAATTTGCACGCACATAGGAAAAAACATCAATGTTTCTTGCAAAAAAAAAGTTAAAAGAAAAATAAACTACTATATTTTTTGGATTTTTATTCAGAGCTCCTGTGAGCTCGAGCTCACATACTCCATGTTCAAAAAGAGAGCACCTCAGGATTCCAGTACTCCAAAAACCATTTGAATCAAAGAGGTCCTCCATGAATTTTCTAGGGGTTTGAATTAAATCTAAGCCAAGGGAAAATCCATGATACGTATTTCACGTTTATGGATACGGGCGGTTTTGCTTGACAGGGATGAATTAATTAGACATGGGTAGTGGATGAATTAGCCTTGGACAGTCGAATGAAACGCCGTGGATGGAAGCGTGCATGCTTCTTCAAGCGAGCAAAACGGTGCACACGTGCGTGTGTACGGGCTGCATCGCCTGCTAACAAGCAAAGCCTCGTGGCCAAACACAAACGCAGACACATGTGCATCTCCTGATCGCAGCCGGGGTGGGCGGGATGTTAACCACTCCTACAGTGATCTGATCGAGCGACGTAGAGTGCGTTCGCCGGAGAGAGACCATAGAGAAGACAATTCCGGTGGACCATCTCGGTCACCGGATCCGGCCAGGTCGGCCCGCGCCGCCGGCCGGGACTGGCGTTGGAATTCTCGCACCGTAGAATAGAACGGTGCTACGTGCCAGCGCCGAAGGTTTGCCGCCACGGTCACGATCATCGACAGTTGAGCATGCGACGGACGGAGGCGGACACGGCTGCAGCACGGCGAACAACGTGCGCGATGGACGTCGCCGGTTTCGTACGTGCTTCACTGACCAGACCGCATTCGCGTTTGTAGAACGCCCATTTGGAAGAGACTGTGCGGTGTCGGAACCCAGCTCGTGCACGTCTTTCCGAACTGTAGGCAATACTAGGAGTAGTAGACGACCGACTTCGATTGGTCCGTCATATAGCGCAATGGTCGTGAACCGGCGCATTTTGAGCACACGGCGCTGTTAAACTGTGATTTGATGGAAACTGGCTCAACGCATCTGGTGCGTGGCCTATCACTTTATATAAGGTACTAAGAGGTACAATACAGATACAAATACAGTTGTCGTACAATATACAGCCTAACACTCTCTCTCAATCTTAACTGTGGCCTGAGGTACTCAGTAAGTTAAGATTGCGTCTACAGCCTATAAACAAAGGAAGAGACAATGGTTTGGTGAAGATACCAGCAAGTTGATCCTTGGAGTAGATGAATTTGATCTGCATGAACTTCTGTGCAACACGTTCTCTCACAAAATGATAATCAACTTCGATGTGTTTCGTTCGGGCATGAAATACCGGATTTGATGAGAGGTGTGTAGCACCGATGTTGTCACACCAAAGGATATGAGGCTGACTATGAGAGATCTTCAATTCTCGAAGAAGGGACTGGACCCAAATAAGCTCAGCAGTGGCATCAGCAATTGCCTTGTACTCAGCTTCAGTACTACTCCGAGAAATTGTAGACTGCTTCCGAGCACTCCAGGCGATTAGATTAGGTCCAGAGAATACTGCATACCCCCCCGTGGATCGCCGGTCATCTGGGTTACCAGCGCAGTCTGCATCACTGAAGACCGAGAGCATACTAGAGGGCGCCGACCGGAGATGAAGTCCATAAGAGGTAGTGGAGCGAACATAACGCAGAATACGCTTGACAGCAGTCAAGTGAGGCTCTCGAGGGGTATGAAGATACTGACAGACACGGTTAACTGCATATGAAAGATCAGGCCGTGTGATGGTAAGGTACTGAAGAGCCCCAACAAGGCTTCTGTACTTTGTAGCATCATCAGCAGAAAGGAGAGTCCCATTAGTAGCAGAAATAATCTCAGTGGATGACATGGGAATAGTAGCAGCCTTGCACTCCAACATGCCAGCACGCCGCAAGAGATCCTGAGAGTACTTCTGCTGAGAGAGAGCAAGACCATCTGGTGGATATGTGACTTCCAGGCCAAGAAAATAGTGAAGTTTTCCTAGATCCTTGACAGCAAAATCAGAACTGAGAGCCAGAATCAAACGATCAGTCTCCGCAACAGAGGATCTGACAAGGATGATATCATCAACATAGACCAGAATGTACATAGTGACTTCCGGCCGCTGAAGAATAAACAGTGAAGTATCAGCAGTGGAGGGCACAAATCCATGAGCACGAAGTGCAGAACCCAGACGGGCATACCAAGCACGGGGCGCCTGTTTGAGACCATAGAGCGCTTTCACCAAGCGACAAAGATGCTGAGGACGATCAGGGTCAACATACCCAGGGGGCTGACGCGTGTAGACCTCCTCCTAAAGAACACCGTGCAGAAACGCATTCTGACCGTCCAACTGACGAAGGGACCAACCTCGCGTGACAGCGAGCGACAGAAGCAGATGAATAGTGGTTGGCTTAACAACGGGACTGAAGGTATCCTCGTAGTCAAGACCATACCGTTGCTTGAAGCCCTTAGCAACCAGCCGAGCCTTGTACCGCTCAATAGAACCATCTGCATGTCGTTTGACCTTGAAAACCCATTTAGAATCAATGATGTTGATACATGGACGGAGACCAGCTGCTAGGTGCCATTCTGACGAAGAGCCTGAATCTCGAGGTCCATAGCAGCACGCCAGTGAGGTATACTCATCGCTGCTTGATAGTGTCGAGGTTCCGCAGTAGGATCAGACTACGCTTGAGCCAAGCAAGCAGCAATCCATGCAATAGTGCCATCTTTGCGTACCTTGGGCCGGTGAATACCATTCCGGCTACGTGTATGCAGCCGAAGGACCGGAGGAGCTGGAGGCGGGTCATCAACTACCTCGTCAGCAGAGGCAGGCGATGATGCAGGAGACGGGCTCCCGAGCGGCGAGGCTGCAGGTGAGGCAGATGCTGGCGAGTCCGGCCCAGGCGGAGAAGCGGAACCGGGCGAGGCGGGCACGGACGAGGCTAGCACAGGGGAGGCCGGCCTAGATGAGGCGGGCGGTGATGACGTGGGCGATGAAGACCGCACAGGCGAGGCGGGATGCATGGGAGACCCAGATCCAGCCAGCCGCACGGGCGACGTAACGGCTGGGCCAGGAGGAGCCGAAGAGGCGGCCTCGGGACGTGCGCCTGCTGCATGGCCCATGCAGCGATCGACGTCGCGGTCATCAGAAGCAGGTCCGGGCAGCTCCTGTTCGGCAAGAAGCTCGAGGCGAGCGCCACGCCCCGTACCTGCACCGTGGTTAGGTAATAGCACATGCGAATATGCAACATCCTTAAGTTGATCAGGCGAAACACAAGAAATATTAGTGGGTGATGACAACGTTGGGGAAGGTGGCATATTCGAAAAAGGAAACAGATTTTCGTCGAACACGACATCATGGGAGATATAGACTCTATTTGTTGGAACATGAAGACATTTGTAGCCTTTGTGAAGAGCACTATACCCAAGGAAGACGCACTTTTTAGAGCGAAACTCAAGCTTGCGACTGTTGTAGCGCCGAAGGTGCGGCCAACAAGCACAACCAAAAACCTTGAGGAAAGTATAGTCAGGAAGTTCGTTAAACAACAGTTCAAGTGGTGTCTTCATTTTTAATACTCGAGTAGGAGTTCGATTAATCAAAAAACAAGCAGTGGTAAAAGCATCACTCCAAAATCGAAACGGCACGGAAGCATGAGCAAGAAGTGTAAGGCCAGCTTCAACTATGTGACGGTGCTTGCGCTCAACGGCACCGTTCTGCTGATGTGTATGTGGGCAAGAAACACGGTGAGATATCCCAAGCTTATTAAAGAAAGAATTGAGGTTGCGGTATTCACCCCCCCCAATCGGACTGAACATGAATGATCTTATGCTGTAGGAGTCTCTCAACATGCAATTGAAATTGCAAGAACACATTAAACACATCAGCTTTGCTTTTGAGGAGATAAAGCCACGTAAAGCGACTGTAGGCATCAATGAAACTGACATAATATTTATGACCACTGACAGATGTTTGGGCAGGGCCCCATACGTCGAAAAACACAAGCTCTAATGGAGTAGTAACTACTCGAGATGAAGACACAAACGGTAACTGATGACTTTTTCCCCTGTTGACAAGCATCACAAACTGCTAAATTTTTAGAACTAGACGACGTAGGAAGTTCATGTCGATGCAAAACATGGCTAACTATGGGAGACGCAGGATGCCCAAGCCGGGCATGCCAATGGGACGTCGACGTGCGAACGACGGTGAAGGCCTCCGGAAGAGATGGCGCCTCCAACGCATACAGGCCCTGATGGATGCGACCTCTAAGCAGAACCTCCCGTGTGGCTTGATCCTTAACGAAGAGATGAAACGGGTGAAATTCACAAAACACATCATTATCATAAGTAAACTTACGAACAGATAGTAATGGACGAGTGACATGCGGGACGTGAAGGACATTACGAAGACGAAGGCGACGAGAGGAACTAGACAGAAGGGAGGCCTGACCAACATGAGTAATGGGCATACCTGAACCATCAGCGGTGCGGACCTTCTCACGGCTGCGATAGGGCTCCTGCGCCTGGAGATGACCAGCCTCATTGGTCATGTGCTCCGTGGCACCCGTGTCGAAGTACCACGCGGGGTCGATCGGATACGACGGCGTGTACCCGCCTCCGCCGGGGTGGCCGGCAGAGCTCTGTTCGGCGATGGCAGCTTGCTTCTCGTTGCCGCGCCCGTCGTTGCCGATGCCAAGGAAATCCCTCTTGAAGCGACGGTGGCAGCGGGAGGCATAGTGCCCGTGGATACCACATAGCTGGCAGTCGATGTTGGACCGGCCGCGGCGATCGGTGGTCACAGGAGGACCACGTGACAGCTGCGATGGAGGAGGCTGGCGGCCACCACCTCCCGTGGACGGACCAGCAGTAGGGCAAGGTGGACGATGGCCACCAATAGAAGCACCACGGTAGGCGGCGTGGGCCTGAGGATCGTTGAGCTGCATCGCGGCATGGCGGGCGTCAACACGTTGCTCGGTGGAGAGGAGGCGTGCATACAAGTCCCGGGAGGACAGAGGCGTCTCACGGCCCCACACCGCCTCAACCAGATTGTCGTAGTCCTGATCGAGGCCCCGAAGAACGAAGTCAGTGAACTCCGTGTCACGGAGCGACTCCCCAATAGCGGACAGGGTGTCGGCGATCGTCTTGATCTTGTTGAAGTAGACGTGCGCAGAGGAGTCGAGCTTCTTGCACTCAAGGAGTTGTTGACGAAGAGCCGACGCGCGGGCGGAGGAGTTAGCCGAGAAGCTGTCCGCCATCATCGCCCAGACGTCAAGAGACGTGGCGGCGAACACCACTAGGCCAGCAACTCCTTCCGTCAGGGAGGACTGAAGTGTGGACAGAATTGCCTGGTCCTGCACGACCCAGGCGCGGTACGCCGGATTCTCGGCAGAGACCCGGGCTCCGGTGGCCGTGACCGCAGGGACGAGGCTGGGCGGACACGGGAGGCTCCCGTCGACGTAGCCTTCGAGGTGACGGCTGCGAAGGAGCGGCAAGATCTGCGCCCGCCAATACAGGTAATTGTCCTACGTGAGACGCACCGTGATGAGGTGCGTGAGCTGATAGGGGCCAGTGGCCGGGTCGTCGGCCACCGTGGATCCAACAGGGGCGACGACGTCGGCCGCGATGAAGTTGATCGAGGCCGAGGGCGCCGATGGAGCCGGGGGTGGCGCCGCACCAAAGGGCACCAGGGGGGCCGATGCGTAGGTCGGCGGCGTAGGGAAGAACCCTGGGGCGAACTGCGACGAGCCGAGGTACAAGGGGCGCGAGGTGGTGGATGCGGCCATCTGGCTCGTGGTGTTGGCGGCGAGGAGCGCCGCAAGCTGGGGCGGGATGAAGGGCGCCGCTGTAGGTGAGGATGCAGAGGCGGGCAGGGCAGCGGAAAAGGCCGAGGGAGCGCCCGAGGAGCTCATGGCGAGAGGGATCTTGGCGGCGGCGGCGGCCAAGGACAGGAAGCGGCGGCTAGGGTTGAGAAAACCTAGTCTGATACCATGTTAAACTATGATTTGGTGGAAACTGGCTCAACGCATCTGGTGCGTGGGTACAATACAGATACAAATACAGTTGTCGTACAATATACAGTCTAACAAGCGCGCAATAAATTTCAGCAAGTGCCACTTCAGCTAAGTGGAAAGTACTCCGCAGCTTGATTTTGTTACTCATTTTGATGCTCCTTCCGATCCATACTGATTGTCGACAACTAGTACGGATCGAAGGAGTACTTTCTTTCAAACTAAAACTACAAAATAAAGAAATTGATTGCAACATAGTAAAAACTAAGAGGACTAGAAGAAAGACCACCTTAAATATCTAGAATGTATTCCCTCCGTTCGGAATTACTTGTCGTAAAAATGGATGTATTTAGATGTATTTTAATTCTAGATATATCTATTTTCGAGACAAGTAATGCAGAACGGAGGGAGTATGTATCAACATGAAACTGAAGAAGATATCAAACGAGAGTACTCTAGACGTCTAGCCGGGCGGGGTGTCGTGTGCCGCTTAATTAGCACAGGCGCATGGTCTATGACATGCACACAATTGCACCATCCGTCCAATGAGCTTAGCACGGGTGCACCCACGGCACTCACATGCATGATGCATGACGTACACGTGCCCTCGGGCGGCACGTACATACCTTCATTCGCGACACATGGTTATCACCCCTCCCCAGTCCTGACCGGTCGAGATGGCTCGCTACTTTGATCGTGTCAACATAGATTTAAAACTCTGAAACTGCAACAATGCAATGTATATAGTACACTAATGCAGATTAGATTATTACAACTATGAAGTAAACGGTGTGCTCCAAGATAAAGTTACACTATAACCGGCGTCGAGCCTAAACATCCATAGTATAATTGAATCCGGGTGCTCGCCTCATCGGACATGCGGGCCAGAGCTAGCTTATAACGCTAACATGCACGTACTCTCTCCGCCTGCGAATAATTGTATTTCTACCTTTTGTCCTAAGATTAAGTTTTAAAATTTTGACCAGGTTTATACAAAAGAATAGTACTCGTCCTGTAATATAAAAACGTTTTTGACACTAGTGTAATGTAAAAACGTTCTTATATTTTGGGAGGAAAAAGTCCAAAACAAACCTTGAATTTGTCGGCGAAAGCTAAATTAAACCCTGAACTCTCAATCCCTGAAATCAGCACACCAAACTCCCTTATCCCGGTCTATTTTAAATCTTGAGAGGACTTAGCCGGTATTTGCTGAATGAGGCCAGCCCATTAACGTCGTCGCTCGCGCATGCGCACTGCTCTGGGTTTTTTTTCCTCTTTTTTACTCATGTCTATTTTTTCTTCATATCCAATGTACATTTTGAACGCACACATAAAATATTTTTTGATAAAATTTTGATACTTCCTATACATTATGTACATTTTTAAATTAAATGTTTTCATTTTTTTTAATACATGGTTATATTTTTTCAAATGCATGTTTACATTTTCTTAATGACAATAAATATTTTATAAAACCAAACGAACACTCTTCTGCATGGTTCAACATTTTTAAATATGTAGACACTTTTTTTCAAACACATCCCAAGTATATTCTGTTAAACGTAAGACACAATTTTTTACAACACGCAACTTTTTCTTTACATTGTACACACATTTTTGTTTGAAAATGTCACGAACACATTTTCTGAAACTCATGAACATTATTGAAATGCTACATTTTTTTGAATGTACGAAACATTTTTTTTGAATCACACAAATATTATTATACATTATATAAACATTTGTTTGAATTGGCCCGCATATTTTCTTAAAACCTGCGATATTTTTTAGATGTCACAAAATATTTTCTTACAATTTGTTCAGATTTCGAAATTTGTTCCTATTTTTTAAATTTTCAAAAAGCATTCACACATTAAAATTATGTTTATGTTTCAAAAAGTGTTCGCACTTAAATTTTTTGTTCAGCTTTCAGAAAAGAAAAGCTTGCTTCATGTCTGGTTGGATGGCCCAGACGAGTACGTAGCCAACGATCCGAAACATTTTCTAAAAAATTATTTACAAAATTATAAAATCATTATTTATAAAATGTGACACAATTTTTTAAAATCTGAAACATTTTCATAGCATGCGAAAAACTGTTGAAACTCTGAACATTTTTTATAGTTGTTTTTAGAATCACAAACAGCTTTTAAAAATGCAAATAGAATTTCAAAATTGCAGAAAAAATTCAAAACACAAAACGAATTAAATTTGTGCGATTAATAGAAAACAGGAATATTTTTTAACTGCTGTAAAATTTAGAAATGCACGAATATATTTTAAAGTTCATGATTTCTTGTTGTGTTATAGTTGGCCGGCCCAAATTCTGAGTAGCAGGTTATCCCGGCAGGCCTTTTCTTATTCCCAATGTGCCAAACAGGTTTAGGTCCAAAATAGACCCGGATTACAAGTTCAGAGTGCCAATTTCCGGAATTCAAAATTCAGGGTTTGATTTAATTTTCGTCTACAACTTCAAGGTTTGTTTTGGATTTTTTCCATTTTGGGACAGAGGGAGTACTAGCAAATATGACATCAATTTGATAATATATTGTGATACTAATTTAGTGTCATAAATGCTGCTACTTTTTTTTATAAAGTTGGTCAAAAAAATTAAACTTTGACTTAATATAAAAGTTAGACGTACACTTATTCACGGACAAAGAAAAAATACTCAAGCACAAATGTGTCGTCCGGGTTTGCGTCCATAGCGCGGACCAGCAATCGACATAGACGTTTCGGCACCATGCATATGCATGCATCCAAATGCCGCCCGATGATTACTTGAATTGGTACTGCCTCACACGGGACACGGCCACTATATTCTGACCTGTCAAAAATGCATTGGCCTGTACTGTGTTAAACATAATGCAGTTTCTTGATTAAATATCATGCATTGGTTGATAGTACATGTACATGACTAGTTGACCGTGACAACTCAGAAGAAAACATCACTGACGTGAACATTGGTATACGCACTCCCCTCCAAGAAAATAGTAGGTCGGCGTCTAGCCCAAGAGTCCAAGACTCTTGTAAAATGAAACCCTTGTTGGTTCAACCAAACATTAAACCTGGTTGCTCACCTCATCGGGCATGCGGGGTGCAGCTAGCTAGCTACCTTGGCAACACGTACATATGCAAATGTCCCGTTGGAGTTTGCTTCCATTACACGCGCCCGAAATGTTAATTCGTTTTCGGTACATCCTTCGCAGTGGCTAGAATAATGCAATCATTCCTGTTTGGTGCGAGATATCTGTCAGGAAAAAAAAACTATTATGTCAAACATGTACTCACGAATGTAACTCTGTCGATCATTTGAATAAAGTGCCGACTGGCTTCCCTTAAAAAAAAAACAAAGCAAAATTGGCTTGGACCTATCCTGCGGTGGTTGCAGGTGGATCCTTTTTTCCGGGCTTGCAACTAGGAACAAAAATAGTTTTCTTTCACGCTGGTCTTGTGCGTCTGTTTTATTGATTAATATAGGTAATCATGCGTGCACAACCCATTACGCCTTTCGCTGCTGTAAAACTATGGTTTTGCATCGCAATCGGTGGCTTGATTAGATCCTCTTGTGTCAGGGTCTACAAAGAGAATGGGGGCAGCGAACTGAGTGCAGCGAACTGAGTGAAGGTTCACCTCCTCACGATCACATCACAAATAGACAAAAACTCCCTTCGCTTTCTAAATATAAATCTCTTTAGATTTCGATGCAGACTACATACAAATGTATATAGTCTTATTTTAAAGCGTAGATTCACTCCTTTTGTTCTATACCTAGTCTATATTTATTTTTTGCGACTGTTTTGTTATGTATCTAGTCTGTATTAAAATATCTAAAACGCTAATATTTTTAGGAGCGAATGGAGTATACAAAGTCCCTAGTCGACGGAGGCAGGTCATGATTTCTTTATTCTTCTCCTTGACAGAGTCGCAGCTTATGCTACTAACCGGAGCATCATGCACCCTATCGTCGAGCTGGACTTCGGGAGTAGGTCCATGCTGGATATATATAACTGTTCCTTTTTCAGCCGGGTTATAGTGATAGACATCTCGCACCAAACGGGGATGATTTCATTAGAATAGGCCACTGAAAAGGATATATATATATATATTAACTTATGTACAACCAAGATTAATTAACATTTCGGGGCGTGTAATGGAAGCAAACTCCAACGACATGTTTGTTTCTGCCCCCGCGTGCCCGATGAGGTGAGCAGACGGATTAACTATGCGGTGGATGTTTAGGCTCGTCGCCGGTTAAAGTATAATTTTATGGAAATGTTAACGCCCACACGTGTGGCGTTAGCCAACTCACCCACACGCCTCCATCACCGTTCAGTAATTTCTGCTGAATCATGGCACGAATTAGCTGATTTTGTATGCCACATAGGACAACTCATGTGTGTGATGTGTGAGAGAGGTCGCCACACATTCATTTTACCATACGAAGGGGCCGGTGTGTGGGCGTTTAGCAGTTCGCCCACACATCAGTTTCAGTCACGCACAAGGACTGGTGTGTGGGCTGCCATCTCGCCCACACGTCCGCCTCCTCTCCCACACCCAAATTGCCAGTTGCCATGCGTTTTGCAGTGTACATGACAACTGCCCTAGTGTGATTGCAAGCAGATGGCAACTCTTTTTTTTATCCGAACATGTCAGTTGCCATATGTTTGGCATGGTACATAGCAAACTGCCATAGCGTGCACGTAAGCAGATGGTAACTCTTTCTTTTTTAAATGGCAACTGCCCTAGCGTGTTTGTGAGCACATGGCAACTCTCTCTTTTACCTGAACATGTTTTTTGCCATGCCTTTTTTTGTAGCGCTACATAGCAACTGCCTAGTGTTAGTAGGTGGCAACTCCTAAAGTTTTGAAATCATGGCAACTGCAGTAAACCAGACCACGCATGACAACAGTTGTAGTTGTCCAAAAAATGGCAATCTGGAACTTTGACCTGAGATGGCAACTGCAGTTGAGCAAACATGGCAACTGTAGTTGTCCGACATGGCAACCGTAGTTCAGTGACATGGCAACTGCACTTAAACGAACATGGCCGAGGGTCCGGCCCATGACAACTGCGAGGCGCGCGGTAAAGTGTCACGTTGGGCGTGCGGGACCACGAGGTACGAGGCCTGACGTACCGGGCGTGTGGGCGTTATCTATTTCGCCCACATGCACGCGTGTAAGAGGGACCGGGAGGGAAAAAAAGGCGTGTAGGCGCTAGTTGTTTTGCCCACACACAGACGTGTGGGCTGGTCCTCTTAGGCACCACACAAAACGTGTGGGCAGATTCCTTAACGCCCACAAGTGTGGCAGTTAGCGGCGTCCTAATTTTATCTTAAAGCTTGCAGACTGTAGTTTAAATTTGTATTAGTGGACTACATTGCACTGAGTCAGCAAATCTAGACCAATATTGCAATCTAGTACTCCATCCATTTTATAATATAAAAACATTTTTGATATTTCATATATTATGGGACGGAGGTGTATACTTTCCCGGTTTCACGTGTACGTCATGCATGTGAGGGCTATGGATGAACGAGGCACCCGTTGGCATGTCCTGAGCCATGCGTGCGTAAAGCCCCGGCCGGCTACATTGGCTTTGCACACGCTCCGATCGGCTAGTTTTAAGTTCGTGCGTCCGACAATCTCTCGCTCGTAATTCTTCTTGAGTTTTTATGCGGATACACTTGTTTTACATATTTTCAAGTGTTTTCGCTAAATGTCGCCTAAAATTTAATTTTAGACCAGACGATTCCTCATACGCACGCACAACAACTAAGCCCGAGATGGCAAGACCACGGCCAGCATGAGTTCTCGGTGAGGGCGAGCTAGGATCTCACAGAGGATGGGGACAATGCGACTGGACGCGATGTCACGGCGAAGGAACGGGGCTGGGCGAGGGGTTGGCTTTCACCATCTCACCATCGTTGGAGACCGACGGAGTTTAAAGGGATACCTAGAGTGATGTCACAACGGAGGAGGAGGCTCGGGCAAGACCAGGCGAGGTGTCGTGCGACGAAGCTACCAGCTATGGGTGGCGGCGACTACAAGTTAGGACGGAACTGGGGGGTGGGGGTGGGGTGGGGTGGGGGGGTGTCACATTCACAACAAAGGCGGAAGTTGGAGAAGAAAGAGGGGGATCGACTCTGGTGTTTTTGTTCGTCAGCCAAATAACGTTAGGTGCCTCCTATGTACTACCTTTGTTCTAGTTTATTTGTCCCCTTAATATTTTGGGCCAAACTTTGACCATAGATTTAACTAAAAATATATAATGCATGTCACTAAAACCTATATGGTTGGATTTATATTTGAACATAGTTTCCAATGATTTTTTTGCAACATGCATTAACATTTTGTTAGTTAAATGTAATGTCAAAATTTAACACAAATTAATAAGGGCACCAATAAATCAGGAAGGAGCTAGTAAGTGCTATTGCAAATTCTCTGAGATTTTTCAAGTCACAATCGGTCCAAATAATGTTGGCCGCTACATGCCATCCTGGGACGCATGTCTGTGCATGAATCATCTCTCATAATGATCTCAGATCTGTCATCCATGGTATTTGGATCAAACATCATCACTAATCGGGTTTCCTTCGCCTTTTCTCTTGCATACCCTAATTCTCAAGTTGAAGCCTACGCGCCTACATCTTTTCCTTGCGCCTTCTACTTTTGTGCATATCCTGCCCACACATCTTCTCTTCTAGCCTCATCTCCTTCAACTATAATTTTTCGTGTTTCCTCTTCTCCGCCAACTGGATATGTATAATTGTTTCTTTTTCAACTGGGTCCTACCGATAGACATCTCGCATCAAACCGGAATGATTTCATTAGTTTAGGCCACTGAAAAGGATACGTAGTAGTATTAGCTTAGGTACAACCAAGACTAATTAACATTTCCGGCGCGCGTAATGGATGCAAACTTCAACCAGACGTTTGCTTCTGCCCCCGCGTGCCCGATGAGGTGAGCACCCGGATTAACAATACGATGGATGTTTAGGCTCGACGTCGGTTATAGTTAATTTTATCTTGGAGCTAGCAGAATGTAGTTTTAATTTGCATTAGTGGACTACATTGCAGTATGTCAGCAAATCTAGATCTATATTGCAATCTCAGAGTTTTAAATGAATGTTGTCATGATCAAAGTTGCGAGCCATCTCGACCGGTCAGGACTGGGGTGGGGTAGAAGCCATCTGTCGTCAGTGAAGGTGTATTCTTGCCCGGGTGCACGTGAAGTGAGAGCTGTGGGTGCACCCGTGTTAAGTTCATTGGATGAACGGGGCACCCGTGGGCATGTCATGAACCATGCGCTCGTAAAGCGGCAGACATCACCCCGCCCGGCTACATTGGCTTTGCACACGCTTTGATCGGCAAGTTTTAAATTCATGCGACCAGCAATCTCCCGCTCGTAGCACTTGAGTTTTATGAGGATACACTTGTTCTGCATATTTTAAAGTGTTTTTGCTAAACATCAGACGAATCCTCGAATGCATGCACAACATCTAAGACCGATATGGCGAGACCGCGGTCAGCATGCGTTCTCGGCGAGGGCAAGCTAGGATCTCGCGGAGGACGGGGACAATGCGACTGGCCGTGATGTCGTGACGAAGGAGAGGGGGCTGGGCGAGGGGTCGGCCTGTCACCATCGTTGGAGAAATCGTGGAGTTTAAAGGGATACCTAGGGTGACATCACATCGGAGGAGGAGGCTCGTGCAAGACCAGGCAAGGCATCGCGCGACGAAGCTACCAGCTATGGATGGCGGCAGCTAAAAGTTGGGACATGATTGTTTGGGGAGGGTACTGGAGATCAAATTCCTTTGTCATTCACCTTGGACATTTTCTTGTAAATTTCTTGGCTATCCCATCTTATAAACGACCGGGGGTTATATGCAAAAGTACAACGACAACCGGCTCAACCAGCATGGCACCACATGTCACATCTTGATTGGGTTTGGAGCAAAATTTCACATTGTGTGTAAGTTCTGGGGTGGTGGGCGCACTTCTGCAAATTTTTGGACTAAAACATCACGTACGGGGTGGACAAAGTTCATGGGTCTTTGGTGCTTTTACCTCTTAAACTATGGTTTCTCGCTGCTCTAGGCGAGGTGTCGGCCAGGTCTCGCCTCTGCATCGATCGGCAGAGGCAGTCCAGAGGGACAGAGATTCCACACTAGGTGGATCGAATGCAGCTGCGCTGTTGTGCATCCCGAGGAGGATCTATCTGTGCTCCGTTCATAGTCAATTCGTTGGTGTGCTATAATACTCCCTCCCTTCGGAAATACTTTGTCGAAGAACATGGTGCACGTCTGGCCGTCGCCGGCTTGGAAAATGGGAACCGACATCTTCCAAACTGGCGGGCCGGTCTTCATCGCTTAGAACCTGGAATCATTTCAAAGCACGTGGCTGCCGATTCCTGCACGGCGCCAGACCGCGAATGCATGCACGGATGCCACGTTGTTGCTGCTACTGCATTCGTCCGTCGCCTGCCGATGCATCGTCGATTGTTGGTTGCCATGGCATGCATGCAACCGCACCGCGTGCCTTTTCCACGGCCTAGGAGAAGAGGGGCAAATCTGATTTGTTAAAAATGCTTCAGATAGTGCAACTTCAGCCAGTAGGTCGAAAGTGCTCTGTAAGTTAATTTCATTACCCATTTTGGTACTTTCTCTCAAACTGGAAGTGCTAAATAGATAAATCGATTGTGACTTGAAAAATACCAGAGAATTAGAAAGACCGCTTATAAAACATCCATTACAATTGTGGCTACATGAAACTGCTGGAAACTAATATAAAATCGTTTATATCACCAAGTAATTATCTTATATTAGTTTATAGTTGGAGTACCAAACAAAGGACTGCTAGCCACATGAATTAAAAATTAGCCGTTCCAACCGGCTGGTTGCTATCTGCCGGCTTAGAGCAAGTACAATAGGGTGACATAAGCAGGCTATAAAGAATAAAATAATATATTTTTACTTAGTTGGAGGAAAAAGAAGAGGAGAGAGAAAAGAAGCGGGCTCTTGGTTACTAGTCAGCTGCAACACGAGACCCAAGACGCTTTGTGAGGATGTAAGATGGACCAACTATTGATAAACTACTACCTCTCTCAGTTTACAGGGCGTGCACGTACCCCTAGGTCGTCTATTTGACCAACCTAATACAAGTCATATATTACAAAAAATATATCAATATAAACTTCAGATGTTCTATTTTCAAAAGATATAATTTTTGTGTTATATAGTTTATATTATGGTGGTCAAATTGGCAACCTAGGTATACGCGTAGGACTTGTAAACTGAGACGGAGGGAGTAGTACATATTTAAACTTACTATTGCACATGCCAGCTAAGAGGTTGGCTATACATGACATGACAATATTTTATAGCCGACCGTTGGTTGTATTATTAACCATGCTCTTAGCGCGCACATGATCCATGACATGTCCACGACTGCACCATCCATCTAATGAGCTTACCCAAAAATTTGAAGAAATCCGCAACTGCAAGCGACCATAATTTGAATTCACTAGTCGTGTGGAAACACAAGGCAGGGGCTCAAATCCTGGGGTGCACCCACAGCTCTCACATGCATGACGTACACGTGCACCTGGGCACGTACATGCCTTCATGGACGAAAAATGGTTACTGCCCCTCCCCAGGCCTGGCCGGTCCAGATGGTTCTCAACTTTGATCGTTACAACATGGATTTAAAACTCTGAATTAACACTATTGGTCTACTCTTACTGACTTAGTGCAATGTAGTCCATTAACGCAAATTAAAACTCTTAAGTACGCTTTCTACTCCAAGATAAAATCACACTATAACCAGCGTCGAGCCTAAACATCCACTAAATAAATCCTGGTGCTCACCTCATCGGACACGCGGGTGTGGCAGCTAGCTTAACTTGGCTAACACTACTTACCAGTTGACCGTGACAACCAAGAAGAAAATATCACTGATGTGAACGTACGTATATTAAACCTGGCCGGCGTTTAGGCCAAGACTCTAGTCTCCAATCAATTTAAACCCGGGGTTCGCTCAAACAAACATTAAACATGTTATCGAGCTTGCTCTTCTCATCGAGCATGCGGGTGCATCTAGATTAGCAACACATTACATAAGCAAACGACCCGTTGGAGTTTGCTTCCATTACGCGCCCCAGAAAACGTTAATAGAAGGGCGCCCATGAGGACCACAGTTCCGCCATACCAGGAGAGAGCACTCAGATCAGAATCATATGTGGCCGGGCAACATATGATGGACTCGCGATGGCACGCCACGTTCGTCCCTGACTTCATCACGGCGCGCACGCTCACCGCCAACGACGGCGAGATCCTCCTTCGCCATGGCGCGCTCCGGATGGTGCTGCTTGACAAGCGAGGCGTGACGGTGGATGCGCGGTACATGCGCGAGGGCGAACGCATCGAGTTCGATCAGGCGATCTCGTTTCCGTGTCATGTGGCTAGGGTTGGACAGCGCATTCAGTCGCCGTGCGCGCCCCCGTTGCATGCGGGGCTCGGTACACAGCGCGCGGAGGAGCGGCATGCAGCGGCTGGATGCGCGACATCTGGCGCGGGGAGAGCTGCCGGATCAGATCCATGGCCGCCCCACCGCCATGCGGGGCCCAGCAATGGCGTCGAGGTACTTAATGGACACCGAGGGGGCGCGGGCACACCCAATTCCCCACCTACCACCACTCCTACCAGATCCGACTCGCATCTCGCCTATCTCTTCGGGCACCTGTGGGAGAGATCTAGGGTTTCCTCCTCTTCCCCACCTCCGCCGCGTGATTCCTTCGGCTGGTGGCGTGGCAAGGTCGGTGGCGACGACCGCTCCTTTGCACAAGTCGCAGAGGGCTCGAAGATCCGTCTCGATCCGTCCAAGGCGATGGGGGATCAAGGCGGGGGGCGATTTGGAGGGCGGCGCGACTTCGCTGGCCGTGGTGGGTTCGGGGGTGGACGCCGACCACCGCCACCCAACCAGACGCGCAACATGGTGTGGCAGCGGCCAGATCTATCGTCGGGCGCGGGCGATGGGAGGAGGGGCCAAGGAGTGGGAGACTCAGAAGATGGCGGCCCCCAAGGATGCGAATCCTCCCCCTGCTGCTGATTCGACCACAACTCCGGCCACCAAGAGCTCCGAGGAGCGATGCCTCAACTGCAACAACTCAGGTCATTTCACTCCGCGTTGCCCTACTATTCGTTGCGAGAAATGCAACAAGCTTGGTCATATGGCTCAGTTGTGCCAATCACTCAGGCCGTGGGAGTGTGTTCCTATGTTGTGCGGGTTTCAATCACCCGGCCAGGGCTTCTTCTATATTCCTGATTTGTGTGCTACTAAACAGAGTTCTGAGAAAACTAATAATGTAGTTATCACGGTCATAGAGGGGGCTGCTACTGTGAAAGAGATAGAACATGAATTCAACTGCATTTTTGCTCATAAACCTGGCAAGAAAAAATGGCGCTGTACTGCTCGTTCCATTAGTCCAACTCAATTTGTCATGCGGTTCCCGAATGCCAGTGAAGTAGAAAGAGCATGTTGCTATGGTAAACGTCTTCCTTTGAAGGATGGTTCTATCATTCTGTGCATTACTCCATGGTCTGCATCTGTGGGGGCTAAAGGGAGTATGGAAAAAGCATGGGTTCGTGTTAGAAATGTTCCACTGGAAAAAAGATGCCCGGAGCATGTTGCATATGCTGGGGGGCTGGTTGGTATTACTTTGGAAGTGGATGAGGCAACATTACACAAACCTGAGTATGCCAGGATATTGCTTGGATGCAGAGAGGTTAAGAAAATTCCTCCTTCCGCTGAAGGGATGTTAGGTGAACAATTCTATGATTTTTTCTATGAGGTTGAGAAGGTGGTATCTGTTGGGGGAGAGAAAAATCAAACCTCCATTGCTGTTGACAGTGGTGCATCCCCATCAGTCCCAAAAAAAGCTAGGGTGGACTCATGCCCAGCTTCCTCTATGGAGCAAGGGGATACTGATGCATCTATGGTGGGGAATCAGTCATCGCAGAACTATGATAAGAATTATCAGAGATTAGCTATTGTGTCTGAGAATGAGGAAGAGGAGGACAGTGACGAAGGGAATCATACTGAGCTGCTTATTGAATCTATGGCCAGAGAGCATGATAAAAGAAATGTGTCATATTACGATTCCCCAGTCAACAACACGGCTGTTGGGAACATTGGTGATGAGATGAGTTGTAAGGATGGGGGTATGCCGCCTGCCAAAAAAGGTGCTTGGGAAATTATCCAAACCCCTGTTCCTCCTTCTCCCATGTTTTTGCCTCATTATGAAAATTCTCATGGGCATGTGTATCCTCCCTTGTTAGATTATGTGAGCTGGCCCTCTCTGCCTCATATAGTCCCTCTTGAAGAAGGTTCAACAGAGGGGGGAGGGGATTGCAGTGCTTACACTGTTGAATCGCCCACTGGGTCTCCTCTCAGGGACGTGGTGATGTCTGAAGAATTGACTTCACGAAGGCAGTTTGAGAAGCTGGAAAAGATGGAGGACAGGGCTACTAATAGAATGAAGAAGCGTGACCTTGAAGGTAAAAATATGCTCAACACAAAAAATCAATTCTCTGTGTTATCTAATACTGAAATTGTCGTGCGTGCTTCCCTTATGGGAGTACAAATTCCTGATGACAACTTTGATACTGTTGATGTTATCCGTGAGCTAGAAATATCTAGGAATTTACTCCTAGACAAGAAAAATGAAAGAGATCCCCCCAAGATTGTTATTAATGATGGGTTGGGCAACAGTGTTCCACTATCCTTAACTTGGGAAGAAGATAAAGATGAGGAGGAACCTTTCATTCTTGTCCAATCCAAACAAAAAAAGAAAAGAAACCAACGAAGACGAACAGTGGTCATTTCGCCACATAAAGACCATGTTAGACCCATGACTAGAAGTCAGAAGAAGGAGGGGGGGTAGGGCTGCTAAGAATCATGGCAGACCTACCAGGGTGAGAGATAAACCTGATCATTATAAATGATTGGCCTTTTTTGGAATTGTAGGGGGGCAGGTAAGAAGGGCATGTCTACCTGTCTCACTGATTTGATTAATGCCAATGAGGTGGACTTCATTGGGTTACAGGAAACTATGAAGAGTAGTTATACTCCTTCTTTTTTTAGAAAATTGGATCCACACCAAAGATTTATGTGGGAATGGAATCCTTCTAGGGGGAAATCTGGGGGCATCCTTTGTGGGGTCAATAGGGATAAGTTTGACATCATAGAAGTGAAGCATGGGAGGTACATTTTGCAAGTTAATCTCCTTGATAAGAGCAAAAGTTGCAGTTGGGCCCTGCTGGTAGTTTATGGGGCAGCTCAGGATGAGAACAAACCGGAGTTTATAGCAGAGATGTCATCTATGTGCCACAAAACCTCTGTTCCTTATATAGTTGGTGGAGATTTTAACATCCTTCGTCACAGTGGATAGAAGAACAAAAAAACTCCTTTGTCTCACTTCTCTGATGTCTTTAACTCAGTTATACACCTGCTGGGGCTAAGAGAGATTCATATGTCAGGAGGCTGTTACACTTGGTCGAACAAACAGGAGCATCCTACTTTGGAAAAGCTGGATAGAGTTTTAATGTCTTCAGACTGGGAGGACCTTTATCCTCTTGTTTCTGTTAAAAAATTAGTCAAGGAGATCTCTGACCATAATCCCTTACTCCTGGATGGGGGGGGTGGCTTCTCCTAGAACCCCTGGTAGTAGATGTTTTAAATTTGATAACGCCTGGTTGAACAATCCTGAGTTTCTTCCTCTAGTAGCTGCAATTTGGGCGCAGCCTGTTTACACTAGTGATCCTATTGATGTGTTAAATATCAAGTTGAAAAGAATTAAGAAATTCTTCAAAGGATGGGGATCAAACATTTTTGGTCGGAATAAGATTAGGAAAAACCTTATCAGACTCGAGCTTCAGGAGCTGGAGAATATGGAAGAAGAAAATGACCTGTGTGGGGAAGCCTATACTAGGAAGTTGAATATCCTAGTAGAACTTAATGACATGTATACCGAGGAAGAGACCCATTGGCACCAGTTTTCGAGTGGGAGATGGCTCCTAAAAGGGGACAACAACACTGGCTTCTTTCACAAGGTAGCCAATGGGCATCGTAGGAAAAATTCCATGGTTTCATTGGAGTGTGGTTCTGTGGTTATAGAAGGGACCAAAAACCTGCTATCCCATGCTACCAATTACTACAGAGAGTTGTTTGGACCAGCCCCTGGCAACATTTGCCAAATCGATGCTTCATTATGGTCCCAGGATGAAAAGATCATGCCTGAGGATAATGAGTACCTGACCCGCCCTTTCTCTCTTGAGGAAATCAAGACAGCATTGTTTGCGATGAAACCTAATCGCGCTCCTGGACCGGACAATATTCCTGCAGAATTCTATCAACATTGCTGGGACGTTGTGAGTCCGGAGATGTTCAACGCTTGAACTATGGGGTTATCACATTACTCCCTAAATCTGCGAAGGCAAACAAAGTACAGCAATATCGACCTATTTGCTTGCTGCGGTGCCCGTACAAATTGATCACGAAAGTTATGGATCTTAGAGCTGCGAAGGTTGCTAACAAAATCTTTAGCATCCAGCAGAATGCTTTCATTAAGGGGAGACACATTGTGGATGGCATTCTATCCTTGCATGAGGTACTGCACTATACTCATATAAAAAAGGATGTGGGAGTAATATTTAAGATTGACTTTGAGAAAGCTTATGACAAAGTCAACTGGGAGTTCCTACTGGATTGTCATGTTAAACGGGGTTTTAACTCAAAATGGTGCGGGTGGGTGGCTTAAATCCTTAGGAATGGCACGGTTAGTGTTAAGATCAATGATGAGATAGGACCCTATATCCAGAGCGCTAAGGGGGTGAGACAAGGTGACCCACATTCTCCGTTCCTTTTTAATCTTGCGGCAGAATGCCTGACTAAGATGGTCATTTCAGCCCAAAAAAATAATCTCATTAAGGGGCTAGCTTCTGGGCTGATAGAAGGAGGGGTAGGCATCCTTCAGTACGCGGACGATACTGTCCTGTGCTTTGAACATGATGTTGACAAAGCTGTCAACATCAAGCTGTTGTTGTATCTTTTTGAACTCATGTCTGGTTTAAAAATTAACTATGATAAGAGCGAAGTGTTTGTGGTGGAAGGGGATAATGACACGGACAGTATATATGCTGATCTGTTTGGCTGTCATGTGGGATCTTTACCTATGAAATATTTGGGAGTTCCAGTTACATATTCCGCTCTTAAGAACATTGAGTTGGATTCCCTGGATGTTAAAATGGTTAAGAAATTGGATGCATGGGTAGCATATGCAGCCTCCTCTGGTGCTCGGCTCACCCTGCTTGACTCCAGTTTGGATGGTATCCCATCTTACTTGATGTCGATGTTTCTTTTTAACAAAACCTTTATAGAAAAGATAAACAAACATCGCAGACGTTTCTTTTGGAGGAGGAGGAATAAGAAGCGAGCTTATCATATGGTTAAATGGGCTAGAATTTGCCGATCGAAAAATATTGGTGGCTTGGGTATAAAAGACCTTCACCAACAAAATATCAGCCTGCTTGTGAAGTGATGGTGGAAGCTGGAAACTGGTGATGGGCTATGGCAGCACATCGTCCGTGCAAGATATTTCAGAAACAAAACGGTCGCGAACATTCGCAGTCGTTTCTCTGATTCTCCCTGTTGGAAATCTATCATGAAGGTCAAAGATGTTTATATGGCCGGGAGAAAAGTCAACATTAACAAGGGGGACCTGGCAAGGGTTTGGCACGACCCATGGGTGGATAATGGTATCCTGCGAGAACGCTTCCCTGTTTTGTATGACATCTGTCAAGATCAAGACTGTACTGTTGCCTCCTTTGTAGACAATGACTAAAATCTTCCCTTCAGATGTAGGCTCTTTGGAGAGCTGGAGGAACAATGGAATTGGATGGTGTGTGAGGCTAAGAAGATGCCTCTGAATGAGAATCCTGATGCTATCTCCTGGTCCCTGAATAGTGGAGGTAGATTCACCACTAAATCTGTATATAAATGGCTGGAGAGAGATCTATCTGGCCCTAATTATAAATGGGTGTGGAAAGCGGCAATCCCGTTGAAAATAAAAATATTTCTATGGCAATTATTCCAAGATGCTGTTCTCACGCGCGATAACATGCGGCGGAGGAATTGGCCAGGAAATCCTATGTGCTCTTTTTGTACTAATGTGGAAACTGCTAACCATCTTTTTTTCGCTTGCCCTCTCGCCCGCACAGTTTGGGGGGTGCTGGGGTTGACTGTTGGGGCTTCCTGTGCTCCCAGATCAATCTGGCAAAGTCTGGCTTGGATGTACAATTTGCTTCCTGGAGGCAAAAAATTCTATATGATGATCATTGCTGCAGTGTGCTGGGGGATTTGGTGCCTTCGCAACAAAACTACTTTTGATAAGTATAATGCTCGTTCTCCGCTGGAGGCTGTCTTCACCGCTTGCTCTTTTATGTTATACTAGGCAGGGCTGCTTAAGGAGGATGACAGGAGGAAATTCCAGGATGGTGTGAAGAGGCTGGCTCATGTGGCAGCGGCACTGGCGGACAGGCCTTATGCGCGTGGCAGGCTTCTTCTGGGAGATGAAGATGGCATACAGATTGGTTAGATCATGTTAGTCTTCATCTTAGCTTGGCCTATATCCACTGGGGTTTGATGCCCGCTGGATTGCTCTTTTTGGTGTTGGTGGTCCTATCCTTTCAAGTTTAGCCTCTAGTCAGGTTAAGTCTGTAGCGAACTTTGGTTGATTGTGTCGCCAGGTTTTCGCCCCACGGCTGATAGTCCGTTACAGGGCTATCATGCAGTGGGTTTCCTGGCGATGCACCAACCCGCTCTCCCCTTTCGGTCTCCTTTGCTTGGTAGTTGGCCTTATTCGGCTCGATGCTCATTTTGCGATACTCTCCTAAAACAGTAACAGACTGATGTATTTTCGTTGATTGCAAAATTAATGGATAGGGGTGTGAGCCCGGTTGGAAAAAAAGAAAATGTTAATAATTCTTGATAGTACGCATAAGCTATACAAATGCCTGGACCTGGCACTGGCCTAAAGTAATGCAATCATGCATTCCTGTTCGGCGCGA
Organism: Triticum aestivum; assembly: GCF_018294505.1. NCBI lineage: Eukaryota > Viridiplantae > Streptophyta > Magnoliopsida > Poales > Poaceae > Triticum > Triticum aestivum. Next base: position 696,339,723 of record NC_057810.1, on the reverse strand, counting down.
CATGCCTATCACCCAGTTAAGAAAAGACACAATCATATCCAGCAAACAGAAAAACAAACCAAGATGGCCTGGACTTGGACCTAGCGAGACACGATTGATAGATAGACAGAGTAATGCTTTGCTCCGGCCAGTAGTATAACCTACGACTGAGAGTCCATGTGGACCCTTTTTCCACGGCATGCAAGTTATATGTAGGAGCAAAAATTAGTGTTTCCCTCCTGGCCGGTCCTGTCAAGCGTCAAGCCACCAAGCAAGCGGACCCGCAGACCTAGTCACAATCCATTTCCAGCGTCTACTTTCACTGCCAAAAGATAATCATGCGTGCAAAGCCCATTACTACACCTTTCGCTGTTGTTAAACTATGGTTTCGCGTCGCCGTCACCGGTCGCTGGATCGGGTCTCCCTCTCTCTTGTCCATCGTCGCAATCAGGGGAAGAGATTCCAGTTCGATGACCGACCGATCCAAGTTCGGAGAAACGTGCATGCGCGCGTGCGTGCAATGAACTAGTGTGGCGGCACGAAACGTGCCCGGACTAGTACCGCTGCCGTTCTACGGTGCGAGAGGAAGGAGTACTTGCTGCGAACGGCCCGTACAAGCAAGAGTATGACTCGCCATGTTCGTGTGCCTACTGATCTTAGCTAGACTAATGTTCCTTTCTAGAGTCAGAATGTTTCTGATCTCATTAATACGAAATGCATGCCTCGAACTAGGGCTGCAAACGAGTCGAGTTCGAGCGAGTTGGACTTGGCTCGGCTCAACTCATATTATAATTCGAGCGAGCTCAAATAGAGCGAAGCTCAAGATCGAGCTGTAGAACATGACTTGTGCTCAGCTTGTAACGATCTCGAGTCGATCTCGAGCTAGTTGCGAGCTAAATGAGACGACAATTTTTTTAAAAGTCTATGACTATTATTCCCACTAGATAAGGCACAACCTGACATAGAAAACATTAAAAAATTTATCCCAATCAAAACAATGATAATATAAATTTCGTAGAGTAACTTATTCTTTCACAACTGAAAGTCTAGTATCGACATAAGAGAACGATTCATGATATATATTCGTCACCCTGGGTGACGAATAGTTATTCTTCACCCCCCCTATTTTACCATCAATGCACCGTAATTTTACGTTTCGTAAGTTTTATCTTATTTCTGACGTAAAAAGAGACCGTAAGAAAATATATAATTGTCGTAAAGAATATTTTATGTTATGTAAAATTATAAACGTAAAAACATAGTGTAAAATACACATAAATTGTAAAATTTCTTGTCGTATGCCCTATATTTTTATTTTTTATGCCAAATTTTACATAGTGAAGAAATAAGGATATAACTATTTGAAATCCAAACATAATTTAATTATGAAATGATCGTAAGATTACCTCGGGTGAAGAACAACTTATTCTGCACCCTGTGTAATGAATAGTAACACTATATATATATGTATATATATATATATATATATATATATATATATATTTGGGAAAACAAAATATAGGCCAACAATCAGAAAAACTTGCAGCGTAGTGCATTCTGGAGATGCCAAAAACAATAGACTATTTAACACTAAGACTACTACAATTGCTCTATTTGTTTTCTTTTACTTTTTATCACTTCACCTATCACTATTAGTTGTAATCTTGTAACTAGCAAGAACAAGGGGACTGACGACCCCCTTGCCTTTGTTGGGTGCAAGCAATTATTGTGTCTTTGTGTAGGTACTCTTCACGTTCCTGGTGTGATGCCTCCCACTGCTTCGATAAACCTTGATTCTTAACTGGGGCAAATATTATCTGCTATTATACTACTTCACCCTTTCTCTTTGGGAAAATCCAACAACTCCATTGTGAGTAGCAGCTTCTAGTCTCGTTCCCCTCCAAAGTGAACCAGGAACATATTTCTTCCAAGATCCTGAAACTGAGTTTTGCGATGTAAACCCCATGTCCTCTACATACTCCGTTCTAGGGCATTGATGTTCATGGGTCTTGAGGAGCAAACTTTTGCCAAAAGAGTGACCACCTCCTTGCAACGGCTATCTTCTCCGCTGGTTCTTTAGACACGAAGCCCTGACTTCCTTCTCAGTCAACACCATCCCGCCGAGTCTAGCTGAGAGGCTTGCCGTCGCATCTGGTGTTCTGCTCATCGGCAGCGAATCCCCATCACCATGCGATCGCCGCGGCATCACATCTGATCTAGATCCGCCCTTCACCGCCGCTTTCGGAGTCGCCCCTTTTTGCTATGATGCATTAGCTTTCCTCCCATCATCCTTCTCTGCCATCTCCCCCCCTCACAAGAGAACCAAACCAAGACGGTCCGTGCATTGGGAGACGTCGTCACCAGCCCAGATCTCCACTGTATCCCGACCACCTCCGATGAGAAACCCTCACCATAGCGGCAGCTCAGAATCGCCAACCAATCGCCTCCTGTCGCCCGAATGGTTATCTCTCGACATGGACCCTCATAGCCCATTGGCTAAAAATACAATAATAATAATCTCGCAAAAAAATCATTACTTGGTGCCTTCCATCAAAGTTTGCTTCCATCACAGGCAACATCGGTCGACACGGACTTTTGGCACCATGCATCCAAATGTCGTCCGCTGATTTCGCCTGTCAGAAATGGTTGATGGTACAGCACCAGTTCCAAATGAAAACGCCACTGGCGTGACGGTACGCACCCGCTCTGCTCCAAGAAAAAAAATAGGTCGTATTTTACCATACGTCGCCCAGGGTCAGCCCATGACTCCGTCCGGGTTCACTAAAAATATCCTTTTAGACTAAAAGTATCCTTAAAATCCGATTGCTCACCTCACTGAGCACACGGGGGCAGCTAAGATTGGCAATCCATTACGCGCGGGCCAAATGTTTAATTAACCTTGATACAGTACATCAGTCGGAGTGGCCTAAACTAAACTAATGCAATCGTTCAGTGTGGCGCGAGATATCTATCACTCAGTTAAGAAAACCATTATACGTACATCCAGCAAGCGGGAAAACAAATCAGTACATATAATAAGCCCGCGACAGTGCAGGTGGACCCTTTTTCCAGGGCATGCAAGTGAGTAGGATTAGGGACGTAAAATAGTGTTTCCTTCCCCTGGCCGGTCGTGTCAAGTGTCAAGCCACCAAGCAAGCGGGTCCCGTGGAAAGGCGGACCAGTACAAGTGTCCAACTCACAAACCCATTTCGAATGGTCTACTTTATTGTTGCCAAAAGATAATTTCGTTGTTGTTTTGTTAAACTATGATTTGGTGGGGTCGCTCTCAGCAAAGCGGTTGCTCGGTCAGGTCTCTTCTCCATCGGCGCCAGGGCCCGCGGAGAAAGAAGGCGCAGAGATTCCAGGATATCCAGATGCGCCTCCAACGATCGATCGAAGTCGGTCGCCGTCCTCAGTCCTCACTTACATACTCCTTTGACGAGTAATTCGGAACGGAGGAAGTACTTCGGCTCTCGGCTCGAAGCCTGTCTCGTAATCGATCCCACGGGCACGGCCGGGAGTCGTCGTCATCGGAAACCGGCCGTAACGACGCAGCGTGCACGGTCTCTTCTTCCAAATGGGGCGTGCGGGCGTACGATCGTGCGTGCAGCGCAGGCGCAGGCGCAGCTAACGATGCCCACGACAGTGGGCTGGTCAGTCAAGCACCAAACCCCGTCACATCATTTCCGCACGTTGCCGCCGTGCTTGTGCCTGTTAATTGTGGTGACGGCACGCTTCAGTTCAGCTGGCATGTTCTCTTCGTCGCAGTTACATCAAAACGGCAAAATGGCGAAATAGCAAACCAACCTCTGGTCTGATGGTTAGGAGGATAATTATATACTCGGCCTATCAAAGTTCAAGTTCTAGACTTGATATTGATGCTTGCATTATTTTTGGATTACAGGTAATGTTCGTTTAACGATAGGAGACGTCCCGTTGACTGCAAGACGCTGATGGTGGCTTCGCAAAATTTCAAGATGCTATGTTGACTCAGTCTTTCAAAGTTGCTCATAAGATATGTGTGCATGCGTTTACAGGGTGATTGTACGTCTGTATGTTTGCGTATGTGTGGTTAAAACAGAAAAAAAAAACTTTCCAGGCAGGAAAAACAAAACTTTGCCAGTGCATGGCATGCATGCACCATGCGTGCCCGGCCACAATGCCGGACTTTCGGTTATGCGTCCGTAGGGCCAGGCAAGCCGTGGTCCTGAACCCCCCCCCCCCCCCCCCCCCACCCAGCCCCAGGTCAGGTAGGTCACGTTGCTCGCGTACGGCCAACATACTGCAACACAAGTTTGTCCCATCTTTGCCTCAAACAAAATAGCCCTTTGTCCCATCTCTACGTCCGCTTCTGTATGAGTATCTTAAATTCTTAATCTACGCTAGTAGGAAAACGACCTAATGTTCAGCTCTTTAGTCCCGATTTATAAATGACCCGACACTAATTTGATCATTAGTCCCGGTTCGAACAGCTATGCATTAGTCCCGCTTCATGCTAAACCTTTTGTATCGGTGTGGTGGAAGGCTGGCATCAGGCCCGGAGCCCACGAGACCGGGACTAAAGAGCCAACCTATAGTTCCGGTTTGTATCATAAACCAGGATAAAAGGGGTCCAACCTTTAGTCCCGATTGAAGACACAAACCGGGACTAAAGGGCAATTTTCAAACTCTACCTACCCCCATCCCCCATCGCCTTTTCTGTTTTGAAAAAGAAAAACAAAAGAAAAATGATAAAATTTTAAAAATTAAAATCCTTCGAGATGTAGTTATGTTACTACATGTAGTAGTAAGTGAAATTTAAAAACATAAATTTCGACATGTTTTGCAAAAAAGTGTTAGAAAAAAGTAAAACGACCATATCTTTTGCATACGATGTTGAAAAACGCATAATATATCAAAAAATTCAGCACGAAAATCCGCATCCGTTTTCGACGGCCCTAAACCTGTTTGCAAATTTTTAGAATTCTCAAATTCTGAAAGGAAAAAAAAGATATGCTCAAATTTCAGTTTTTAAATTTTTTTGTTAAATCTAATCAAACTACTTATTCAAGAAATTAGTATTACTAAATAATTATTTTAGCTTTTTTGAATTTTGGTCAAACTATGGTCAAACTACTTATTCAAGAAATATTAGTGTTACTAAATAATTATTGTATTTTAGGATAGTCAAATAGTGATTGCGCACAGAGGTTAGTTAAGTATAGGAACTATTGTCCCTAACGAGAAGTATGCTGCTGTCCCAATAAAAGGATAGTTGGGTAGTTTCAAACTCAAACAGTGAAACATGTGACTTCATACTTAAGCTAAACTCCTGAGGGTTAATAAGATTGACAGCTTACTATTGTCAGGAAAACAACAAGTGCTGACTTGGAAACTAGGGGGAATAGAACTCGGAAGTTAAGCGTGCTCAGGCTGGAGTAGTGAGAGTATGGGTGAACGGGCGGGAAGTTAGATGATTTGGAATGAGTGGTGTACACTTGAGTAGTTATGAGGGGTGATTAGAGACTAAATCGTCAAATAATTCAGAAAATTAAAATTTGAAAAAGAATCCTGAAGAAAACAAAAAGAAATCCTTTAGTCTCGGTTGGTGTTACCAATCAGTACTAAAGGTGCCCTAGACCACCGCGCGGGCTTGTGCCACATGGCGGGCCTTTGGCCCCGGTTCGTGTTGAACCGGGACTAAAGGGGATACCTTTAGTCCCCACCCTTTAGTGCCGGTTCAAGAACCGGAACTAAAGTTCCTTACAGACCAGTACTAAAGGTCATTTTTCTACTAGTGCTAAAACCTCGTACACGACCAATCGGCCAAGGCCAACTCACCAGCTATCTCTACTTAATTAAGCCATCTATGTCATGCAAAACCGCCCGGATTAACGCAATGCCGTGGTTGGAGACAACATTAAAATGAAAAAAAAGGCTGCTGGAGTTTTCTAAGTACAAATTGTTGTCAGTCGTTTTAAAATCTGGAACCAATTGGAGAGAGAAGGCACGCATTCATGCGTCCGTGTATAGAAAAACATGATAAATGCGTATCTCGGGTTTTCCGTTGGCTTTAATTTAATTGATTTCCTACTAAATTCACCGAGGACCTCTTTGATTCGAATGATTTCCACATAAATTTTGAAGTATTAAAATCATTAAACATATTAACTATGTTGGTTGCTTAACTCATAGAATTGAATCCTAAGTTTTTCCATTCTAAGAATTCATAGTTAGGGGTGCAGCACGGTACCCGATCCGAATTCAAAGTTGGACAATTTAGTCCTAACTGCATTGTGGTCTGCTAGCTTAATTTTCCTATTGTGCAATCAATCAACCTCAAATCTAACACATAATTGTTGATTTTCATTTGGACGAGAATAAACAAAGTCTCATATACCTCCTATGTTGTTGATTTTACGTGAAGATTTTCGCATGTACTCCCTCCGTCCGGAAATACTTGTCGAAGGAATGAATGTATCTAGACATATTATAGTTCTAGATACATCCATTTTTATCCATTTCCACGACAAGTAATTCCGGACGAAGGGAGTAGTTTTTTCTCTTCTAGCTTTCCTTTTTCTGTTTGATTGAGCTAGTTGGATGATACTTGGTTAATTTTCATCCAGATGAGAGCTAGTCACCCCCAATCTAACAATATTTAAATGGACATGGCATTTCAACCGTGTGTGTTTTCTATTCCTGGGCTTTAACAATTCCACGGATCAAAGAGACCCACCTAGTAGGATTTTACACGGTTTAAGCATACAAAGGGAGGAATTATGTCTCCAGGAGATTCCATATGGCCATAATGATTTGCTCATAAGTGTATTATTAGTAGTTGCATTATCTTATCCTAATACAAAGCATTATCTTATCATAAACCCATCAACTATCACTTAATATAGGCCAAAACCAACTCATCCACTTCCAATGTATATTATTTCATCCCTGTTGTATGCGTCCAAGCAAATGACAAATTGCCGTCTCGTCGGAGAGATCGTTCCTTTAAAAAGAGGTTGATAAGTAGCATTTTGTATGTGCAATTTGCTGTCAAACATTGTAAAAGGCGGTTCGAGAAGGCAATCATTCATGCATCGCACGAAATGCATTGAAAATCAGGATGAACTCCCTATCTTGGTTTTCTCTCTGCCTCGGATTTTAATTACTTCCTAAGTTAATCCATTGATCACAAGTGAAAAAAGGCTAGCCACAACTTTCGTTGGTGGCGTGTCATTTTTCATCAACGTCAGCACTATCTTTTTGCTGGCATCGGCATAATTGGCACGTCAGCTACACATGGTTAGTGTTGCCGTTTGTTTTTTGAACACGTCACAAGTATTTTGTCCCATCTATACTCATGTTTGGAAGATAGTGGTAGCGTCGGAATTCCATGCACGTTGTCGTTAATTAATCGGGGCTGGCGTGCCAACTTATGTTACACCGGAGATTTTTTTTTCCATTTTATCAAATGTTTTAAGTACTTAATAATGATTATACTAGTCAAAAAATAATGAACATTTAATATTATATTTTCTCATCATTATTATTAGTAACTTTATCATTTTAAGTCTTTTATTTCTTTACTACCATTTCTAATTTTGAGTCTTTTAGTATGTTAATTTTTTCATTAATCTCACTCTTTTTTTTTATTTGGGTTGTTATTATCTATGGCGTTCTGTTTTAGGCCCGCGCCAGCACTGGCCCACCTGAGTCAACTCCCCACCTTAGTAAAATACCTAGTCACCGCTCTCATTTCACCCACTACACTCCCCCTCAACAAGCCGCCACTGCCACCTCCAGACCTCGCCGCACCATCGGCAGCAAGGTTCGATCCTCTCCTTCCCCTCCCGTCGCATCTCCTTCCTCTCCACTCGCACCTCCTCTATCCGTGGATACGCCACACGGAATCCACGGGGATTGCTTTGTGTAGAAATTTAGGGGATTGCTTTGTGTAGAAATTTTAGTATCATGGATTGCTTTGTGTGATGTAGAATCCAAAGTTAGTTCCAAGGATTGATCTGTGTAAAAAAATTAGTTGTAATCCGATTGCTATTGTGTAGAATCTGATTTTAATAGTGCATTTCTTTAGTACACTTTTTTTGAGTGTCTAGAATATTAATGATTCAAGTTCAACTTATTTGGTAGTGTTGACTGAAATGTTTGGAATAAATAAGATGAACTCCTATAAATTAGATTGGCGGTGTAGAATTTATTTATTTGTGTCTCCCTCCGTGGATTTTGTTAATTTGTGTATACAATTACTAGTATGGAATTATATTTAGCATTGTAGTATCAGATTATGTTTAGTAGAAATTGATTTATTAGTGTAGAAACGATTGTTCTTAGTGTTGATGGTACAGCAGCAGTTCCAAATGAAAACACCACTGGCGTGACGGTACACACCCGCTCCGCTCCAAGGAAAAAACTTAAAATCCGATTGCTCACCTCATCGAGCATGCGGGGGCAGCTAAGATTGGCCTCGATACATCAATCGCAGTGGCCTAAACTAAACTAGTGCAATCATTCTATTTGGTGCGAGATATCTATCACTCAGTTAAGAAAACCATTATATCCAGCAAGCAGAGAAACATCTTCGCAAAAAAAAAAAAAGCAAGCAGAGAAACAAATCAGTACTAGTATAAACCTGCGACGATACAGGTGGGCCCTTTTTCCACGGCATGCAATTGAGTAGGAACGAAAAATAGTGTTTCCTTCTCCTGACCGGTCTTGTCAAGGCTCAAACCACGGCCAAATTTCGTGTTTTGACCATTTTTGCAAACAAAATCAAGATCTGACCCCCATTCGAAAAAATTCGGGATCTGACCCTTTTGCTACCGCCAGAGCCCTTGGCGGTAGGGTTAGACAGGCTACCGCCAGATACCCTGGCGGTTGGGTGTGACGGAGGAAGACGGGGGTTGTCACCGCGCGCTGACGTGGATAAGTACCTTACCGCCAGACAACCAGGCGGTAAGCTGTCTAACCCTACCGCCAGGGGATCTGGCGGTAAGGTGTGTGGCAGGATTTTGCCGTGCATGCCTTCTGTAACGAGATATGCAAGCGTCCTGGCGGTAGGTTCACTCTACCGCCAGGGCCCACGGTGGTAGGCTGTCTGACCCTACCGCCAGGGAGCCTAGCGGTAGGGTCCTGTGTTTCGTGTAAAATTTTGTAGACATAAAAAGTTTGATCACATCCAAATAGTGTGATCACAATTTCATAGAAATATGCAAGGGCCCTGAACATAAGAACCAATAGGCACAGTTCCATAGATATAAGCATAATTAGTTTTGCCATTACAGATTAAGAAACAAGTACCAAATAACATAGTTTGATCATAATTTCATAGACATAAACATAACATAGTTTGATCACAATTTCATAGACATAAACATAACATAGTTTGATCACATCCAAATAGTTTCACGAAGCCAAAATAGGTAGCAATCAAACATGACAATCATCAGCAGTCACACGCATATATAGTTTAGATGGTATCGATGACGATCATCATCTTCAAGCCTTGACGGTTGGTCTTCCTGATAGTAATAAGGATGGCCTGTCCAACATGAAGATTCTTGTCAACGAGGAAGCTCTTCCACCCATATGTACTTAAATGTGTGCGACCGTCCGTTTCCACGCCGTACGCACAAGTAGTGACGGGGCCCCTTGCGGTAAGGCGTATTCCAGCATAGCCTTCTTCATCAGCCTCGATGCCACAACTCTCAGATAGGCTCTTTGGCAATTTCTGAATAAGAAAAACATATCAATTGATAAGTATGGATTATTTAAACTATTAACAATTCCGTGGATTCTGCACTAATAACATACCATGACATGTCGATCGATCATGGTACTTGTCAGACGGGTCACGAATGGCGCCCCGATCAACTCAGCACGTGGCAGAAAGTTGTCCCATAGGTTGCACACCTCCCGTTCGCTCAGCCTCACTCTTTGAGCACAGATGGTTTCCTCAAGTGGGTCTTCATAGTCATCATCCTCATCAAGTGGTGGTGGCGGCGCCATGTTCCTTATATAAGCATTGATTGGATAAAGTTAATTAAACATCAATATTTGTTCTAATGCAAGCAAAACAAATATCTACAATATTCACACAATAAATCATCACATATGGCTATAAGAAAGACTAAACCTAGGGTTCATCTAGGTTCTAGGGTTCATCATATCAACTAGAGAGGGTTCCTCGTATGGCTATAAGAAAGACTAAACCTAGGGTTCATACATTAACCACCTACCAATTTTGCAAAACATACATCTTCACAAATTTGCAATACATTAACCATCTACGAATTTTGTTATGCCTTTATCCTCACAATCTTGCATTCAACATACAGAAAGATTTGCCCCAAAATCATATACTCCTAAACAACTAAAACATCATAAAAAAATCAACACCAAAACCTAGGTTGCACCTAGTGCCAAAAATAACTTCAAAAATAAAAAACCATTTGCGAAAACTGATTGGAGGGAATGGAGGAGCTTACCGGCCTCTTCGATTTGCCCCAAAGATCCGCGAAAATGGTGGAGGGAAGAGGGAGATCGAGGGAGGGGATCGGGATGAGGAGAGAGGCGGCGCTCGACTCTGTTCGAGTCGAGGGGAGGAGGAAGAACGGGCTGGTGCGTGGGTAGGGCCCGCCCACAGCATCACTTGCCTCTTCGGTACCTACCGCCACCACCTCGGGCGGTAGGCCACCGAACACTACCGCCTCAGACTGTGGCAGTAGGCCCTTTCCCCCGTCAGTACACGCCGACGGCCGTCAGTTGCCGTTAGAGGGCCTACCGCCACTGATGATGGCGGTAGGACGTGCAAACCTACCGCCGGCCCTCCTGGCGGTAGTCAAAAGGGTCAGATCCCGAAATAGTTTCAGACAAGGGTCAGATCTCGAATTTCTTTGTAAAAAGGGTCAAAACACGAAATTTGGCCTCAAACCACCACCGGGCAAGCAGGGGGCCCGCAGAAAGGCGGACCAGCCCAAGTGTCCAACGGAAGGTCTACTTTATTAATATTGTTAGGAAGATAACCATGCATGCACAACCCACCACTGCTTTCGCTGCTGTTAAACTACTCAGCAGAGCGGTAGCTCGATCAGATCTCTTCTCTATCGTTGCCAGGGTCCACAGAGAAAAAGGGCGCAGAGATTCGAGGATATCCAGATGCGCCCCGAACGGAATATGCCGGCTCGGTTAACATCAACGACCGAACGATCGATCGAAGTCCGTCGTCGTCCTCACGTACCTCCGCTGACGGCTCGAAGCCTGGCTCGTAACCGATCCCACGGGACGGCCGGGAGTCGTCGCCGTCGTCGTAAACCGGCCGTAACGACGCCGCATGCACGGTCTCTTCCCTCTTCCAAATGGGCGGGCGGTCGTGCGACCGTGCGTGTAGTGCAGCTAACGTGCCCGTGTAGGCTGGTCCGTCACGTCATTTCCGCACGTTGCCGCCGTGCCTGTGCCTGTTGATTGTGGTGACGGCACGCTTCAGCTGGCTGCACGTACCTGGGCGCGTACTAATACTGTTCTACGGTGTGAGAGGCACTTGCGTACGTACCTTCTGCACCAACTCCGAGGAGATCGATCTCAGTTCCAAACGAGCCGGTCTCGGCCGGCGGGCGGACCGACCTTGGAGCTGGTCTGACCCGATGACCCAGAGCCCGGGTCGTCTCCTCCACGGGTCTCTCTCCGGCCGTGCGTTTCCCCGAGCACGTCCTCTTCGTCAGAGCTCCATTACAATGCGTGCCCGGCCCCCCACAATGCGGGATTTTCCGTTCAGATGCGGACAGGCGTGCTCGTGACTGCCCAGAGGTAGGCCACGTTGCTCGCATACGGCCAACACACCCCAGCACAGTCCTTTGTCCCATGTTTGCATCTGCGTCTGTAGGAGCGAACCAACCTATGGTTGAGATGGTTAGGTGGACAGTGGTATCCGCAACCTATCAGGGTTTAAATCCTGATGCTCGCATTTTTTCTGAATTTATTTCAGGATTTCCGGTGATGCGCTTTCAGTGGGAGGAGATGTTCCCGTCGACGACGAGGCAAATCTCAAGATGATATGCCGGCTCAGTCTCTCGGAGATGCTCATAGAGATAGGGTATGCGTGTGTGCATTCATAGGGGTGAGTGTATGCGCGTGTATATGAACGCTTGTGTCTGTACTGATGCTAAAAAAACATATGCTTCTGTAGGATGAGCATCTTAATCTAATACCTCGTACACGATCAATTAGCCAAAGCCAACTCATCCACCATCCATGCCTAATTAATCACTGTCATGCAAAACCGTCAGGATTAATGCAAAACTGTGGTCGGAAACGCTATTAAGAAAAGGGAGTTGCTAGCCCTTTTCTAATACAATCTGGTGTCAAACAATTGAAAATTCGGAACCGATTGGAGAAGGCACTCGTTCATGCGTCCCATTGGAGTATAGGAAATCACGGCATGTGTATCTTTGTTTCTTCCTTGGCTCATATTTAATTCATGCCGTGCTAAATCCATTTAGGAATTAGGACCTATTTAACTCAAATGATTTTTCATGATTTTTGAAGTATCAGAACCCTTAGGAGTATTTCCACAAAACAAAAGAACCCTTAGGAATATTTTCTACATTTGATTGTTTAGTTAACAGAACTGAATCCTCTAAGATTTATTTCTATGGAATCATTCAGAGGACAAAATCAAGTGTCAACTCAAATGTTCGGTGATGCAGTCAAACAGGCTAAACACTTCTACGGCTTGAATAGACAAGTCATTCTTTCGCAAAAAAAGAAAAGAAAAAGAATAGACAAGTCATCCAAACCATGTGCTTTTTCATTCCCATGTTTTCACAGTAAGTTCTAATAAGCATGCAAATGCAGGAGATATGTCTCCAGGAGATTCCAAATGGATATAATGACTTGCAAATAAGTGGAGCATTATTAGTACTCACAGTTTCATTATCTTGACCTAATACATGCATTATCTTATCCTAACCCCATAAAGTATCAATTAATATCAGCGAAAACCAACTCATCCACTCCCCTTGTATAAATTAATACATCCTTGTTGTATGCATCCTGCAGTTGGGCCAAGCAAATGATAAACTGTGACCTGGCCGGAAAGACCTTTTCGAAAAGGTAGATCCATACTACCTTCGCTCGGGTTTATCAGTACCCTTGAATTTGGGTCAATGTTTGACATTTAATTTAACTACGAAAACTAAGTTATATACCATAAAAATAATATCGTTGATTTTTGTTTTTGAAATGCGAGTTTAAGTTTTCTGACATATAGATTATATTTTGTTACTTAAATCTACGATCAAAATTAGGCATAAAATACGAAGGTGAGCAATAACTCTTTTTAAGCTCTGAAATTGCACTACTTGCTCTAGTCTTACCGACTTAGTGCAATGTAGTCCGGTCCACTGATTGTAAACTAAAACTCTGAAGTGCATCCAATGCTCCAAGCTAAAAGTACACTATAACCGGCGCCGAGCCTAACCATCCATTGTATAGTTAAATCCGGGTGCTCACCTCATCGGACACGCGGGCGGTAGCTAGCCTATCACTTGGGTAACACGCATGGTAGATGGTACATCACCAGTTGACCGTGACAACTCACAAGAAAACACCTTTGGTGTAGTGCTATTGTGTAAACTGGGTGCTCGAAGGAAAAATCGGGTTGTATTTTGGCGTCGTCCAGGTCCACCCCAAGTCCAATCAAATAGTTTCTCCGTCACATAGTATAAGATTGTTTTTAAAAGCTATGTGATGGAGCGAGTTACTAAAATCCAGTTGCTCACCTCATCGAGCATGCGGGGCCAGCTAGCTGGGCAGCACGTTGCAGATGCAGATGTCCCTTTGGAGTTTGCTTCCACTACGGGCTCCTGAAGATGTTAACAATTCTTATCTTTTTGCGGGTGAAGATGTTAATAATTCTTGATAGTACACATAAGTTATGCAAATCCTTGGCAGTGGCCTAAAGTAACGCAATCATTCATTCGTGTTTGGTGCGAGATGTCCATCACCCAGTTAAGAAAAGACACCATCATATGATCCAGGAAATAGAAAAACAAGTCAAGATGGCCTCGGCTTGGACCTAGCCGGGGGATATAGACAGAGTAATGTATTGTTCTCACGGCCACTGTAACCTGCAACTAGTGCAGGTGGACCCTTTTTCCACGGCATGACAAGTAGGAACAAAAAAAAGGTGTTTCCTTCTGCCGGCCGGTCGTGTCAAGTGTCAAGCCATCAATCAAGAGGGGCCCTGCAGAAAGGGCGGGCCAGTCCAAGTGTCCAACTCACAAATCCATTTCCGAAGGTCTACGTTATTATTTTTTAACTATTTTAAGATAGGTCTTACCTTATTTCTTGCTAAAAGATAACCATGCATGCCCAGCCCATCACAGCTTTCGCTGTTGTTAAACTATGATTTGGTCGCTGTCACGAGGCTAAGAGCATCTTCCATATACGGTTCAAATGTAAAATACCTAACCTTTGGACCGTATGGGGGCAAAAAACGCTGATCCAACGGACGATCCATATGCAAAAAAATTAGACCGTGGCCTTCTCGTGATGTAAAATACAACACCTCACGATGCAAATATACATCACGAGATGCATCTGGTCCAAAACTAGCCGCCGCAAGCGAACGCCCAACCGCCACTTCATTTCCTTTCCCGCCCGCCCGCGCCCATCCGCCCGCCCGCGACCCTCCCGGCCGCCGCCGCCCCCCGCCGCCCAGCGCCGCCATGGCCGAAGCAGACGACCCCGCCGCCTTCTCCGCCGCCGCCGCAGCCGGTGGGCTGACCCACGTGGCCGCCGCCGCTGCCGCCGCTGCCATCTCGCCCGCAACCGCGGCCATGCCGCCGCCCCCCGCCCGCTGGCCCGGATTGGCGTCGCCCCGGCCGGTGGCCACCGCGCATGCGGTGAAGCCGGCGAAGGGACGAGGAGGCAGCGTCAAACGGCCGGCCAACCGCAGCCGCAACCCGGCCGACAGTTCTACGCGGCCGGTGAAGGTCTCAAAGGCGGCCGCGACGGCTCGGGGCGACGACTCGCAGACGATGCGGCCGGCGGCCTTCTCCAGCAGCCACACATTCATTCGTCAACCTCCCCCGCCGCCACCGCCGGCCGTCGAGGAAGATGTGGCCACACCGACGGCCACCACCTCCAGCATGTTCGACGAAATGTCGCAAAGGTATAAATTTTGCGGTTGTGCTCTCGTTTGTTGTTTCAATTTTTTTTTGTTCTTGGTTGTTTGTGCATGCAATTGTAGTGTTGATGATGAAGCTTTCATGCACGCAACAAATGTGGCAAATGATGATTACATATATGAGTTACAACAATTTCTAGGGCGATTTTTTTTGATTGAGACGATGCTCTTTTGGTAGACGAATTTGATACTATGATGGTGATGCACTTTTGATTGAAACTATGATAATGATGCACTTTATTTTCAAAATTTAGTTTCTGTTTCAATGAAAACCGCGGCTGAACAGTGGTTGGCAGTAGCCGCGCGGCCGTTTTCATATTGTTTACATCTTCATTTTGGACCATCTTTTGGAGTTGCAAATTTGGACCATCAATTTGGACTATCTGTAGGAGTTGAACTTTTTTCGGAGCTCCAAACGCATTTTTTGACGGTCCAAATTTTACATCTCCGATTTTAAACTGCCAAATTTTGGACCATCTATTGGAGATGCTCTTAGGCTGCGCTTGGTATGGGTGTAATCTAATACTCCCTCCGTCCGGAAATACTCCCTTCGTTCCTAAACATAAGTTTTCTTAGACATGTCAAATGAACTAAAACACACGGATGTATATAGACATATTTTAGATTGTAGATTCACTCCTTTTGCTCCGTATGTAGTCATTTGTTGGAATATCTAAAAAGACTTATGTTGGGGAACGGAGGCAGTACTTGTCATCAAAATGGATAAAAGAGGATGTATCTGGACGTATTTTAATTCGAGATACATCATCTTTTATCCATTTTGATGACAAGTATTTTCGGACGAAGGGAGTACACGTGTATTAAATTTCCGAGTGTAATCTACCGGCCACGAGTTCTTTCCGACTGGAAAGCAAAGCGCCTCAGGTCCAGAAACGGCCGCCGCTTTCTTTCTTCAAGGAGAAGAAAAGAAAGGCGATCGCCTCTTGCCGCCAGGGCGACTTTCTCCGCCGCCGTCCTCCGGCGGCTCCCCTCCACTGACGACCTCGGTCGTCGGTGGTGAGGGGGGTCGCCGGATCCATACGTGTGGACTGTTTTAGGCCTTAGTTTTTTAGAATTTTGGGTTGTTCATCGTCATGGCTTCGGCGATTGCGATGGCGGCGCCGACTAATAAATCTTCAAATGTTGGAAATATGCCCTAGAGGAAATAATAAATTAGTTATTATTATTATATTTCCTTGTTCATGATAATCGTTTATTATCCATGCTATAATTGTATTGATAGGAAACCCAGATACATGTGTGGGTACATAGACAACACCATGTCCCTAGTAAGCCTCTAGTTGACTAACTCGTTGATCAATAGATGGTTACGGTTTCCTGACCATGGACATTAGATGTCGTTGATAACGGGATCACATCATTAGGAGAATGATGTGATGGACAAGACCCAGTCCTAAGCCTAGCACAAAGATCATGTAGTTCGTATGCTAAAGCTTTTCTAATGTCAAGTATCATTTCCTTAGACCATGAGATTGTGCAACTCCCGGATACCGTAGGAATGCTTTGGGTGTACCAAACGTCACAACGTAACTGGGTGGCTATAAAGGTACACTACGGGTATCTCCGAAAGTGTTTGTTGGGTTGGCACGAATCGAGACTGGGATTTGTCACTCCGTGTGACGGAGAGGTATCTCTGGGCCCACTCGGTAGGACATGATCATAATGTGCACATGTGACCAAGGGGTTGATCACGGGATGATGTGTTATGGAACGAGTAAAGAGACTTGCCGGTAACGAGATTGAACAGGGTATCGGGATACCGACAATCGAATCTCGGGCAAGTACTATACCGCTAGACAAAGGGAATTGAATACGGGATTGATTGAATCCTCGACATCGTGGTTCATCCGATGATATCATCGTGGAACATGTGGGAGCCAACATGGGTATCCAGATCCCGCTGTTGGTTATTGGCCGGAGAGTTGTCTCGGTCATGTCTGCATGGTTCCCGAACCCGTAGGGTCTACACACTTAAGGTTCGATGACGCTAGAGTTGTTATGGGAATTAGTGTGCAGTTACCGAATGTTGTTCGGAGTCCCGGATAAGATCCCGGACGTCACGAGGAGTTCCAGAATGGTCCGGAGGTAAAGATTTATATATGGGAAGTCCTATTTTGGCCACCGGAAAATGTTCGGGATTTTTCGGTATTGTACCGGGAAGGTTCTAGAAGGTTCCGGAGTGGGGCCCACCTGCATGGGGGGACCTACATGAACGTGGGTAGTGGGGGCAAGGCCCCACACCCCTGGTCAAGGCGCACCAAGATCCCCCCTTAGAAGGAATAAGATCATATCCCGAAGGGATAAGATCAAGATCCCTAAAAAGGGGGGATACCAATCGGTGGGGAAGGAAATGATGTGATTTCTTTCCTCCCACCTTTGCCAACGCCCCAATGGACTTGGAGGGCAAGAAACCAGCCCCTCCACCCCTATATATAGTGGGGAGGCGCATAGGAGATTCACCCTTGCCCCTGGCGCAGCCCTCCCCCTCTCCAACTCCACCTCCTCCTCAGTAGTGCTTGGCGAAGTCCTGCCGGAGAACTGCAAGCTCCACCACCACGCCGTCGTGCTGCCGGGGCTCTCCCTCAACTTCTCCTCTCCCCTTGCTGGATCAAGAAGGAGGATACGTCCCCGGGCTGTACGTGTGTTGAACGCGGAGGCGCCGTCTGTTCGGCGTTAGATCGGATCATCCGTGATTTGAATCGCCGCGAGTACGACTCCCTCATCTGCGTTCTTGTAACGCTTCCGCATCGCGATCTTCAAGGGTATGAAGATGCACTCCCCTTCCCTCGTTGCTAGGTTACTCCATAGATTGATCTTGGTGTTGTGTAGAAAATTTTGAATTTCTGCTGCGTTCCCCAACAGTGGCATCATGAGCTAGGTCTATGCGTAGTTTCTATGCACGAGTAGAACACAAGTTGTTGTGGGCGTTGATTTTGTTCAATATGCTTACCGTTACTAGTCCAATCTTGTTTCGACGGTATTGTGGGATGAAGCGGCCCGGACCGACCTTACACGTACACTTACGTAAGACAGGTTCCACTGACTGATATGCACTTGTTGCATAAGGTGGCTAGCGGGTGCCAGTCTCTCCCACTTTAGTCGGATCGGATTCGATGAAAAGGGTCCTTATGAAGGGTAAATAGCAATTGACATATCACGTTGTGGTTTTTGCATAGGTACGAAACGTTCTTGCTAGAAACCCATAGCAGCCACGTAAAACATGCAAACAACAATTAAATGACGTCTAACTTGTTTTTGCAGGGTATGCTATGTGATGTGATATGGCCAAAAAAGAATGTGATGAATGATATGTGATGTTTGAGATTGATCACGTTCTTGTAATAGGAATCACAACTTGCATGTCGATGAGTATGACAACCGGCAGGAGCCATAGGAGTTGTCTTAATTTATTGTATGACCTGCGTGTCATTGAACAACGTCATGTAATTACTTTACTTTATTGCTAAACCGTTAGCCATAGTAGTAGAAGTAATAGTTGGAGAGACAACTTCATGGAGACACGATGATGGAGATCATGATGATGGAGATCATGGTGTCATGCCAGTGACGATGATGATCATGGAGCCCCAAAGATGGAGATCAAAAGGAGCAAAATGATATTGGCCATATCATGTCACTTTTTGATTGCATGTGATGTTTATGATGTTTATGCATCTTAGTTGCTTAGAACGACGGTAGTAAATAAGACGATCCCTCATTAAAATTTCAAGAAAGTGTTCCCCCTAACTGTGCACCGTTGCGAAAGTTTGTTGTTTCGAAGCACCACGTGATGATCGGGTGTGATAGATTCTAACGTTCACATACAACGGGTGTAAGCCAGATTTACACACGCAAAACACTTAGGTTGAATTGACGAGCCTGGCATGTACAAACATGGCCTCGAAACACAAGAGACCGAAAGGTCGAGCATGAGTCGTATGGTAGATACGATCAACATGAAGATGCTCACCGATGATGACTAGTCCGTCTCACGTGATGATCGGACACGGCCTAGTTGACTCGGATCATGTAATCACTTAGATGACTAGAGGGATGCCTATCTGAGTGGGAGTTCATTAGATGAACTTAATTATCCTGAACATAGTCAAAATTTTTTTGCAAATTATGTCATAGCTCGCGCTTTAGTTCTACTGTTTAGATATGTTCCTAGAGAAAATATAGTTGAAAGTTGATAGTAGCAATTATGCGGACTGCGTCAGTAAACTAAGGATTGTCCTCATTGTTGCGCAGAAGGCTTATGTCCTTAATGCACCGCTCGGTGTGCCGAACCTCGAACATCGTCTGTGGCTGTTGCGAACATTTGACATACACGTTTTGATAACTATGTGATAGTTCAGTAATATTAAACGGTTTAGAATTGAGGCACCGAAGACAATTTCAAAACGTCACGGAACATATGAGATGTTTCAAGGGCTGAAATTGGGATTTCAGTCTCATGCCCACGTCAAGAGGTATGAGACCTCCGACGAGTTTCTTAGCCTACAAACTAAGGGAGAAAAGCTCAATCGTTGAGCTTGTACTCAGATTGTATGGGTACAACAATCACTTGAATCGAGTGGGAGTTAATCTTCCAGATGACTTAGTGATGTTTCTCCAAAGTCATTGCACCAAGCTACTAGAGCTTCATGATGAACTATAACATATTAGGGATAGATATGATGATCCTTGAAATATTCGCGATGTTTGACACCGCGAAAGTAGAAATCAAGAAGGAGCATCAATTGTTGATGGTTAGTGAAACCACTAATTTCAATAAGGGCAAGGGCAAGAAGGGATACTTCATGAAATGTCAAATCAACTGCTGCTCTAGTGAAGAAACCCAAGGTTGAACCCAAACCCGACTCAGTGCTTCTGTAATAAAGGGAACAGCCATTGGAGCAGAATTACCCTAGATACTTGGTAGATGAGAAGGCTGGCAAGGTCGATAGAAGTATATTGGATATACATTATGTTAATGTGTACTTTACTAGTACTCCTAGTAGCACCAGGGTATTAGATACCGGTTCGGTTGCTAAGTGTTAGTAACTCGAAATAAAAGCTATGGAATAAACGAAGACTAGCTAAAGGTGAGCTGACGATATGTGTTGGAAGTGTTTCCAAGGTTGATGTGATCAAACATCGCACGCTCTCTCTACCATCGAGATTGGTGTTAAACCTAAATAATTGTTATTTGGTGTTTGCGTTGAGCATAGACATGATTGGATTATGTCTATCGCAATACGGTTATTCATTTAAGGAGAATAATGGTTACTCTGGTTATTTGAATAATACCTTCAATGGTCTTGCACCTAAAATGAATGGTTTATTGAATCTCGATCATAGTGATACACATGTTCATGCCAAAAGATATAAGATAGTAATGATAGTACCACCTACTTGTGGCACTGCCATGTAAGTCATATTGGTATAAAACGCATGAAGAAGCTCCATGTTGATGGATCTTTGGACTCACTCGTTTTTGAAAAGATTGAGACATGTGAACCACGTCTATTGGTATATACGCATGAAGAAACTCCATGCAGATGGACCGTTTGGACTCACTTGATTTTGAATCACTTGAGACATGCAAATCATACCACATGGGCAAGATGACTGAAAGCCTCGTTTTCAGTAAAATGGAACAAGAAAGCAACTTGTTGGAAGTAACACATTTTGATGTGTGCAGTCCAATGAGTGCTGAGGCACGCAGTGGATATCATTATGTTCTTACTTCACGGAAGATTTGAGTAGATACTAAGTATATTTACTTGATGAAACACAAGTCTGAATTATTGAATGGTTCAACTAATTTGAGAGTGAAGTTGAAGATCATCGTGACAAGAGGATAAAATGTCTATGATATGATCATAGAGATGAGTATCTGAGTTACGAGCTTTGGCACACAATTAAGACATTGTGGAAATTGTTTCACAATTAATACCGCCTGGAACACCATAGTGTGATGGTGTATCCGAACATCATAGTTGCACCCTATTGGATATGGTGTGTACCATGATGTCTCTTATCAAATTACCACTATCGTTCATGGGTTAGGCATTAGAGACAACCGCACTCACTTTAATAGGGCACCACGTAATTCCGTTGAGACGACACCGTTTGAACTATGGTTTGGAGAAACCTAAGTTGTGTTTCTTAAAAGTTTGGGGCTGCGACGCTTATGTGAAAAAGTTTCAGGTTGATAAGCTCGAACCCAAAGCGGATAAAATGCATCTTCGTAGGACACCCAAACAGTTGGGTATACCTCCTAATTCAGATCCGAAAGCAATACGGGTTGTTTCTTGAATCGGGTCTTTTCTCGAGAAAAAGTTTGTCTCGAAAATTGAGTGGGAGGATGGTGGAGACTTGATGAGGTTATTGAACCATCACTTCAACTAGTGTGTAGCAGGGCACAGGAAGTTGTTCCTGTGGCGCCTACACCAATTGAAGTAGAAGCTTATGATAGTGATCATGAAGTTTTGGATCAAGTCACTACCATACCTCGTAGGGTGACAAGGATGCGTACTACTTCAGAGTGGTACAGTAATCCTGTCTTGAAGGTCATGTTGCTAGACAACAATGAACCTACAAGCTATGGAGAAGCGATGGTGGGCCCATATTTCGACAAATAGTTAAAAGCCATGAAATCCGAGATAGGATCCATGTATCACAACAAAGCATGGACTTTGGTGGACTTGCCCGAGGATCGGCAAGCCATTGAGATAAATGGATCTTTAAGAAGAAGACGGACGTGGACGGTAATATCATCGTCTATGAAGCTCAACTTGTGGCAAAGAGTTTTTTCACAAGTTCAAGGAGTTGACTACGATGAGATCTTCTCATCTGTAGCGATGCTTAAGTCCGTCGGAATCATGTTAGCATTAGCTGCATTTATGAAATCTTGCAGATGGATGTCAAAACGAGTTTTCTTACCAGTCTTCGTAAGGAAAGGTTGTATGTGATACAATCAGAAAGGTTTTGTCGATCCTAAGGATGCTAAAAGGTATGCTAGCTCCAGCAATCCTTCCATGGACTGGAGTAAGCATCTCGGAGTTGGAATATACACTTTGATAAGATGATCAAAGATTTTGGGTTTATACAAAGTTTATGAGAAACTTGTATTTCCAAAGAAGTGAGTGGGAGCACTATAGAATTTCTGATGAGTATATGTTGTTGACATATTGTTGATCAGAAATGATGTAGAATTTCTGGAAAGCATATAGGGATATTTGAAAAGTGTTTTTCAATAGAAAACCTGGATTAAGCTGCTTGAACGTTGAGAATCAAGATCTATGAGGATAGATCAAAAACGCTAAATGGTACTTTCAAATGAGCACATACCTTGACATGATCTTGAAGGTGTTCAAGATGGATCAGTCAAAGAAGGAGTTCTTGCCTGAGTTGTAAGGTATGAAGTTAAGACTTAAAGCTCGACCACGGCAGAAAAGAGAGAAAGGACGAGGGTCGTCCCCTATGCTTTAGACGTAGGCTCTACAGTATGCTATGCTGTGTACCGCACCTGATGTGTGACTTGCTACATATCTGGCAAGAGGGTACAAAGGTGATCAAGGAGTGGATCACCAGATAGCGGTCAAAATTATCCTTGGAGGAATAAGGATATGTTTCTCAGTTATGGAGGTGATAAAGAGTTCGACGTAAAGAGTTGCGTCGATGCAAGCTTTAACACCTATCTGAATGACTCTGAGTAGCAAACCGGATACGTATAGTGGAGCGGCCATTTGGAATAGCTCCAAGTGGAGCGTGGAAGCAGTATTTACAATATGACCTAGAGATTTGTGAAGTACATACGGATCTGAATGTTGCAGACCCGTTGACTAAAACCTCTCTCACAAGCAAAACATAATCAAACCCCAGAACTCATTGAGTCTTAATCACATGATGATTGAACTAGTTTAGTGACACTAGTAAACTCTTTGGATGTTGGTCACATGGCGATGTGACCTATGAGTGTTAATCACATGGCGATGTGAACTAGATTATTGACTCTAGTGCAAGTGGGAGACTGTTGGAAATATTGAAGGAAATATGCCCTAGAGGCAATAATAAAGTTATTATTTATTTCCTTATTTCATGATAAATGTTTATTATTCATGCTAGAATTGTATTAACCGGAAACATGATACATGTGTGAATACATAGACAAACATATAGTCACTAGTATGCCTCTACTTGACTAGCTCATTAATCAAAGATGGTTATGTTTCCTAACCATAGACATGTGTTGTCATTTGATTAATGGGATCACATCATTAAGAGAATGATGTGATTTACATGACCCATTCTGTTAGTCTAGCACTTGATCGTTTAGTATATTGCTATTGCTTTCTTCATGACTTATACATGTTCCTGTAACTATGAGAGTATGCAACTCCCATTTACCGGAGGAACACTTTGGGTACTACCAAACGTCACAATGTAACTAGGTGATTATAAAGGAGTACTACAGGTGTCTCCGAAGGTACATGTTGAGTTGGCGTATTTCGAGATTAGGTTTTGTCACTCCGATTGTCGGAGAGGTATCTCTGGGCCCTCTCGGTAATGCACATCACTATAAGCCTTGCAAGCAATGTGACCAATGAGTTGGTTACAGGATGATGCATTACGTAACGAGTAAAGAGACTTGCCGGTAATGAGATTGAACTAGGTATTGGATACCGACGATCAAATCTCGGGCAAGTAACATACCGATGACAAAGGGAACAACGTATGTTGTTATGCGGTTTGACCGATAAAGATCTTCGTAGAATATGTAGGAACCAATATGGGCATCCAGGTTCCGCTATTGGTTATTGACCGAGAATAGTTCTAGGTCATGTCTACATAGTTCTCGAACCCGTAGGGTCCGCACGCTTAAGGTTTCGATGACAGTTATATTATGAGTTTATGAGTTTTGATGTACCGAAGGAGTTCGGAGCCCGGATGAGACCGGGGACATGACGAGGAGTCTCGAAATGGTCGAGACATAAAGATTGATATATTGGAAGCCTATGTTTGGACATCGGAAAGGTTCCGGGTGAAATCGGGATTTTACCGGAACACCGGGGGGTTACCGGAACCCTCCCGGGGGTTAATGGGCCTTAGTGGGCCATGAGGGAGAAGAGGAGGGCCGGCCAGGGCAGGCCACGTGCCCCCTCCCCCCCTAGTCCGAATAGGACAAGGAAGGGGGGGGCGCCCCCCTTTCCTCTTTCCCCTCCCCCCTTTCCTTCTCCACCAAGGCAAGAAGGGGGAGTCCTACTCCCGGTGGGAGGACTCCTCCAGGCGCACCCCAAGGGGGCCGGCCGCACCTCCCCCTCCCTCCTTTATATACGGGGGCAGGGGGGCACCCCATAACACACAAGTTGATCTATGGATCGTTCCTTAGCCGTGTGCGGTGCCCCCCTCCACCATATTCCACCTCGATCATATCGTCGCGGAGTTTACACGAAGCCCTGCGCCGGTAGAACATCATCATCGTCACCACGCCGTCGTGCTGACGGAACTCATCCCCGAAGCTTTGCTGGATCGGAGCCCGGGGATCGTCATCGAGCTGAACGTGTGCTGAACTCGGAGGTGCCGTACTTTCGGTGCTTGGATCGGTTGGATCGTGAAGACGTACGACTACATCAACCGCGTTGTGCTAACGCTTCCGCTTACGATCTACGAGGGTACGTGGACAACACTCTCCCCTCTCGTTGCTATACCATCACCATGATCTTGTGTGTACGTAGGAAATTTTTGAAATTACTACGTTCCCCAACAGTGGCATCCGAGCCTAGGTTTTATGCGTTGATGTTATATGCACGAGTAGAACACAAGTGAGTTGTGGGCGATACAAGTCATACTGCTTACCAGCATGTCATACTTTGGTTCAGCGGTATTGTGAGATGAAGTGGCCCGGACCGACATTACGCGTACGCTTACGCAAGACTGGTTTCACCGTTACGAGCACTTGTGCTTAAAGGTGGCTGGCGGGTGGCTGTCTCTCTCACTTTAGCTGAATCAAGTGTGGCTACGCCCGGTCCTTGCGAAGGTTAAAACAACACCAACTTGACGAACTATCGTTGGGGTTTTGATGCGTAGGTAAGAACGGTTCTTGCTCAGCCCGTAGCAGCCACGTAAAATTTGCAACAACAAAGTAGAGGACGTCTAACTTGTTTTTGCAGGGCATGTTGTGATGTGATATGGTCAAGACGTGATGAGATATAAGTTGTTGTATGAGATGATCATGTTTTGTTGAAGTTATCGGCAACTGGCAGAAGCCCTATGGTTGTCTCTTTGTTGCATAAGATGCAAGTGCCAAATAATTGCTTTACTTTATCGCTATGCGATAGCAATAGTTGCAAGAGCAATAGTTGGCGAGACGACCATGTGACGACACATTGATATAGATCAAGATGATGAAGATCATGGTGTCGTGCCGGTAACGATAGAGATCATGACAGTACTTTGGAGATGGAGATCAAAGGCGCAAGATGATCATGGCCATATCATGTCACATATTTTGATTGCATATGATGTTTATCTGTTATACATCTTATTCTGTTTTGTTTGACGGTAGCATTGTAAGATAATCTCTCACTAATTATCAAGAAGTGTTCTCCCTGAGTATGCACCGTTGCGAAAGTTCTTCGTGCTGAGACACCACGTGATGATCGGGTGTGATAGGCTCTACGTTCAAATACAACGGGTGCAAAACAGTTGCACACGCGGAATACTCAGGTTAAACTTGACGAGCCTAGCATATACAGATATGGCCTCGGAACACGGAGACCGAAAGGTCGAGCGTGAATCATATAGTAGATATGATCAACATAATGATGTTCACCATTGAAACTACTCCATCTCACATGATGATCGGACATGGTTTAGTTGATTTGGATCACGTGATCACTTAGACGACTAGAGAGATGTCTGTCTAAGTGGGAGTTCTTAAGTAATATGATTAATTGAACTTAAATTTATCATGAACTTATTCCTGGTAGTATTTTGCAAATTATGTTATAGATCAATAGCTCGCGTTTGTTGCTTTCATATGTTTATTTTGATATGTTCCTAGAGAAAATTGTGTTGAAAGATGTTAGTAGCAATGATGCGGATTGGATCCGTGATCTGAGGTTTATCCTCATTGCTGCACAGAAGAATTATGTCCTTAATGCACCGCTAGGTGACAGACCTATTGCAGGAGCAGATGCACACGTTATGAACGTTTGGCTAGCTCAATATGATGACTACTTGATAGTTTAGTGCACCATGCTTAACGGCTTAGAATCGGGACTTCAAAGACGTTTTGAACGTCATGGACCATATGAGATGTTTCAGGAGTTGAAGTTAATATTTTAAGAAAATACCTGAGTTGAGAGATATGAAGTCTCCAACAAGTTCTTTAGCTAAAAGATGGAGGAGAATCGCTCAACTAGTGAGCATGTGCTCAGATTGTCTGGGTACTTCAATCGCTTGAATCAAGTGGGAGTTAATCCTCCAGATAAGATAGTGATTGACAGAGTTCTCTAGTCACCATCACCAAGTTAGTAGAACTTTGTGATGAACTATAGTATGCAAGGGATGACGAAAATGATTCCCGATCTCTTCGTGATGTTGAAATCGATGAAGGTAGAAATCAAGAAAGAGCATCAAGTGTTGATGGTTGACAAGATCACTAGTTTCAAGAAAAGGGCAAAGGGAAAGAAAGGGGAACTTCAAGTAGAATGACAAGAAAGTTGTCACTCCCACGAAGAAGCCCAAAGTTGAACCAAAGCCTGAAACTGAGTGCTTACACTGCAAAGGAAATGGTCACTGGAAGCGGAAATGCCCTGAATATTTGGTGGATAAGAAGGATGGCAAAGTGAACAAGGGTATATTTGATATACAGGTTATTGATGTGTGCCTTACTAGTGTTTATAGTAGCCCCTGAGTATTTGATACTTGTTTGGTTGCTAAGATTAGTAACTCGAAACAGGAGTTACAGAATAAACAGAGACTAGTTGAAGGGGAAGTGACGATGAGTGTTGGAAGTAGTTCCAAGATTGATATGATCATCATCGCACACTCCCTATACTTTCGGGATTAGTGTTAAACCTAAATAAATGTTATTTGGTGTTTGCGTTGAGCATGAATATGATTTGATCATGTTTATTGCAATACAATTATTCATTTAAAGTCAGAGAATAATTGTTGTTCTGTTTACATGAATAAGACCTTCGATGGTCATACACCCAATGAACATAGTTTGTTGGATCTCGATCGTAGTGCTACACATATTCATAATATTGATGCCAAAAGATGAAAAGTTAATAATGATAGTGCAACTTGTTTGTGGCACTGCCGTTTGGGTCATATCGGTGTAAAGCGCATGAAGAAACTCCATAAAGATGGATTTTTGGAATCACTTGGTTATGAATCATTTGATGCTTGCGAACCGTGCCTTTTGGGCAAGATGACTAAAAACTCCGTTCTCCGGAACAATAGAACAAGCTACTGACTTATTGGAAATAATACATACCGATGTATGCGATCCAATGAGTGTTGATGCTCGTGGAAAGTATCGTTATTTTCTGACCTTCACAAGATGATTTGAGCAGATATGGGTATATCTACTTGATGAAACATAAGTCTGAAATAGTTGAAAGGTTCAAAGAATTTCAGAGTGAAGTGGAAAAATCATCGTAACAAGAAAATAAAGTTTCTGCGATCTGATCGCGGAGACGAATATTTGAGTTACGAGTTTGGTCTTCAATTAAAACAATGTGGAATAGTTTCATAGCTCACGCCACCTGGAACACCACAACATTATGGTGTGTCCGAATATCGTAACCGCACTTTATTGGATATGGTGCGATCTATGATGTCTCTTATCGGTTTACCGCTATCGTTTTGGGGTTATGCATTAGAGACATCTGCATTCACTTTAAATAGGGCACCATCAAAATCCGTTGAGACGACGCCTTATGAACTGTGGTTTGGCGAGAAACCAAAGTTGTCGTTTCTTAAAGTTTGGGGCTGCGATGCTTATGTGAAAAAGTTTTCACCTGATAAGCTCGAACCCAAATCAGAGAAGTGCATCTTCATAGAATACCCAAAGGAAACTATTGGGTACACCTTCTATCACAGATCCGAAAGCAAGATTCATTGCTAAGATGGATCCTTTCTAGAGAAGGAGTTTCTCTCGAAAGAAGTGAGTGGGAGGAAAGTAGAACTTGATAAGGTAATTGTACCTTCTCCCAAATTGGAAAGTAGTTCATCACATAAATCAGTTCCAGTGATGCCTACACCGATTAGTGAGGAAGTTAATGATAATGATCATGAAGCTTCAGATCAAGTTACTACCGAACCTCGTAGGTCTTCCAGAATAAGATCCGCACCAATAATCCCGTTCTAGAAGTCATGTTACTAGACCATGATGAACCTACGAACTATGAGGAAGCGATGATGAGCCCAGATTCCGCAAAATGGCTTGAGGCCATGAGATCTGAGATAAGATCCATGTATGAAAACAAAGTATGGACTTTGATTGACTTGCCCAATGATCAGCGAGACATTGAGATTAAATGGATCTTCAAGAGGAAGACGGACGCTGATAGTGTTACTATCTACAAAGCAAGAATTGTCGCAAAAGGTTTTCGACAAGTTCAAGGTGTTGACTACGATGAGAGTTTTTCACTCGTATCTATGCTTAAGTCTGTCTGAATCATGTTAGCAATTGCCGCATTTTATGAAATCTGGCGAATGGATAAACAAAACTGCATTCCTTAAAGGTTTTCTTAAAGAAGAGTTGTATATGATGCAACCAGAAGGTTTTGTCAATCCTAAAGGTGCTAACAAATTGTGCAAGCTCCAGCGATCCATCTATGGACTGGTGCAAGCATCTCGGAGTTGGAATATATGCTTTGATGAGTTGATCAAAGCATATGGTTTTATATAGACTTTTGAAGAAGCCTGTATTTACAAGAAAGTGAGTGGGAGCTCTGTAGCATTTCTAATATTATATGTGGATGACATATTGTTAATTGGAAATGATATGGAAATTCTGGATAGCATGAAAGGATACTTGAATAAGAGTTTTTCAAAGTAAGACCTCGGTGAAGCTGCTTACACATTGAGCATCAAGATCTATATAGATAGATCAAGACGCTTGATAAGATTTTTCAATGAGTACATACCTTGATAAATTTTTGAAATAGTTCAAAATGGAACAGCCAAAGAAGGAGTTCTTGCCTGTGTTACAAGGTGTGAAGTTGAGTAAGATTCAAGACCCGACCATTGCAGAAAATAGAATGAGAATGAAAAGTCATTCCCTATGCCTCAGTCATAGGTTCTATAAAGTATGCTATGCTGTGAACCAGGCCTATTGTATACCTTGCTCTGTGTTTGGCAAAGGAATACAATTTTGATCTAATAAGTAGATCACTGGACATGGGTCAAGAATATCCTTAGTGAGGACTAAGGAGATGTTTCTCGATTATGGAGGTGATAAAAGAGCCCGTCGTTAAAGTTACAACGATGCAAGCTTTTACACGAATCCAGATGACTCTAAGTCTCAATCTGGATACATATTGAAGGTGGGAGCAATTAGCTAGAGTAGCTCCATGCAGAGCATTGTGGACATAGAATATTTGCGAAATACATACGGCTCTGAATATGACAGACCCGTTGACTAAGCTTCTCTCACGAGCAAAACATGATCATACCTTAGTACTCTTTTGGGTGTTAATCACATAGCGATGTGAACTAGATTATTGACTCTAGTAAGCCCTTTGGGTGTTGATCACATGATGATGTGAACTATGGGTATTAATCACATGCAGATGTGAATATTGGTGTTAAATCACATAGCGATGTGAACTAGATTATTGACTCTAGTGCAAGTGGGAGACTGAAGGAAATATGCCCTAGAGGCAATAATAAAGTTATTATTTATTTCCTTATTTCATGATAAATGTTTATTATTCATGCTAGAATTGTATTAACCGGAAACATGATACATGTGTGAATACATAGACAAACATATAGTCACTAGTATGCCTCTACTTGACTAGCTCATTAATCAAAGATGGTTATGTTTCCTAACCATATACATGTGTTGTCATTTGATTAATGGGATCACATCATTAGGAGAATGATGTGATTGACATGACCCATTCCGTTAGCCTAGCACTTGATCATTTAGTATATTGCTATTGCTTTCTTCATGACTTATACATGTTCCTGTAACTATGAGATTATGCAACTCCCGTTTACCGGAGGAACACTTTGGGTACTACCAAACGTCACAACGTAACTAGGTGATTATAAAGGAGTACTACAGGTGTCTCCGGAGGTACATGTTGAGTTGGCGTATTTCGAGATTAGGTTTTGTCACTCCGATTGTCGGAGAGGTATCTCTGGGGCCTCTCGGTAATGCACATCACTATAAGCCTTGCAAGCAATGTGACCAATGAGTTGGTTACAGGATGATGCATTACGTAACGAGTAAAGAGACTTGCCGGTAACGAGATTGAACTAGGTATTGGATACCGACGATCAAATCTCGGGCAAGTAACATACCGATGACAAAGGGAACAACGTATGTTGTTATGCGGTTTGACCGATAAAGATCTTCGTATAATATGTAGGAACCAATATGGGCATCCAAGTTCCGCTATTGGTTATTGACCGAGAATAGTTCTAGGTCATGTCTACATAGTTCTCGAACCCGTAGGGTCCGCACGCTTAAGGTTTCGATGACAGTTATATTATGAGTTTATGAGTTTTGATGTACCGAAGGAGTTTGGAGTCCCGGATGAGACCGGGGACATGACGAGGAGTCTCGAAATGGTCGAGACGTAAAGATTGATATATTGGAAGCCTATGTTTGGACATCGGAAAGGTTCCGGGTGAAATCGGGATTTTACCGGAACACCGGGGGGTTACCGGAACCCTCCCGGGGGTTAATGGGCAAGTGGGCCATGAGGGAGAAGAGGAGGGCCGGCCAGGGCAGGCCGCGCGCCCCCTCCCCCCTAGTCCGAATAGGACAAGGAAGGGGGGGGGCGGCGCCCCCCTTTCCTCTTTCCCCTCCCCCCTCTCCTTCTCCACCAAGGCAAGAAGGGGGAGTCCTACTCCCGGTGGGAGTAGGACTCCTCCAGGCGCACCCCAAGGGGGCCGGCCGCACCTTCCCCTCCCTCCTTTATATACGGGGGCAGGGGGGCACCCCATAACACTCAAGTTGATCTACGGATCGTTCCTTAGCCGTGTGCGGTGCCCCCTCCACCATATTCCACCTCGGTCATATCGTCGCGGAGTTTAGACGAAGCCCTGCGCCGGTAGAACATCATCATCGTCACCACGCCGTCGTGCTGACGGAACTCATCCCCGAAGCTTTGCTGGATCAGAGCCCAGGGATCGTCATCGAGCTGAACGTGTGCTGAACTCGGAGGTGCCGTACGTTCGGTGCTTGGATCGGTTGGATCGTGAAGACGTACGACTACATCAACCGCGTTGTGCTAACGCTTCCGCTTACGATCGACGAGGGTACGTGGACAACACTCTCCCCTCTCGTTGCTATGCCATCACCATGATCTTGCGTGTACGTAGGAAATTTTTGAAATTACTACGTTCCCCAACAAATATGCCCTAGAGGCAATAATAAATTAGTTATTATTATTATATTTCCTTGTTCATGATAACCGTTTATTATCCATGCTATAATTGTATTGATAGGAAACCCAGATACATGTGTGGGTACATAGACAACACCATGTCCCTAGCAAGCCTTTAGTTGACTAGCTCGTTGATCAATAGATGGTTATGGTTTCCTGACCATGGACATTGGATGTCGTTGATAACGGGATCACATCATTAGGAGAATGATGTGATGAACAAGACCCAATCCTAAGCCTAGCACAAAGATCGTGTACTTCGTATGGTAAAGCTTTTCTAATGTCAAGTATCATTTCCTTAGACCATGAGATTGTGCAACTCCCGGATACCATAGAAATGCTTTGGGTGTACCAAACGTTACAACGTAACTGGGTGGCTATAAAGGTACACTACGGGTATCTCCGAAAGTGTCTGTTGGGTTGGTACGAATCGAGACTGGGATTTGTCACTCCGTGTGATGGAGAGGTATCTCTGGGCCCACTCGGTAGGACATCAACATAATGTGCACAATGTGACCAAGGGGTTGATCACGGGATAATGTGTTATGGAACGAGTAAAGAGACTTGCCGGTAACGAGATTGAACAAGGTATCGGGATACCGACGATCGAATCCCGGGCAAGTACTATACCGCTAGACAAAGGGAATTGAATACGTGATTGATTGAATCCTCGACATCGTGGTTCATCCGATGAGATCATCGTGGAACATGTGGGAGCCAACATGGATATCCAAATCCCGCTGTTGGTTATTGGCCGGAGAGTTGTCTCGGTCATGGCTGCATGGTTCACGAACCCGTAGGGTCTACACACTTAAGGTTCGGTGACACTAGAGTTGTTATGGGAATTAGTGTGCAGTTACCGAATGTTGTTCGGAGTCCCGGATGAGATCCCGGACGTCACAAGGAGTTCCGGAATGGTCCGGAGGTAAAGATTTATATATGGGAATTCCTATTTTGACCACCGGAAAATGTTCGGGATTTTTCGGTATTGTACCGGGAAGGTTCTAGAAGGTTCCGGAGTGGGGCCCACCTGCATGAGGGGACCTACATGAACGTGGGTAGTGGGGGAAAGGCCCCACACCCCTGGTCAAGGCGCACCAAGACCCCCCTTAGAAGGAATAAGATCATATCCCGAAGGGATAAGATCAAGATCCCTAAAAAGGGGGATACCAATCGGTGGGGAAGGAAATGATGTGATTTCTTTCCTTCCACCTTTGCCAACGCCCCAATAGACTTGGAGGGCAAGAAACCAGCCCCCTCCACTCCTATATATAGTGGGGAGGCGCATGGGAGCTTCACCCTTGCCCCTGGCGCAGCCCTCCCCCTCTCCAACTCCACCTCCTCCTCAGTAGTGCTTGGCGAAGCCCTGCCGGAGAACTGCAAGCTCCACCACCACGCAGTCGTGCTGCCGGAGCTCTCCCTCAACTTCTCCTCTCCCCTTGCTGGATCAAGAAGGAGGAGACGTCCCGGGGCTGTACGTGTGTTGAACGCGGAGGCGCCGCCTGTTCGACGTTAGATCGGATCTTCCGCGATTTGAATCGCCGCGAGTACGACTCCCTCATCCGCGTTCTTGTAACGCTTCCGCATCACGATCTTCAAGGGTATGAAGATGCACTCCCCTTCCCTCGTTGCTAGGTTACTCCATAGATTGATCTTGGTGTTGCGTAGAAAATTTTGAATTTCTGCTACGTTCCCCAACATCAGATCCTTCCCCAATGAGACGATCCGCTTTTGGGGTGAATTTGGAAACCAGACTGTTCAAGCAAGGATGGTGTGGCGGCGGCGGCATCCTCGTGGTGGACCTGTGTCCTCGGGCTTTGCTGTTGCGACGACGTTTGCTCCAGCGCCGGCGTGGAGCTTGGGAGATAGTCCAGGAGCGGATGCAGATTGTGGTCTGCGTCGACGGCATCTGGAAGATGGTGGATCTGGGTTCGTGGGTCGTGGCATGCAGGTATGATTTCCTCCTCCAACGTCTTAGTTGGGCGGGGGTGCCAGATCTGGAGTTCGATGGTGTGTCTGGGGTGTTGCCCCGGTCTTATTCGTTAAACGGCAATGGCTTCGCTTTTATTGGCGAGCCACCTTGGAGGTCCGCAAAGCTGCATATCAGCGATGGAGCTGCGTCGAGCTCGGGTGTGGAGATGATTCGTCATTTTCTCCTTTGGTGTCTGCTATGGTGGTGCCAGAGGCAGGTGACGGGGGTTGGTGTCAAGCTCAGAGGATTCTTCAGTCTTGTTTGTAATTTTACTTCCTGTGTGTAAAAGCTAGCGTTCTGCTATCTTTTCAGTTTTGTCGGCTCGGTATGTACGTGACTTGTATTATGGTCGTTATGATATAAATGAGACACGTATTACCATGCAAAAAAAGTCCAGAGATGAAGAGCGGGTCAGAGATACGAGGATATGCATATGCGCGCCCGAACAGCGCGCTCAACGACCCAACGATCGATCGTTAAACGACCGCGCGGTCTCTTCGTTCCAAATGGGCGTTCCAAATTGGCTCCGGCCCGGCCGTGTGGGGTGGTCAGTCAAGCAAGCACCAAACCGGCGACGTCACGTCATTTCCGCACGTTGTCGCTGTGTCTGTGCCTGTTTGTGGTGACGGCACGCTTCGGCTGGCACGTACCTGGACGCGTACTACAACTGTTCCACGGTGCGTGCGAGAGACACTTGCGTACGTACGTTCTCCAGTTCTCCACGTACTTGCAACGAGAGTCCGTACGTTGAACGTTGCATGCATGAATTCCACAGAGATCGAGCTCCGTTCCAAACGATGACCGGCCTTGCAGCTGGCCTGACCCGATGACCGAGGGGGAGCCGGGGTCTCGCCTCTCTCCGGCCGTGCGCTCCCCCGAGGGGCACGTCCTCTTCGTCACGTCAAATCTCCATCAAAATGGCGAAATCAGAAGAAAAAGAAAACATCTTTGCAGGGAAGAAAAGGAGAACCTTGCCAGTTGCCACTGCACGGCATGCATGCATGCACCATGCGTGTCCGGCCCCCACAATCCGGGACTTGCGGTTCAGACGCGGCCGGTGGGCCAGGCCCCAGGTTGGCCACGACGTTGCTCGCAACGGCGGCGGACCCAACCACAGACGTTTGTCACATCTTTGCATCTGCTTCTGCATGAGTATCTTAATCGACAACCTCGTACGATCGATTGGCCAAGGCCAACCCACCCAGTATCATCACCTAATTAATTCGTCCCTGTCATGCAAAACCGCCCGGATTATCGTGAAACTGTGGTCGGAGACAGCATTAGAAAAAGGGCTGCTGCCAGAGTTTTCTAAATACGAATTGCTGTCAAACGTTTAAAAAGTCGGACCAATTGGAGGGACATGGCACTCGTTCACGCGTCCACTTGTGTAGAAAAAGCATGGAATGCGTATCTTGGGTTTTCCGTTGGCTTGAATTAAATTGATTTCTTAGTAAATTCACCAGGACCTCTTTGATTCAAACGGTTTTCACTGATTTTTTTTCTTGGAGTATTAGAATCACTAGGTTGATTATTTAATTCATATAACTGAAATTTACATGATTCTTTTCCTAGGAAGGAATCATTTGTAATACATTCTACACGATCTAGCATCAACCCGAAGGTTTTAAAAAAATTCTTTGTTTTTGCATGAAATCTATTGTAAGAATGAACTGTGGATGGAGCTCTTTACCCCCTCTCCTCTTATACTCCTCTTTTAATATACGATACGAGTGTGTGTATTTAATTTTTTATATTAACCTTTGTATTAGCTTTAGTATAAAGTTGCACTACCGTGGATGGAGCTCTTTACCCCCTCTCTCTTTTAGTATATGATACGAGTGTGCGTATTCTAGAAAAAAATGTATTAACTTTAGTATACTCTCTTCATCCCGAAATAAATGCCTGACCTTTGTATTAACTTCAGTATAAAGTTGGACTACCGTTAAGACTCACAAATTAGTGTTTCCTTGTGCCGGCCGG
Source organism: Triticum aestivum (assembly GCF_018294505.1). Classification (NCBI taxonomy): domain Eukaryota; kingdom Viridiplantae; phylum Streptophyta; class Magnoliopsida; order Poales; family Poaceae; genus Triticum; species Triticum aestivum. The sequence goes on along the minus strand of NC_057810.1, from coordinate 696,303,962 downwards.
TCCTGTCAACTTCGAAGTGTGAAGCCACCAAGCAAGCGGGGCCTGCAGAAAGCGCGGACCAGTCCAAGTGTCCGACTCACAAATCCATTTCGGAAGGTCTACCCTTTTGGTCTTTAGAAGATAGGTCTACGTTATTGGTAAAAGATAATCATGCATGCCTTTCGCTGTTGTTAAACTACAGTACGACTTGCCGTCGCTCTCAGCCGCTCGACTAGGCGTAGAGATTCCAGGATATCCAGATGAGCCCCGAGCAGAATACACCGGTGCGATGCGCTCAACGAACGACCGATCGAAGCCGGTCGTCGGGTCGTCGCTACGTACCTACCTAGAGTTCCGAGAAGCGCGCATGCATGAGCCGGGTTCCGACGCCGCACGGTCTCTTCCAAATGGGCGTGCAGTCCAGCTAGCATGCATGCACATACGAATGCGAAACCGGCGACGCCGTTCCCGCACGTTGTTGCTGTGCCGAATTGTTGACTCCCTCTGTAAACCTTATAAAGACGTTTTAGATCACTAAAATGCGAGAGGTACTCGCGTATGTCACGACGGAGCCGAATTCTCAAGCCGGTCAATACCGAAGCTGTTCTAGTCTTGACGGGCGGCTGGACGTGTACATAGCAGCTGGCCGGATCGTGTGCACGTTGCTAGCTAGAGCCGGAAATTTCTTTCCTGTGGTCTCCGGCCGTGCGTTTCCCCGAGTGGCTAGGTACCCCTTCGTGACAGCTCGGTCGATGTGAGCACGTACTACCGTTCCCTTTTGATGTGCTTGTACATCTAGAGATTGGAAGTGGAACAAGTGATATCACCTTAGGGTTCAATTCTTGTCTTATACGGTAATGGTATCATCTTTGGGTTCAATTTTACTGACATTTTTAGTTGCGACGCGAGATCAAACAGTGGCAGCCTTAGAAGGCAGTGGCGGAGCCAGGATTCGAGTATAGGGGGAGCCGAGTATGTATATTGATCGAATCTCGTTGATAATTACTAGTTGCTTTTACTAAAATTGTTGATCGTTGGGGGGGGAGGGGGCAGGCCCCTGCTCGTCCCCCCCCCCTCCCCCCCGGCTCCGCCCCTGTTAGAAGGACAACATCCCTTCCCTGAAGAAGTTGCATGCTGTTACGAAGAAATTGCCATGCGTCTTTAAACACATTCGTAAATGTCACCACCTCCGGTGAACGTTCACTGCCTATTGGCTTCGTTTTATAAGGTGTTTCTTTTTTGAGAGATCATTTTATAAGGAGAACGGCGTTTCGGTGCACACCCGGTCAAAAAAAAATCGTAAAAAATTCAAAAAATTCCAAAAAAATATTTGGGTGGTAGACAATTTGATGCGCGAGGTGCGCTCCAATTTTCAAAACATTTGGACTTCTGTGCAGCTCTCAGCAAAAAAGACAACCTCCGATTTGTCTTTTTTGCTGAGAGCTGCACAGAAGTTCAAATGTTTTGAAAATTGGAGCGTACCTCACGCATCAAATTGTCCACCACCCAAATTTTTTTAGAATTTTTTTGAATTTTTCTAATATTTATTTTGATTTTTTTCGTGAGCGCAGGTGCAGATGAGCTCGGGCTCAGATTCGAATTTTCCTTTTATAAGGGGTTTGACAGGAATGAATAACGATAACGCGTCACCATTAACAAAAGTGGACAAGCAAAAGAAACGGACATACATACATGAAGCAAACTTGAAGAAGCATTTATGGAAAAGGAGCTTGAAGAAGCATGCACGCTTCGAATCTCCAGCTTTCGATTGTTGGTTAATTAACTTGAAGAAGCATGCACGCTGCCTCTATCTCCAACATCTGCTTTGATTTAGGCTGGGCCACAGGCCATGCGTGCACATGTGTTGGTTTTTTTTTTTTTTGAGGTGCGTGCACATGTGTTGTTGGCTTGCCGGAGTACACCATTTAGTTTAGGTGTTTGGCGGTTAAAAGAAACACAAAAACGTTGTAGAAAAGACCTGGCCAGTTGCGTGTCATGCACCATGCATGCGTGTCCGGCCCCCACCATGCTGGAATTCAGATGCGGACATGCATACTGCCAGGCGTGCCCGCGGCGTACCCAACTATACAGACTTTGTCCCATCCCATGTTTGCATCTGCATCTGCATGAGTATCTTATCTTAAATCTAAAACCTAGTTTTCCACGATCGATTGGCCAAAGCAAACTGCCTAATTAATTCATCCCTGTCATGCAAAACCGGCCGAAACGCAAAACTGTGGTCGGAGACACCATTAGAAAAGGGCTGCTGGCATTTTTTTAATACGGGATATACTCATCCTTATGAACGCGCACACACACCATACCCTATACCTGGCCATGGGAAGCCCGGCCCGGCCCGACGCTGCCCTCGGGCCGGGCTCGGGCCTTGATATTTAGCCTGAAGGCCGGGCCCGGGCTCGTCGTTTTCGCGTTTTTCTGAAGGTCGGGCCGGGCCGGCCCAGAGCCCGACGGGCTTTTACATGTTCGGGCTGGGCTCGGGCCCAGAAAACAGGCCCGATGGCCGGGCCGGCCCGGGCCCGGGCCTGTTTTTTTTTTTGCGTCGGGCTTGGCTAGGCCCGGCCCGAGGTATGGCCAGGTATACCGTACCCCAATGAGCAGCTTCGAGAGACTGAACCGACATATCATCTTGAGATTTACGAAGTCGTCGTAGGCGCCTTGTCGTCGACGAGAACGTTTCCTCCCATTGAAAGCACATCATCGGAAATCCTGAAATATATCCAGAAATAATGCGAGCACCGGAATTTGAGCCCTTGTGGACTGAGATACCACTGTCTCTCTAACCATCCGACCACTGGTTTTCGCAGCTACTAGCATTCTTAATAAGTACAATCGGTTGTCAAACATTTTATGAGGCGGAGCCAATTGGAGAAGGCACTCATTCATGCGTCCCTTTATAGAAAATCATGATATGCGTATCTTGGGTCTTTCCTTGGCTTGAATTCAATTGGTTTCATAGTTAATTCAACGAAGATCTCTTTGATTCAAGGATTTTCACATAATTTTCGAAGTATCAGAATCCTTAAGGATATTAACTATGTTGGTTGTTTAGTTCGTATAATCAAATCCTATACTTTTTGTCTTTCTAAGGATTCATGTCTAAAGCTGCGGAGCGGCGCCCGATCCGGCCCGCTTCATATTCAAACTTGGACAATTTAGTTCTAATTAAGTTGTGATGTGTTAGCTTAATTTAGGGTCTGTTTGGTTTCAATAAGTCACCTGAAGTCACTGGTTTTAAGTCACCTGACTTATAAGTCACCAGACACACCTTCCCACACCAATGAACATCATGCGGGTGGTGAGACCCACACAAAAGGGGGTGATTATAAGTTTTAAGTTGGGGTGGAGCAACTTATGACTTATAAGTTGGGGTGACTTATAAGTTGGGTCTGTTTGGCAAAATAAGTCTTTTTTTTTACTTTTTGATTTATAAGTTGGTGACTTATTTGAAATCAAACAGACCTTTATATTGCCATTCACTTATGCAGACCTATGTGGGACGGCGCCCTGCACCCCTATTGATCATAGCACATTTCATAGGAAGGCTAGCATCAGGTTAAACATTTTGAAAAGCAAATTCCTTATTTTCTCCCTGATGCAATCAATTCATCTAGACGAGAATAAACAAAATCTCATGTAACTTCTACGTCGTTGATTTTGCTGGGAGATTCATGCAGGTAGTTTTTTTTTTCTGTTTAATTGAGTTAGTTGGATGATACTCCCTCCGTAAATTAATATAAGAGCGTTTAGATCACTAAAATAGTGATCTAAACACTCTTATATTAGTTTACAGATGGAGTACTTGGTTAATTTTCATCTACGTGAGAGCTAGCCACACCCAACTTAATAGGATTTGAATGGACATGTCATTCCAGTCGTGTTTTTCTTCTATTCCCGCGTTTTAACAATTCCGTTGATCAAATAGACCCTCCTTAGTAGGATTTTATAGGGTTTAAGCATGCAAACAGAGGAAACATGTCCCCAGGAGATTCCAAATGGCCATAATGACTTTCCAATAAGTAGTTGCATTATCTTATGCTAAACCCATCAACTATCAATTAATATAGGCCAAAACCAACTCATCCCCTCCCCTTGTATGATTACTTCATCCCTTGTTGTACGCATCCTGCAGCCCACCCAAGCAGATGAAAACCTGTTGTCTGGTCGGAGAGACCTTTTTTCCTATTAAAAAAGGTTGATCAGCACCATTTTGTATGTGCAATTTGATGTCAAATATTAAAAATGGCGGTTAGAGAAGGCAATCATTCATCCGTCGCTCGAAATGCATTGAAAATCATGATGAAATGCGTATCTTGGTCTTCTCTCCTCCTCGGGTTTTATTTATTTCCTAAGTTAATCCATTGATAAACTATTTGCAGTACTACCTTCGTCCGGGTTTATTGGTACTTATTGTATTTTGTGCCCAATTTTGATCATAGATTAAACTAATAAAATGTTCACGCATATCACCATACATTATATTTTTAAAAACTATGTTCAAATACGAATTCAATGAGATAATTTTTTTTGACATGCATTAACATTTTGTTAGTTAAATATTTAGTCAAAATTTGGCACAAACTATGAAGGGACCTATAAACCAGAACGGAGGTAGTAACTAATAACGCTCGCCCCACATTAGCAGCAGTACTAGGATTTTTGAGGATTTATTTAAGCATGCAAATGTGGGAAGGAAAAAAAAATTGTCTCCAGCGGATTCCAAATGACTAGCGGCCAAAACAGAGGAGCGAGCAGAATATTCGCACTCGCCTCCGCCTCGCTGGCTCCCCCCGCCCCCTCCCCTCTCGCATTTATAACCGCCCTCGCCGCCGGGGGGACGGAGACCAGCACCGCACACCACAACCGCCCGCCCCAACGACATCGGAGACGGACCAGACCATGGTTTACGGCGGAGAGGAGGCGCTGAGGCGGCAGTACTCCATCGGCGACGAGATCGGGCACGGCCGCTTCGGCACGGTCCGCCGCTGCCACTCCAACGCCACGGGGGAGGCGCTGGCGTTGAAGACCACACCCAAGGCGCCGCTGCGGGACGCGCTCGACCTGGCCCTCGCGGAGCAGGAGCCCAAGCTGCACCTCCTCGCCTCCTCCCCGCCCTGCAGCCCGCACCTGGTCGCGCTCCACGCGGCCTTCGACGACGCCGACGCCGTCCACCTCGTCGTCGACCTCTGCACCGGCGGGGACCTCCTCTCCCTCCTCTCCGCCCGCGGCGGCCGCCTCCCCGAGCGCGAGGCGGCCGGGCTGGCCGTGCAGCTGGCGTCCGCGCTCGCCGCCTGCCACCGCCGCGGGGTCGCGCACCGCGACGTCAAGCCCGACAACCTCCTCTTCGACGCCGCCACGGGCGCGCTCAAGCTCGCCGACTTCGGCTCCGCGGAGTGGTTCGGGGACGGGCGCCGCATGTCCGGGATCGTCGGCACGCCCTACTATGTCGCCCCCGAGGTGGTGGCCGGCAGGGAGTACGGCGAGAAGGTGGACGTGTGGAGCGCCGGGGTGGTGCTCTACATGATGCTCTCGGGGGCCGTGCCCTTCTACGGCGCCGGCGCCCCGGAGATCTTCGAGGCCGTGCTCCGCGGCAACGTCCGCTTCCCGCCGCGCGCCTTCGCCGGCGTCTCCCCCGAGGCCAAGGACCTGATGCGCCGCATGCTCTGCAAGGACGTCTCCCGCAGGTTCTCCGCCGAACAAGTCCTGAGTAAGCGGCGACCCCCGACAGATCCACTGATACGAAAACGCTCGCCGTCCTTGGAGTTCCTCGCTGACGTTTCTGGATTGGGTGGTGATTTCCGCAGGGCATCCGTGGATCGCGAGCTGCGGCGGGGATGCGGTGGCGGGCTGAAGAAATGGATGGACCGACATGCGGCACGGACTCCATCCACCTGTAGATAGAAGATGTTCTCCACGGACGACGACGGCTCCGCTCTGTTTCTCCGGCAAATCGGCGGTGGACAGAAGCACCGGTGGCACCAGAGTTGAGTTCAGTAAGTAGATCCTTTAGGTCTAGCGACGGGTCTCTGGTGAAGCTGGAATTGCAGGAGCTTTCACCGGAGTTAGCCTGAATGTGTGTTTGTTCGTCGTGTTTGTTCTCTGAATCTCTGTAGCAGTCCTTGTACATACAGTCTTGTTCAGTTCTAGCTGAAGAAGAGAGAGGGTTTAGTAGTACTACTTAGTAGGCAGGCTTGTTCAGAAGAATGAAAATGGAGCAAAAATATGTGCATGTCTCTGTACAAATTCACTGCGTGCTGCTTCAGTTCAACTCGCCGTCAATCTTCTGTTCTCCCCCAACACTCTTACAAATGGACACCAGCTAACCAACACAGAGTGCTCTGCAAGTCTGCATGGTGCGATGTCATGTGTGCGCATAGGGCTGGAGATTTGGTGACTGTCTTTGCTGTCCGACGATGCGTGCTGACAATGAATGAATAGGATACGCTTTTGATTCAGATACCAGCAGCAGAGCAGCTGCAACTTGCAAAGTCCTGCATGCATGTATGTATGTATCCCGTGGGATGTTGGTTCTCAACTTTTGTCTGCAAGTTGTGGGTTCTTAATCACCATTAACCAGTCGCGTTATCTAACTGAAAGCACTTTTACTGCCGAAAATGAAGAACCGAAAACGCTCTACTGCCTAACTGAAAACACTTTTGCTTCCGAAATTTTATCTTGAGTTGCTTTAACTTCGGAAACTGAAAGGCTCAAAACGCTTCCTCTGATGACATTCGTTTCACCGCACCACTTGCTCGCTGTTTTTTTTTTTTTTTTTTTTGAGGATCCTTGCTCCTCGCTGATCTTCACGGGCATGCACATGATGCGCGTCCTTGGCCGTCCGATCCCGCGATCTGCTAACGAAGCAACGCCCAACGCCGAGAGAGATTGGTCACGTTCTGCTCCCTGCTCGCCAAGCAACCGCCCTCCCTCCGTCCTGTGCTCTCCCGTGAGGTGAGTGACTGCTCCGGATTCCTGTGCGCAGCGTCTAGTCATGCCCATGTCCATGCCCAAGTTGCATCTGCTGACTGCTGAGCACTTTGAAACCATGCAGATTGTTAGACTGTATTTATATATGTATATTGTAACGTTGTATACCACCTTATTATATATATATGTGATAGGCCATCCCTAGAGGATTGTGCCGGTTCCCCCAAAGCCTATTGTCTTACATGGTATCACGCTAGGTTACGTCCGCTTCCGCCTAAAAACCCTAAACCGCCGCCGCCGCCACCGCCGCCGCCGCCGCCACCGCCGCCGCCGTCGCCCGACTGCTATGACGTCCGCCGCTGCGTCCGGCTCCACCGCCACCGGTTTTCTGCCGGCCTCCCTCGCAGCACTTCTCTCGAGGCCGCTGGATGCCGCCTCCCTTCAGGCGCCGATCGGGACACGGAGCGTCGGCTCCCTCTTCGCGCTCCCGCCGGCTGCTACTTCGCCCGGGCAGGCGCTTGTGGCCCACACCGCCGCCGCCCCGTCAACCGCGGCTGTCGCGCCCTCGGCCACTGCGCCGCTGGTGGCGGAGGACGTCGCGCTGGCAGGCTTCGCGGCGCCAACCGCGGCCATCGCGCCCTCTGTCACCGCGCCGGCTGCCCCTCCGACTGTCTCCACGGTGTTCTCACCTCAGCCAGTCTCCTCGATGGGATCGCAGCCGCCGCCGCCGCCGTTTCACTTCGGCCATCTCATCACCATCAAGTTGTCGTCGGACAATTACATCTTCTGGCGCGCGCAGGTTCTTCCGCTTCTTGGGAGTCACTACCTGCTTGGCTATGTCGACGGCTCTCTCCCTTGCCCTCCTGCGCTGGTTGACAGCGTGCATGGTCCGGTCTATAATCCGGCTCACCGTGTCTGGACAGGGCAGGATCAGGCGAACCTCTCCTCCATCCAGGGGTCGCTCTCTCCGGCTGTTGCTGGGCTTGTTGTCTTCGCCAAGACGTCCCACGAGGCATGGACTATTCTTGAGCGCTCGTTTGCGGCACAGTCGCAGGCTCGTGTATCTGGGCTCCGTCGCCAACTTGGGGAGTGTCAGAAGCTTGACTCCACCGCCACTGAGTTCTACAACAAAGTCAAGAGTCTCGCCGACACGCTGGCCTCCATTGGACAGCCCCTCACCGACTCCGAGTTCAACTCGTTTATTGTCAATGGTCTTGATGAGGAGTATGACGCCCTAGTCGAGATCATCAATGAGAGGGGCAACTCCACGCCCATGCCAGCACACGAGGTCTTTTCACGCCTCCTACTTACTGAGCAACGAGTAGAGACGCGCCGATCCAGGGGCAACGGCGCCCTCTCGGCAAACGCCGCCACCAAGGGTGGTCGCTCCTCTGCTTCATCCAGGGCTCCTTCGGGGCAGTCACCACCACCCGCCTCGGCCCCTCCTCCTACTGCGACGCTACCAGGGGCTGGCGGTCCACGTGTGTGCCAGCTTTGTGGTCGCGATGGGCACTGGGCCTCGAAGTGTCACAAGCGCTTCCAGCGGGGTTTTCTTGGTCTTGGCAATGACGGGAAGGATACACGCAACTTTGCTCGTCAGGTCGCCATGGCTGATCGTCCGCCGCCGCAGAAGCCACAGGGACACACTCAGTCCTACTCCATTGATCCCCACTGGTACATGGACTCTGGGGCGACAGAGCACCTGACCAGTGAGATGGGGAAGCTTCACACTCGTGAACCCTACCATGGCTCCGACAAGATCCACACCGCCAATGGAGCAGGTATGCACATCTCTCATATTGGTCAAGCATCACTTCTCACTAGACATGCCAATAGGAGTCTTCAACTTCGCAATGTTCTTCGAGTTCCATCTGTGACACGTAATCTTCTTTCAGTTCCTAAACTCACTCGTGATAATAATGTGCTTTGTGAATTTCATCCTTTTGATCTTTTTATTAAGGATCGGGGCACGAGGGACATTCTTCTTAGTGGGCGGCTCTGCCAAGGTCTCTATCGTCTGGAGCATCCTGGCGTCGCTCGCGTCTTCAGTGGAGTTCGGGTATCTCCGTCACAGTGGCATGCTCGTCTTGGTCACCCGGCCACACCTATTGTCCGACATGTTTTGCGTCGTCATGAGCTTCCTAGTGTGTCTAGTAATAAAGATGTAGCAGTGTGTGATGCTTGTCAGCAGGGGAAGAGTCATCAACTTCCTTTTTCGGAGTCCAGTCGTGAGGTGAAACATCCTTTAGAATTTGTGTTTTCAGATGTATGGGGTCCTGCTCAGACTTCTGTTAGTGGTCATAATTATTATATCAGTTTTGTTGATGCTTACAGCCGCTTTACCTGGCTTTATCTTATCAAACGTAAATCTGATGTGTTTGACATTTTTGTTCAGTTCCAAAAACATGTTGAACGTCTTCTCAAGCACAAAATTGTTCATGTTCAGTCGGACTGGGGTGGCGAGTATCGCAACCTCAACTCCTTCTTTCAGTCGCTTGGGATCACTCACCGTTTAGCATGTCCACATACACATCAGCAGAATGGTTTAGTAGAACGTAAGCATCGTCACATTGTTGAAGCTGGTCTGACTCTTTTGGCCCATGCATCTGTTCCGTTTCGTTTTTGGAGTGATGCTTTCACCACTGCATGTTTTCTCATCAATCGTACTCCCACTCGTGTTTTGAATATGAAGACTCCCATTGAAGTTCTCCTTAATGAACAACCGGACTACACCTTTCTCAAGGTGTTTGGGTGTGCTTGCTGGCCCCATCTCCGTCCATATAACAAGCGTAAGCTCGAGTTTCGTTCCAAGAAGTGTGTTTTTCTTGGTTATAGCTCTCTTCATAAAGGATACAAATGTCTTCATGTTCCCACTAATCGTGTCTACATCTCTCGGGATGTTGTGTTTGATGAGCATGTTTTTCCCTTTGCCAACCTCCTTGTGTCCACTACCGAGCCACCTGTCATGCATTCATCCTCTGTTGCTTATGACCAATTTGATGATGTTGCATATTCTCCTCTATTGTTGCCTAACCATGGTGCAGGCACTGGTCGTGGGGCTCGTTTGGAGATTCTGGAAGTGCCATCTTCCTCTTCGTCGCCATCGCCTTCATCCTCGGCACCTTCTGTTGTGCATAAGGAGCACATGGCGCCCCTGCATGGCCTCGGTTTCCGTGCTCATGCACGGCCGATCGACGTCCTGGCCCGGTCGCCTCTGGCTTCTGGGTTGCCTTCGTCATCGTCGCGCCCTGCAACCCCGCCGACTGGGCCGGCCTCCTCGGTCCCCGTCTCGCCCAGGGTGTCGGGGCAGTCATCACCAGGCCTGGCCTCGCCCGCCCCTGCATCGCCCAGGGTGTCTGGGTCCTTCTCACCAGGGCCGGCCTCGCCTGCTCTCGCCTCGCCAAGGCCATCTGGGCCGGTGTCACCGGAGCTGGCCTCGCCCACCCTCGGTTCGCCCATGGCCTCTGAGCCCCTGTCGTCGGGCCAGTCTTCGCCATGCAGCCCGGAGTCGTCTGTCCCGAGCTCACCTGAGGTGATTCCTGCATCTCCGGCGACCGTCACGTCTCCGTCACCTTCGCCTCCGCCGGCTCCTGCTGCTGCTCTACGTCCACATACGCGCAGTCAGAGTGGCATTTTTCAGCCTAAACAACGTCACGATGGCACAGTTGCTTGGTTAGCGGCGTGCATGTCTGCTGCTCTCGCAGATCCATCCTCTGAGCCACGCACGTATCAAGCTGCTATGCGCATTCCTCATTGGAGAGAGGCCATGGAGCAGGAGTATCAAGCGCTTCTTCGCAATCAGACATGGACTCTTGTTCCTCCACAATCACGGGTAAATGTCATTGATTCCAAATGGGTTTTCAAAGTGAAGAGGCATTCTGATGGGTCCATTGAGCGCTATAAGGCTCGTCTGGTTGCTCGTGGTTTTCGACAGCGTTTTGGACTTGACTATGAAGACACCTTCAGTCCAGTGGTCAAGCCTACTACCATCAGACTTCTTCTCTCTCTGGCTGTTACTCGAGGTTGGTTTCTTCGTCAGCTTGATGTTCAAAATGCTTTTCTTCATGGTGTCTTGGCGGAGGAGGTTTACATGCGCCAGCCTCCGGGTTTCTCTGATCCGGATCGCCCTGATCATCTCTGTCGTCTGTCCAAGGCAATTTATGGTCTGAAGCAGGCTCCTCGTGCTTGGCATGCTCGTCTTGCAATGGCTCTTCGTGCTCATGGTTTTGCATCATCAACTGCTGACTCCTCATTGTTTCTTCTTCAAAGGCCTGAGGTTACTATGTACTTGTTGGTCTATGTAGATGATATCATTTTGGTCAGCTCCTCTCAGTCGGCTGCTACTGCGCTTGTTCGCTCACTTGGTGCTGATTTTGCGGTCAAGGACCTTGGGAAGCTTCATTACTTTCTTGGTGTGGAGGTTACTTCTCGTGCTGCTGGCCTTGTTATGACGCAGAAGAAGTACTCTCTGGATTTGTTGCAGCGAGCTGGGATGCTTAAGTGCAAACCGACGACTACACCCATGTCTACCACTGATAAGCTCAATGCTGTTGATGGTGTGCTTCTTTCTTCTTCTGATGCGACCGAGTACCGGAGTATTGTTGGTGGGCTCCAGTACTTGACGATCACGCGACCAGACATTTCCTATGCTGTTAACCGAGTCTGCCAGTATCTTCAGTCACCCCGTGACACTCATTGGTCTGCTGTTAAGCGGATTTTGCGCTATATTCGTTTCACGGTGGCTCATGGTTTGCATATTCGGCCGTCTGACTCTGGTTGTCTTTCAGCATATTCTGATGCAGACTGGGCTGGCAATCCGGATGACAGGCGATCCACGGGGGGTTATGCTGTCTTCTTTGGCTCTAACCTGATTGCCTGGAGTGCTCGGAAACAGGCTACTGTCTCGCGTAGCAGTACTGAGGCTGAGTATAAGGCTGTGGCCAATGCCACGTCAGAGATTATCTGGGTACAGTCCTTGCTTCAGGAGTTAAGTATACCCCAATCACAGCCTCCTGTTCTTTGGTGTGATAACATCGGTGCTACATACCTTTCTGCAAATCCGGTATTCCATGCCCGAACGAAACACATTGAAGTTGACTATCACTTTGTGCGTGAACGTGTCTCTCAGAAGCAACTACAGATCAAGTTTATTTCTTCCAAGGATCAACTTGCTGACATCTTCACCAAGCCATTGCCTTTGCCACAGTTTGAGACTTGCAGGCGCAATCTTACCCTTCTAGATTCATTAGAAAGTGGCTAAGATTGAGGGAGGGTGTTAGACTGTATTTACATGTGTATATTGTAACGTTGTATACCACCTCATTATATATATATGTGATAGGCCACTCCTAGAGGGTTGTGCCGGTTCCCCCAAAGCCTATTGTCTTACACAGATAACGAGGAGGATTGTTGCTGGGAAGGTTGGCAGGGAATGGCTTTGTACTGCAGCCACCTTACCTATCTATGACCTAACCGAGCCATCCTCATGACATGCGCGACGTGGAAAGCTCGCTGCTTCTGTTGCTCCTTTGGGTTTGGGTGGTGATCGGTGAGGACTGAGTAGGCAGGGCAGCGAGCATCATGATGTAAATCAGGACATGGGCTGGTGTGCACCGAGTAATCTGTTAACTTTACAGCTTGCCACCATCGGCCACACAAAGATATCAGGTTCGGGAGCTGAAAGCATGATGTTTTTTTTAGAAAAACAGGGAGGTGATCCCGGCTGCATTAACCAGAATGAAACCACGAGTTGTATAGCAGTAAAAAAGGTTCAAAAAATAAAACGCTATATAGCAAGTTTAACATAAGACAACACTAGCAGGTTACCATCATTTCCTCTGCGCCGACTCCTTCTGCCATACCGCCCTTCGACCCCGTCCATCTTCACGACGTGCCAATCCTAAAGCTCGTGTTTTTTCGGCGTCGCCCGATGCCACCCACCGACGGTGGGCGCAACCCCACCCAAACCCCTCCTGAGGCGGTGATCTTGACCAGCGAAGCAACTTCCTCATCTTCGGCCCCTGATACGCGACAATGGGATTGCTTGGATCAGGCCAGGGCGAAATCCCTGCTTGGCTCGCCAACACTGGCAGTAGCGGCACCCGCGGGTGTCATTTCCCTTCTATTCGTTCCCCTCTTCGAGCACCGGGGAAAACCCTTGGTCCGATTCTTCGAATCAGATGACGGTCGCGTCACGACGTTGCTCCCCATTTTGAAGGCGCCATCTTGCTTGCTCGCGGAGTCCTTGGTGTTGGAGTTAGAGATGATCGACGCCTTGCCGGTTCGGCTTGCCCCTCTACCTGGGCTTGGCTTGGTGGTTCAGCTGTGTTTTTTCTTTGTTCGGGCTTAGCATCCCGTGTTTCTCTGCTCTGGGTCCCATGTTCACGTCTTCTCCTGTATGCGTTCGTCATATGTGTTGTACCCTCTTATGTACTCATTCTGGTTTCCTTCTATTAATGCAATGATACATAAGCTCTACATATTCACGAAAAAAAGTGCTATTGGCATGGCCTTCTAGCCACATGTGTTGTCCCCGGTCTATAGCTAGAAGGCCATGTCCATGTGGAATGTTACTTTAGTTGATCTATCAGGAATTGAGTTAAACCCTTCGGTTTCAGTCTCTCTGATTCCGGGGACAAGATCAACCAAAATTTTATGGCTCGCAACATTCTCCCCATCAACTGTTTCACAGATAATCGTATGGTATTGTCAAAGATCATGAAATTTGTTATATTGTCATCCAAATTGATATGTAAGTATAACGGCTAACTCCTGACGAGCAGAGTGGAGGCCTGTCGCCGGAAGGCCCCGGCAGAGATGCAGGGGAAGGGGGCCTATGTCACTGCTGTTATATCTCTCTCTTGTACGCCGCAGCACGTGATTGTTGATCAATTGTAAATCCCTGACATTTGTATCCTTTGCCGACATAGTAAAAAATTGCAGGATGGGGCCCGTGGTTTTTCCCCCTTCATGCTGAAGGTATCGTCACTTAAATCGATGGATAGCAGGACCCTAGGAGGGTGACATCCAGCCTAAAAAAAGAGGAGGGTGACATCCTATTTGATGCCTTTTGTGCCAAATAGGTGTGGAATATCCATGCTAGCCTATACGGGCTAGAAAGTTTTTTTGGGGGAAGGGGGAGGGGTTAAAGCAACACTTTATTCATCAAATACCACAATTTATGGGGTTACATTCGGGTCATGGGGTTGCATAGGCCACAATTAGCGACCCTGGCCTAAAGAGAGGGAGAATCGAGCTAAATTATGAGCATCCTCATTAACTAAACGACCTTCAGAAGCAAAATTACAATTAAAACTAGCTGCATTAGACTTGATCTCACCAATGATCACTCCATGGCGTCCCCGAGTACCATTTGCCAGATCATTTGTCAGAACTATACAGGCTTGAAGTGGAGGGACCAATTTACTTTTTCGTTTTTTCAGAATGACGCGAGTAGCAAATAGTAGCCTCCTGAAGCGAGGCACAACGAGCCGACCCATTAGCATTTCGCGGGCCGGGATCAACATTGGTTTCATTACGTTTTTTCTCCCCGGTTTTCGTTTCATTTTTTCCCTTTCCGTTCGGGTTTCAACGGTTTTTTCTCTTTCCATTTTTCCTTTCATGGTTTTAGTAAGTCAAACATTAGTTGTTTTTTTTCTCCTTCCGGGTTTGTATTTTCTCCTAGTTTTACTTCATTTTTTGTGGCCTTTTACGTTTTTTTTGGTTTATTATGTTTTTTCTTCTTTTTTATCTTTTTTGTTTTGTTTGTAAATTTTAAATTGTATTTTTATACATTAACTTTTTGCAAACATAGAGAGCAACTCTTAATATATGTTAAATATCTTTCATAATAAAACGATGAACATTTTATTACGAAAACATGGTGAATGTTCTTTATATATAGTGAATATTTTTTTAATTTGTAAGATGAAGTGAACATTTGTAAAATAAAATCTAAACATTGTTTTGTAATAAACGATGCACAGTTTTTAAATATACATTGAATATCTTTTTATATGCGTAAACATTTTTCTAAAATAAACTGTGAAGTTTTTTCGAATTTATGATGGTCGTTTTGTAAAGATTTTTTTCTACTAAGTTTAAATTATTTAGATTCTTAAAATAGCCAGCAACAGTTTCTGTGTGGAGAAAACTCGTCTAGAAAATCAAAGATAAAAACACACCAAAGACTGAGCAGAGCTCGCTATAGTGGGTCCGCCTATTGTTCCTCGTTTCAGTGTAGGCTGACGCCAACATGCGCCCAATAGGAGGTCTCCTCTTTCAGTAGTGTCAAATACGGCCGGAAGTGGAGTGGCCAATTTACCTTTTTGCGTGTTTTTTTAGAAAAATGGCTTAAATAGCAAGTACTTTTACGCCCCAAAATGTAAGATCATTTTTGACACTATGATAAAAAAATATCTTAATTAACAAGTTAGTCCTACTTCCCAAAAATGGCTTCATTAACAAGTTACTCCTACATTTTGGAAACTCTAGAAGTGTTTATGAACTAAAAACAAATGTGAAATAAATTGAACAGCGAACAAATATAATAAAAATAAATTTATTTTAAAAAGTTATAGTGTATTTAAATATATTTACAATGTTTTGTAAGGTGTTCAATGTGTGCTTAGAAAATGTCCATCGTAAATTGATGGGAAATGACTCACCAATTGAAGATAAGACATGATTATAAACTCAAAATTCTATGTAGTACATCATGTCTAGTAATTTTAATATATTTAGGTTAAGAAAATTTTCTCCGGAGCTTATCTACCGTGTTTCTACAAAATAGTCTCTTAAATTTGATCAAATTAGTAACCCTTACTTTTGTAAAAGATGAGAATTATCAAAATATTTGAAGAAATTCGGAGTTGCTAAGAATCAATAAGAATTATATATAATGCGTAAACCGAATCATAAATTTATTGTGTCTATTAATAAATTTGGAACATCACAAGTTTTTGAGGTTTTGTTCGTAAAATATTAATAAACTGAATCGTAAAATATTTATTGTGTCTTTTACTCAGAAACAATGATGTCTGACACATTTATATTTGAACTTTTATATTTTTATACATCAAATTCAAACTTATCCAATATATTTTATATTATATTAAAATATTTCTAAATATTAACTAAAACATTTTTTGTTATGCATTTCTGATGTCTGTCACTGAACACTACACGAAAAACATGCCAAAATGAAAATTGTGTTCCATAGCTAAAGTTACTCCCCATTTTGAGATAACTCGACTTGAAAGGTTAAGAATGATTGCCGTAAATGTGTGAAAAGGCAGAATATCATGCCTCCACTGCTTAATTTATGACATTCACATATATGTTTGTGTGTTTGAATATTGTTATATATCTCAACTCATATTTATAAACCATCAAATTGATGAAAATATCCTATAGTGGTTTCTATTAACTAATTAAATAGAAGCGAATAGACATAAGACTAGTTTATGTTAGAATAGTACTTTAGGGTTAATATGAATATCTTAATCTTGTATTGGAACACATAAATATTATCGGAAATTGGGCACCAATTGGAATTGAGAGAGTCCTCCGAGGATAGCTCTCATCCATAGTAGTGGAGTGATTACCTATGTACAAATATGTGCATTCCTCTGTACAAACTCACTGCGTGCTGCTTCAGTTTAACTCTGATAATGAACGAATAGGATATGCTTTTGATTCAGATACTAGCAGTAGAGCAGTCGCAACATGCAAAGTCATGTATATATCCCGTGGGATGTTGGTTCTGAACTTTTTCTGCAACTTGTGGATTCTTAATCAATAATCCTAAACGTACAGGCCGTTTACAGGGTTGTTACAGAGCCTTCCTTAAATCTCTCTGCCCCCCTGATTTTCCACCGGGGTGGCCCGCCTCACTCTCCTTCTTTCCAATCACCCTTTGCCATGTCAGCATGTAATCAATCCCAGCCCGTAATTGCCTTTATGTGTAGCGTTACTGTTTCTTAATCACCATTAACCAGTCGCGTTATGCAGTCAGTCACATGATGGATGGCTCATCCGAGTAGTACCTAACTGAAAGCACTTTTACTGCCGAAAATGAAGAACCGAAAATGCTTTACTACCTAACTGAAAACGCTTTTGCTTCCGAACTTTTATCTTTGGTTGCTTCAACTTCGGAAACTGAAAGGCTCAAAACGCTTCCTTCTGCCATTCGTTTCGCCACACCACTTGCTCGCTGCTCTTCACAGGCATGCACATGATGCGCGTCCTTGGTCGTCCGATCCCGCGATCTGCTAACGAAACAACGCCCAACGCCGAGAGAGATTGGTCACGTTCTGCTCCCTGCTCGCCAAGCAACCGCCCTCCTCCGCTCCGTTCTCCTCCAGCAGCAGCGAAACGTTTTTGCTCTCCCGTGAGTGCTCCGGATTCCTGTGTGCAGCGTCTAGTCATGCCCATGTCCAATTGTCATGTGTGGCAAGTTGCATCTGCTGAGCGCCTTGAAACCAAGTGGATTGTTGCTGTGAAGGTTGGGTGGCAATGGCTTTGTGCTGTGGCCACCTTACCTACCTATGACCTAACCGAACTATCCTCATGACAGGCGCGACCTGGACTGGAAAGCTCGCTGCTTCTGTTGCTCCTTTGGGGTTTAGGTGGTGGTCGGTGAGGAGGCAGGCAGGGCAGCATCATGATGTAAATCAGGACATGGGCTGGTGTGCACAGAGTAATCTGTTAACTTTACAGCTTGCCACCATAGGCCACAGAAAGAGATCAGGTTCGGTAACTGAAAGCAAACAATAAAAAAAGGAGGTGATTCCGGCTCCATTAACCAGAATGAAACCACGAGTAGCATATAGCAGTAAAAAAGGTTCAAAAAGTAATACGCCACATAGCAGGTTCTACAAAAAACAACACTCGAAGCTGCCTAATTGAGCTTTAACAGGCAAACGAGGGCTAAGCGCTTCAGGGGTGGCGCTGATGATGGCTGGGGCGACCATCCGTTGTCCAGGGCAGAGGATGGGCCTGCAAATAGCACTTGCTTCATCTTCATGTCATGTGCTGGTTTAGCTCAGAGATCCATCACTTGTCCCAGAGGCTTGGCGCCTTGTAAGTTGCAGACCCATGTTTCCATCTAGCCACATAGAATCAGCAGGGGTCTCTTTAGTTGATCTGTCACGAATTGAGTTAAAAGCCTCCAGTTTCAGTCTCTTTGATTCCGTGGACAAGATCGATGGAAATTTTACGGTTCGCAACAATCTACCTATCACCTGTTTCACAGACAACCATATGGTATGGTCAAATACCATGAAATATGTTAGGTTGTGATCCAAATTCATATATAAGTATAAAGGCTCACTTTTGACGAGCGAAGCGGAGGCCTGTCGCTGGGAGGCCTCGTCAGGGACGCGGGGGCTTTGCCCTCCTGTGGTATGGATCAATATTGACCTAGGACACCGTTGTTATTGTTGGGAAACACAGTAGAAAACAAAAACAAAAATCGTCCGATGATCAAACTAGGAACACTATGAAGATGCATCAAGCGGGTAAGCTCGGATCGTTACCAACTCTGAGTTGCAGCGGAAGAAGAGTTGGTGTAGATTGTACTTGAAGTCCCTCGAACCGTTCACGAACGATCCACTCAAAATGAAGACTGAAAGCACGACCCCTCTATAGATTGCAAGCGTTCAGGCTTCACGATCCGACAACGCTTCGTCGTCTAGAGCTAATTGTCGCCGAAGAATTAGAGCTAATTGTGCAACATAAATGGCATGGCTAACTGTATATCTTTGTGTAAAAATTTCCAGGAAGATGTGGACGTTGACAATGTGCAACATAGTTGGCAGGAATCATTTGCAGATAACTTGAGCCAGGTTAGTTGATAGATGTTGTACATCGATCAATAGTATGATTTAAATGATAATAATTGACATATATATTTTCAAATGAATGTTGTAGGAGGAGTCAGATGGTCCGAGCGTTGAACACGATGAGGGAGAGATCGATATTGAGGAGGCTAAAAGGCAGCAGAAGATGCTTGAGACACATTGGAAGGTCATGGCTATGACCTTTCGGTCGCAAGGGGATGCATACATATCCTACAACAATCATGCCAGAGAACACGGGTTTAGCATCAGGAAACAGAAGGTGAAACGAGGTGCTTCAGGAATGATCCGGTACCGGCGGTTTCTTTGCTCCAGGGCAGGGAGAAGGCAGAGCAAGTTCATAACCATGGAGGGCCGCAAGCGCAGGCTTAGACCGGAGACTCGTTGTGACTGCGGTGCACATATGGTGGTGAAGCTGGACAGAGAATGTGGCGTTTGGTTCGTCGCATCATTCGTGGATGATCACAACCACGCGATGGCTCGGCCCGACGAGGTTTGTTTTTTATGGTCACACAGACGGATTGGAGATGGTCAGAGGGCCGAGATATTGGCGATGGAAGCGGCCGGGATAAGAAAGCATATTATAATGGACAACTTCATCAGCAGATACGGTTCGTACGATAAGTGCGGGCTTATCAGGAGGGACATTTACAATCTTTGTTGCAGAGAAAAAATGAAGCTCATTGCAAAGGGTGATGCAGAGACGGCAGTTGGCATTATGAGGAGCAGGAAGGAGAAGGACCCTGAGTTTTTTTTTGAGTATGTGTGTGACAAGGAAGGGCGACTGAAGAGTATGTTCTGGTGCGATGCACAGTCACGGAGGGACTATCAGGACTACGGAGATGTGGTCGTGTTTGATAGCACGTATAAGATGAACAGATACGGTCGCCGTTCGTCCCCTTTGTAGGAGTTAACAACCACCGTTGCACCACAGTGTTTGGTTGTGCCATCATTGCTGACGAGACGGAAGGGACATACGTGTGGCTGCTGCAGACATTTATGAAGGAAAACTGTCAGGTGAAGCCAAAGTCAATAATCACAGACGGTGACGCTGCAATGATCCGGGCTATTCGGACCGTCCTTTCAGATGTTTTCCATCGTCTTTGTTCGTGGCATATCGAGAAAAATATGCAGAGGCACCTGCATTACAAGTCACTGGATGAGTTCAGATCGCTCCTATACTATGCCACCTCTCAAGCGAACTTTGAGCAGAGATGGAAAGCTTTCTATGATAAGTGGAAGACGGATAGAACTGAAGAGTGGCTTGACAGGATGTACAGGAAGAGGAGACCGTGGGCAGCTTCATATCTTTCCGATGTTTTTTTTCTTGGTATGCGAAGTAACCAGAGGAGTGAAAGCCTCAACTCCTGCCTTCACCTTCACCTGGACTACGGTATGACAATTGTTGATTTGGTGGTGCATTTTGAGAACTGTATAGTTCGCCTGCGTGAGAACGAGGCGTACGATGACTGCGAGGCATTCCATAAGGAACCACCGTCTGTTACTGAATATAAAGTCCTTGAGGAGCATGCCGCCAAAGTATTCACACCTGCTAATTTCTACATCTTGCAAGATGATTTGCATAAGATGGGTCAGCTGGAGATATTTGAGACGCTCGTGGGAATTGGGCGTGAGACATTCATGGTGACATGGAAGGATAACCACAAGTTTAGGTACAATGTTGTTTATGAACCAGGTAACTCAGAAGAAACTATTACATGCAGTTGTCTTAGGATGGTTCGGAAAGGGCTGCCATGCAAACACATTCTGTTTGTTCTCCATCATCTGAATTTAACTGAAATACCAAAGTGTTGTGTCCTTCATCGGTTGTCCAAACATGCAAGAGATGGGTTGCCTGTGCAGAGGAAGAGTGATATGTTTGGATGGGGTTGGTCAGGGCCATTGGAGAGAGAATGGTATAGTGCAATAACCATTAAAACCGCAGAAGCTGCTCATGTTGCAGCAAATGATCCCTTCTTGTTCGATGAGTTGATGAAGTGTCTGGACAACATAATAGCACAGAAAAAGATTTTAGAGGAGGAACTTATAGGAAGTAGAAGGTATGCTATGCTGAAGAAGGAGGCAAGTCAAGTGCAACAAGTTGAGCCTGGTATTGGTGATCCTCAGAAAGTTTCGACGAAGGGTGCACCTAAGAAGGGGCGGTCAAAGGGGGGGCCCGGCGTTACAAAGAATGGTAGGCCAAAAGATTTTACAGAGAAGAAAAGTGGTCCTTTGTGCAGTTTGTGTAGTCAAGCAGGTCATAATAAGGCTACATGTCATTTGAACGAGAAGTAAGATGTTATCTTCTTATTGTTGTTATGTTGCTACTTTGATTTTAGCAACTATATTTCCTCACCCATTCTTTATGTTTTGTTCAGGAACTGGGCGTAGGTACAGATGCAGGTTGGTTTGTACGAAGAATAAAAGTGATCGCACGAACCTTTGTTGTTTTTATTCGTACGTGTCTACAAGAAAACTTGATAAGTTATTTGTTTATGTTTTGATAAAAGATTTATGTAATAAATTTGGAGATGACATTGCATATGTTATACTACCTGGGCATGATGATGATTTTGTTTGCTGTTTGCTACCTGGGCATATATGTTGTACTACCTGGACATGATGATGATTTTGTTTGATGTTGTTTCCGGCCGCTACTTTCTGCCAAAATAATTGAAAAAGTGAAGTTTAAAAAAAATGCCCGACCACCGCTGCTGGGCTCATAGTAGCTTACAGAAGCTACCCAAATCAAGCCCAAAGGCGACTCGGGCGGCTGATCGAGCCCACTAGCGGGCCCAGTAACGGGGTCCAACGGGGCGTACTAGAATAATTGACAGAGGAGTTCGAAAGGGGGGGGGGGGGAGGCAGCTATTTAAGCCGCTCCTGGCGCCCCCCCCCCCCCCCCCGCGCTTCCGAGGTGGGACTAAAACTTGGGGAGCTGCCCCGCGCGGGCGAGTGGAGGGGGCGTGGGCCGGGGAAGGGGCGAGGGGAGGGGGACGTGGGCCGGGGGAGGAGCCCCGCGCGGGTGAGGGGAGGGGGCGTGGGCTGGGGGAGGAGCCCTGCGCGGGCGAGGGGAGGGCCAGCCCGTTTTTTCCTTTTTTTTCTGGTTCCTCTTTTCTTTTTCCTTTCCTTTTTCTTTTCTTATTTTTTTTCCTGTTCAAAATTGTGTTGAAGGGCCTTTTAACAATTAGCCTTTAAAAACAGATTTTCATTGTGAGCAACATACTCAAAATAATTACTTCTGAAGGCTAAATGCAATTACAAAATAATTAATGTTGGAATTGGCAACGAGTACTTTTTATTTGTCCTTTTCATAGGTTTGTTTTTCATATATCAATTTTTTTATTCAATTTTTGTTTAACTCAATTGAGAAATAAAAAGGAGCAAATACATATCTATCCTCATGTCTAGCCGTGGTACACAGCTAGAGGTACTCATGTCAAGGGCATCTCACGAAACTGAAACGCCTGCACGTCGACCACGTATTCGCCGAAAAAAATATATGCGGCCAATGCATGGCTATGAACGTCTTCTTGTGTGGTTAAATATGTGCACGTGTACTCTATACCGAGGAGCATTTTCGCACAGGATCTTCCTTGCGTGAGGTACAGAAGGTGGCCAAGCACAAGACGACGCGAAGCACTCGTTAAAAAGAAAGGAAAAACGAGCTGGGTTCCGCACCTGACTGCTCTAGGTTCGTTCGGAGCTAGCGGTCAGATCCGTCACGATGGATGTACAGAACCTGCATCGACGAGCCGACTGGTGTCAGGTGAGGTTGAAACAGCCTGTAACGTGGTTAGTACCTCGAGGAACCGGCGCGTGTGCTTTTCGAAAGAAGTGGAACCTGTGGTAGACGTGATCGGGAGGGCTCACCAGGCTGAAAAGGTGACTGGGGCCACAGTACGCAGGGCTTGTCAGCACACGCAGCATAAAGTGGTCAGCTCATGGTCTGCCACACATCCTCAATAATTCAACAAATGTGTTGGATGAGGTACCGGACCAGGCACAAGATACGAATCACGAAGCGGCCGCGAACGGTTCTGATAGCTATTACCACAGCAAGCTATGATAGTGTGTGTGTGTGTATTTTTAATATTGTTATATATCTCAACTCATATTTATAAACTATACAATTAATGAAAATATCCTAACCGCTGTTTCTTGTAAATAGTAAAATACAAGCGAGTATTATTATGTAAAGGAGGACATGGGTTGGTGTGCACTGAGTAATCTGTTAACTTTAGAGCTTGCTGCCATCTGCAACAGAAAGATATCAGGTTCGGTAACTGAAAGTGTAATTATATTATTATTTTTGAAAAAACAAGGAGGTGATTCCAGCTTCATTAACCATAATGAAACCACGAGCAGTGTAGCAGTCAAAAGGGTTCGAAAGAGAAAAAAAATCTGCCACATAGCAAGTTCAACTTAAGACAACATTCACAAGGACTAAACGAATAAGTCTCCGTGGATGGGTCTCATGCTTCAAGGGTGGCGCAGATGATGGCTGGGGCGACCATCCATTCTCCGGGACAGAGGATGGGCTTGCAAGTAGCACTTAGCTGATCTTCATGTTAGGTGCTGGTTTAGCTTAGAGATCCATCACTTGTCTCAGAGGCTTGGCGTGAGGAGCTGTGTTTTAAGCAATTAAGCTACAAACCCATGTTTCCATCTAGCCACATAGAATCAACAGGGGTTTCTTTAGTTGATCTGTGAGGAATTGAGTTAAAGCCTCCAGTCTCTCTGATTCCGGGGACAAGATCAACCAAATTTTTACGGTTCGCAACATTCTCCCCGTCAGCTGTTTCACAGATAACCATATGGTATTGTGAAAGATCATGAAATTTGTTATGTTGTGATCCAAATTCATATATAAGTATAAATGCTAACTTCTGACGAGCAGAGCGGAGGCATGTCGTCAGGAGGCCCCGTCAGAGACACATAGGGGGATGGGGGGGGGGATTTGCCATCCCGCAATACGGATCAGTATTGACCTAGGCCACCGCTGTATATGTACCTCTTGTAGCTGCACGGGATAAGTTGATCAGTTGTAAATCTCTGGTGTTTGTAGCCTCTCCCCATAAAGCGATGATATGCTGGCTGCGCTCGTGGGTTTTCCCCCTACGTGTCGGAGGTATCGTCACTTAACTCGATGGATAGCAAGAGCCTAGGAGGGTGAGGTGACATCCTATTTGATAACTTTTCTGTCAAATTGGTGCGAAAACATCTACGCTAGCCTATATGGGCTAGCAGTTTTATTGGGGGTAAAGCAACACTTTATTCATCAACTACCACATTTTGTGAGATTACATCCGGGTCATGGGATTGCATAAGCCACAAGTGGCGACCCTGACCTAAAGAAAGGGAGAATCTAGCTAAATTATGAGCATCTCATTAACTAAACAACCTTCAAAAGCAAAATTACTATTAAAACTAGCTGCTTTAGACTTGATCTCACCGATGATCACTCCATTGCGTCCCCGAGTACCATTTGCCATATAATTTTCTACTACCATATGGGCTAGAAGTGGAGCGACCAATTTACTTTTTGATGTTTTCCAAATCACGTGAGCGGCAAATAGTAGCCTCTTGAAGCGAGGCATGATGGGCCGACCCAGTAGCGTTTCACGGGCCGGGATCGAAATTTGTTTCATTACTTTTTCCTCCAGTTTTGTTTCATTTTTCCCTTTCCGTTCGGGTTTTAGCGGTTTTTTCTCTTTCCTCTTTTCCTTTTCTGATTTTATTAAGTCCGACATTAGTTGGGTTTTTATTTTTCTCCTTCCAGGTTTGTTCTTTCTCCTGGTTCTACTTCATTTTTCTGTGGCATTTTACATTGTTTTTGCTTTCTTTCTAGTTTCTCTCTCTTTTTCTACATTTTTGTTTTGTTTGTAAATATTAAGATGTATTTTTTATACATTAACATTTTGCAAACATAGTGAATGTTTTTTAAACATATGTTAACCATCTTTTGTAATAAACGATGAACATTTTAGAAAATACACAGTGGAGGTTTTTTATATATACAGTGAACATTTGTAATGTAACATGATGAACAAAATACAATCTAAACATTGTTCAGTCCATGCACTACTTTTAAATGTATGTTGATTTTTTATTATGCGGTAAATATTTTTCTGAAATCAATAGTGAATTTTTTCGAATTTACCATGGTCATTCTGTAAAGATTTATTTATCTTATAGTATGTTTGAAAAAATTTATAGATCCTTAAAATAGCCAGCAGCCTTTTTTGTGTGGAGAAAGCGCGCCTAGAAAATCGAAGATAAAAACAGACCAAAGGCTTAGCCGAGCTCGCCATAGTGGGTCGGCCCAATGTGCCTCAGTTCAGTGTAGGATCCTCTATTTGACGCAATTAGGAGTTTACTAGGATCTTTCCATTAGTAGTGTCAAATAGGTGCGGAAACATCCACACCAGCATATATGGCCGGGAGTGGAGCGGCCAATTTACCTTTTTGTGTCCTTTTTGGATAAAATAGCTTAATTAACAATTAATAAATACTAGAAAATGTTTACTAACTTAAATATTATGTTAAATAAATGTAACAGAGAACAAATAGAATGAAAATAAATTATATTAAAAACACATAGCATATTTAAATGTATTTACTGTGTTTTGCAAAGTGTTCAACGTGTGTTTAGAAAATGTCCATCGTATATTGATGGGTAAAGGGACACCAATTGAATCTAAGGAAGGATTATAAACTCAAAATTCTATGTAACACATTATTTCTAGTAATTTAAATATATTTAGGTTACTAAAAATTACTTGCGGTTTTTCATACCGTCTTTCTGAGGAATACTCTTAGCCTTGCTAAAAATAGTAATCCATACTTTTGTAAAATGTGAGAACTGTCAAAATGTTTGAGGAAAATTGGGAGAGCTAAGAATCAATATGCATTATATGTAATGCATAAATTGAACCATAAATTTATTGTGTCTTTTAAGAAATTTGGAAGATCTCAAGTTTTGAGGTTCTGTTCGTATGAATCAATCTTTTATTCATAAACAATGACATCTAAAATATTTATGTTGAACTTTTATGTTTTTATACATCAAACTGAAACATATCCAATATATTTTATATCATATTAAAATATTTCTAAATATTAACTAATTTTTTGTTGTTGTCTGTCACTAGACACTGCACGAAAACATGCCAAAATGAAAATTGTATCCCATAGTTAAAGTCACTCCCCATTTTGAGTCCGCTTCACTTGAAAGATTAGTCATGGTTGCCCTAAATGTTTGAAAAACAGAATATCATGCCTTGACGGATTAATTTATGACACTTTACATATATATGTGTGTGTATTCTAATATTGTTATATATCTCAACTCATGTTTATAAACCATACAATTAATGAAATATCCTAAGAGTGGTTTCTGGTAACTAATTAAATACAAGAGAATATACAACAAACCATTTTGTGTTAGAATAATAGTTTAGGATTAACATGACTATCTTAATCTCGCATTGGGACACCTAAATATTATCAGAAATTGGGCACTAATCAGAATTTGGAGAGTCCTCCAAGGATAGCTCTCATCCATAGTCATGGAGGGATTAACTTGTTGGGGAACGTAGTAATTTCAAAAAAATTCCTACGCACACGCAAGATCATGGTGATGCATAGCAACGAGAGGGGAGAGTGTTGTCCACGTACCCTCGTAGACCGTAAGCGGAAGCGTTATGACAACGCGGTTGATGTAGCCGTACGTCTTCACGATCCGACCGATCCAAGCACCGAACGTACGGCACCTCCGAGTTCAGCACACGTTCAGCTCGATGACGATCCCCGGACTCCGATCCAGCAGGGTTTCGGGGATGAGTTCCGTCAGCACGACGGCGTGGTGACAATGATGATGTTCTACCGACGCAGGGCTTCGCCTAAGCACCACAACGATATGACCGAGGTGGAATATGGTGGAGGGGGGCACCGCACACGGCTAAAGAACGATCACGAAGATCAACTTGTGTGTCTAGAGGTGCCCCCCTGCCCCCGTATATAAAGAAGGGAGGGGGGAGGTGCGGCCGGCCCCCTAGGGGTGCGCCTGGAGGAGTCCTACTCCCACCGGGAGTAGGACTCCCCCTCTTGCCTTGGTGGAGAAGGAAAGGGGGGAGGGGAAAGAGGAAAGGGGGGCGCCGCCCCCCCTTCCTTGTCCTATTCAGACTAGGGGGGGAGGGGGCGCGCGGCCTGCCCTGGCCGGCCCTCCTCTTCTCCCTCATGGCCCATGTAGGCCCATTAACCCCCAGGGGGGTTCCGGTAACCCTCCGGTACTCCGGAAAAATCCCGGTTTCTCCCGGAACGATTCCGATATCCAAATATAGGCTTCCAATATATCAATCTTTATGTCTCAACCATTTCGAGACTCCTCGCCATGTCCGGGATCACATCCGGGACTCCGAACAACCTTAAGTACATCAAAACATATAAACTCATAATAAAACTGTCATCATAACGTTAAGCGTGCGGACCCTACGGGTTCGAGAACTATGTAGACATGACCTAGAACTATTCTTGGTCAATAACCAATAGCGGAACCTGGATGCTCATATTGGCTCCCACATATTCTACGAAGATCTTTATCGGTCAAACCGCATAACAACATACGTTGTTCCCTTTGTCATCGGCATGTTACTTGCCCGAGATTCGATCGTCAGTATCCAATACCTAGTTCAATCTCGTTACCGGCAAGTCTCTTTTCTCGTTACATAATGCATCATTCCGTAACTAACTCATTAGCTACATTTCTTGCAAGGCTTATAGTGATGTGCATTACCGAGAGGGCCCAGAGATACCTCTCCGACAATCGGAGTGATAAAACCTAATCTCAAAATACGCCAACCCAACATGTACCTTTGGAGACACCTGTAGAGCTCCTTTATAATCACCCAGTTACGTTGTGACGTTTGGTAGCACACAAAGTGTTCCTCCGGTAAATGGGAGTTGCATAATCTCATAGTCATAGGAACATGTATAAGTCATGAAGAAAGCAATAGCAACATACTAAACGATCAAGTGCTAAGCTAACGAAATGGGTCATGTCAATCACATCATTCTCCTAATGATTTGATCTCGTTAATCAAATGACAACTCTTTTGTCCATGGCTAGGAAACTTAACCATCGTTGATTCACTAGCTAGTCAAGTAGAGGCATACTAGTGACACTATGTTTGTCTATGTATTCACACATGTATTATATTTCCGGTTAATACAATTCTAGCATGAATAATAAACATTTATCATGATATAAGGAAATAAATAATAACTTTATTATTGCCTCTAGGGCATATTTCCTTCAGTCTCCCACTTGCACTAGAGTCAATAATCTAGTTCACATCACCATGTGATTTAACACCAATATTCACATCTGTATGTGATTAATACCCATAGTTCACATAGTCATGTGATCAACACCCAAAGGGTTTACTAGAGTCAATAATCTAGTTCACATCGCTATGTGATTAACACCCAAAGAGTACTAAGGTATGATCATGTTTTGCTCGTGAGAGAAGTTTAGTCAACGGGTCTGTCACATTCAGAGCCGTATGTATTTTGCAAATATTCTATGTCTTCAATGCTCTGCATGGAGCTACTCTAGCTAATTGCTCCCACTTTCAATATGTATCCAGATTGAAACTTAGAGTCATCTGGATCGGTGTAAAAGCTTGCACCGATGTAACTCTTTACGACGGGCTCTTTTATCACCTCCATAATCGAGAAGTATTTCCTTAGTCCCCACTAAGGATATTTTTGACCGCTGTCCAGTGATCTACTATTAGATCAAAATTGTATTCCTTTGCCAAACACAGAGCAAGGTATACAATAAATCTGGTACACATCATAGCATACTTTATAGAACCTATGACTGAGGCATAGGGAATGATTTTTCATTCTCTTTCTATTTTCTGCCATGGTAGGGTCTTGAGTCTTACTCAACTTCACACCTTGCAACACATGCAAGAACTCCTTCTTTGACTGTTCCATTTTGAACTATTTCAAAAATTTATCAAGGTATGTACTTATTGAAAAATCTTATCAAGCGTCTTGATCTATCTATATAGATCTTGATGCTCAATGTGTAAGCAGCTTCAACGAGGTCTTGCTTTGAAAACCTCTTATTCAAGTATCCTTTCATGCAATCCAAAATTTCTATATCATTTCCAATCAACAATATGTCATCCACATATAATATTAGAAATGCTACAGAGCTCCCACTCACTTTCTTTTAAATACAGGCTTCTCAAAAAGTCTGTATAAAACTATATGCTTTGATCAACTCATCAAAGCGTATATTCCAACTCCAAGATGCTTGCACCAGTCCATTGATGGATTGCTGGAGTTTGCACACTTTGTTAGCACCTTTAGGATTGACAAAACCTTCTGGTTGCATCATATGCAACTCTTCTTTAATAAATCCATTAAGGAATGCAGTTTTGACATCCATTTGCCAGATTTCATAAAATGTGGCAATTGCTAACATGATTCGGACAGACTTAAGCATCGATACGAGTGAGAAAATCTCATCGTATTCAACACCTTGAACTTATCGAAAACCTTTCGCAACAAGTCGAGCTTAGTAGATAGTAACACTACTATCAGTGTCCATCTTCCTCTTGAAGATCCATTTATATAATATGGCTTGCCGATCATTGGGCAACTCCACCAAAGTCCACACTTTGTTCTCATATATGGATCCCATCTCAGATTTCATGGCCTCAAGCCATTTTGCGGAATCTGGGCTCATCATCGCTTCCTCATAGTTCGTAGGTTCATCATGGTCTAGTAACATGACTTCCAGAATAGGATTACCGTACCACTCTGGTGCGAACCGTACTCTGGAAGACCTACGAGGTTTTGTAGTAACTTAATCTGAAGTTTCATGATCATCATCATTAGCTTCCTCATTAATTGGTGTAGGAATCACTGGAACTGATTTCTGTGATGAACTACTTTCCAATTAGGGAGAAGGTACAAATTACCTTACCAAGCTCTACTTTCCTCCCACTCACTTCTTTCGAGAGAAACTTCTTCTCCAGAAAGGATCCATCTTAGGAACGAATAACTTGCCTTCGGATCTGTGATAGAAGGTGTACCCGATAGTTACCTTTGGGTATTCTATGAAGACGCACTTCTCCGATTTGGGTTCGAGCTTATCAGGTTGAAACTTTTTCACATAAGCATCGCAGCCCCAAACTTTAAGAAACGACAACTTTGGTTTCTTGCCAAACCACAGTTCATAAGGCGTCGTCTCACCGGATTTTGATGGTGCCCTATTTAAAGTGAATGCAACTGTCTCTAATGCATAACCCCAAAACAATAGTGGTAAATCGGTAAGATACATCATAGATCGCACCATATCCAATAAAGTGCGGTTATGACGTTCGGACACACTGTCGGTGTCAAAACCAGCGGATCTCGGGTAGGGGGTCCCGAATTGTGCGTCTAGGCGGATGGTAACAGGAGACGAGGGACACGATGTTTTTACCCAGGTTCGGGCCCTCTTGATGGAGGTAAAACCCTACGTCCTGCTTGATTAATATTGATGATGTGGGTTACAAGAGTAGATCTACCATGAGATCAAGGAGGCTAAACCCTAGAAGCTAGCCTACGGTATGATTGTTGTTCGTCCTATGGACTAAAGCCATCCGGTTTATATAGACACCGGAGAGGGCTAGGGTTACACAGAGTTGGTTACAATGGTAGGAGATCTACATATCCGTATCGCCAAGCTTGCCTTCCACGCCAAGGAAAGTCCCATCCAGACACGGGACGAAGTCTTCAATCTTGTATCTTCATAGTCTTGGAGTCCGGCCGATGATGGTAGTTCGGCTATCCGGACACCCCCTAGTCCGGGACTCCCTTAGTAGCCCCTGAACCAGGCTTCAATGACGACGAGTCCGGCGTGCATATTGTCTTCGGCATTGCAAGACGGGTTCCTCCTCCGAATAATTTATAGAAGATTGTGAACACCAGGATAGTGTCCGGCTCTGCAAAATAAATTCCACATACAACCGTAGAGAGAATAATATTACACAAGTTCAATCTGCTGACGTATTTTGTGGCGTAACGTCACACCACTACCAAGCCTTCAAATTGTTTTTATTGTTCCATCTCAGCGCGTTTAGCGAGGCGGTTTCCTTGGCACGTCTTGTCGAAGCAGAGATCGTGTTCCCCTTATTCCGGGATTCCCATCAATACGGACGTGGGTAACCCAACCGGGCCATTGATTGCGGTGCTTGGGAGATAAGCGAGTTTTATCAGGCCGGTGGGGACGCATGTTTCCGTCCGCCCATATAAGGGGATAAAGATCCAACCTTTTTACCTGCGCCTTCTTCCTCCTTGGCTTATCCATCTCTGCGAACTCGAGCTCTAGCGCCCAAGCCCGCACATCTCACCTCAACCTTCTCCAAATATGTTCGGAGTGGGAGGCAAGTGGATGGCCTCCTCCGTCACGGAAGGGCATATCCAGAAGCTATGCAGCGCCGGATACTTGTCTAGCGACATCGCGCATCGGCTCCCCAACGAGGGAGAGCTCATCCCCACCCCTAGGCCCCATGAGAGGGTAGTATTCCTTCCCCATTTCCTCCGCGGACTAGGCTTCCCACTTCATCCCTTTGTCCAGGGGCTCATGTTCTACTATGGCCTAGATTTCCATGATCTGGCCCGGAATTTTATCCTCAACATCTCGGCGTTTATCGTCGTGTGTGAGGCCTTCCTCTGCATCCAGCCCCACTTCGGCTTGTGGCTCAAGACCTTCAGTGTCAAGCCGAAGGTTGTGAAGGGCAGCCAAGCGGAGTGCGGAGGCGCCATGGTGGGCAGGATGTCCCACGTTACATGGCTGGAGGGCACCTTTGTGGAAACCATCAAGGGGTAGCAATCGGGATGGTTCTACATCACCGAGCCGCGTGATCCCGAATGGGCAGCGGCCCCCGAATTCAGATCCGGCATCCCCACACGGCTCACCTCCTGGAAAGAGAGCGACCGGATTTGGGGCGATTCGGAGGAGCTGACCGGACTCCAAGCTTGCGTCCAAAAGCTGGTGGACAAGAAGCTCAAGCTTGTCAACGTAGTCCAGGTCATGCTCATCCGCCAGATTCTCCCGTGCCAACGACGGGGCTTCAATATGTGGGAGTTCGATCCGGCGCAGCACCAGACTTTGAATAGGCTCTTCGACACTACGTACGAAGAGGTCTGGAAGGTGCTGTTCAAGGGCACTGAGGCTCCCGCATCCGCTACCGAAGATCGCGGATTCAGCTCGCAGCGTCCAGCTGATGAGGTAAGTGATATTGTCCTTTATGGGATGCTTGTTATTCATAGTTTGACTTTATGCGGGATCTAAACTCCCTTTTCTTTGACAGGACTGGCTGAAGAAGGCCGCACAGGCTATCTGTCCGGCCCCATTGCCAGAGGACCCAGCTGACGCCCGCCTAACGGGGTTGCTGGCTCCGGCACCCCACGTGGTGCCGGAGAAGAAGGCCAAGAAGAAGGCCACGGGAACTTGGAGGAGTTCCTGTTTTCAGGTGCTATCGAACGATGAATCCGAGGCCGACTCCTCCCACCAAGGCGAGGAGGAGAAGAAGAAAGCCTCTCCCCCAGCGGGGGGAGGGAAGAAAAGGAAGGCCTCCCTTGTTATGTCCAAGAGGGGAAAAACTCTTCCCCTGGACTGTTCCACCAACGCCAGTGACGACGACGAGGATTGGCCTCCAAGGGCCAAGCCTCTGGCGAGATCATAAGTATCCGGACTCCCGAATAACTTCAAGGTTTTTGTTTTCTGCCACATTATGTCTATCTAATGCCGCATACAACCCTGCAGTCCGCCTAAGGATGATCTCCCCACTTTGTCGAGCGGGTCCTTAGGGGCGTCGGATATGGATTCTCTTCCGACTGCCTCCACCCCCCGTGATGCGGACAATGCCGAGGTGGGATCCCAGGAAGGGACCCACCAGGAGGAGAGGGCCCCGGAGGTGTCGCAGGACAACCTCCCGGACTTTGCACCGGACTCAGCCCCAGAACCCATACTGGCTCCGGAGTCCCGCGGGCGACCCCTTCATAAGAAGGGCAAGACCGCGACGCCGGCTGCATCTGTCCAACCAGAGGTGCCGGATAATTTGCTAGAGGCGCTCAATAGCGCCTCTATTGAAGAGGAACACCGCACTGTTATGAGTGCGATGATTCAGAAAGTTCAGCTCGCCAAGAACGGGCTGACCGAAGCCTGCAGCAGCCTTCTAACAGGCTTTGAGGTAAGAATTTCAATATATGTAAAATGGTACCGCATAGACAGTAGCCCTTGATGCTCGGTTCGGTGTTCGGAAAGAAAAGCCGGACTGAGGATCTTTAGAAAGATAAACACAGGAGTCATGAAAATATGTCAATATGGGATTGCAGGCTGTGCTGCTGACCTCTGCCGCACTGACTGCGAAGGTCAAAACTTTGAAGGAAAACCTCGAGCGGTCCGAGAACGAGCTCGGCCATGCCAAGAAGCAGCTCCAGGAAAAAGAAGGTGAGTAATACCTTATGAAAATTGTACCTTACAGAAAAGGATTTGGTTGCAAGAAAAATGACAAGGATAACTGGGGTATTGCAGGGGCCACGAACGAGGTGGCGACCCTGAAAGAGGCGGTGGCCGCGGCCGAATGCAATGCGGCTGCGGAGTGCACCAAGCGAGAGAAACAGGAGGCGCGGGTGGCGGAGGTACAGTAAGAGCTCCAGGATCTCGTGAAGAAACATGAGAGTCTGGAGCGTGACTCGAAGACTCGAGAGTCTGAGCTTGCAACGGCTCTTGAGAATGCCAAAGCCGCTAAGGCCGAAGCCTACAAGGCCCTCCAGGAGATAGAGGCGGTGAAGAAAATAGCAGCGGGTAAGGCATTTTTCATGCAAAGTAAGCATGTGAGTGTTAATTACCTGTCGCTTACCCGAATTCGGAGCTCTCCAGGAGCATTCGCAGATCTTCCCTGCAGCGTGTCCGATGCTGCCGCATTCTACCAGGCCGAGGAGGGGAGCTCAACGGAGAAGGTCTTCTAGTCTCAGTATGCTGAGGCCGGACATCCGGTGCCCCTTAGCGACCAGCTGAAGCAGCTGGTCGAGCTCCACAAGGCGGCCGAACAGGCCATGAAGGGCCTCATAGTTCGGCTGTGGCCTAAGGAGGCTATGCCTGGGAGCTACTTCGGTCTGGTGCGGCGGCTGGTGGACGCGTGCCGTGGGTCGAAGTTATCAAGCACTCCGCCTGTATCGAGGGTGCGCGTCGGGCCCTTGCCCGCGCAAAGGTGCACTGGGGCAAGATGGATGCCCAGAAGCTTGTGATGGACCCCCCACCAGAGGGCAAGGAGCATCGCACGCCCGAGATGTATTATAGGAGTGTGCTGAAGGGCGCCCGCACTATTGCGAGTAAGTGCTCCAAAGATGTAATATTTGAGTAGACTCGCATTTTGTTATCCTGTGCGCTGAAAACTTGGTTCATATGCTCTAAGCAACGCTTGTTAATTTAACATATTACCTTCTGTGCGGCTGTTTATCAAATCTGAGAGATGGCAAGTCGTCGGCTTCAGCCCCCATGCCACGAGTGCTGGGGTGTTCGGGGTAAACTCGAGCGCTCTTGTTCCCATTTTTGGGTCCATCTAGGGAGGCGCTCAACACAACGAACAAGGCAACCGGACTTATAATGCTTGAACACTCTCACTTAGCCATAGAATTCTATAATTTTAAATTTCAGTGAAGCCCCTAGTTTTTGGAAGGCCGAATTTGGGGCGCTATCCACGCCTTGGCAGACAGAATCCAACTCCTCGCTCGAAGCGGCATAAGTCTTTAGGGACTCGCAAAGAACCTCTCGAAGAGCGACCAGCTCTCGCCTCATCATGACGGTCAGTTTTAGCTTTCTCCACTGAGGCGTTAACTCAGCTCAATTGGGGCGCAATCGCAGTGGTTCTCCCAGTGCTACCTTAGCCGATAAAACGGAATGTAAGGTACCAAAACATGGGAGCCGGGCAAACCCAACTATTGACCCAAGAACATGATTCGGAGCCGATGCATATAATGCTATAAGTTCGGGGTGCCGCACTTGTGAAAGTGTTCGGACTTATCACACCATAACGCGGGAAACATAAGCCCCTGGTGTATTTAGCCGTACCAATACGTACGGATGCAACATGTCATAGATGAAGATATGTGTAAGAAAGAAATGCAATTAGAAGCAAAAATGTGCTTCATTGCTTTATTCAATAAAAACTGCTGTAAGTGCAGGACGATACAAGTGGTGCGGTAAGCAAGGGATGGGACTGTTTAACATGTCCCCCTCCAGGGGTAGGCTACGGAATAATGCATAAAACAGATTTAATGCTCATGATGGAGACCACCTGGGTTTTCGTTGTAGCCTTTCTCCTTCCCTGGCTGTTGCATCGTGGGTTCGGCATGTCTGCTGCCGGACAGGGCCTCTGACGAACGGAGTCCTGTAGGTAAAAAATAAAAGGAAAAGAAAAAGAAACGACACACTTTAAGAGCCCCTGGTGCGGTTGAGCCCCAGTCTGGGCTTATCGTGGTCGAGCCCCTTGCCCCATGCCCATGGTATCTTCAGAGCGTAATGGAGTACGCGAAGAGTCTGTCTTAATGTTTTACAGGGGCTGGGGTTGGGGCCGCACTGCTACGCATGCTCGGAACGTGCCAGGTGGTCGTGTTGTAGGTTACTCCGGGCATGCTTAGCTGTGTCCGGCCGCTTGGCAGTCGGACTCGAGAATTGCCTTAAAAGGCTGCTTTGTACTTCTGCCGCGAGAGCCGCTGTATGTTCCTCCGTTCGGAGGGAGCGTTCAGTGTTTCTGTTGACCGTGATGACTCCTCTAGGGCCTGGCATCTTGAGCTTGAGGTATGCGTAGTGCGGCACCGCGTTGAACTTTGCGAACGCGGTACGTCCGAGCAAGGCATGATAGCCGCTGCGGAACGGGACTATGTCGAAGATTAACTCCTCGCTTCGGAAGTTATCCGGGGATCCGAAGACCACTTCCAGTGTAACTGAGCCTGTACAATTGGCTTCTACACCTAGTATGACGCCTTTAAAGGTCGTCTTGGTAGGTTTAATCCTTGAGGGGTCTATGCCCATTTTGCGCACCGTGTCCTGATAAAGCAGGTTTAGGCTGCTGCCGCCGTCCATCAGGACTCTGGTGAGATGAAATCCATCGACGATTGGGTCTAGAACCAATGTGGCGAACCCGCCATGGCGAATGCTGGTGGGGTGGTCCCTTCGGTCAAAGGTGATCGGGCAAGAGGACCATGGATTGAACTTCGGGGCAACTGGCTCCATCGCGTATACATCCCTGAGTGCACGTTTCCGCTCCCTTTTGGGTATGTGCGTGGCATATATCATGTTCACCATCCGCACTTGTGGGGGAAACCCTTCTGTCCTCTATTGTTCGGCGGTCGGGTCTCTTCCTCGTCGTCGCTATGTAGCCCCTTGTCGCTGTTTTCGGCAATTAACTTGCCTGCCTGCTTGAACACCCAACAGTCCCTATTGGTGTGGTTAGCTGGCTTTTCAAGGGTGCCATGTATCTGGCACAAGCGGTCGAGAATTCGGTCCAAATTGGACGGACCCTGAGTTGTTCTTTTGAAAGGCTTTTTCCGTTGACCGGGTTTAGAGCCTCTGAATCCGGCATTGACTGCCGTATCCTCACTGTTATCGCAGTTAATGCGGCGTTTGTTTTTGTTGCGACGCGACCTGCCACTACGGTCCTTGATATCCGGACTGCCAGAATTTTTGTTGAGGTTGTTGCTGCGTGCTAGCCAGCTGTCCTCACCCGCACAGAAGCAGATCATGAGTGATGTAAGGGCTGCATGGATTTCGGCTTTTCCTGTCCCAGGTGCTGGGCAAGCCACTCATCCCGGATGTTATGCTTGAAGGCCGTGAGGGCCTCGGCATCCGGACAGTCGACGATTTGGTTTTTCTTGGTTAATAACCGTGTCCAGAATTGTCTGGCCGATTCGTCTGGCTGCTGAATTATGTGGCTTAGGTCATCTGCATCTGGTGGTCGCACGTACGTGCCTTGGAAGTTATCGAGGAATGCGGCTTCCAGGTCCTCCCATCTCCCGATTGACTCTGCTGGCAAGCTGTTAAGCCAGTGCCGGGCTGGTCCTTTAAGTTTGAGTGGGAGATATTTGATGGCGTGGAGATCGTCTCCGCGGGCCATGTGGATGTGGAGGAG
This sequence comes from Triticum aestivum, assembly GCF_018294505.1. Classification (NCBI taxonomy): domain Eukaryota; kingdom Viridiplantae; phylum Streptophyta; class Magnoliopsida; order Poales; family Poaceae; genus Triticum; species Triticum aestivum. The sequence goes on along the minus strand of NC_057810.1, from coordinate 696,266,977 downwards.
ATAGTCCTTGATCCAGACCACGGGGTCTGCTGTGCCATCATAAGATTCAATATTGACGGGTTTAAACCCTTCTGGGATTTGATGATCCATTACCTCATCTGTGAAGCACAGTGGGTGTGCGGCGCCTCTGTACTGGGCGATATCGCGACAGAGCTCAAAAGAGCTTTGTCTGTTGTGTTCGGCCCGGCCGGACTTACTGTGTCCGGGGTGACGGTGATCGTCACGTATCGTGGGGCGCCCACGTGATCCATAGATCGATCTTGATTGTCTTGCCTTATCCTCCAATATGTCGCGCAGGTCCGGAGTGTTCCCCTGTGGCCTTGTGCTTTTCGAGCGATGCCGGGGTACGGGTCTAGTGAAGGGCCTTGAGGCCTCTCTGTCACGACCACGGGGTGGTCGATCAGCCGTATTGTCTCCTGGTGAAGCGGGATCATAGGCCTCCACCTCTAATCGGGGGAGCAGCTTACGTTTGGGGTAGCTTTTGGAGGGGCGTTCGAGTTCATGCTCTTCGGCCGCGAGGACTTCGGTCCATCTGTCGGCTAGCAGATCTTGATCAGCTCTAAGCTGCTGCTGCTTTTTCTTGAGGCTGTTTGCCGTGGCCATAAGCCTGCGTTTGAAACGCTCCTGTTCGACGGGATCCTCAGGCACAACGAATTCGTCGTCGTCGAGGCTTGCCTCGTCTCCGGAGGGAGGCATATAGTCCTCTACCTCTTCTTTGGCCGCTCTCTCATGAGGGCTGGCGTCCCCCTCCTCCTGTGCTGGATCTTGCTGGAGTAGGTTGTCTTTGGCGCTATCCGGTGTATTATTGTCTCCGGTGCCGGAATCCTCATTCTTGCTATGGCGGGATTTAGAGCGGCGCCGCTGACGCCGGCGCTTGGGCTGTTTCTTGGAGGGGTCATCCTCCGCTATTCCTTCGCTGTTCCCATCCTTTGGGATATCCACCATGTATATGTCGTATGAAGAGGTGGCTTTCCAGTGCCCGATGGGCGCTGGTTCTTGGTCGTCTCCGGCATCGTCGTCCATACCGTCGATGTCCTCAGAGTCGTAATCTAGCATGTCGGTTAGATCGTCGACAGTGGCTACCAAGTGGGTGGTGGGTGGGCTCGGAATTTCTTCGTCGTCCGCATCCCAACCGTTCTGGCCGCAGTCCGGCCAGGCCTCTCCTGATAACGAGAGGTACTTTAGCGAACTCAAGATGTCGCCAAAAGGTGAGCGTTGAAAGATGTCCGCCGCGGTGAACTCCATGATCGGCGCCCAATCGGATTCGACTGGAGGGGGCACGGGAGGTCCGGAGTCCGGCAAGGAGTCCGACACCTCGGAGTCACGAGCTTCATGGGGGACAATATAGGTGTTCGGCTTCTTGGGGGACTCCCTCACACACCATTACGTTGTGGTGTTCCATATGGCGTGAGCTGTGAAACTATTCCACATTGTTTTATATGAAGGCCAAACTCGTAACTCAAATATTCTCCTCCACGATCAGATTGTAGAAACTTTATTTTCTTGTTACGATGATTCTCCACTTCACTCTGAAATTCTTTGAACTTTTCAAATGTTTCAAACTTGTGTTTCATTAAGTAGATATACCCATATCTGCTCAAATCATCTGTGAAGGTCAGAAAATAATGATACCCGCCACAAGCATCAACACTCATTGGACCACATACATCGGTATGTATTATTTCCAATAAGTCACTAGCTCGTTTCCATTGTTCCAGAGAACGGAGTTTTAGTCATCTTGCCCAAAAGGCACGGTTCGCAAGCATCAAATGATTCATAACCAAGAGATTCCAAAAATCCATCTTTATGGAGTTTCTTCGTGCGCTTTACACCGATATGGCCCAAACAGCAGTGCCACAAATAAGTTGCACTATCTTTATCAACTTTGCATCTTTTGGCATCAATATTATGAATATGCGTATCACTACGATCGAGATCCAACAAACTATTTTCATTGGGTGTTATGACCATCGAAGGCTTTATTCATGTAAACAGAATAACAATTATTCTCTGACTTTAAATGAATAACCGTATTGCAATAAACATGATCAAATCATATTCATGCTCAACGCAAACGCCAAATTTATTTAGGTTCAACACTAATCTCGAAAGTGTAGGGAGAGTGTGATGATGATCATAATCTTGGAACTACTTCCAACACACATCGTCACTTCACCCTCAACTAGTCTCTGTTTATTCTGTAACTCCTATTTCGAGTTACTAATTTTTAGCAACCGAACAAGTATCAAATACTCAGGGGCTACTATAAACACTAGTAAGGTACACATCAATAACCTGTATATCAAATATACCCTTGTTCAGTTTGCCATCCTTATTATCCACCAAATATTCAGGGCATTTCTGCTTCTAGTGACCATTTCCTTTACAGTATAATCACTCAGTTTCAGGCTTTGGCCCAGCTTTGGGCTTCTTCGCGGGAGTGATAACTTGCTTGCCATTCTGCTTGAAGTTCCCTTTCTCCCCCTTTGCCCTTTTCTTGAAACTAGTGGTCTTGTCAATCATCAACACTTGATGCTCTTTCTTGATTTCTACCTTCGTCGATTTCAGCATCACGAAGAGCTCGGGAATCGTTTTCGTCATCCCTTGCATTATAGTTCATCACGAAGTTCTACTAACTTGGTGGTGGTGACTAGAGAATTCTGTCAATCACTATCTTATCTGGAAGATTAACTCCCACTTGATTCAAGCGATTGTAGTACCCAGACAATCTGAGCACATGCTCACTAGTTGAGCGATTCTCCTCCATCTTTTAGCTATAGAACTTGTTGGAGACTTCATATCTCTCAACTCGGGTATTTGCTTGAAATATTAACTTCAACTCCTGGAACATCTCATATGGTCCATGACGTTCAAAACGTTTTTGATGTCCCGATTCTAAGCCATAAAGCATGGTGCACAAAAATATCAAGTAGTCATCATATTGAGCTAGCCAAACATTCATAACATCTGCATCTGCTCCTGCAATAGGTCTGTCACCTAGCGGTGCATTAAGGACATAATTATTCTGTGCAGCAATGAGGATAAACCTCAGATCACGGATCCAATCCGCATCATTGCTACTAACATCTTTCAACACAATTTTCTCTAGAAACATATAAAAATAAACATATGAAAGCAACAATGCAAGCTATTGATCTACAACATAATTTGCAAAATACTACCAGGACTAACTTCATGATAAATTTAAGTTCAATTAATCATATTACTAAAGAACTCCCACTTAGAAAGACATCTCTCTAATCCTCTAAGTGATTACGTGATCCATATCAACTACACCATGTCCGATCATCACGTGAGATGGAGTAGTTTCAACGGTGAACATCAATATGTTGATCATATCTACTATATGATTCACGCTCGACCTTTCGGTCTCCGTGTTCTGAGGCCATATCTGTTATATGCTAGGCTCGTCAAGTTTAACCTGAGTATTCCGTGTGCGCAACTGTTTTGCACCCGTTGTATTTGAAAGTAGAGCCTATCACACCCGATCATCACATGGTGTCTCAGCACGAAGAACTTTCGCAACGGTGCATACTCAGGGAGAACACTTCTTGATAATTAGTGAGAGATCATCTTATAATGCTACCGTCAAACAAAACCGAATAAGATGTATAACAGATAAACATCATATGCAATCAAAATATGTGACATGATATGGCCATGATCATGTTGCGCCTTTGATCTCCATCTCCAAAGTACTGTCATGATCTTTATCATCACCGGCACGACACCATGATCTTCATCATCTTGATCTATATCAATGTGTCATCACATGGTCGTCTCACCAACTATTGCTCTTGCAACTATTGCTATCGCATAGCAATAAAGTAAAGCAATTATTTGGCACTTGCATCTTATGCAACAAAGAGACAACCATAGGGCTTCTGCCAGCTTCCGATAACTTCAACAAAACATGATCATCTCATACAACAACTTATATCTCATCACATCTTGACCATATCACATCACGACATGCCCTGCAAAAACAAGTTAGACGTCCTCTACTTTGTTGTTGCAAATTTTACGTGGCTGCTACGGGCTGAGCAAGAACCGTTCTTACCTACGCATCAAAACCACAACGATAGTTCGTCAAGTTAGTGCTGTTTTAACCTTCGCAAGGACCGGGCGTAGCCACACTCGGTTCAACTAAAGTTGGAGAAACAGACACCCGCTAGTCACCTGTGTGCAAAGCATGGCGGTAAAACCAGTCTCGTGTAAGCGTACGCGTAATGTCGGTCCGGGACGCTTCATCCAACAATACCGCCGAACCAAAGTATGACATGCTGGTAAGCAGTATGACTTGTATCGCCCACAACTCACTTGTGTTCTACTCGTGCATATAACATCAATGCATAAAACCTAGGCTCTGATATCACTGTTGAGGAACGTAGTAATTTCAAAAAATCTCCTACGCACACGCAAGATCATGGTGATGCATAGCAACGAGAGGGGAGAGTGTTATGCACGTACCCTCGTAGACCGTAAGCGGAAGCATTATGACAACGCGGTTGATGTAGTCGTACGTCTTCACGATCCGACCGATCCAAGCACCGAACGTACGGCACCTCCGAGTTCAGCACACGTTCAGCTTGATGACAATCCCCGGACTCTGATCCCGCAGGCTTTCGGGGATGAGTTCCGTCAGCACGACGGCGTGGTGACAATGATGATGTTCTACCGACGCAGGGCTTCGCCTAAGCACCACAACGATATGACCGAGGTGGAATATGGTGGAGGGGGGCACTGCACATGGCTAAAGAACGATCACGAAGATCAACTTGTGTGTCTAGAGGTGCCCCCTGCCCCCGTATATAAAGGAGGGAGGGGGGAGGTGCGGACGACCCCCTAGGGGTGCGCCTGGAGGAGTCCTACTCCCACCGGGAGTAGGACTCCCCCCTCTTGCCTTGGTGGAGAAGGAAAGGGGGGAGGGGAAAGAGGAAAGGGGGGCGCCGCCCCCCCTTCCTTGTCCTATTGGACTAGGAGGGGAGGGGGGCGCGGCCTGCCCTGGCCGGCCCTCCTCTTCTCCCTCATGGCCCATGTAGGCCCATTAACCCCCCGGGGGGGGGGGGGGGGTTCCGGTGACCCCCCGGTACTCCGGAAAAATCCCGGTATCTTCCGGAACGATTCCGATATCCAAATATAGGCTTCCAATATATCAATCTTTATGTCTCGACCATTTCGAGACTCCTCGTCATGTCCGGGATCACATCCGGGACTCCGAACAACCTTCAGTACATCAAAACATATAAACTCATAATAAAACTGTCATCATAACGTTAAGCGTGCGGACCCTACGGGTTCGAGAACTATGTAGACATGACCTAGAACTATTCTTGGTCAATAACCAATAGCGGAACCTGGATGCTCATATTGGCTCCCACATAGTCTACGAAGATCTTTATCGGTCAAACCGCATAACAACGTACGTTGTTCCCTTTGTCATCGGCATGTTACTTGCCCGAGATTCGATCGTCAGTATCCAATACCTAGTTCAATCTCGTTACCGGAAAGTCTCTTTACTCGTTACGTAATGCATCATTCCGTAACTAACTCATTAGCTACATTGCTTGCAAGGCTTATAGTGATGTGCATTACCGAGAGGGCCCAGAGATACCTCCCCGACAATCGGAGTGACAAAACCTAATCTCGAAATACGCCAACCCAACATGTACCTTTGGAGACACCTTTAGAGCTCCTTTATAATCACCTAGTTACGTTGTGACGTTTAGTAGCACACAAAGTGTTCCTCCGGTAAATGGGAGTTGCATAATCTCATAGTCATAGGAACATGTATAAGTCATGAAGAAAGCAATAGCAACATACTAAACGATCAAGTGCTAAGCTAACGAAATGGGTCATGTCAATCGCATCATTCTCCTAATGATGTGATCTCGTTAATCAAATGACAACTCTTTTGTCCATGGCTAGGAAACTTAACCATCTTTGATTCACGAGCTAGTCAAGTAGAGGCATACTAGTGACACTATGTTTGTCTATGTATTCAAACATGTATTATGTTTCCAGTTAATACAATTCTAGCATGAATAATAAACATTTATCATGATATAAGGAAATAAATAATAACTTTATTATTGCCTCTAGGGCATATTTCCTTCATAACTTTGATCTAGTTCCTGATTTTGATATTGCTTTTTTCCTTAGAGACCCTAGGTTTATCAAACCAACATGAAGTGAAGCTTAGCAAGAAGATTTCTGCAAGAACTTGTTATCTAAAAGAGTTCTAGTTTCCAGTTCAAATCACAGAGGCGATTAGAAGACAATAAGAAAATAAATAGGCTAGGGCTAAAGGTTTCACCTACAACCATCTGCTCCAAATCCTATCTAGAAAATCAACATGGTACTAGTAAAAAACATTGCATATATCTTGCTATTGAAGGAAATATGCCCTAGAGGCAATAATAAAGTTATTATTTTGTATTTCCTTATTCATGATAAATGTTTATTATTCATGCTAGAATTGTATTGACCGGAAACCTTAATACATGTATGAATACATAAACAAACACCTTGTCCCTAGTGAGCCTCTACCTGACTAGCTTGTTGATCAAAGATGGTTGAGGTTTCCTAACCATGGACATGAGTTGTCATTTGATAACGAGATCACATCATTGGGAGAATGATGTGATGGACAAGACCCATCCGTTATCTTAGCATAGTGATCGTTCAGTTTTATTGCTATTGATTTCTTCATGTCAAATACATATTCCTTCGACTATGAGATTATGCGACTCCCAGATACCAGAGGAATGCCTTGTGTGATATTAAACATCACAATGTAACTGGGTGATTATAAAGATGCTCTATAGGTATCTCCGAAGATGTTTGCTGAGTTGGCATAGATCGAGATTATGGTTTGTCACTCCGAGTATCGGAGAGGTATCTCTGGGCCCTCTCAGTAATACACATCATAAGCTTGCAAGCAAATGACTAAGGAGTTGGTCACGAGGTGATGTATTAGGGAACGAGTAAAGAAACTTGTCGGTAACAAGATTGAACTAGGTATGAAGATACCGACGGTCGAATCTTGGGCAAGTAACATACCGATAGACAAAGGGAATTATGTATGTTGTCATAATGGTTCGACCGATAAAGATCTTTGTAGAATATGTATGAGCCAATATGGGCATCCAGGTTCCACTATTGGTTATTAACCGTATAGGTGTCTTGGTCATGTCTACATAGTTCTCGAACCCGTAGGGTCCGCACGCTTAACCTTCAATGATGATATAATATTATATGAGTTATGTGATTTGGTGACCGAATGTTGTTTGGACTCCCGGATGAGATCACATACATGATGAGGATTCTCAAAATGGTCGAGAGGTAAAGTTTGATATATAGGACAATAGTATTCGGACATCGGAAGTGTTCCGGAAGGTATCGGGTATTTATCGGAGTACCGGAGGGGTTACCGGACGCCCCGGGGGCAATATATGGGCCATATGGGCCATGAGAGGGGAGGACACCAGCTCACAAGGGGTGGCGTCCCCTATGGCAGGAGGCTGATTAGGAGAAGGAAAAGAGGGAGTTCGGCCCCCTTCCTTCTCTCTTCCCCTTCCCTTTTCTCTCCAATGTTTTATGGAAGAGGAGGGGGCGCCACTTGGCGAAACCCTAAGTAGGGTTCGGATCCTACTTGGGGCGCACCCTGGCTGCTTCCCTTCTCCGTCCCACCTATATATATATATATGGGGGGGGGGTGAGGGAGTCCTGGATTAGGGGGTATCCGGACAGCCGGACTATATAGTTTGGCCGGACTGTTGGACTATGAAGATACAAGACTCAAGACTTTGTCCAGTGTCCGGATGGGACTCCCCTTTGCGTGGAAGACAAGCTTGGCAACCCGGATATTAGATTCCTTACCTTGTAACCGACTCCATGTAAACCCTAGCCCTCTCTGGTGTCTATATAAACCAGAGAGTTTAGTCCGTATGAGGACGATCACAACATTCATAATCATGATAGGCTAGCTTCTAGGGTTTAGCCTCTACGATCTCGTGGTAGATCAACTCCTGTAACACTCATATCATCAATATCAATCAAGCAGGAAGTAGGGTTTTACCTCCATCGAGAGGGCCCGAACCTGGGTAAACATTGTGTCCCTTACCTCCTGTTACCATTAGCCTTAGACGCATAGATCTGGACCCCCTACCCGAGATCCGCCGGTTTTGACACCGACATTGGTGCTTTCATTGAGAGTTCCTCTGTGCCGTCGCTGCAAGGCTCGATGGCCCGTCTCGTTGTCAAGGACAACATCACCTCTGGGGGAGCTCTGGCTGTAGGCCAAACTCTCCGACTAGGTGGCTTCATTATGGCCGCCCAATCGGCTGTCGCACCAATGATGACCTCTCGGGTCATCACGAATAGCCTCCACGTCAATTCGGAACTCGCCGAACAAATGGATCCAATAGAGCTCTCTTCCCTTAATGAGCTCTTAGATCGCATCGCCACTTTGGGAGTCGCTACAGACTATAACCAGATTGGGCTTAAACCCGACCAGAGGGACATTAAATCCCCGCCGGTCACCCACGAGATAGCGGTAGTGGAGGAGCCACATATGGACCGTCCCTCTATTCTGAGGACGAACTATGTCCGAATCACTGAGCTCTCTGAGCTGGATACTCATCCGCGGGAGTAAACGACCCAGATCCCGAGCCTAGAATCGGGCAAAGGGTCAGAGAAATCGGGCAACATCCCGGGACCCGACCCGTCGAGCCCGGGAGTTCCCCTGCCCCAGGGCATTAGATCGGATCAGAATCTAGATTCAGTTACACCCACCCACCTGAACTTAAACCGTCTCTCCCATATCAGACAAGAGCCACAAGAGACAGTACATCGCTACTGGGCCAGATTCCTCCTTGTGATAAACAAGGTCAAGGACTGTCGCGAGGAGGACGCAATTTCATTTTTTTGCAAAAATTGCACGAACAAAGGAATCCTTAATGCTATAAGTCGCCGTGACATAGCAGCCATAGTACAAAATTACTGTGTGATGGAAAGTACCTGGAAATCCCAAACAGAATTTTGGGATTGTCCGGCTCTCACCAAAACCTTTGTCCGAACTAAACAGGTGAACTCTCGTAAGTCAGCCGATCCAATCACCAAGAAACCAAAGCCCACCCCAAGGCGTGGAACCGTATTGGAAGAATGGCTCAATGGGCCATGCAAACTCCACAGCTCGCCGGACACTACACCAACACATAGCCTTAGAGCATGTTGGATACTCCGGCACGTAGCAAAAAGTGGTGAGGATCTTCTTGTAATCCATAAAGCAAAACAACATCCCGCCAAAGAAAATAATACGGTACTGACAGTCTTTGAGACTTTCGCCTCAAATAATAGGCGCAAGCGAGCCCATCGAAATCTCGCTGAAATTTACCACGTGGCAAAAATAAACCCGTGGAACGACACTGCCATAACTTTCAGTGCCAGCGACGAACCCCAATTCCAGACAGTCCGGGCACCTGCCGCATTGGTCCTTAGCCCAATCGTGGACGGCTTTCGGCTCACTAAAGTACTCATGGACGGCGGAAGTGGACTAAACTTGATCTATGAAGAAACACTCAACAAAATGGAAATGGACAAAAGTCACATTAAGCAGAGCGGCACAACCTTTAGGGGAATCATCCCTAGTCGGGAGGCACGGTGTGCGGGAAAAATCACACACGTTGTAGTATTCGGCACCCCGGAGAATTACAGGTCCGAAGAAATCACATTCCAAGTGGCTCCTTTCAGCAGCGGATACCACGCCCTTTTAGGACGGGACACATTTGCAAGCTTTCAAGCTATACCCCATTATGGATACATGAAGCTTAAAATGCCCGGACCCAACAGAATCATCACTCTAGCCAGTGACCCGGACGTCGCACGCCAAAAATAAAACTACAGCACTTGCCCTCGAGGCATTATCTGAAGCCCTAGCGGCCGAGGAACTAACAACGCTGCGCACCACAATGGACAGGGACGACGTGATACTCGACAAACGACCCAAGTCCACATCATTTAAACCCGCAGACGAGATAGTCAAATTCCAGGTCCATCCAACGGACCCCACGAAGACAACCTCCATCGGGACGCAGTTGAGCCCCACAATGGACGCCGCACTACGCGAATTCCTATGCGATAATTGGGACATTTTCGCCTGGCATCCTTCTGACCTGCCGGGCATCCCACGCGAGCTGGCCGAACACAACGTCAACATACTGAAAGGATACAAGACAGTCAAATAGACTCTTAGGCACTTCTCAGAGCCTAAACGGCAAGCCATGGGAGAAGAGCTAGCCAAGCTACTTGAGGCCGGATTCATCAGAGATATCAAGCATCTGAACTGGCTGGCAAACCTGGTAATGGTACCGAAGAAGGACAAATCCTGGCGCCTATGCGTCGACTTCAAAGACCTCAACAAGGCTTGCCCCAAGGATCCCTTCCCCCTCCCTCGCATCGACCAAATCATCGATGCCACCATAGGACACAACTTACTGTGTTTCCTCGACGCATACTCCGGATACCATCAAATAAAAATGGCAGAGTCCGACCAAGCTGCGACGGCCTTCATAACACCATATGGTCCTTTCTGCTTCAACACTATGCCTTTAGGGCTTAAAAATGCCGGCGCAACCTATCAACGCATGATTCAAACATGCCTGGAGAAGCAAATCGGCAAAACAGTGGAGGCATACGTGGATGACGTGGTCATAAAAACAAGACACGTCGAAACCCTAATAGATGACTTGAGGCTTACGTTCGATAACCTCCGGACATACGACATCAAGCTAAACCCGGAAAAATGTGTTTTCGGCGTGCCCTCCGGAAAGCTGCTCGGCTTCATTGTTTCCAATAGAGGAATTGAAGCGAATCCGGCAAAAATCCGAGCTCTGTCGCAGTTGGCTATCCCAACAGACCTCAAGCATATCCAGAAACTAGCTGGGTGCGTGGCTGCCCTAAGCCGCTTTATCTCCCGATTGGGAGAAAAGGCATTACCTCTTTACCGCCTTCTTCAGCGCACCGAACACTTCGTGTGGACGGATGCAGCCAAGGCCGGACTAGACGAAATAAAGACCTTATTGGCCAGTAATCCAGTCCTAACAGCGCCAAATATTGGCGAACCTATGCTATTGTACATAGCTGCAACACATCAAGTTGTAAGCGCAGTGCTCGTCGTCGAACGAGAGGCTGACAGATACAAATTCCCGCTCCAAAAGCCGGTATATTATGTATCCACGGTCCTCACCCCATGCAAATCCCGATACCCACACTATCAAAAGATAGCATACACGGTCTTCATGGCATCCCGGAAGCTACGACACTACTTCCAAGAGTGTTCGATCACGGTGGCCTCCAAAGTACCACTCAATGACATAATAAACAACCGTGACACTATAGGCCGGATTTCTAAATGGGCCATCGAGCTCCTTCCGTTCGACATAACATACAAACCACGACGGGCCGTTAAGTCGCAAGTACTGGCTGACTTTGTCGCCGAATGGACAGAAGCCGAACTCCCTAAAGAGTATGGCGCGTACTCCAACTGGATCATGCACTTCGACGGCTCTAAAATGCTGGCCGGATTGGGAGCAGGTGTAGTCCCGACGTCTCCCACCGGAGACACGGTCCAATACGTACTCCAAATATTATACACAGACTCCAACAACGCAGCCGAATATGAGGCTCTGCTGCATGGTCTTCGGATGGCAGTCTCTATGGGCATTCAACGCCTGGAGGTGCGCGGGGATTCAAACCTAGCAATATCACAAATAAACGGAGACTTTGATGCCAAGGATCCGAAAATGGCGGCCTATCATAATGCTGCCCTCAAAATGTCAGCTCGGTTTGAGGGGCTCGAATTCCACCATGTGGCTCGAGAAAACAACCAAGCGGCGGATATCCTCGCCCACATCGGCGCTAAACGCGACCCTGTCCCACCTAACATATTCCTGGAAAGGTTGTTCAAGCCATCCATGGTATGTGAAGGGGAGTCCAGCAACACTAGCACGGACCCGAATACACCCCCAGACTCCAAACCGTCAGACATAATCGGAGGCTCTGCCACCGAAATAACACCTTCGGCCCACGAAGTCATGGTTGTAATTGCCCCGTGGACTGAGCCTTTCTTGGCCTACCTAAATAGGCAGGAGCTCCCCGAGGACCAAAATGAAGCACGTTGCATCGTGCGGTGTTCCAAAGCCTACAAGGTCCACGAGGGGGAACTCTATAAGAAAAGCGCGACCGGAGTGCTCCAACGATGCATCTCTGAAGAGGAAGGGCGGCAGCTCTTGGGTGAAATCCATGCCGGACTCGGCGGACACCACGCTGCGGCTTGGGCACTTGTCAGCAAGGCATTCCACACAGGCTTTTATTGGCCTACAGCCCGAGCAGACGCACAAGACCTTGTTAAACACTGCATCGGTTGCCAGCTCTTTGCCAATCAGAGCCACATGCCCCCTACCGCTCTCCAAACAATCCCCATCACTTGGCCCTTCGCGGTTTAGGGGTTGGATATGGTCGGACCCCTTAAAGGGGGAAGCCATAAGAAAAAATACTTGTTGGTCATGGTGGACAAGTTCACCAAATGGATAGAAGCCAAACCAGTCAAAATGGCCGAATCTGGACCAGTGATAGACTTCATATCCAGGGTCGTACACCGATACGACGTCCCCCACAGCATCATCACTTACAATGGCTCAAACTTCACAACCGATGAAGTGAAAACCTGGTGCGGCAACATGGGCATTAAGCTCGATTACGCCTCCGTCTACCATCCCCAAACAAACGGCCAGGTCGAACATGCAAACGGTCTCATCATGAGCAGCATCAAACCCAGACTAGTGCGTTCCTTGACAGAATCGAACATGCACTGGGTCAAGGAGCTCGACTCCGTACTCTGGGGGCTATGGATCACGCCGAATCGCACCACCGGATACACACCATTCTTTATGGTATACGACGCAGAAGCAGTATTACCCTGCGATATAATACATGATTCACCTCGCGTACGCATGTACGAAGAGAAGGAAGCCGAGCTAGACCGCCAGGACAACTTAGATGTCCTGGAGGAGGAGCGCGACATTGCAAAGGCCCGTTCCGCATTCTTTTAGCAGCAGGCTCAACGGTACCAAAGCAGAGAAGTGCGGGCCAAAACTTATAATATTGGCGAACTCGTTCTACGCCTACCTGAGAAGAAGAAGGACAAGCTTAGACCTAAGTGGGAGGGTCCCTTTGTTATTGACAAAGTTCTCACCGGAGGAGCGTACCGCCTACGTAATGCATCCGATAACAGACTCGAGCCGAACCCATGGAACGCGGCCAGACTCCGGAGATTCTACGCCTAACGCCGAACTCAGTGTTCGTCCCATTACCACTCCTTTTTCATTATGTTCCTCCCCTTTTTCCTATCTCGTTCTTTTTCATTCTTCGCACAAATTACTCAATACAGTGTGGACGCTCGGATCGCTTCGATCGCACTATGTGTGTAAGTCATACCTGGGGGCTTCCTATACGGAAGCTAAATATAATTGCTTTCATGGCTTCTTGCCTATCACATATGCGTTCTTTTTCCATATGTGCCTTTTCTTCCCCATTACATGCATCGATATGACTTAAGATGTGGCCATGCTGGGTTGCCCGGCTCTTGTATTTATGCCCTACGTTCCCATTAATTCGGCTAGGGCATAAGGGGAGCACCTCTGCGATTGTTACTACCGGTTGAGCCGGATGTGTACCTCAGACTGGGTGAAGCCGAAAGCTAGCGTTCTTAAGGGAATATTCGGTCGATGGACAAAAGATGTTCTTTTTTGTTTATTACAACATGAACCCCCAGATGTTTTTATCCTACGTCTCTGTTCATAGTCCGAACATGTACATTGATGCATGCGCACCCAGGGAAAGGAACCCCTAACGGAACTATTCTCCCTGGAAGATGTTTCTTACTATCCATGTAATATAACATAACTAGTTGGGTACTTGTCTGTTCAAGCACTTATGACCCCTACGCCTGGTTTCCACGCATACCCCGGTTTTGCATAACTGAGCGGGTATTTGGATACACCTCGGACTGTCGGATCCGGGGGCTGAAGCGAAAAGGTCCGCCATGACAAATGATTTTAATCCGGCTAGGGACTACATATGTCCATTGAATTACATAGTCACTTGGACTGCCTATATTCTTCCTCTATACCATCCAACAGGCTATCTAGCTTACAATCCTGTTGGGAATACTTTGCGGCTAACGCTACCTGGTCATACACCAGACTCACGGGAATTTCTTGCCCATCTGGCCCCGCCGGTCTGACTTCGGCCATATGGTTCGGGTCCAGCTTGGTGTAGCGCGTCTTCATCATAGCCCAGGCTTCTCTTGCACCTTGCCGGCAAGCTGACATCTTCCATAATCGGAAGCGCCTCCGTGCTCCTTGGAGCATATCCACGAGCCCCCCATGCCTTTCGGCGGGGAAGTGGATGGCCACAAGGCCGAGGAAATACCCTGCATCACCTGCCGAGCTTGCTCGTGCAGTTGTGAGAGGTCCTATAGTAGATCACCTGCGGACGCGGGCATCTCCTCTTCAGGACGGCCCATCAGCATACCTACAGATATAAATTCTTTGAATATGCTTCCTCGCCGAGCTGTCCTATAGTTCGTCTAGACACTTACCATAAATGCTGCGACGGAGCCTTCTGTTCTCCTTCATGGAGTCCGCCAGCTGAGCACGAACATCGCCTAATTCGACGCCCAGCCGGACATTGGCATCTTGAAGATTGTTCTTCTCCTGCCTAACTTGCGGAAGAATACACTCACCATCTTTTAGCTACCTTTGGAGATGTGACTCGTCAACTCCTACGACCTCCGGATTCACCCCGGGATTGTCTGCAGAATTTTCTGTTAGACTTATCATACAAGCCACTTACTAACTGGCACAATTCTAAATAATTGAGACAAATGTTACCAAATGAGACCTTCTGGGATTCCTCTAGCTTGGCAACCGTGGCCCTTAGCTGGGTCTTGCACTCTTCCAGCTCTCGAGACAATTGTTCATTCTTATCTACAAGGACCTGTGCATAAATTGATCCTTAAAACAGTTGTTCCAAGCGTTTCAAGTCTCAGGGGCTATTGCTATACATGCCTATCAAATTTTCTTCCCCGTATGTCTTTGGCATACTGATCCGTCGCACGAGCAAGCCCGCCTTGAGCAGCTCGGATATATGCGTCTCCCGAATTGAAGGCATTAAATGCCTCTTCGGAAAAGATGTTGTTGCGAAGTATGGCCCGTCTACGCTGGTGATTCATAGAACTCTCTACTTCGGAATTCGTGGCGGAGAGCATATCCGCATCCTCTGTCGGAGGACAATTCGGCATCGACCCCGTGTCCGCTTCCTCCCTCGAAGCCGGTCCTGGAATCCGGCTGGTGGAGGCGTGATTGGCAGGATCTCCGGATATAGTCCGGCTACTCCTCTTTCTGCTAGGACACAAAGGACGCTGTCACATTTAAAACACAATAATCACAGAGCAGGTTTTTAGCATACCTCTGTAGCGGCATTTCGGCCCTAACCGCCTTCCTCTTAAACCTGTCTGATTCGGACGCCCTTTGCCGACGAGCCGCTAGGGGCTTGGCGCCACGTTTCGATTGTCATCTCTGCAAAAATACGATATTCCAGGCATTAGGCATGACATCAGAAAGGGTTCCTCTTCAGAGGATAGGGTTTTTTAGCCTTGCTTACATGCGATGCAGGTAGCAGTCCAGGATAGCCGGAAATAATAGCCACTGAGGCACCATCGCAGCTCGCCTGATAAAATGTCCCGTTGACGAGCTCCACAGTAATATCCGGGTCTTCTTCGAGTCCTGGATCGCAGGCCCTTCCAGGGTCCTTTGGCTGCGGGGAGGGGCTGGAGAATCCTTCTACGGCCCTCCTCAGTGCCTGCTCGGAAATATCGAGGTAAATATTCTTGACGAAGGACACCGGAATGAATGAAGCGGGGGGAAGAGTGACGACTTACCCAACTTAGGGGGTTTTACATAGAAAACCCATCCCGTAGTTTAATATGAAGGAATTCTTCTTCTTCTCCGTTATATAAACCGGACAATATTCTCGCCAGAGTAGTGGCGGAGTCCGGACCCTTACGACCACAGCGGGTAGCATCATCTTCCCCGTTGTAGTGCCACATGGGCTTCCCCTGATACTGAAGCGATTGCACTCCCCGCATTATGCATATTGCCATAACCTCAACTATTGTTAGCCCTAATTTGGCCAGTAACTTTATCCTGTTCATCAGGAAGTATACTTCTCTGGTATCTTCCTCCTTGGGGCCCCGAGGGCGCCAACTTCGGCGTGCCTTCGGCGCGGCATTACTGAACGCAGGGAGACCTGTCCGGACTGGATCCAGAAGGGGAACGTCATCGACATAAAACCACTCAGAGGGCCAGTTCTCCGGTGCCTTCTTGGGAGTACCGGATAGGTATCCGGTCTCGGCGATGCGCCATACTTCGGCTCCGCCCACTTGATATATGGATTCCCGCTGGTTGCGAGGGACGAGGCAGAACAACTTCTTCCATAACCCGAAATGAGCCTCGCATCCCAGAAATAGTTCACAAAGAGCGACGTATCCTGCTATGTGCAGCACGAAGGCAGGGGTGAAGTTGTGCAACTAGAGGCCGTAGAACTCCAGGAGCCCGTGAAGGAATGGGTGGATTGGAAACCCGACGCCTCTTAGCAGATGCGGGATGAGGCATATTCGCTCCCCCAGGGATGGATTAGGAGATCTCTCCGCTTGCTCCCCGCCATTATAGGTGGCTACTCCGGCTCAGACGGGGACCATGAACGCCGGTGGAAGAAACCCCTAGGTCTGCAGCTCTATTAAGCGGTTTTGAGGAACAGAACATTCCTCCCAGTCACCTGGCCTAGAGCTACGGGAACGAGAGGAGGAGCTGCGATGACCGGCCATGATGGAATGATTCTTTCTGGGCGTGCTCTGTTGGGTGCTCGCTCAGGGGAAGAAGATGGAGTTTGGATCTGAGAATCCCCGTCCCTTCAAATAGACGGCTTTTGCTTGCAGGACCGGGGAGGCAAATGCAAAAAATGCCCCGGCTCCTCGTATTTGCTCGACACGTGGAGATGGTCATTATTGAAGCACAAAAGCCGAGGAGTACAACATTGATGGGAAGCCGGACACCGCTCGTTACAATAAATACTTTGGAGTATTCGGAGAGGGAACCCGCCTTTCAATGCCGAGGACAAACTACGCGCCGGACTAATCGTCATTGAAGCCTGGTTCAGGGGCTACTGAGGGAGTCCTGGATTAGGGGGTATCCGGACAGCCGGACTGTATACTTTGGCCGAACTATTAGACTATGAAGATACAAGACTCAAGACTTCATCCAATGTCCGGATGGGACTCTCCTTTGCGTGGAAGACAAGCTTGGCGACCTGGATATTAGATTCCTTTCCTTGTAACCGACTCCATGTAAACCCTAGCCCTCTCCAGTGTCTATATAAACCGGAGAGTTTAGTCCGTATGAGGACGATCACAACATTCATAATCATCATAGGCTAGCTTCTAGGGTTTAGCCTCTACGATCTCGTGGTAGATCAACTCCTGTAACACTCATATCATCAATATCAATCAAGCAGGAAGTAGGGTTTTACCTCCATCAAGAGGGCCCAAACCTGGGTAAACATTGTGTCCCTTACCTCCTGTTACCATTAGCCTTAGACGCATAGATCGGGACCCCCTACCCGAGATCCGCAGTTTTGACACCGACAGGGGGCCTAGGACACACCAGATCAATTGTTATCCGTGTGCAGCGCCCCCTCCACCGTTTACACCTCCTGTCATATTTTCGTAGTGCTTAGGCAAAGCCCTGCGAGGACCACTTCACCATCACCGTCACCACGGCGTCGTGTTGATGGAACTCATCTACTACCTCGACGACTTCCTGGATCAAGAAGGCGAGGGACATCACCGAGGTGAACGTGTGTAGAACACGGAGGTGCCGTCCGTTTGGTACTTGATCGGTTGACCTAAGAAGAAGTTTGACTACATCAACCACGTTGTAAACCACTTCCGCTTATGGTCTACGAGGGTACATAGACACACTCTCCCCCTTGTTGCTATGCATCTCCATGGTTAGATCATTGCGTGTGCATAGATTTTTTTCCATGCAATGATTACCAACAGTGGCATCATGAGCCAGGTCTATGCATAGATGATATGCATGAGTAGAACACAAAGAGTTGTGGGCGGTGATAGTCATATTGCTTACCATCAACGTCTTATTTGGATTCAGCGGTATTGTGGGATGAACCGGCCCGGACCAACCTTACATGTCCACGCACATGAGATCGGTTCCACCGACAGACATGCAACTAGTTTTGCATAAAGGTGGCTGGCGTGTGTCTGTTTCTCCTACTTTAGTTGAATCGAATTTGACTACGACTGGTCCTTGAAGAAGGTTAAAATAGCAAACTTGACAAAACACCGTTGTGGTTTTATGCATAGGTAAGAACGGTTCTTGCTAGAAGCCCGTAGTAGCCACGTAAAACTTGCAGCAACAAAGTAGAGGACGTCTAACTTGTTTTTGCAGGGCATGTTGTGATGTGATATGGTCAAGACATGATGTGATGAACATTATTTTATGAGATGATCATGTATTGTAAATTATCGGCAACCGGCAGGAGCCTTATGGTTGTCGCTTTATTGTATGAAATGCAAACGCCATGTAATTGCTTTACTTTATCACTATGCGTTAGCGATATTTGTAGAAGCAATAGTTGGTGAGATGACCATGATGCAATGATGGAGATCAAGGTGTCGAGCCGGTGACCATGGAGATCATGACGATGCTTTGAAGATGGAGATCTAAAGCACAAGGTGATGATGGCCATATCATGTCACATATTTTTGATTGCATGTGATGTTTATATTTTATGCATCTTATTTTTCTAGTATGGCGGTAGCATAATAAGATGATCCCTTCACTAAATTTCAAGGTAAAAGTGTTCTCCCTGATTATGCATCGTTGCTACAGTTCATCGTGTTGAGGCACCACGTGATGATCGGGTGTGATAGACTCTGTGTTCACATACAACGGGTGCAAGACAATTTTGCACATGTTGAATACTTGGGGTTAAACTTGACAAGCCTAGCATGTACATACATGGCCTCGAAACACTGGAGATCGAAAGGTCGAAGGTGAATCATATAGTAGATATGATCAACATAGAGATGTTCACCATTGATGACTATCACATCTCAGGTGATGATCAGACATGGGTTAGTTGATTTAGATCACAGATCATTTAGATGACTTGAGGGATGTCTATCTAAGTGAGTGTTCTTAAGTAATTTGGTTAATTGAATTTAATTTCTCATGAACTTAGTCCTAATAGTATTTGCATATCTATGTTGTAGATCAATGGCCCATACTACCGTTCCCCTAAATTTTAATGTGTTCCTAGAGAAAGCTAAGTTGAAATATGATGGTGGCAACTACACGGACTGGGTCCGTAACTTGAGGATTATCCTCATTGCTGCACAGAAGAATTATGTCCTTGATGCACCGCTAGGTGAAAGGCCTACTGCAGGAGCAGATGCTGATGTTTTGAACGGCTGGCAAGCTCGATCTGATGACTACTCGGTAGTTCAGTGTGCCATGCTTTACGTCTTAGAATCGGGACTTCAAAGAAGTTTTGAACGTCATGGAGCATATGAGATGTTCCAAGAGTTGAAGTTAATATTTCAAGCAAATGCCCGGGTTGAGAGATATGAAGTATCCAACAAGTTCTATAGCTGCAAGATGGAGGAGAATAGTTTTGTTAGTGAGCACATACTTAGAATGTCTGGGTATCATAATCACTTGAGTTAGTTGGGAGTTAGTGACGGTGTCCTGGACCAGGGGGTACTCACCACGTCGTCTCCTGATTAGTTGGATTGGGCCGAGGAGCCCCATGGCCGTATACTCATGGGCCAGTTCGGACAGTTGCCGCATACAAGGAAGATTCTACAAGACTTGGTGATCAAGACAAGGACTCCTCCCCCATCGGCGTATTTGGCTAGGACTCTTGTTATCCTAGGCCTCTGGTACATTATATAAACCGAGGCCAGACTAGTCGATAGATTATTATGACATTACTCATCATACCTCTAGGGTTTAGACCACAATATATGATCTCGGGATAGATCAACTCTTGTAACCCCTATACTCATTAAAGCCAATCAAGCAGCATGTAGGGTATTATCTCATCAAGAGAGCCCGAAGCTGGGTAAAATCCCGTGTTCATGTTACCATCGATCCTAAGATGCACAATGTGGGACCCCCTACCCAAGATCCGCCGGTTTTGACACCGACATTGGTGCTTTCATTGAGAGTTCCGTTGTGTGATCAGTGAAAGGATCAATGGCTCGACTGCAGATCAACTGCAACGTCCGTTTCTTCGTCACCGGCTCGACTGGTCACCTTGGCTTGACTGAGGACTACGCCCTACCTCCGATCGTCATGTTCGGATAAGGGCCTTCATCAACATCAACTCCGATCTCTATCAAGATCATGGAGGAGTCATCCTTGGAGCTCGGCGGCTCAACGTTAACATTGCCCTCGGGCGACCGTGCTGTTTTTCTGGACAACAAACTCGTATCCGCTGCCACCGCCTCCTCGAGTGTCGCCTAAATGATTGCTTCAGTGGAATTATGCGGAATTAAGTCTACAACAATCCTGCAAAAAATTTCGTCGAGTTCCGATGAGGAATCTCCGGCAATCTCCGATATAACGGAGCCCTGTTGAATCTGGATGAGAATCCGGACGAGTTTGGAGCGGGGTGTCCAGCATCTAGCTCGGATGTCCTTTTGAAGATCCAACCGTTGATTGGATGTGGAATTCCCATATCTACCACCTGCCAAAAATTCAGCTCGATCCGACCGTCCAAACTCCGGGAACCTTCCTATTAGTGCATCACTTTCCGGATCTGTTTACTGCACGAGAACAAATCCGACCCGAGTTCATCTCCTTTACGAACGGGATTTTGGACATCCTTTTTGAAGGACGTTTTCGTATGGGGTATTGTGTTTTATTCTCAAACACATCCCATTAATGTTAAAAGTATTTTTACAATACGATCTTCACCATCGCGCCGGTGTCAAACCGGCCCGACAACATCACTCCACGGCGGTCGACTTGCACTAGACACGTCGTCGCTTTGTTGAGCCGAGCTTAACTTCTTTGGACCATCATCTCGGCTAGTCGAACAATAGTTCGGCATCGCGAAGGATAAATCGTCACCAACATCGCCGCCCCACGGATTACACGAAGCGGGCACACCGGCATCGCGCCGCACGGTCACTTCATCAAGCCAGAATTGACCACGTCACAAGTTATGACCTGCATCGGCATGGCAGAACCGTTGCTTCATCGAGCCAATATCCATCACGCCGAACTACTTCAACACCTCGGCTGACACATCTCCTGACCGACATGCTCCGTCTCCTCGCCTGTACTGGGGGCTTCATCATCCCTTCATAAACTTACTTCGGAGACCTCGGTGTCACTGGCCGACCAGCTTCATCACATTAGCTGGACCACGAGCTTTTGCCTCGGCAATCCAACCTTTGCCAACTTCGCCATGCTGTCGCTTTATCGCCCATCAGGCAATGGGTGTGTGGATCGATTCCTAATTTTGTGAGTCGCTTTTCTTCGGAATGCTACGACAAACAAACCAGGTGCTATTAATCCTAACAATTTTTGTTTGTTGGGTTTATTTTTCTTAAGGAATTATTACTCTGGTTTGTTCCATCATCTGTACACAGGTCTATCAAATGGCGGCCACATTAAAAATAGCCGCGTGGTGGTTCGGTCAGTTTCCGTACATAGTTCGGCAAACACCGTATCCGGAGCCCGGACCGCCCTGCAAATTCAGGCTTTTGTCACGCCTTCACTGCGTCGCGCTGACGCCCTGCATCAACATTGGCTCTAGCGCCAGGCCACATCTCTTTAAATAAATTATTTTTTGTGTAAAGCAATAAAGCAAGGATTATATATACATATATTTACTATTTCCTGGACTGCACTGTTTTATGTGTGCAGGTAATAGATTTTGACTACGTTACGTGGTCACTACTACGGAGTGCCGAACTCCTTGCTTGGACACCTCGGGCCGGGGGCTAGGACCTCGGCCATGCCGAGGACTGCGAACCTTGTCGGATCTATCCCAGATCAATGGGCGTCTTCGTCCCGCCACAAGCCCGAATCACATCATCAACACCGAGCACATTAACCAGCTAAGTTGCTTTCATGCTAAAATACTTTCAGTTTTAAATTTTGTTTGGTTCGAACAAGCATTATACTTTTTGGCACAAAGTTGTTTGTGACAAGGTTCCTTGTCAAAACTTTGTTTGTGATGCACATATTCAAATACCCCGTTTATTTGGGGGCTCCCTTGATGGAGATTTTCCTCTTGCATATGATTATACTTATACGGCTTCGTTCCTTGTTCGTGTATTACGCCACAATATGCACCATGTTGACTTAAGCGACTTGCAAGCTGGGTTGCCTGGCTCCTGTGCTTACCCCTACGTTCCCGATTGTTCGGCTAGGGAGTAAAGGGAGCACCTCTGCGATTGTCACGATCGGTTCATCCGAGCCGGACCTCAGACTGGGTGAAGCCGAAAGCTAGCACTCTTACTGTTTTCAACAATGGTCGGCACACAATGGAACTCATGAGTACAAAAAATCTATTGCACAAGTCTCATAATAATAATGAGCAACCGAAGAAAGGTATCGGTGGGGGTACTATTTTCTTCGAAGATGCTTCTTACACTTCGTTAGTAATATAGCATAAGTTCCCTGAGCGCGCTTTGTCTGTTACATCCTTATGGCCTGATTGCCTGGTTATCGGAAACACCGTCGATATTCTCGACAGGTGGAGTAGATAACACTGTTTGGTCCTTGACCGAAGAGGGAGAAGCCAACGGTCGGTTAAGACGCGTTCAAAGTTCGGGTGAACACATGTATGATATAAGTACTTCGGTACGCACAATCATTATAACATAAAATTCTTTTACCCAAGTCACTCGGGGGCTCTTAAATTTATGTGAGCTGTTTTATAATAAGTGTTTTTCTTCCTAGTCGCTGCAAAGTCTTTTTTCTATCACTCCTTTTTTCGACGAGAGTGTGTGGTAAATAGCCGGGGAGCCTACGTACTCCGCCTTCGGAATAGGAGGTTGAAGCCGTAGGCTGACCCGCTTGAAGTCTTGAGATAGGATGTGTCATGTTAAAGCACGACAGAAGCACAATTTTTTTTCTCTAAGACCAATTTTCGGATTGGCACTGAACACTTGATCTTGTTCGGACGTCAAGTTTTTACTGATGTTTCTTGGTTTTCCAAGTTTATGGCACTTTTAAACTATTTGTGTGTTTTTCGCATAAGTCTCGCAGTGCAATGCCGGACACCTTTAGAGATTCAGCAAAAATTCTCGGATATTGCTATATATGCATCAGCTTTGAATTGTGTCTTTGGTCAATAGTTGGGTTGCCCGGCTCTTGTGCTTGCCTCCTATGTTCCGCTTTGTTTGGCTAGGTGTGCAAAGGGAGAACCACTGCGATTGTGCTTCCAGCTCGCATGGTTAAGCACCGCAGTAGAAAAAGCCGAAAACTGTCTGCCACAATAAGCGTAAACTGGTCAGCAGTCCGATGATTATGTTAAATGGCGGGCCGTTCATAACATTGGCCGAAGTTTTTACGGATGGACCTCGGCTGTCGCCGAACACTAAGCGGGGGGCTACTTGCTGGCCTCCCAACTTTAAGCTCCTATGACTAAGTGAAAGTTATAAAGCCCGCATATCTGATTGCCTCATTTCCGCCAACACAACTGCCTTCTGGCACCGTGACATCGGCTAAGAGTTGGTTTGTTATTTCGGAAACACCCTGCGTAGCATCTACAAGGGGGTAGAAGCCAACGATGGGCCACTTTAAGATTATAAACGGTCGCAACAGAAGTGAAAATTTGGGTTCATCTAGACCACAGAGTTTGGAAGCTTTCCCCGAACTAAATCCTTAGTATTTTCCTCCCACATTGATTGGAGCTGAGGTTTCATGATCATGCTTAGCATGACAACCCAAAGAAAGGAACCGATAGTGGGACTATTTTCTTTGAACGATGTTTCTTATGTTAAACAATAATATAACATGTCTCTCTGTGTACCTTCGTTTATAAAACCGTATAGCCGGATCGCCTTGTTTGCCGTAAATCTTTGCCCTCATAAAGGCTTTATAAAGTGGGACAAACACTCCCCGACTACTGGCCGAGGAGGTTGAAGCCGATGGTCGGTCAACAAAGTTTTGTACAATACGGAGCCGAGCATTGATGATGTAAAGTACTTGGATACATAGAATCATTACACATAATTTGTGATTTTACTTTGGACATCGATCCTTAATTCGGCCACCCGTGCCCACATTAAGGCTCGGGGGCTACTGGGCTTCGTGCTTATTATTTACAAATATTAAAGGGATACATCGATCCCCTGATCTGGTGTCGCCACCCGACCAGTGTCTCGGGGGCTACTGCATTGACAATCCAATGCAGAAAACTTAAAGTGCAATATAGTTTTCGAGGAGATTATTATCCTCAGGTTGGTCGGCCGCACCCAACCTGAGTCTCGAGGACTTTGCACACCGCGTTTCTATTCCTAAGTATGCTGCCGAGCTCGAAATTGATCCTCAGCCTGATTTTTATGAATCAACCTGAGTCTCGGGGGCTACTAGGGTCAACGGTTTGATTTTTTTCTTCAGGTGCATTCCCGATATCAGGCCAACACGCACCTTGAGGGCTACTGGCTATACATCTCGGCAGAGATTACATTGCATAATTCAGAATTAAATTCATAAAAATTAGCCCATGGCCGAGGTGGTGCACCACCTCGGATACAGTCCGGCGTTGGTGCTCGACTACAATAGACACCCCGAAAGCAGTCCGGCATAAAGCTCGGACGCTAGTGGCTGGCTCCGTAGAGGGCATTTCCGGCATTAAGCTCAACTGGGCTCCTTCAACTTTTTTGACCCAAGATGATCTATGACATCTCGAATACAGTCCGGCGTTGGAGCTTGGACACAGTCTGGCGTTGAAGATCGGATACATTCCAGTGTTAGAGCTCGGAAGCAGTCCGGCGTTGGTGCTCGGCTGCAAAAGATACCTCGAATGTAGTCCGGCGTTGGAGCTCGGATGCAAGAGGACACTACCGCCCGGGAACAACTTCAAACCCGAGGTGTGGCATAAAAATAACAAGGCATTGATAAAGGCCGTAAACTTAAAGGGGCTCCTTAGATACCCGACGTGTAAACTCTTCGGATGCACTTTGGCGATCCTAAAGATCGATGATAAGGAGATTTGTTGAACCAGTTTCCAAGACCGACGACCAAAGATGAAGAACAGTTCGGAAGAATCGAGGAGCGTCCCCAACTTGAAGACCGGTTCAAGGGGCTACTGACGGTGTCCTGGACCAGGGGGTACTCACCACGTCGTCTCCTGATCAGTTGGATTGGGCCGAGGACCCCCATGGCCGTATACTCATGGGCCAGTTCAGACAGTTGCCGCATACAAGGAAGATTCTACAATACTTGGTGATCAAGACAAGGACCCCCCCCCCACCGGCGTATTCGGCTAGGACTCTTGTTATCCTAGGCCTCTGGTACATTATATAAACCGAGGGCAGGCTAGTCGATAGATTATTATGACATTACTCATCATACCTCTAGGGTTTAGACCACAACATATGATCTCGGGGTAGATCAACTCTTGTAACCCCTATACCCATTAACGTCAATCAAGCAGCATGTAGGGTATTATCTCATCAAGAGAGCCCGAAGCTGGGTAAAATCCCGTGTTCATGTTACCATCGATCCTAAGACGCACAGCTTGGGACCCCCTACCCGAGATCCGCCGATTTTGACACCAACAGTTAGTCTTCCAGATCATGGGCGGAGCTAGCGAATTGCTAAAGCTTGGGCACCACGTGAGCTAACTCTTACTTTGCTCTATCAAACACCACAAGTATCATATATTCGGATAAACATCGTGTGCAATATACACACCAATATTTCATAGATCATAGAAATAAATTAAAAAAAGATGAGATACAGTACCAGTTAAATGGCAATATATTATAGGTAAACAATTTGTCGATATATCATAGGGGCACTCATCGGTGCTGCATGTGGGGCTAGGGCTCGCTGAAGTGCAGATGGTGATAAGCACGAGCCAAGCTTTCGATTTTGATAACCTGATTGGGGGCCCGGCCATACACCATCTCTTGCGGTGTTGGCGGTCGCCGTGCCTCCGCCAGTCCATCTCACCGACCGCTGCCTCCAACCCTGGAGTTGCTAGGGCAAGCCATGCCGCACAACCAGCGAGGCTAGCGATGCAACCTCCTGATTGATCCATGTTCTTTTCCTTTTTTTGACAAGGCTGCACATTCTTTTCCTTTGCAGGAGGCCACGAGCTGACTACCTATTGTGTCCCATATAATGAAATTAAGGGATAGGCCTGCCTATGGCGTACTGGTTTGACGTGGGTAAGCCCAAAAGGCAACAACGATGCCCAAACTAACCATTCATCATGAAGTTGTTGTATTTTGTATCATATACATCATATGTTGTGATCCGGCTGCTCGCAGAATTTGCAGCGCTCAAGCCTGGGCACGTGCCCAGGGTGCCCGGATGGTAGAATCACGACTGTTCCAGATGATAGTGTTATTGACAGAGTTCTTCAATCACTGTCACCAAGCTACAAAGGCTTCATGATGAACTATAATATGCAAGGGATGGATAAGACAATTCCCGATCTCTTTGCAATGCTCAAGGCTGCGGAGGTAGAAATCAAAAGGAGCATCAAGTGTTGATGGTTAACAAGACCACTAGTTTCAAGAAAAAGGGCAAGGGAAAGAAGGGGAACTTCAAGAAAAATGGAAAGCAAGTTGCCACTCCCAGGAAGAAGCCCAAAGCTGGACCCAATCCTGAAACTGACTGCTTCTACTGCAAAGGGACTAGTCACTGGAAGCGGAACTTCCCCAAGTATTAGGCGGATAAGAAGGATGGCAAAGTGAACAAAGGTATATTTGATATACATGTTATTGATATGTTACTTACTAATGTCGTAGTAGCGCCTGGGTATTTGATACTGGTTCGGTTGCTCATATTTGTAACTCAAAACAGTATGTACGGATTAAACAAAGATTGTCTAAGGACGAGGTGATGATGCGCGTTGGGAATGGTTCCAAGGTCGATGTGATTGCCGTCGGCACACTACCTCTACATCTACCTTCGGGATTAGTTTTAGAATAATTGTTATTTCGTGCCAGCGTTGAGCATGAACATTATATCTGGATCTTGTTTAGAGAGAGTGGTTATTCATTTAACTCAGAGAATAATGGTCATTCTATGTATATGAATAATATCTTTTATGGTCATGCACCCGTGAAGAGTGGTCTATTTTTGTTGAATCTCGATTGTAGTGATACACATATTCGTAATATTAATGCCAAAAGATGCAAAGTTGATAATGAAAGTGCAACATATTTGTGGCACTGCCATTTATGTCATATAGGTGTAAAACACATCAAGAAACTCCATGCAGATGGGCTTTTGGAATCACTTGATTATGAATCATTTGATACTTGCAAACCATGCCTCATGGGCAAGATGACTAAAACTCCGTTCTCCGGAACAATGGAGTGATCCAATGACTTATTGGAAATAATACATACTGATGCGGTCCAATGAGTATTGAGGCATGCGGTGGGTATCTGTCACACCCTAGCTAGTCATGCATTAGAGTGTTGCATCATGTTTACTCTTTCATCAGAAACTTGAAATGGGGATGACAGAACCCCCAGTCCCCTCTGAAACCAACTAGGGTTACTAAAATAATTTTTCAATGAACCTGAAATGCCCTTCTAAAATGCCCATCATTTTTGTCTTGGTTCAGAACCTCTGCCAAAAGTGGTGCACATTTTCCTAGGCCATCCTAGGGTTTTTGAATTAAATCATAAATATTTGAATTTGGGCATTTAAAATAATATAAAATATTTAAATGCTCAAATATCTCCAAACTAAAATGTTTCATGTTGGAAATAATCCAACTATGGACCAGGACTAGTTTGGTGATTTTTGAAGTTGCCTAGGTATTTTATTTAATTCAACAAAGTTGCAGATATATTAAATAAAATTAGAAAACAGAAAAAAACTAAAAGGGAGAAGTTTACCTGGGCTCCTCCCTGTGCAGCCCAGCCAGCTGGCCGGCACAGCCAGCAGCCGGCCCAGCCCACCTCCCTCCTCTGTCGTCTTCGTCCCGACAGAGGGAGGGGAGTGTGGCCGGCGCGCGCGCACGGCCACCGCGCCACGCCACCTCTCTCCCTGCCTGCCTGCCCTCCCCTCCTCGCCTCGGTGCCCCTGGACGACGCCACGCCTCTCCCCTGCTCTCTCTCACTCTCCCCCGGCTCTCCCCTCCTCTCCCCTCGCTCTCTCTCTCGCCCGGCCGAACACCACCGTCGCCGCCGTTCGCCATAGCCACCGTCTCCGACCACCCCTCGCTTCCCCGACTAGCTCAGGAGCTCCGCCTCGACTCCCTCTTCCTCCCCACCACTTCACAGCTCCCCGGAAGCCCTGCATCGCCGCCACGTCGCCGTTCCCCTCTTCGGGCTCCGACCACCGTCGCCGTCGAATTCGCCGTCTCCAGCGCGTCCCCGAGCCCGCTTCGACGCCCACTGCAACCGCGGTGAGCTACGCCACCGTTTCCCCCTCTTCTCCCCCTCGTTCCCTCACCGTAGCCCCCTCCCCACCACGGCTGAACCTCCGCCGTCGCCGAGCTCGCCGTCGACGCAGCTCCGGTGACCATTTGGTCACCCCGGCGAGTCCAGCGAGTTCACAAAACCCCGTAGAGCATCCCTAGCGCCTCGCTTTGCTCGACTTCGAGCTCCAGCATCGTTCCCGTGCACGACCGAACCCCGGCGGCCGCAGCCGAGCTCGCCGCCGTCGACTCCGGCCACCCCGACCCCAACGGGCTCCGCCAAGAGCTGCGGGTTGCCCTCAGCTCCCCTCCGGTGGTCTCCGCGGTCCGTTTGGTGGCCGAAATGACCAAAACCACTTCCGCCGCCGCGTCGGGCTCGCCGGCGACTAAACGCCGGCAGCCGACAATGACTTTGACCACGGGTGGGCCCTGGTTGACTCCCCTGAGTCAATGACAGGTGGGGCCCAGCCCTGCTAATTAAACAGGATTAGTTTTAATTAAAATAATCACCCTGACATGCGGGACCCACTGTCAGGTTTGACCCAGACCTGTTCCGTTGACCTGCTGACGTCACACTGACGTCAGGCTGACGCAGTAATTGATTTCTGGATTTAAAATAAATCAGGAAATTCCAGAATATTATTTAAACTTCAAAAATTCATAACTTTTATTCTGTAACTCCAAATTGGACAAATTATATATGAAAAATGATCAAAAAAATCCAATCTATCCATCTGTACTATTTTCATGCATGATCAAACAAGTTAAATTGATGTTTTAAGCAGAACAAGAAAAGGCACTTTAAAAGGCCATATTTGAATTTGGAATTTGAATCTTTGATTCAAATTTGTTCAAACCCTTCTGGCTTTAGTTGCATTAGCCCAACACACTCATATTGCCATGTTGCATGCATGCATCATATTGTTGCACATTGTTTGGTGATGCTTGTGTATCGATGTCCGTTGCGACAGGTTCTGTCCCCGAGGAGTACCGTGATTACCCTAACGAAGAACCGTATCCGTGCATCGAACCATCAGGCAAGCAACCAACCATTTGATCATATCGATACAATCCCATGTTCTCGCTCCTGCTCTCTTTTACTGCATTAAGACAACGCGATTCAAACTGCTGTGTGCTACGGTAGTTGAACCCATTTCCTCTGCATGACCTGTCATTGCCACAGTAACTAGATGAAACCCACTAGCATGTGTAGGAGTTGATTGAGCCATATGTATGTGTTGTTCCTACCTTGCTATGCCTGCTATGCTTAGAGTCGTGTCAGGTCTGGTTCATCTGGGTGATGGGCTAGAGTGAAATGTTAATGTCGGTAATGAGAGTGGTGTGGTGAACACGATTTGGTAAAGGTATCGATGAGAGGCCATGTAGGAGTACATGGTGGGTTGTTTCATTGAAGCCGACCTTAAGCACTGAGATCTGTATGTGTGATTTAAGAATCAGCTACTACCATACATTGGGCCCTGAAATATGACCCCGCTCGACTTCTTATTCACCCTAGCTCTCTGTCCAGGAGTTGCAAGTAGTTTCTGGTGTTTGTAGCCTACTGGAGGCCGTGGACAGCGCTGACCGTAGGGGTGGGCTGTGATGCGGTAGGTACGTGGCACGGTGTACCGAATACCCGTTAGGTATCTCGGGAACCCTGTTCACATCGTTCGGGGCCGTATGGGAAACCTCGGCCGGACTCCCTGCGGATGGAACCTGAATAGGCGATAAACCTGGACTAGAGGCTTAAGTGTTTAGGTAGGTCGTGGTCTACACCCACGTCGGCTTTCGCTTGAAGTCTGCCGAGCACATGTCGTGTGCAGACGCTAAGTGGTGGAAACATGTATGAAGAAGTACACCCCTGCAGGGTTAACATGATCTATTCGAATAGCCGCGTCCGCGGTAAAGGACTACTTGGTTGCCTATACAGTTCATAGACAAGTAAATGGAAACTACTAAAAGCCTCAAGATAAGTGTGAGTGCCGAGGATGGCTCTTCCGTAGGAAGACGGAGGTGGATCCTCGGTAGTGTATTGAAGTGGTGAATAGTGGACTCGTGTGCGCAAAACTATTTCAAGTTGGAGTATCGTAGGATAGCCTAGCCAAGAGTCAAAGCTGGCTTGCTGCAATAACTCCACCAACCCTTCTTGATACTATGCATGTATGTAGGATCTGATGTAAGTCTTGCTGAGTACCTTTGTACTCATGTTGCTATAATCTACATTTTTACAGAAGACGCTGCAACCCCTTCTGATGGGTTCTATGTAGACGTTGACATCAACGAGTAGGCTAAAGACCCAGGTGGTGACCCTGAGCTTGTGATGGACCACGTAGTATAGCTAGGCTTTCCAAGCCTCTTTTATTTTACTAGTTGTCTGTACTCAGACAAGTTACTTCCGCTGCTGGTTTGTATGACTGTATGACTTGTATGTTGGGTCGTGAGACCCGTACCTTTGTGTATGTTATGTATGGCTCCCTGAGCCTTAAATAAAGTACTTGTGTCGTAGAGTCATGTTGTGATGCTTCGTTGTATTTGCACATATCGAGCATATTGTGTGTATGATTGAAATGCTTGGTATGTGTGGGATCTGACTATCTAGTTGTTTATCTTTAGTAGCCTCTCTTACCGGGAAATGTCTCCTAGTGTTACCGCTGAGCCATGGTAGCTTGCTACTGCTCTGGAACACTTAGGCTGGCCGGCATGTGTCCTTCTTCGTTCCTGTGTCTGTCCCTTCGGGGAAATGTCACGCTTTGAGTACCGGAGTCCTGTTAGCCCGCTACAGCCCGGTTTACCGGAGTCCTGCTAGCCCAGTGCTACAGCCCGGACCCACTTGCTGATGACCGACACGTTCGAAGCTGGGTCATGGATGCCTGTCCCTGTAAGTCTGTGCCACTTTGGGTTTACGACTAGTCATGTCAGCCCGGGCTCTTTATCATATGGATGCTAGCGACACTATCATATACGTGAGCCAAAAGGCGCAAACGGTCCCGGGAAAAGGTAAGACGACACCCGTGGGGATACCGTGCGTGAGGCCGCAAAGTGATATGAGGTGTTACCAGCTAGATCGATGTGACATCGAGTCGGGGTCCTGACAGCGTTGGCATCAGAGCCGGACTGCCTGTAGGTTCTCCAAGCCAAACTGGTCGATGTTGAGTCTAGAAATTCTTTAGTTATATGTAGGGGAATTGTTTGTGGGTTGGAACGTAAGGCTCTTTTTACTCCTTATACCTTATGACTTTCTGATCTGAGTCAGTCCATTCTTCCACCGGGGGTTAAGGAATTAGGTTCTGTTCTCTCTATCAGGATCACGAGTTACTAATCAGTAGTACCTTATAAGTTTGATGGTTACCAGCCTAGTTCAGTTCTACTACCACATTATGTTGTTAGAATGGTTCCAGAACTTTGATGTGATGATGTTGAGTGTGTACGAAATCCTTTGTCAAATGTCTCAATATCCTTTTTGAGCATTTACAGCTGTTATGCTGCCGAAATTTTGCTAGAAATTCTAATGCCTTTGCATTATGATTATGCTTTCAGATGGCCACTCGCGACCTCAATCAAGTGGTTCGCCTGACTCGATGCCTAGATGTACCCGGCCATACTGCTAAGTTGGTCAGGGTAATGACTGAGGCTGGATACCGCTGGTATCCTGAGTACACGGTCGAAGAGCAATTCCGAGACTTTAATCAAAGCCAGTATCTCTGCACTGTCAGGATATTTCCATCTTATCCTGGATCCACCGAGCCTCTTCACTGCTCCTATGGACTCGGGGTTACTATTGAGATGGCTGTGCAGGACGCCGCCTACTCTATGATGACCATTATGCGAGTCAGATCTGGTTATTTCGGGACTCTGACTTCCGGTATATGCCAGGATCACTTCCGGGAGCACAAGGGTATCTCCAGGCTATCTATGCTGATTCCACTCAGGAGGATTCACGGACTCGCACCACTGCTGAGATGCTCGAGGATAAGGACCGTGAAAATCGGGCCTTAAGGTTAGAGCTCTTCAATACCCGTGCTGACCACTGGGCCACTTTGACTCGGTTCGCACCGGCGGTGCAAGCTGGATATTCAGATATGCGCGATCTCTATCCTGTGAGATCTGCTCTGCCAGACGTGATGGTTTGGCGTGATGTAGGAGGCATCACCCCACCTCGCGGTCCCCGCAGGCCACCGTTTGTTGGTCCACGACCTCATCCTAGCCCCTATGGTCCACAAGCTCCGCGAGACCGTCTATTTCCGGATGAACATGTTGAGCTTCCAGGCTATGGAGGTGACTTCTACGAGGACTACTACGGATCGGTCTGAGTTAGTGGTAGTATCACTAGTTCGCACTAGCTGTGTCGTCTATCGTCCCGCGTGACTCGTGGGATATGACCTAGTTTGTACTCTTTCCGGGGGTGTAGAAAAATAATGTATAGGAGCTTGGAATGCCTCCGATGAGATGTAATCCTCTTTTCACCGTAATAGTACTTTGTTTGGTCTTGTACTAAACCCTGTATGGTGTGTATGACGATGGAATAAAGAAGCAGTTTCTGTATCTACCATGTCATACGGATGATCATCTTGCATTCCGAGTTATTCCTTACATTATGTATCCTATGTCGGAATTTTCACCATCCTGACTAAATCATTGTCTTGTTTACCTAGGATGGTCAACACGCGCGCTAACCCTGCTTCCCAAGAGCAGGCCGAAGGCAGTGAAGCCAGGAATGAAAATCTGCCTCATCCTCCTTCACTAGCCGAGGTGATGATGGAAGCTGAGAGAAACAAGCGGGAGACAAACCGTTTGTTGGAGCGTATTGAACAGAATACAGCACACCATCAGAGGGCTAACGTGGTGTCACTCAGTGATTTTATCAAATTACATCCACCCACGTTCCACCACTCCGTCGAGCCTCTCGACGCTGATGACTGGCTTCGCAGTATCTCTCACAAACTGCGTTCCGCGCTGGTAGCGGAGGCTGACAAGGTCACCTTTGCTGCATATCATCTTGAAGGCCCCGCCAGTCTATGGTGGGAGAATTATGGAGCTATGCGCCCAGCGGGCCATGTCACAACTTGGGCTGAATTCAGCGAGGCTTTCCGTGAACATCACATTCCGGAGGGTCTCATGGACCGTAAACGTGAAGAATTTTGCAGCTTCACCCAAGGCCGACTTTCTGTGGATGCCTATAGCAGGGAGTTTGGTAATCTCGCCCGATATGCAACTGAGGAAGTGTCTACTGACGCCAAGAAGCAAGCAAGGTTCCGTAAGGGCCTTAGTCCTGAGCTTCGCCGCGACCTCCGTCTGCATGAGTGCACATCTTTTTCGAAACTTGTCAACAAAGCCATCAGTGCTGAAACTGGTCAGACTGACTATGACGCAACACGCAAGCATGGACGTGACACGGGTTCCTCATCCGGTGCTGGTCCTCAGAAGCGCCGCGTGTGGGTACCCAACACCGCCCTGCCACCCAGATTCACACCGAGGCCATCTTTCCAGGCGCCTCGCCCCGTTCAACAGTCTGCCCCAGCCAAGCCCTATGGGGGTCCAACCAATAATGCTCCTCCACGTACCAGTTCCGTGACTTGTTTCAAGTGTGGGGAATCTGGTCATTATATGCGTGAGTGTCCCCAGACCAACCCCAATCAATCTGCTAAAGCTGTTGGCCGTGGCAAGCCGACAGGAAAAGTGTTTCATGCTAAACCGGTCACCGCTTCACGTGGCCATGTCAACTGTGTCTCTGCCGAAGAAGCTCAAGAAGATCCCAACGTCGTTCTCGGTACGCTTCTTGTTAATTGCCACCCGGCATCTGTTCTTTTCGATACAGGAGCCTCTCATTCTTTTATATCTGAAAATTATGCTCGTTTGCATAACGTTGCATTCTGTGACTTGCCATCCTCCATGGTAATTCAAACTCCGGGATCCAAATGGCAAACTTCTAGAGTAAGCCATGGAAATGAAATCCAAGTCGACAGACTTGTTTTCCTCGCATCTTTGATAGCCCTTAAATCTTCAGATATTAATATCATTTTGGGTATGGACTGGATGTCAGCTCATCAAGCCAAAATTGATTGCTTCTCTAGGACTGTTCAACTCACCCATCCTTCGGGGAAGATAGTCAATGTCTTGACCCGAATAGCCAAGCGACAATTATATTCTCTTAACGCCAGCCCTTTGCCAGACCTTGAGGACGTTCCGGTAGTCCGTGACTTCCCGGATGTCTTTCCAGAGGAATTGCCAGGTGTTCCACCTGACAGGGATGTTGAGTTCGTAATAGACCTCATTCCAGGAACCGTTCCGATTGCTAGAAGACCTTATAAGATGGCACCCCTAGAACTAGCCGAGCTTAAGAAACAACTCGATGAATCCTTGAAAAAGGGTTTCATCCGCCCTAGTTCATCTCCGTGGGCTTGCCCCGTCCTATTCGTCAAGAAGAAGGATGGTACGGACCGGATGGTTGTAGATTACCGACCTGTCAATTTGGTCACAATCAAAAACAAATATCCACTTCCCAGGATCAACGATCTGTATGATCAGCTCGCTGGATCCTCAGTCTTCTCCAAGATGGATTTGAGGTTGGGATACCATCAAATCAAAATCAGAAACGGGGACATTCCTAAAACGGCCTTTGTTACTCGTTATGGCCAATACGAGTACACCGTCATGTCCTTCGGTTTAACCAACGCTCCAGCCACCTTTTCTCGGTTAATGAACTCAATCTTCATGGAGTATTTGGATAAATTCGTCGTGGTTTATCTCGATGACATACTCATCTACTCCAAGAACGAGGAAGAACATGCCGAACATTTAAGGCTAGTGTTGAAGAAACTTCGAGAGCATCGCCTTTATGCCAAATTTCTAAATGTGAATTCTGGTTGTCAGAAGTGACCTATCTGGGTCATGTAATATCTGGTAAAGGTATTGCTGTTAACCCTGAGCGAGTTCAAGCCGTCCTTAATTGGACTCCACCCGAATCGGTCAAGCAAGTTCGGAGTTTTCTGGGCTTAGCGAGCTATTGTCGTCGCTTTGTCGAGAATTTCTCCAAGGTTGCTAAACCTCTAACCGAACTCCTCAAGAAAGATAAGAAGTTCGAATGGACTCCACAATGTGAGCACAGCTTTCAGGAACTGAAAAGACGCCTGACCTCTGCTCCCGTACTGGTACCGCCAGACTTCTCCAAAGACTTTGTTATCTACTGCGACGCCTCGCGACAAGGACTAGGTTGCATTCTCATGCAAGATCGACACGTAATTGCTTACGCTTCACGGCAATTGCACCCACATGAGGAGAATTATCCTACTCATGATCTAGAGCTTGCAGCCGTAGTCTATGCACTTAAGACCTGGCGACATTACCTCCTCGGTAATCGTTGCGAAATATTCACTGATCACCAAAGTCTGAAGTATATTTTCACCCAACCGGATTTGAATCTCAGGCAGAGACGTTGGGTTGAATTGATCACAGACTTCGACTTAGGAATAACCTATACCCCAGGGAAAGCCAACGTCATGGCTGATGCGCTAAGTCGTAAATCTTATTGTAACAACCTGATGTTACAACAAAGTCAACCGCTTCTCCATGAGGAATTTCGGAAGCTTAACCTTCACATTGTACCTCAAGGTTTTCTTTCCACCTTGGTAGCAAAACCTACTCTTACGGATCAAATCATCGCTGCCCAAAAGCGAGATAAGGGAATATCTAAAATCAAAGAGAACATTGCTAGCGGAGGTGCTAGTTGTTTCTCCACCAATGATCATGGTGTTGTGTACTTTGAGAACCGTCTAGTGGTTCCCAAGAACCAGCATCTACGGCAGTTGATCCTTAAGGAGGCTCATGAATCTCCTCTCACCATTCATCCCGGTAGTACTAAAATGTATCAGGACCTACGCCAGAGGTTCTGGTGGACTAGGATGAAGAGAGAAATTGCTCAGTATATTGCCAATTGCGACGTCTGTCGTCGTGTAAAAGCAGAGCATCAACGGCCTGCTGGCACCCTTCAACCATTAGCTATTCCTGAATGGAAATGGGATAAAATTGGTATGGATTTCATTACCGGTTTTCCCAGGACCAAAAGAGGGAATAATGCCATTTTCGTCGTGGTCGATCGTCTTTCCAAGGTAGCTCATTTCCTACCTGTTCGTGAGAGTATAACCGCTAGTCAGCTGGCAGACTTATACATCTCCCGAATAGTGTCCCTCCATGGTGTTCCTTTGGAAATCAATTCGGATCGAGGAAGTCTTTTCACCTCTCGATTTTGGGAAAGTTTCCAAAATGCTATGGGAACCCGTCTCTCCTTTAGCACCGCTTTCCACCCTCAGTCAAGTGGTCAAGTGGAACGCGTCAACCAAATTCTAGAAGACATGCTTCGAGCCTCTGTTATCTCGTTCGGAATGGACTGGGAGAAGTGCCTTCCATTTGCCGAATTCGCTTACAACAACAGCTATCAATCTAGCTTGGGTAAAGCCCCTTTTGAAGTTCTCTATGGACGACGATGTCGAACACCCCTTAACTGGTCAGAGACCGGGGAAAGACAATTCTTTGGCCCGGATATGATTCAGGAAGCAGAAGAACAAGTTCGTATCGTTCGTGAAAAGTTGAAAACAGCCCAATCTCGTCAAAAGAGTCAATATGACCGAAAACATAAGGCTATGACTTTCGAGGTTGACGAGAAGGCTTATCTTCGGGTCACCCCTCTGAAGGGAACCCATCGTTTCGGTATCAAAGGCAAATTAGCTCCTCGTTACATTGGACCCTTTCGCATTCTCGCCAAACGAGGAGAAGTTGCCTACCAGTTGGAACTACCTCCGCACCTCTCCAGAGTTCACGATGTCTTCCACGTTTCTCAACTCAGGCGTTGCTTCTCGGATCCTATCCGTGAAGTGGACCACGAAACGCTTGATCTCCAAGATGATCTTACATATCGAGAGTACCCCATTCGTATCCTCGATCAAGCCGAACGTACCACGCGACGTCATAATATCAAGTTTCTCAAGGTTCAATGGTCGCACCATTCTGAGGATGAAGCAACTTGGGAAAGGGAGGATCGTCTTCGACTCGAGTATCCCGCCTTCTTCTCGGAGGAACCCAAATCTCGGGACGAGATTCTTTTGAGTGGGGGTGAGTTGTCACACCCTAGCTAGTCATGCATTAGAGTGTTGCATCATGTTTACTCTTTCATCAGAAACTTGAAATGGGGATGACAGAACCCCCAGTCCCCTCTGAAACCAACTAGGGTTACTAAAATAATTTTTCAATGAACCTGAAATGCCCTTCTAAAATGCCCATCATTTTTGTCTTGGTTCAGAACCTCTGCCAAAAGTGGTGCACATTTTCCTAGGCCATCCTAGGGTTTTTGAATTAAATCATAAATATTTGAATTTGGGCATTTAAAATAATATAAAATATTTAAATGCTCAAATATCTCCAAACTAAAATGTTTCATGTTGGAAATAATCCAACTATGGACCAGGACTAGTTTGGTGATTTTTGAAGTTGCCTAGGTATTTTATTTAATTCAACAAAGTTGCAGATATATTAAATAAAATTAGAAAACAGAAAAAAACTAAAAGGGAGAAGCTTACCTGGGCTCCTCCCTGTGCAGCCCAGCCAGCTGGCCGGCCCAGCCAGCAGCCGGCCCAGCCCACCTCCCTCCTCTGTCGTCTTCGTCCCGACAGAGGGAGGGGAGTGTGGCCGGCGCGCGCGCACGGCCACCGCGCCACGCCACCTCTCTCCCTGCCTGCCTGCCCTCCCCTCCTCGCCTCGGTGCCCCTGGACGACGCCACGCCTCTCCCCTGCTCTCTCTCACTCTCCCCCGGCTCTCCCCTCCTCTCCCTCGCTCTCTCTCTCGCCCGGCCGAACACCACCGTCGCCGCCGTTCGCCATAGCCACCGTCTCCGACCACCCCTCGCTCCCCCGACTAGCTCAGGAGCTCCGCCTCGACTCCCTCTTCCTCCCCACCGCTTCACAGCTCCCCGGAAGCCCTGCATCGCCGCCACGTCGCCGTTCCCCTCTTCGGGCTCCGACCACCGTCGCCGTCGAATTCGCCGTCTCCAGCGCGTCCCCGAGCCCGCTTCGACGCCCACTGCAACCGCGGTGAGCTACGCCACCGTTTCCCCCTCTTCTCCCCCTCGTTCCCTCACCGTAGCCTCCTCCCCACCACGGCCGAACCTCCGCCGTCGCCGAGCTCGCCGTCGACGCAGCTCCGGTGACCATTTGGTCACCCCGGCGAGTCCAACGAGTTCACAAAACCCCGTAGAGCATCCCTAGCGCCTCGCTTTGCTCGACTTCGAGCTCCAGCACCGTTCCCGTGCACGACCGAACCCCGGCGGCCGCAGCCGAGCTCGCCGCCGTCGACTCCGGCCACCCCGACCCCAACGGGCTCCGCCAAGAGCTGCGGGTTGCCCTCAGCTCCCCTCCGGTGGTCTCCGCGGTCCGTTTGGTGGCCGAAATGACCAAAACCACTTCCGCCGCCGCGTCGGGCTCGCCGGCGACTAAACGCCGGCAGCCGACATTGACTTTGACCACGGGTGGGCCCTGGTTGACTCCCCTGAGTCAATGACAGGTGGGGCCCAGCCCTGTTAATTAAACAGGATTAGTTTTAATTAAGTTTTAATTAAAATAATCACCCTGACATGCGGGACCCACTGTCAGGTTTGACCCAGACCTGTTCCGTTGACCTGCTGACGTCACACTGACGTCAGGCTGACGCAGTAATTGATTTCTGGATTTAAATTAAATCAGGAAATTCCAGAATATTATTTAAACTTCAAAAATTCATAACTTTTATTCTGTAACTCCAAATTGGACAAATTATATATGAAAAATGATCAGAAAAATCCAATCTATCCATCTGTACTATTTTCATGCATGATCAAACAAGTTAAATTGATGTTTTAATCAGAACAAGAAAAGGCACTTTAAAAGGCCATAATTGAATTTGGAATTTGAATCTTTGATTCAAATTTGTTCAAACCCTTCTGGCTTTAGTTGCATTAGCCCAACACACTCATATTGCCATGTTTCATGCATGCATCATATTGTTGCACATTGTTTGGTGATGCTTGTGTATCGATGTCCTTTGCGACAGGTTCTGTCCCCGAGGAGTACCGTGATTACCCTAACGAAGAACCGTATCCGTGCATCGAACCATCAGGCAAGCAACCAACCATTTGATCATATCGATACAATCCCATGTTCTCGCTCCTGCTCTCTTTTACTGCATTAAGACAACGCGATTCAAACTGCTGTGTGCTACGGTAGTTGAACCCATTTCCTCTGCATGACCTGTCATTGCCACAGTAACTAGATGAAACCCACTAGCATGTGTAGGAGTTGATTGAGCCATATGTATGTGTTGTTCCTACCTTGCTATGCCTGCTATGCTTAGAGTCGTGTCAGGTCTGGTTCATCTGGGTGATGGGCTAGAGTGAAATGTTAATGTCGGTAATGAGAGTGGTGTGGTGAACACGATTTGGTAAAGGTATCGATGAGAGGCCATGTAGGAGTACATGGTGGGTTGTTTCATTGAAGCCGACCTTAAGCACTGAGATCTGTATGTGTGATTTAAGAATCAGCTACTACCATACATTGGGCCCTGAAATATGACCCCGCTCGACTTCTTATTCACCCTAGCTCTCTGTCCAGGAGTTGCAAGTAGTTTCTGGTGTTTGTAGCCTACTGGAGGCCGTGGACAGCGCTGACCGTAGGGGTGGGCTGTGATGCGGTAGGTACGTGGCACGGTGTACCGAATACCCGTTAGGTATCTCGGGAACCCTGTTCACATCGTTCGGGGCCGTATGGGAAACCTCGGCCGGACTCCCTGCGGATGGAACCTGAATAGGCGATAAACCTGGACTAGAGGCTTAAGTGTTTAGGTAGGTCGTGGTCTACACCCACGTCGGCTTTCGCTTGAAGTCTGCCGAGCACATGTCGTGTGCAGACGCTAAGTGGTGGAAACATGTATGAAGAAGTACACCCCTGCAGGGTTAACATGATCTATTCGAATAGCCGCGTCCGCGGTAAAGGACTACTTGGTTGCCTATACAGTTCATAGACAAGTAAATGGAAACTACTAAAAGCCTCAAGATAAGTGTGAGTGCCGAGGATGGCTCTTCCGTAGGAAGACGGAGGTGGATCCTCGGTAGTGTATTGAAGTGGTGAATAGTGGACTCGTGTGCGCAAAACTATTTCAAGTTGGAGTATCGTAGGATAGTCTAGCCAAGAGTCAAAGCTGGCTTGCTGCAATAACTCCACCAACCCTTCTTGATACTATGCATGTATGTAGGATCTGATGTAAGTCTTGCTGAGTACCTTTGTACTCATGTTGCTATAATCTACATTTTTACAGAAGACGCTGCAACCCCTTCTGATGGGTTCTATGTAGACGTTGACATCAACGAGTAGGCTAAAGACCCAGGTGGTGACCCTGAGCTTGTGGAGGACCACGTAGTATAGCTAGGCTTTCCAAG
The DNA here is from genome assembly GCF_018294505.1 of Triticum aestivum. Taxonomy (NCBI): domain Eukaryota; kingdom Viridiplantae; phylum Streptophyta; class Magnoliopsida; order Poales; family Poaceae; genus Triticum; species Triticum aestivum. The sequence goes on along the minus strand of NC_057810.1, from coordinate 696,225,725 downwards.
CCTCTTTTATTTTACTAGTTGTCTGTACTCAGACAAGTTACTTCCGCTGCTGGTTTGTATGACTGTATGACTTGTATGTTGGGTCGTGAGACCCGTACCTTTGTGTATGTTATGTATGGCTCCCTGAGCCTTAAATAAAGTACTTGTGTCGTAGAGTCATGTTGTGATGCTTCGTTGTATTTGCACATATCGAGCATATTGTGTGTATGATTGAAATGCTTGGTATGTGTGGGATCTGACTATCTAGTTGTTTATCTTTAGTAGCCTCTCTTACCGGGAAATGTCTCCTAGTGTTACCGCTGAGCCATGGTAGCTTGCTACTGCTCTGGAACACTTAGGCTGGCCGGCATGTGTCCTTCTTCGTTCCTGTGTCTGTCCCTTCGGGGAAATGTCACGCTTTGAGTACCGGAGTCCTGTTAGCCCGCTACAGCCCGGTTTACCGGAGTCCTGCTAGCCCAGTGCTACAGCCCGGACCCACTTGCTGATGACCGACACGTTCGAAGCTGGGTCATGGATGCCTGTCCCTGTAAGTCTGTGCCACTTTGGGTTTACGACTAGTCATGTCAGCCCGGGCTCTTTATCATATGGATGCTAGCGACACTATCATATACGTGAGCCAAAAGGCGCAAACGGTCCCGGGAAAAGGTAAGACGACACCCGTGGGGATACCGTGCGTGAGGCCGCAAAGTGATATGAGGTGTTACCAGCTAGATCGATGTGACATCGAGTCGGGGTCCTGACAGTATCGTTATTTTCCGACCTTCGCAGATGCTTCAGTAGATATGGGTATAACTACTTAATGAAACACAAGTCGGAAACATTTGAAAAGTTCAAAGAATTTCAGAGTGAAGTGGAGAATCATCATAACGAGAAAATGAAGTTTCTACGATCTAATTGTGGAGGCGAATATTTGAGTTACGAGTTTGGCCTTCATTTAAAACAATGTGGAATAGTTTGACAACTCACGCCACTGGAACACCACAGCGTAATGGTGTGTCCGAACATCGTAACCGTACTTTATTAGATATGGTGCAATCTATGATGTTTCTTACTCATTTACCACTATTGTTTTGGGGTTATGCATTAGATGCAGCTGCATTCACGTTAAATAGGGCACCGTCTAAATCCGTTGAGACGACATCGTATGAACTGTGGTTTGGCAAGAAACCTAAGCTGTCGTTTCTTAAAGTTTGAGGTTGCGACACTTATGTCAAAAGGCTTTAGCTTGATAAGCTCGAACCCAAATGGGAGAAGTGTGTCTTCATAGGATACCCTAAGGAAACAATTGGGTACACCTTCTACCATAGATCCGAAGGCAAGATCTTTGTTGCCAAGAATGGAACCTTTCTAGAGAAGGAGTTTCTCTCGAAAGAAGTGAGTGGGAGGAAAGTAGAACTTGATGAGGTAACTATACCTTCTCTCGAATTGGAAAGTAGCTCATCACAAAAAATCGTTCCTGTGATGCCTACACCAACTAGAGAGGAAGCAAATGATAATGATCATGAAACTTCAGATCAAGTTGCTACTGAACCTCGTAGGTCAACCAGAGCACGATCCGCACCAGAGTGGTACAACAATCCTGTTATGGAAGTCATGTTGCTAGACCAAGGCGAGCCTACAGACTATGAAGAAGCTATGACGAGCCCAGATTTCGACAGATGGCTTGAGGCCATGAAATCTGAGATAGGATCCATGTATGAGAACAAAGTGTGGACTTTGGTGGACTTGCCGGATGATCGGCAAGCCATAGAGAATAAATGGATCTTCAAGAAGAAGACTGGCGCTGATGGTAATGTCACCATATAAAAAGCTCGACTTGTCGCAAAAGGTTTTCAACAAGTTCAAGGGGTTGACTACAATGAGACCTTATCACCCGTAGCGATGCTTAAGTCGGTCCAAATCATGTTAGCATTTGCCACATTTTATGATTATGAAATTTGGCAAATGGACGTCAAAACTGCATTCCTTAATGGATTTCTTAAAGAAGAGTTGTATATGATGCAACCAGAAGGTTTTGTCGATCCTAAAGGTGCTAACAAAGTGTGCAAGCTCCAGCGATCCATCTATGAACTGGTGCAAGCATCTCGGAGTTGGAATATACGCTTTGATGAGGTGATCAAAGCATATGGTTTTATACAGACTTTTGGTGAAGCCTGTATTTACAAGAAAGTGAGTGGGATCTTTGTAGCATTTCTGATATTATATGTAGATGACATATTGTTGATTGGAAATGATATAGAATTTCTGGATAGCATAAAAGGATACTTGAATAAGAGTTTTTCAATGAAAGACCTCAGTGAAGCTGCTTATATATTGGGCATCAAGATCTATAGAGATAGATCAAGACGCTTAATAGGACTTTCACAAAGCACATACCTTGACAAAGTTTTGAAGAAGTTCAAAATGGATCATTCAAAGAAAGGTTTCTTGCGTGTGTTGCAAGGTGTGAAGTTGAGTCAGAATCAAAGCCCGACCACTGCAGAAGATACAGAGAAAATGGAAGTCATTCCCTATGCCTTAGCCATAGGTTCTATCATGTATGCTATGTTGTGTACCATACTTGATGTGTGCCTTGCCATCAGTCTGGCAAGGAGGTACCAAAGTAATCCAGGAGTGGATCACTTGACATCGGTCAAGAATATCCTGAAGTACCTGAAAAGGACAAAGGATATGTTTCTCGTTTATGAAGGTGACAAAGAGCTCGTCATAAATGGTTACATTGATGCTAGCTTTGACACTAATCCGGATGACTCTAAGTCACAAACCGGATACGTATTTATATTAAATGGTGGTGCTGTCAGTTGATGCAGTTCCAAGCAACGCGTCGTGGCGGGATCTACGTGTGAAGCAGAGTACATAGCTGCTTCGGAAGCAGCAAATGAAGGAGTTTGGATGAAGGAGTTCATATCCGATCTAGGTGTAATACCTAGTGCATCGGGTCTACTGAAAATCTTTTGTGACAATACTGGAGCAATTTCCTTGGCAAAGGAATCCAGGTTTCACAAGAGAACCAAACACATCAAGAGACGCTTCAACTCCATCCGTGAACAAGTCAAGGAGGGAGACATAGAGATTTGCAAAATACATATGGATCTGAATGTAGCAGACACGTTGACTAAGCCTCTTCCACGAGCAAAACATGATCAACACCAAGACTCCATGGGTGTTAGATTCATTGCAATGTAATCTAGACTATTGGCTCTAGTGCAAGTGGGAGACTGAAGGAAATATGCCCTAGAGGCAATAATAAAGTTATTATTTAGTATTTCCTTATTCATGATAAATGTTTATTATTCATGCTAGAATTTTATTGGCCGGAAACCTTAATACATGTGTGAATACATAAACAAACACTGTGTCCCTGGTGAGCCTCAACTTGACTAGCTCGTTGATCAAAGATGGTTGAGGTTTCCTAACCATGGATATGAGTTGTCATTTGATAACGGGATCACATCATTAGGAGAATGATGTGATGGACAAGACCCGTCCGTTAGCTTAGCATAATGATTGTTCATTTTATTGCTATTGATTTCTTCATGTGAAATACATATTCCTTCGATTATGAGATTATGCAACTCTCGGATACCATAGGAATGCCTTGTGTGCTATCAAACGTCACAATGTAACTGGGTGATTATAAATATGCTCTACAGGTATCTCCGAAGGTGTTCGTTGAGTTGGCATAGATCGAGATTAGGATTTGTCACTCCAAGTATCGGAGAGGTATCTCTGGGCCCTCTCGGTAATACACATCATAAGCTTGCAAGAAAACGACTAAGGAGTTGGTCACGAGGTGATGTATTATGGAATGAGTAAAGAGACTTGCCGGTAACGAGATTGAACTAGGTATGAAGATACCGATGATCGAATCTCGGGCAAGTAACATACTGATGGACAAAGGGAATTACATATGTTGTCATAACGGTTCGACCGATAAAGATCTTCGTAGAATATGTACGAGCCAATATGGGCATCTAGGTTCCTCTATTGGTTATTGACCGGAGAGGTGGCTCAGTCATGTCTACATAGTTCTCGAACCCCTAAGGTCTGCACGCTTAACGTTCGATGATGATATAGTATTATATGGGTTATGTGATTTGGTGACCAAATGTTGTTCAGAGTCCCGGATGAGATCAGGAACATGACGAGGAGTCTCGAAATGGTCGAGAGGTAAAGTTTGATATATAGGACGATAGTATTCGGACTCCGGAAGTGTTTCGGAAGGTATTGGGTATTTATCGGAGTACCGGAGGGGTTACCAGACACCTCGGTGGGAATAAATGGGCCATTAGAGGGGAGCACACCAGCACACAAAGGGTAGCACGCCCCCCTATGGCAGAAGGCCGATTGGGAGAAGGAAAAGAGGGGGTTCGCCCCCCTTCCTTCTCTCTTCCCCCTTCCCTTTTCTCTTCGGTGTTTTATGGAAGGGGGCGCCACTTGTGGAAACTCGAAGTAGGATTCAGATCCTACTTGGGGCGCATTCTGGCTGCCTCCCCTCTCCCTCCCACCTCTCTCTCTCTCTCTCTCTCTCTCTCTCTCTCTCTCTATATATATATATATATATATATATATATAGGACAAATTTTTCCTACTACCGGGTGTAGTTACTCCCACTTGTGTTTCATACATTTTAGGTATTATCTATTATATCGGAGAGTATGTACGCGTAGTATGTAGTATATAAGAATGTTTAGGTAGTATACATGCTACTTTTTTGGTAGTATGTATCATATTTTGTGCATACTCTCTTTCATGTACAAATATGTACGTATTTCACAAATACAATAAACCATGAGCTCACTTGCAATTTTTTTACATAACTCACTTTGGAGTATCTTAGATATAGTATATGAACATACTAAAAATAATAAAGTATAGTATATACTACCACATGGTAGTATATATATATATATATATATATATATATATATATATATATATATATAGGGAAAATGCATCCTACTACCGGGTGTAGCTACACCCATTTCTCATATACTACCATGTGGTAGTATATACTCTACTTTATTATTTTTAGTATGTTCACATACTATATCTAAGATACTTTAAAGCGAGTTATGTGAAAAAATTGCATGTGAGCCCATGTTTTTATAATATTTGTAAAATACGTACATATTTGTACGTACAAAGGAATATGCTCAAAATATACAACATACTACCTCAAAAATAGTATTTATACTACCTAAACATTCTTACATACTACATACTATGCGTACATACTCTCCCATATGATAGATACTACCTAGAACGTATGAAACAAAAGTGGGAGTAACTACACCCGGTAGTAGGAAAAAATTATCCTATATATATATATATATATTTGGGGGGGTGCCCTAGAACACACCAGATTTAATTGTTAGCCGTGTGCGACGCCCCCTCCACCGTTTACACCTCCGGTCATATTTCCGTAGTGCTTAGTGTTGGGGAACATAGCATGGGAAACAAAACTTTCCCTACGCTCACCAAGATAAATCTAGGAGATGACTATCTACGAGAGGAGAGATAGCATCTACATACTCTTGTAGATCGCTGAGCGGAAGAGTTAAGAAACACGGTTGATGTAGTCGAATGCCTTCGCGATCCAATCACGATCCGTCCCGTGAACGTCTTCGCGATCCAATCACGATTCGTTCCGCGAACTCCCAATCCAAGTGCCAAATGGACGGCACCTCCGTGTTCAACACACGTACGGCTTGACGATACCTTCACCTCCTCGATCCAGCAAGCAATGGTGAAGTAGTAGCTATAGTCCTCCGGTAGCACGACGGCGTGGTGAAGGTGGAGGTGGAGAAATCTCAGCAGAGCTTCACTAAGCACTACAGAGAAGAAGAGGGATTACGAGGGAGAAGAAGGGCAGCACCGTGGTGCGGAGATGTGCTTAAAAGGTGCGGCTGCCCTCTCTCTACCTCTCTATATATAGGGGGAAAGGAGGAGGAGGGGGCGCCCTAGATCCAATCTAGGAGTGGTTGCCAAGGCAGATGGGGGCGCCCACCTAGGGAACCATAGGGTGGCTTGGCCCCCAAGCCAGGTGGAGGGAACCCCAGATGGGGTGCCCCACCTCTCCTGGTTACGTGTGTTGGGGTGAGAGGGGCACCCAGCTCCTTAGTGTGCTAGTTTTCCCCCTCCCCTTGGCCCATGAGGCCCCCCAACACTTGTCGGGACCCCCTGAAACCCCTTTCGGTCATGTTGGTCATCACCCGCGGTACCCCCAAAACAATTTCGGACTCCAATACCCTTTGTCCAATATATCGATCTTCACCTCCAGACCATTCCAGAGTTCCTCATCACGTCCGGGGTCTCATACGGGACTCCGAACAACCTTCGATAACCACCATAACAACTCAACTATACTTATATCGTCACCAAACGTTAAGTGTGTAGACCCTGCGAGTTCAAGAACTATGCAGACATGATCAAGACACCTCTACAGTCAATAACCAATAGCGGGACCTAGATGCCCATATTGGTTACTACATATTCTATGAAGATCTTATCGGTCGAACCTCGATGCCAAGGATTCAGCTAATCCCATATGCAGTTCCCTTTGTTTATCGGTATGTTACTTACCCAAGATTCGATCATCGGTATCTCCATACCTAGTTCAATCTCGTTACCAAGAAGTCTCTTTACTCTTTCCTTAATTCAAGATATCATGGCTAACTCATTAGTCACATTGCTTGCAAGCTCATTGTGATACTGCATTACCGAGTGGGCCCTGAGATACCTCTCCGTCATACGGAGTGACAAATCCCAGTCTTGATCCATGCCAACTCAACAGATACCCTCGAAGATACTTGTAGAGCACCTTTATAGTCACCCAGTTATGTTGCGACGCTTGGTACACACAAGGTACTCGTCCAGTGTCAGTGAGTTGCATGATCTCATGGTCATAGGAACATATACTTGACATGCATAAAAGATAAAACGATAGCAATAAACTTGACACGATCATATGCTACGTTTATAGTTTGGGTCTTGTCCATCACATCATTCTCCTAATAATGTGATCCTGTTATCAAATGACAACTCATGTCTATGGCTAGGAAACCATAGCCATGTCTGATCAATGAGCCAGTCTAGTAGAGGATCACTAGGGACACGTTGTTGTCTATGTATCCACGCATGTATCTGAGTTTCCGATCAATACAATTCTAGCATGGATAATAAACGATTATGATGAACAGGGAAGTATGATAATAACCAATTTATTATTGCCTCTAGGGCATATTTCCAAGAGTCTCCCACTTGCACCAGAGTCAATAATCTAGTTCACATCGCCATGTGATTAACACTCATAGTTCACATCGCCATGTGACTAACAACCAAAGATTTTACTAAAGTCAATAATCTAGTTCACATCACCATGTGATTAACACTCAATGAGTTCCGGGGTTTGATCATGTTAGGCTTGTGAGAGAGGTTTTAGTCAACGGGTCTACAACATTCAGGTTCGCATGTATCTCGCAAATCTCTATGTCATATTGTAGATGATGCTACTACGCACCACTTGGAGCTATTCCAAATGGTTTCTGCACTATACGTATCCGGTTTGCTACTCAGAGTCATCCGGATAGGTGTTAAAGCTTGCATCAGCATAACCCTTTACGCCGAACTCTTTATCACCTCCATAACCGAGAAACATTTCCTTATTCCTCTAAGGACATTTTTTGACCGATGACCAGTGATCCACTCCTGGATCACTCTTGTACCCCCTTGCCACACACGTGGAAAGGCACATATCAGGTGCGGTACACATCATGTCATACCATATAGAGCCTGTGACTAAGGCATAAGGGACGACCTTCGTCCTTTCTCTTTCTTCTGCCGTGGTCGAGCTTTGAGTCTGACTCAACTTCACACCTTACCACTCAGGCAAGAACTCCTTCTTTGACTGATCCATTTTGAACTCCTTCAAAATCATGTCAAGGTATGTGCTCCGTGAAAGTCTTATCGGGCGTCTTGATCTATCTCTATAAATCTTGATGCCTAATATGTAAGCAGCTTTACCCAGGTCTTCCTTTGAAAAACTCCTTTCAAATAACCATTTATGCTTTCTAGAAATTCTACATCATTTCCGATCAACAATATGTCATCCACATATACTTATCAAAAATGTTGTAGTGCTCTCACTCACTTTCTGGTAAATACAAGTTTCTTGCAAACTTTGTACAAACCCAAAAGCTTTGATCACCTCATCAAAGCGTATGATCCAACTCCGAGATGCTTGCTCCAGTCCATAGAAGGATCGCTAGAGCTTGCATACCCTTTTAGCATCCTTTGGATCGACAAAACCATCTGGTTGTATCACATACAACCTTTCCTTACGGAAATCATCAAGGAAACTTTGTTTTGACATCCATCTACTAGTTTTTGTAATTGAAAATGCAGCAACTACTAACATAATTCCAACAGACATTAGCATCGCTATGAGTGAGAAAGTCTCATCATAGTCAACTCCTTGAACTTGTTGGAAAAATCTTTGCGACAAGTCAATCTACATAAATGGTGACATTACCATCAACGTCTGTCTTCTTCTTAAATATCCATTTATTCTCAATGGCTTGCCGATCATCACGCAAGTCCACCAAATTCCATACTTTGTTCTCATACATGGATCCTCTCTCGGATTTCATGGCACGTAGCCATTTGGTGGAATCCGGGCCCACCATCACTTCTCCATAGATTGTAGGTGTGCGTACCCTTGTCGACCTACGAGGTTCGACAGTAACTTGATCTGAAGCTTCATGATCATCATCATTAGCTTCCTCTTCAACTGACGTAGGTGCCACCAAAACATATTTCTGTACTGCGCTACTCTCTAGTTGAAGTAAAGGTTCAACAACGTCATCAAGTTCTATCTTCCTCCCACTCAATTCTTTCGAGAGAAACTCTTTCTCGAGAAAGGACCCGTTCTTAGCAACAAACACTTTGCCCTCGGATCTGATATAGAAGGTATACCCAACAGTCTCTTTTGGGTATCCTATGAAGACACATTTTTCCACTTTGGGTTCGAGCTTTTCTGGCGGAAGCCTTTTGACATAAGCATCGCTGCCCCAAACCTTAAGAAACGACAACTTAGGTTTCTTGCCAAACCACAGTTCTTACGGTGTCGTCTCCACGGACTTAGATGGTTCCCTATTTAAAGTGCATGTAGTTGTTTGTAATGCATAAACGATAGTGGTAGATCGAAAAGGGACATCATAGAACACACCATATCCAATAAGGTACGATTACGATGTTCGGACACACCATTACGCTGTGGTGTTCCAGGTGGCATCAACCGTGAAACAATTCCACATTGTCTTAAGTGATTGCCAAACTCGTAACTCAAATATTCTCCCCTTCGATCGGATCGTAGAAATTTAATCTTCTTGTTACGATGATTCTCAACTTCTCTGAAATTTCTTGAACTTTTCAAATGGTTCACAATTATGCTTTATTAAGTAAATATACACATATTATCTACTCAAATCATCGGTGAAGGTGAGAAAAATAACGATATCCACTGGATGCGTCAACACTCATCGAACTACACACATTAGCATGTATGATTTCCAACAAGGAAAACGGGGTTGTAGTCATCTTGCCAATGAGGCATGGTTCACATGTGTCAAGTGATTCAAAATCAAGTGACTCCAAAAGTCCATCAACATGAAGTTTCTTCATGCGCTTTACACCAATATGACTTAAGCAGCAGTGCCACAAGTATGTGGTACTATGATTATTAACTTCACATCTTTTGGCATCAATATTACGAACATGTGTATCACTACGATCGAGATTCAATAAACCATTCACATTGTGTGCATGACCATAGAAGGTATTATTCATGTAAACAGAATAACCATTATTCTCTTACTTAAATGAATTACTCCATTACAATAAGCATGATCTCATCATGTTCATGCTCAACGCAGGCACCAAATAACATTTATCTAGGTTCGACACTAATCCTAAAGGTAGAGGGAGCATGCGATGGTGATCACATCAACCTTGGAAACACTTCCAACACACATCGTCACCTCGCCCTTAGCTAGTCTCCGTTTATTCTGCAACCTTTGTTTCGAGTTACCAATATTCACTACAAGAAATATGTCAACTTGTGACCTTAACTATTGGTCACTGAAAGGTCATTGTTTTTCATTTGCGACCTTTTTGTGACAAAAAACAGAAGGTCAAAAGCTGGCGGTCGTAAACTGAAATTAATGACCTTCTCTGTGAGAAGGTCGTAGACGTTTACGACCAAAACAGAAGGTCGTTGAACCCATGACCTTTTGTTTTGGTCACTGGCTGTCTGCCCAGGCCACATCGGATGACGTGGCAAAATTACGAACAATTGGAAAGGTCACTGACAAGATTCAGCCCGGTCCAGTTCAACCGTCTTTGTGGGCCGAGCCCATTTATTATATATTTTTTGAAGCAATTTGTGTCAACTACATGGGCCGAGCCCAAGAATTCAGCCTTTTATTTTATAGGATGCGGCCTTATAAGATTCATTTATTTTTGGGGGCCTCAAACTTTTTGTAGTCCATTTCAATTTTGGTCCTCCATAGCAAACATTCACAAACTTGACGAGCGTTATTCCAGCGACAGTGAGATACAAGGATTTCAAACAAGCATGTATCAAGACCATTTTATTTCTTTCAACGCAAAAGTATTCCTTAAACAGCCACGGGCACAACAGTAAGTACATTCAACAATCCATCATCAATCGGTGAACACACTATAGCTACCAGCAGTAGCCGCCTGAAAGACTAGGAGATACTACTAAGGAGCTAAACTAACGGCAACCATCCATCATCAATCGATGACACTAGCAATGAGTGAAAGCGGCGACATTTCAAAGACCCCCCCTCCTGCTGCTTTGCGTCGCTCACCTTGGACTGGGACTTGTTAGAGTCGTCGGACGCCTCTCCTGCCTGAAATGAAAACAGGGATGGGCACAAAAGAGCATGGATCAATACCATAATGTTGTGTTAATATCACATGGCTATGATTCTGATGAAGGTGTTTTACGTGAATATTATACCAGTGGGTTGTTGTAGGTGTCGATCTTCTTGGTGTACTTGGCCTTGGCAATTAGGGAGCCTTCTCCTGCAATTCATTCAAACAGAGGAGATGTTAATGTGGTGCAAGGCGATAGATTCTAGGATAAGTATTAACAGAAGAAGAATAGTTGAACAAATCATGCAAAATGGCGTGGCAGATTTGGAAAGAAATTTGAGCAGCAGTTTGAATCGATGAGCACAGACTATACAGATTCTAACAAGGCTACAAGGCTACAGACATTTGAACACAGCAAACCATAAATTTGAACAACCATTGAGAATAGGAAGTAGATCGACAATTACATAGCGACTAAATTCTAAATATCGCTGACCAACTAGGTCAAACAATACCCAAATGACACGGTGCAGCTACACGGAAACATGGAAACCAACTCACAGTCCGCCAAAATTTCATCGCATCACCGAGCAAACACTAAGATCAGGCGGAAGAGACCAACACCGAATAGAGCAGTAACAAAGAGGGGATGGGGGAGCAGGTAACTTACAACATCACTCAAGATACTTCCACTTCTCACCACCGCCCTTGCCAACCTGCGATTTGAACACAAATCAGGACACAGAATTTGAAATGAAAAATATCACAACACCAGTTTGAATAAGAACAAGGAGACTGGAGTCGGAGCAAAGGGACATGAGATGCTTACCATGGAGACATGCTTGATGTTGGAGTCCTTCCTGAAGCTGTCCATGCGAAAACAAAACCAAAACAAGCCCAGTCAGGATGCGTCACCATGCCACAACAACAACACGAATCAAACCGCAACAACAAATCAAATACGAGGCTCACATGAGGACTAAGACGGTGCTCAGAGGGCGCTTGGGTTTGTTGGAGTCCTTCTCGTCCTTGCTCTTCGTCACCACAAGTCTGCATCGCCACAGAAATAATAGCAGCAAAGCGAATCAGAACCCGACGCAAAACAACATCAGGAAAACGCAAGCAAAACCACCGCAGGAAATGAGTCCATCACCTAAAACCAAGCAGATGATAACACTGAGTAAGAAAGACTGATGAGAGGTGCTGGTTTACCTAAAACCATTTCCTTGATAACACTCATTTCCATCTAAGGAACAACATCTCGTGTGATGAAAACTTACAAAACAAACGACTCTTAACACAATATCACACCTACTCATAGGTGAGAACAAGGAACATGCCATTTATCTTTCAAATTTAGAAGAACAACACTGCAATCATCCATAGCTAACAAACCTAGATAGAAAGTAATAAACTTATACCCCTGATACAGACCAGGAATTAGCACAAACAATCAGTACATTCTAACATGTTAAGTGGCTACCATTCCAATCATAATCGTACCATGGCATGAAAGAACAAAAATCAGTGACCTCACTGCTACAAATTAAACTGATGCTCTTCTAATACTATACCATTCAAGCTCATGGTCGGGATCAATAATACTAATAACCTATAGATACCATGGTACAACAACAAGCAAATAGTGCAATAATCCCACCACAACGGGGAATAAGTTTTTGTTCATAGTGCATCAGTTTAGAATTTGAAATCTACTGATATTTTCTTTCCATGGAGAAAATCCTTACAATCGGCAAATACAAGTGACCATGAGAAAGGGAGACTAGTTTAAAGCTAAAGCAACACCAAAATAGTATCAAACTGATTCATGTAATCCACTTAATGTCAAAACAGTAGCTTAAAGGTTCAAAACTGTTGAACATTCAGAGCATAAAGAAACATGTGAGCCGAATTTTGTTCTGTGTCTAGTAAGAATTCAACACAATAAAGGTTCAAAGCTCGACCCGTACTCCATCTCCTTCTCCGCCATCCCGAACATTTGCATCGCGCAAGCACCACCATCAATTAACCTCAATCACAAGCTTGAAATCAAAGAGGAAGGCATATACACATAAAAAGAACATGAAAATTCCAGAACAAGGCGTCTTGTAGTTGCCGGGTAGCAACTTGAGAATGAATGATTGATATCCTGGAAGTTATAAACTGGAAGCCAGAGAAGCTACTAGTCAGGTTAGTTTGAAGTTCTGAAACTGAATGCATGTGGTCCAGTTTTAGTATACTATGTAAATTAGTCATATGTTGTACCTGTAGTTACGCAATGATTTTGCTCACATCAGATAGCATGTACTTCTATACGAGAGAGAGAATTGCTATCAGTCAGTTTGTGCTAGTGGGCTGCAAATCTACTACATTTTATTGTGCAATGTCAGTCAGTTTGTGTAGCTAAACTACTAACAATCAACCGAGCAAGTGCATATATACTGCTCGTGAGCATGACCGATTTTTTAATCAGACTAAATTAAGACCGCAAGACCATTTTCTCGCACTGGAAGGTTACACTATACTTCTTAAGAATAATCCAATCATTTTATGACAAAACCAAATATGTTGCAGAATAAAAAATCTACGAGGTGAATAGTAGGAGCTGAGTTTTCAAAGAATGATACATCAGAAGCATAAAGTAGATAATCCACGGGTTCTGCGGCAAGCTAAGCAAGTCACCAACTGGACCAAAACCCTTGTAAGTTATGTTCAACAGACTGATGATGATAACGTGACTTCAACTGATACCTTGGGTCAATTTCTGCATTCGAGTAATATGGCATTCAAACTTTTAATACGAAAACCATGCATTGTGATGTGATACAAAGTGGTGCTATAAAACACATGGTGTTATGTTCCGGTGCAAGCAGACTGAAAATCTGGCATCATTCATCATCACACGGTATGGTGCTGCAAGTAAACTATGTATCTGGTTTATTAAACAGAGTGTTATGTTCAGGTGTAAACAGACTAAAAATCTGCGCGGGCAAATCACGTTGGAGAAAGGTACTTTATGGTTGGGTCGCGGCGAGGAGAGAGGTCGAGTAGGCTTCCTGAAACTCCTCCATGTATGGCACGGGGACCTTAAACAATGAAAAGACAACAGTAAGCGCACTATCTAAGGTACATTCCAGCAAACACGTAGTAGATGCAAGGATGACCAAGAGCTAGCGCATTACCCAAGCCAAGCCCTTAAGCTGTAGGTTACCAAATTTGTCATCCAATGTGAGGCAGTTCCAGTACGTAGTCCACCTCCTGTATGGGCTGCGGAGTCGTTCTTGCCGCAGCACCGGTTTGGTAGCCCCTCCATGTGTCCAGGATCTCCACCTTGTCGTCCAGCCCGTCGTGCATCCTTTTGCTTGCCGTGGTCATGGTCTGGCCGGCGCAGAACAAGAAGAGATGAGATCTGCATCTGCCCATGGAAGGAAGAAAGCAAAGCAAGCAGTGGCACATGAGATGGGAGGAGATGCAGCAGGTTATGGAGGCGATCTAGAACAGGGAAAGTAGGAGGAGGGCATACCTGGCCGCCTCCTACCTCGCCGTCGTCAAGGGCCACCATGGCGGCGGCGGCGAGATCCCCCATGTACTATGAGGGAAGGGATCTGGCGCCGTCTTCGCTGGAACACGCGTGGATCCCTGGCCATCTCTGTCGCCCCGTCCGTGAGAGGCTAGGGTTTTGAGCGCCGATGAGGAAGGGTCGCCGGAGGGGCTTGGGGAGAAGGGGTCGCCGGCCGGTGGCGATGGGGCTGGGGGAGAGCAGTTGGGCGGGTGGTGCGGTGGCGGCTGGAATTGGGGAGGAATCAGGGTGGGCGAAGGAGTAGTGGAGTGTTGCGGTCTGCTCTGGTTTGGTTGGGTGAATCGGGGTGGGAGAAGGAGCAGGCGAGACTGGCCCTGCAATCCGACGAACATGCGATCTGGGAGCGGGGGTGGGGAAGGGGACGCGGACGGGAGGAGAACCGATCGAGGAAGGAGGTGGTGGCGGGACGCGCCGCTGCAGGACAGGGAGGAGGTGGCGGCGGTGAGGGGATGCGGGAGGGGTGGATCTGGCCGCCGCCATGGCCATGGTCGTGCCATGGTGGCTAGGTCTATGTCATGAGCGAGGATTCTACCGTGACCGTGGGAGAGAAGGGGAGGGGAGGGACCGCCGGCGGTCGGGGTTGGGGGAGAGGACGGAGGACGGCGGCGGCGGCTGGGTGGTTGGGGATTGAGAGATTGAGACGAAGGGGGAGCGAGAGGGTTGGGGGTGGTGGCTGTGAGACGAGAGGGGGAAAGTGGATCGGGGGAGAGGAGGGGATATGAGTTAGGGTTTGGGTGAGAGAGGAGGAGGAGAGGGCTGCAGTTTGATTCAGAAGCATCCGGCGGTGGTGGATGCATGATCCGCGTGATATGCCAATGAACCAATCAGAACGCATCAAACAATTTGAAATCCTTTTGACCATTTAAACCGGTCATGATTGATTACACACAAAATTTTCATTCCATTTTTCAATGCTCAAAATGAGTTTTTTCGTGAAAGACCTAGCAAATATTTGTTCAAATGATGTCATATTTTGCACAAGTTTATATCTTAGATTGGCAAACAACATTGACACAGGGAGTTTTTATTTCATTTGCACGAAAAAACTTTTTTTCATTTTTTAAATGCCCAAAATGAGTTTTTTTGTGAAGGATCTACCATATATTTGTCGTAAGATTGGACCAAATCAATTTTATAAAATACTACCTCATATCGTGCACAAGGGTGCATCGTGGAATGACAAACAATGTTGCCTAAGGAAGTTTTCATTTTCTTTGGACAAAAATTTCATTTTCCATTTTTTTGAGTGCCCAAAATGAGTTTTTTTGTGAAGGACCTACCATATATTTGTTGCAAAATTGGACCTAATCAATTTTATAAAATACTATGCCATATATAATGCACAATTGACAAAATGGTTGGTGTCAAAAGTTTTGATCCACCTCTCGTGAAAAAGACAAATTCCCGTCGATTCAGATGGAAGCGGGTCAAATTTGAACTATAGCTACCTCATAGTTTGCTCTTTATTTTTTCCAAAAATCATTTCTAGGTATATAAGTATCTATTTAATCAGAGAAACACCAAAAAAATTACAAGATTCAACCAGTAGCTAGGAACGATCATTCCCGACGTTTTGACCGCATTTAGAATGGGCATAAAAAATTCAAAAAAATTCAAAAAATTGGAAAACCTCCGCATTGTGTCATTATATGTGACCAAGTTTCCAGAAAAAATAATAAACTTGTAATATGGTAATTATTTTAAAAAGTGTTCTCAGAAATGAGCTATCTGAAGATTCATGGCATTCAAGCCAAATGATCAATCTTATGACCACATTCATGGCATACTTTGTTCAAATGACCTCATATCGTGCACAAGGATGCATCTTGGAATGACAAACAATGTTGCCTAAGGAAGTTTTCATTTTCTTTGGACGAAAAATTCATTTTCCATTTTTCGAGTGCCCAAAATAAGTTTTTTTGTGAAGGATCTACCATATATTTGCCGTAAAATTGGACCAAATCGATTTTATAAAATACTAGGCCATATATAATTCACAATTGACAAAATGGTTGGGTGTCAAAAGTTTTGTTCCGCCTCTGGTGAAAAAGACAAATTCCCGCTGATTCAGTTGGAAGCGGGTCAAATTTGAACTGTAGCTACCTCATACTTTGCTCTTTATTTTTTTCCAAAAATCATTTCTAGGTACATAAGTATCTATTTAATCATAGAAACACCAAAAAAATTACAAGATTCAACAACTAGCTAGGAACGGTCATTCCCGCTGTTTTGACCGCATTTTGAAACTGGCATAAAAAATTCAAAAAAATGGAAAACCTCCGCATTGTGTCATTATGTGTGACCAAGTTTCCAGAAAAAGTAATAAACTTGTAATACAGTAATTATTTTAAAAAAGTGTTCTCAGAAATGAGCTATCATTTGTGAAGATTCATGGCTTTCAAGCCAAATGATCAATCTTATGGCCACATTCATGGAATAGTTTGTTCAAATGACCTCATATCGTGCACAAGGGTGCATCGTGGAATGACAAACAATGTTTCCTAAGGAAATTTTCATTTTCTTTGGACGAAAAAATCATTTTTCCATTTTTTGAGTGCCCAAAATGAGTTTTTTTGTGAAGGACCTACCATATATTTGTTGCAAAATTGGACCTAATCAATTTTATAAAATACTATGCCATATATAATGCACAATTGACAAAATGGTTGGTGTCAAAAGTTTTGATCCACCTCTCCTGAAAAAGACAAATTCCCGCCGATTCAGTTGGAAGCGGGGTCAAATTTGAACTGTAGCTACCTCGTAGTTTGCTCTTTATTTTTTCCAAAAATCATTTCTAGGTACATAAGTATCTACTTAATCAGAGAAACACCAAAAAAATTACAAGATTCAACGACTAGCTAGGAACGGTCATTCCCGCCTTTTTGACAGCATTTTGAAACGGGCATAAAAATTCAAAAAAAAACAAAAAATTGGAAAACCTCTACGTTGTGTCATTATATGTGACCAAGTTTCCAGAAAAAATAATAAACTTGTAATATGGTAATTATTTTAAAAAAGTGTTCTCAGAAATGAGCTATCATGTGTGAAGATTCATGCTTTCAAGCCAAATGATCAATCTTATGGCCACATTCATGGCATAGTTTGTTCAAATGACCTCATATCGTGCACAAGGGTGCATCTTGGAATGACAAACAATGTTGCCTAAGGAAGTTTTCATTTTCTTTGGACGAAAAATTCATTTTCCATTTTTTCGAGTGCCCAAAATGAGTTTTTTTGTGAAGGAACTACCATATATTTGTTGCAAAATTGGACCTAATCAATTTTATAAAATACTAGGCCATATATAATGCACAATTGACAAAATGGTTGGGTCTCAAAAGTTTTGATCCACCTCTGGTGAAAAAGAAAAATTCCCGCTGATTCAGGTGGAAGCGGGTCAAATTTGAACTGCAGTTGCCTCATAGTTTGCTCTTTATTTTTTCCAAAAATCATTTCTAGGTACATAAGTACCTATTTAATTAGAAATACATGGTTTGGTGGCGATACATCGAGGTTTGGATGGTGGCCGAGGGCCCCAACTGTAGAGTGCGTAAGCTCGCATGCCCGTTGCGTGGTCACCACGTGACCGTGGTGTTGCCATGCATTCTGGGTGGACTAGGAATGTCTAGTGGGTTGGGCACTCCCGAGGTAGGTGCTAGGAAGAAAATTATAACATAAGATTCTCATGAGGAGACCGAACTATGCTCAAACATGAATTAGCAGCCAAGTGTTTGATTAGCGGTACGGGAAATGCACATGGCCAATGGGCGTGATGTTTAGCTGAGGATGATCATATACTAAGAAGAATGTCTTCACAAATTTTTAGGGAAATCAAGAATATATAAATAACACTTCCTTCACAAAGTGCTGCTCTGAACAGAATAGGAAAATGAATATTTTTGAATTATTTTTGAACTAGGCAAGGAAGGTTTTTGACATATTTGATGAAGATATGATCCAAAAAATTTATGAGAATTTTTTGGGAATTTTTGGAATAATAGAAATATAGGTTGCTTCACAACCTAGGGCAAAAATTGACACATGGACATGACACATAGGCAAAACTGATGAGATGGCGCCTAGTCATCACAACCCACCACAATTTACAAGGCTATGACCATCTATATTGGTCGTTAACAACTAGAAATAAGGCAGCGGACCAGCGTTGTTTGCTTTATGACCATTTTGTGTAAGGAAATTACGACCTTTCTGACCAAAATGGTCGCAATGGTTTAGGGTTTGGAGCCCCCCGAACAGCTTTTGACCAATTGGTCTCAAATGGTCATAGATCTATGACCAATTATTCCAGGGTCACTGACAGAAGGTCACTAGTTGACATATTTCTTGTAGTGATTAGCAACTGAACCGGTATCCAATACCGAGGTGGCACTAGGAGTACTAGCAAGGTACACATCAATAGCATGTATATAAAATATACTTTTGTTGAAGTTGCCAGCCTTCTTATCTACCAAGTATTTGGGGCAGTTCCGCTACTAGTGACCGTTCCCCTTGCAATAGAAGCACTTAGTCTCGGGTTTGGGTTCAACCTTGGGTTTCTTCATTGGAGCGGCAACTGGCTTGTCATTCATGAAGTTTCCCTTCTTTTCCCTTGCCCTTCTTGAAACCAGTGGTCTTGTTAACCATCAACACTTGATGCTCCTTCTTGATTTCTATCTCCGTGGCCTACCGCGAACAGCTCCAGGATCATCTCCACCCCTTGCATGGTATAGTTCATCACGAAGTTCTAATGGCTTGGTGATAGTTCTGGAGAACTCTGTCAATCACTATCTTATCTGGAAGATTTACTCCCACTTGATTCAAGCGATTATAACACCCAGACATTCTGAACACATGCTCACTAGCTGAGCAATTCTCCTCCATCTTGTAGGCAAAGAACTTGTTAGAGGTCTCATACCTCTCAACACTAGGGATGGTAGTGGGTAGGATATGGGTGGGTACAACCTCCTTCTACCTAAACCCATATCCCAAAAACCTTTTTATACCCACCCATTTCAATACCCATGGGCACAAATTGACACCCATACCCATACCCATCGGGTATCCTATACCCAATGGGTATCCAGTGGGTACAATATATAGCATTTACATTTTGAAAGAGTAGAGAAATGAGCCTAAAATTAAAGTGATATTGGGCAAGCAGTCTAGCAACAATGCAATCTCCTCTAGTGGTTGACCTCTGGGAGCAACAAGGGAGTAAGAGCAACAGTTGGTGGAATTCTGATATAGCGGGAGGCGGGAATCGGAACTAGGGATCGCTTGATCGAGAGTAGTACAAGTGTTTGGTGGTGATGAGTCATGATTTCATTGTTTGATGAGTCATATAGGACGTAGGAGGGGTGGTGAGCTGGTGATTGCGAACCTATGGAACTATGACTGGTTTAGGGAATAAGGGATTAGGGTTGGGTTAAAGGAGTTGGATGTTGATTCCACATGTCATCGGAGTTCATTTCATCTATTAATACTTTGGGGTATCCATTGGGTTACCCATGGGCGCAATTTCATACCCATACCCTATCCATATATTTTGTGGGTATGGATACCCATTACCCATGGGTACAAAATCTTGCCAAGTCTCACCCATGCCCATTGTTTTCGGGGAGGGTACCCGTGGGTACCCATACCCATGGGCAAAACTGCCATCCCTACTCAACACGGGCATGAGCCTGAAATACCAATTTCAACTCTTGGAACATCTCATATGTTCCATGGCGTTCAAAACGCCTTTGGAGCCCCAATTTTAAGCCATAAAGTATGGCACACTAAAACATCAAGTAGTCATCAAAACGTGTCTGCCAGATGTTCACAACATCCATAGACGACGCTAGAGGGGTTGGCGCATCGAGCGATGCATCAAGGACATAAGCCTTCTGTGCAGCAGTGAGGACAATTCTCAGACTATGATGCTAGTCCGGATAATTGCTTACAATATCTTTCAAGTAAGTCTTTCTGTAGGAACGTATTAAAACAGGGAGCTGCAGCGCGAGCTATTGATCTACAACATAATTTGTAAAGACAACTTAGACTATTGTTCATGATAAATGAGTTCAATTAATCATATTACGTAAGAACTCCCACTCAAATCAATATCCCTCTGGTTGTCTGAGTGTAACACGATCCAAATTCACCAACGCAAGTCCGATCATCATGTGAGACGAGGTGATTTCAATGGTGAACATCTCCATGTTGATCATATCTACTATATGACTCATGTTCGACCTTTTGGTCTCTTGTATTTAGAGGCCATATATGTACATGCTAGGCTCGTCAAGTTTAACCCAAGTGTTCTGCATGTGCAAAACTGGCCTGCACCCGTTGTATGTGAACGTAGAGTCTATCACACCCAATCATCACGTGGTGCTTCGAAACAACGAACTTTCGCAACGGTGCACACATGGGGAGAACACAATTTTATCTTGAAATTTTAGTGAGGGATCACCTTATAATGCTACCGTTGTCCTAAGCAAAATAAGATGCATAAAAGGATTAACATCACATGCAAATCATAAGTGACATGATATGGCCATCAACTTGTGCTTTTGATCTCCATCTCCAAAGCACCGGCATGATCTCCATCGTCACCAGCATGACACCATGATCGCCATCATCGTGCCGCTATCAAGGTTGTCACGCCAACCCCACTTCTACTACTATTGCTACCGCTTAGCAATGAAGTAAAGCATTACATAGCGCTTAATGATTGACATACAGGTCATACAATAATTAAAGACAACCCTATGGCTCCTGCCGGTTTCCGTATGCATCGACATGCAATTCGATATAAACTATTACAAACATGATCATCTCATACATCAAATATATCTCATCATGTCTTTGGCCATATCATATCACAGCATACCCTGCAAAAACAAGTTAGATGTCCTCTAATTGTTGTTGCATGCTGATAACCCACAAGTATAGGGGATCACAATAGTTTTCGAGGGTAGAGTATTCAACCCAAATTTATTGATTCGACACAAGGGGAGCCAAAGAATATTCTCAAGTATTAGCAGCTGAGTTGTAAATTCAACTACACCTGGAAACATAATATCTGCAGCAAAGTGTTTAGTAGCAAAGTAATATGATAGTGGTGGTAACGGTAACAAAGTAAAGACAACAAAAGTAATGTTTTTGTTATTTTTGTAGTGATGATAACAGTAGCAACGGAAAAGTGAATAAGCGTAAACCAATATATGGAAAACTCGTAGGCACCGGATTAGCAATGGATAATTATGCCGAATGCGGTTCGTCATGTAACAATTACAACATAGGGTGACACAGAACTAGCTCCAGTTCATCAATGTAATGTAGGCATGTATTCCGTATATAGTCATACGTGCTTATGGAAAAGAACTTGCATGGCATCTTTTGTCCTGCCCTCCCGTGGCAGCGGGGTCCTATTGGAAACTAAGGAATATTAAGGCCTCCTTTTAATAGAGAACCAGAACAAAGCATTAGCACATAGTGAATACATGAACTCCTCAAACTATGGTCATCACCGGGAGTGGTCCGATTATTGTCACTTCGGGGTTGCCGGATCATAACACATAGTAGGTGACTATGGGCTTGCAAGATAGGATCTAGAACACACATATATTCATGAAAACATAATAGGTTCAGATCGGAAATCATGGCACTCGGGCCCTAGTGACAAGCATTAAGCATAGCAAAGTCATAGCAACATCAATCTCAGAACATAATGGATACTAGGGATCAAACCCTAACAAAACTAACTCTATTACATGATAAATCTCATCCAACCCATCACCGTCCAGGAAGCCTACGATGCAATTACTCACGCACGGCGGTGAGCATCATGAAATTGGTGATGGAGGATGGTTGATGATGACGACGGCGACGAATCCCCCTCTCCGGAGCCCCGAACGGACTCCAGATCAGCCCTCCCGAGAGAGATTAGGGCTTGGCGGCAGCTCCGTATCGTAAAACGCGATGAATCTTTCTCTCTGATTTTTTTCTCCCTGAAAGCCAATATATGGAGTTGGAGTTGGCGTCGGAGGGCCACCAGGGGGCCGACAAGGTAGGGGGGCGCGCCCAGGGGGGAGGGGCGCGCCCCCCACCCTCGTGGACAGGGTGTGGGCCCCCTGATCTTCATCTTTGGCGAGGATTTTTTATTATTTATTCTAAGATATTCCGTGGAGTTTCAGGTCATTCCGAGAACTTTTGTTTTCTGCACATAAAACAACACCGTGTCAATTCTACTGAAAACAGCGTCAGTCTGGGTTAGTTCCATTCAAATCATACAAGTTAGAGTCCAAAACAAGGGCAAAAGTGTTTGGAAAAGTAGATACGACGGAGACGTATCAACTCCCCCAAGCTTAAACCCTTGCTTGTCCTCAAGCAATTCAGTTGACAAACTGAAAGAGAAAAAAGAAAAACTTTTACAAACTCTGTTTGCTCTTGTTGTTGTAAACATGAAAAGCCAGCATTCCAGTTTCAGCAATTATTATGAACTAACCATACTCACAATAACACGTAGATCTCACAATTACTCATATCAATAGCATAATCAGCTAGCAAGCCATAATAATAAAACTCGGATGACAACACCTTCTCAAAATAATCATAACATGATCTAACGAAATGGTATCTCGCTAGCCCTTTCTGAGACCGAAAAACATAAATGCAGAGCACCTTTAAAGATCAAGGACTGACTAAATATTGTAATTCATGGTAAAAGAGATCCAGTCAAGTCATACCCAATATAAACCAATTATAATGAATGCAAACGACAGTGTGCTCTCCAGCGGGTGCTTTTTAATAAGAAGGGTGATGACTCAACATAAAAGTAAATAGATAGGCCCTTCACAGAGGGAAGCAGGGATTTGTAGAGGTGCCAGAGCTCGATTTTGAAATAGAGATAAATTATATTTTAAGCGGCATACTTTCACAGTCAACGCAACAACTATGAGATGGCTGTATCTTCCATACTACATGCATTATAGGCAGTTCCCAAACAGAATGGTAAAGGTTTATACTCCCCCTCCTCCACAAGTATCAATCCATGGCTTGCTCGAAACAACAAGTGCCTCCAACATTCCACGGGTCCCAGGGGAGCTTTGTTTAATTATTTTGATTTGCTTTGATCTTTTTGGATCATGGGACTAGGCATCCCGGTTACCGGCCCTTTCTCGTGAATGAGGAGCGGAGTCCACTCCTCTTGAGAATAACCCACCTAGCATGGAAGATAAAGGCAGCCCTAGTTGCACATGAGCTGCTCGAGCATACAAAACAAAATTTCATTTGAAGGTTTGGAGTTTGGCACATACAAATTTACTTGGAACGGCAGGTAGATACCGCATATAGGAAGGTATAGTGGGCTCATATGGAACAACTTTGGGGTTTAAGGAGTTTGGATGCACAAGCAGTATTCCCGCTTAGTACATGTGAAGGCTAGCAAAAGACTGGGAAGCGACCAACTGAGAGAGCGACAACAGTCGTAAACATGCATTAAAATTAATTTACACCGAATATAAGCATGAGTAGGATATAATCCACCATGAACATAAATATCATGAAGGCTATGTTGATTTGATTCAACTACATGCGTGAACATGTGCCAAGTCGAGTCACTCAATTCATTCAAAGGAGGATACCATCCCATCATACCATATCATAATTATTCTAATAGCATGTTGGCATGCAAGGTAAACCATTATAACTCATAGCTAATCAAGCATGGCACAAGCAACTATAATCTCTAAATGTCATTGCAAATATGTTTACTTCATAATAGCTGAATCATGAACGATGAATCATCATATCTACAAAAACAAGAGAGGTCGAGTTCATACCATCTTTTCTCATCCCAGTAAGTCCATCATATATCATCATTATTGCCTTTCACTTGCACGACCAAACGGTGTGTATAATAATAAGAGTGCACGTGCATTGGACTAAACTGGAATCTGCAAGCATCCAACTCAAGAGAGAAGACAAGTAAAATGGGCTCTAAGTTAGATAAACAATCATGCATATGAGAGCCACTAAGCATTTTCAATATAGTCCTCTCGACCCCCAAAGAAAGGAAAAGGAATAAAAACTATTTACACGGGAAAGCTCCCAACAAGCAAAATAAGGACGGGAAATATTTTTGGGGTTTTCTTTTTAATTATTACAGCAGGAAAAATAAACTACTACTAATTTTTTGGTTTTTCTAAGGTTTATTAAACACACAAGAAGAAGGCAGGAAAAAGAAATTTAAATTAGCATGGGTAGTACAATGAAAGAGTATGAGCACCGACATCTAGCAATGAGTGTGTGTGAACATAAATGTATTGTCGGTGGGAAATACGTACTCCCCCAAGCTTAGGCTTTTGGCCTAAGTTGGTCTATTGCCAGGGATGGCCTGGCGGATATCCGTAGGTGAAGCTGGGGTCGTACCGTGACGAAGAAGACTCTGACTGCCACTGGCTGGCAGCCTCCTCTGGATCCCAAGAATAAACAGATAGTCGTGGAGGCTCATCTTGTGGCTCCGGCTCCGGGGCTGGTGCAGGGTTCCAATAGGCTTGAACAGCCGAGCACGGAACGATGTGAGGTTCTGCAAACAAGTTAAACAAAGAAGGAGCAGGCAAGGTAATAGTCTCAGGGTGATCTTTATCAAAGTATAATTTATATTTGAGCTCCCCATCGTGACTCTTAACAAGAAAATCATGCGCTATCATACTCTTGTAATCTAAATAAGCATGGGGCAGCGTTGTTTCTTCTTTCTCCACATGCCTAATAGGTATTTCAAAATATTCAGCTAGGCGTGAAGCATAAATGCTTCCAAAGATGGGGCCCTTAGTGCGGTTCAAACTCAACCGTCTAGCAACAATTCCACCCATACTAACAGAGTTATTGCGGTATAAACCATGGATCAAAATAATAATATCAGGAATACTAAGGTTCCCACAGTTCCCGTGTCCAATCAAGCAACGACTAGCAAATAAGGCAAAGTAGCCTAAAACAGGATAATGTATGCTAGTGATCCTCGCGTCAGAAACCTTCCTGGTTTCTCCCACCATGATAGTGTTAATAAAAGCCTCTACTTCGTTACTGTGGGGTTCATCTAAGGTGCCCTCAAAGGGTATTCTGCAAACCCCATAGAATTCAGCTAATGTCATCTCTTTAACAACGTCATATAAATGAAACTCTACTGTTGGAGGTGATTTCTTAGGGAAAAAGTAGAAGTTTTGCACAAAAGTATTTGTGAGTAAGAGATACTGATGACGTTGGTCGTGGAGGAAGTTGGTGAGGCCGGCGTTCTCAATCAAAAAATAGAAATCTTCATAAATCCTGGCTCTCCTCAAGAAGTCATCGGCGGGCCATTCACACGGCCGGACCTCCGCGGTGCGAGGTAAATTGAATTTGGGCTTCTCCTCTTCTTCCTTTTGTTTTTCCTTAGAGCTTCGGCTCGACGAGCCCCTCAAAAGTCTCTTCATTATTTCTGAAACAATCTGAATTTTTAGTAACTTTAAATGAAAGTGAACCAACTTCAATAAAATTGATAGTAACAACTCCCACAAGTGCCTAGAGCATATATCAAGCATTAGAACTACTTGGAACCATATAAATTTGACATGCAAGCTCAAGAACATGGTCACCTATGCAGCACAAATTTGCAATGAATAAAGCACTAGAACAAAAACTAATTGGACCAATGGAGGAGTCACATACCAAGGAACAATCTCCCCAAGCAGTTTTGCGAGAGGTGCTTTGAGCAAGGAGATCGAAAATCGCAGCAACGGGGGCTGGAACTCGTGCTTGAGTTGGTTTTTCGTGTTTGTGCGAGGCAGAGGAAGAAGATGGGTGCAGGAATAAGTGGAGGAGGGCCACCATGGGCCCACAAGGCAGGGGGGGTGCGCCCTCCACCCTCATGGCCAGGTGGCAGCTCCCCCCGTGGTAATTTTTGCACAGTAAATTCTCAAATATTCCCGAAAAAATCATATTAAATTGGCATGGCATTCTAAGGACTTTTATTTTCGGGATATTTTTATATTGCATGGATGATTCAGGAAACAGGCAGAAAAATACTATTTTACTTTATTTCTACTAAGTAACAGAAAATATAAAGAGAGTACAGAAGGTTGTGCTTCTAGTTTCATCCGTCTCATGCTCATCAAAAAGAATCCACTAACAAGGTTGATCAAGTCTTGTTAACAAACTCATTCCGATTAACATGGAACCGGAGAAATTTCGAATAACACTATGTTACCTCAACGAGGATATGGACATCCCCAATAATAAGTATATCATATTTCTTCTTGACAGTAGGGAGAGGAAATTCAAAACCTCCAAATATAATTGATGGAATTTTTCCAATAGAGTTAATACTATAAACTTGAGGTTGTTTCCTTGGAAAGTGTACCGTATGCTCATTACCATTACATGAAAAGTGACATTGCCTTTGTTGCAATCAATAACAGCCCCTGTAGTATTAAGGAAAGGTCTTCCAAGAATAATAGACATACTATCATCCTCGGGAATATCAAGCATAACAAAGTCCGTTAAAATAGTAAAGTTTGCAACCACAATAGGCAGATCCTCACAAATACCGACAGGTATAGCAGTTGATTTATCAGCCATTTGCAAAGATGTTTCAGTAGGTGTCAACTTATTCAAGTCAAGTCTACAATATAAAGAGAGACGCATAACACTAACACGGGCTCCAAGATCACATAAAGCAGTTTTAACATAATTTCTTTTAATGGAGCATGGTATAGTAGGCACTCCGGGATCTCCAAGTTTCTTTGGTATTCCACCCTTAAAAGTATAATTAGCAAGCATGGTGGAAATTTCAGCTTCCGGTATCTTTCTTTTATTATTAATGATATCCTTCATATACTTAGCATAAGGATTTGTTTTGAGCACATCAGTTAATCGCCTACGCAAAAAGATGGGTCTAATCATTTCAGCAAAGCGCTCAAAATCCTCATCATCCTTTTTCTTGGATGGTTTGGGAGGAAAAGGCATGGGTTTCTGAACCCATGGTTCCCTTTCTTTACCATGTTTCCTAGCAACAAAGTCTCTTTTATCATAACGTTGATTCTTTGATTGTGGGTTATCAAGATCAACAACAGGTTCAACTTCTACTTCATTATCATTACAAGGTTGAGCATCAACGTGAACATTATCATTAACATTATCACTAGCTTCATGTTCATTACCAGATTGTGTTTCAGCATCAGACATAGAGATATCATTTGGATTATTAGGTGGTTCAGCAATAGGTTCACTAGAAGTTTGCACAGTCCTATCACTTTTCTTTTTCTTCCTTTTAGAAGAACTAGGTATATCAATATTGTTTCTCTGAGAATCTTGCTCGATTCTCTTAGGGTGGCCTTCAGGATACAAAGGTTCCTAAGTCATTCTACCAGTTCTAGTAGCCACTCTGACAGCATAATCATTTTTCTTACTATTCATTTCATCAAGCACTTCTTTCTGAGCTTTAAGTACTTGTTCTACTTGAGTGGTAACCATAGAAGCATGTTTGCTAACAAGTTTAAGTTCACCTCTAATATCAGACATATAATCACCCAAGCGTTTAATCATAAAGGTATTCTATTTTAATTGTCTACCAAAATAAGCATTAAAGTCATCTTGCTTAAACATAAAGTCATCAAACTCATCCAAGCACTGACTAGCAATTTTAGTAGGAGGGACTTCAGTTTTATCATATCTATAGAGAGAATTTACCTTTACTACCTGTGTCGGGATATCGGGAGGTTCTTCATTAAATAAGTAATTGAGATCATAAACTTCTTCAATAGGCGGTAATTAATACCATATATTTCTTCAATAGGAGGTAAATTCTTAACATCTTCAGCTTTAATACCTTTTTCTTTCATCTATTTCTTTGCCTCTTGCATATCTTCGGGACTGAGAAATAGAACACCTCTCTTCTTCGGAGTTGGTTTAGGAATAGGCTCAGTAATTGGCTCAGGAGCTGGCTCGGGAGGTAGCTCGGGAGGTGCCCAATTATTTTCATTTGCCAACATATTATTCAATAGAATTTCAGCGTCATCTAGTGTTCTTTCCCTGAAAAGAGAACCAGCACAACTATCCAGGTAATCTCTGGAAGCATCAGTTAGTCCATTATAAAAGATATCAAATATTTCAGGTTTCTTAAGAGGATGATCAGGCAAAGCATTAAGTAACTTGAGAAGCCTCCCCCAAGCTTGTGGGAGACTCTCTTCTTCAAGTTGCACAAAGTTGTATATTTCCCTCAAAGCAGCTTGTTTCTTATGAGCAGGGAAATATTTAGCAGAGAAGTAATAAATCATATCCTGGGGACTTTGCACACAACCAGGATCAAGAGAATTAAACCATTTCTTAGCATCACCCTTTAATGAGAACGGAAATATTTTGAGTAAATAAAGGTAGCGCGATCTCTCATTATTAGTAAACAGGGCAGCTATATCATCTAACTTACGAAGATGTGCCACAACAGTTTCAGATTCATAGCCATAAAAAGGATCAGATTCAACCAAAGTAATTATATCCGGATCAACCGAAAAATCATAATAATCCTGATCGGGAACACAGATAGGTGAAGTAGCAAAAGCAGGGTCGGGTCTCATCCTATCTCTAAAAGATTCTTTACTCCACTTAACTAGCAACCTCTTACGTTCAAGACTATCCTGGCAAGCAAGAACAACTTCAATAGATTCAGCATTAAAAAGATAACCCTCAGGAATAGCAGGCATATTTTCATCATCACTAACATCATTGTGTTCAGTTTCAAAAATTTCTCTTTATCTAGACCTAGAGATTTGTTCATCTAGAAATTCACCAAGGGGCACAGTAGTATCAAGCATAGAAGTAGTTTCATCATAAGTATCATGCATAGCAGAAGTGGCATCATCTATAACATGCAACATATCGGAACGAATAGCAGAAGCAGGTTTAGGTGTTGCTAGCTTACTCAAAACAGAAGGTAAATCAAGTGCAGAGCTAGATGGCAGTTCCTTACCTCCCCTCGTAGTTGAGGGATAAATTTTTGTCTTAGCGTCTTTCAAGTTCTTCATAGTGTCCAGCAGATATAAATCCCGAGTGACTCAAAGAATAGAGCTATGCTCCCCGGCAATGGCGCGAGAAAAAGGTCTTCATAACCCACAAGTATAGGGGATCGCAACAGTTTTCGAGGGTAGAGTATTCAACCCAAATTTATTGATTCGACACAAGGGCAGCCAAAGAATATTTTCAAGTATTAGCAGCTGAGTTGTCAATTCAACCACACCTGGAAACTTAATATCTGCAGCAAAGTGTTTAGTAGCAAAGTAATATGGTAGTGGTGGTAAAGGTAACAAAGTAAAGCCAGCAAAAGTAATGTTTTTGTTATTTTTGTAGTGATGATAATAGTAGCAACGGAAAAGTGAATAAGCGTAAACCAATATATGGAAAACTCGTAGGCACCGGATTAGCAATGGATAATTATGCCGAATGCGGTTCGTCATGTAACAGTTACAACATAGGGTGACATAGAACTAGCTCCAGTTCATCAATGTAATGTAGGCATGTATTCCGTATATAGTCATACGTGCTTATGGAAAAGAACTTGCATGACATCTTTTGTCCTGCCCTCCCGTGGCAGCGGGGTCCTATTGGAAACTAAGGAATATTAAGGCCTCCTTTTAATAGAGAACCGGAACAAAGCATTAGCACATAGTGAATACATGAACTCCTCAAACTATGGTCATCACCGGGAGTGGTCCGATTATTGTCACTTCGGGGTTGCCGGATCATAACACATAGTAGCTGACTATAGACTTGCAAGATAGGATCTAGAACACACATATATTCATGAAAACATAATAGGTTCAGATCTGAAATCATGGCACTCGGGCCCTAGTGACAAGCATTAAGCATAGCAAAGTCATAGCAACATCAATCTCAGAACATAATGGATACTAGGGATCAAACCCTAACAAAACTAACTCTATTACATGATAAATCTCATCCAACCCATCACCATCCAGCAAGCCTACGATGCAATTACTCACGCACGGCGGTGAGCATCATGAAATTGGTGATGGAGGATGGTTGATGATGACGACGGCGACGAATCCCCCTCTCCGGAGCCCCGAACGGACTCCAGATCAGCCCTCCCGAGAGAGATTAGGGCTTGGCGGCAGCTCCGTATCGTAAAACGCGATGAATCTTTCTCTCTGATTTTTTTCTCCCCGAAAGCCAATATATGGAGTTGGAGTTGGCGTCGGAGGGCCACCAGGGGGCCGACGAGGTAGGGGGGCGCGCCCAGGGGGGAGGGGCGCGCCCCCCACCGTCGTGGACAGGGTGTGGGCCCCCTGATCTTCATCTTTGGCGAGGATTTTTTATTATTTATTCTAAGATATTCTGTGGAGTTTCAGGTCATTCCGAGAACTTTTGTTTTCTGCACATAAAACAACACCATGGCAATTCTGGTGAAAACAGCGTCAGTCCGGGTTAGTTCCATTCAAATCATACAAGTTAGAGTCCAAAACAAGGGCAAAAGTGTTTGGAAAAGTAGATACGACAGAGACGTATCAACTCCCCCAAGCTTAAACCCTTGCTTGTCCTCAAGCAATTCAGTTGACAAACTGAAAGAGAAAAAAGAAAAACTTTTACAAACTCTGTTTGCTCTTGTTGTTGTAAACATGAAAAGCCAGCATTCTAGTTTCAGCAATTATTATGAACTAACCATACTCACAATAACACGTAGGTCTCACAATTACTCATATCAATAGCATAATCAGCTAGCAAGCCATAATAATATAACTCGGATGACAACACCTTCTCAAAATAATCATAACATGATATAACGAAATGGTATCTTGCTAGCCCTTTCTGAGACCGCAAAACATAAATGCAGAGCACATTTAAAGATCAAGGACTGACTAAACATTGTAATTCATGGTAAAAGAGATCCAGTCAAGTCATACCCAATATAAACCAATTATAATGAATGCAAACGACACTGTGCTCTCCAGTGGGTGCTTTTTAATAAGAAGGGTGATGACTCAACATAAAAGTAAATAGATAGACCCTTCGCAGAGGGAAGCAGGGATTTGTAGAGGTGCCAGAGCTCGATTTTGAAATAGAGATAAATTATATTTTGAGCGGCATACTTTCACAGTCAACGCAACAACTATGAGATGGCTGTATCTTCCATACTACATGCATTATAGGCAGTTCCCAAACAGAATGGTAAAGGTTTATACTCCCCCTCCTCCACAAGCATCAATCCATGGCTTGCTCAAAACAACGAGTGCCTCCAACATTCAACGGGTCCCAGGGAGAGTTTGGTTTAATTATTTTGATTTGCTTTGATCTTTTTGGATCATGGGACTAGGCATCCCGGTTACCGGCCCTTTCTCGTGAATGAGGAGCGGAGTCCACTCCTCTTGAGAATAACCCACCTAGCATGGAAGATGAAGGAAGCCCTAGTTGCACATGAGCTGCTCGAGCATACAAAACAGAATTTCATTTGAAGGTTTGGAGTTTGGCACATACAAATTTACTTGGAACGGCAGGTAGATACCGCATATGAGTAGGATATAATCCACCATGAACATAAATATCATGAAGGCTATGTTGATTTGATTCAACTACATGCGTGAACATGTGCCAAGTCGAGTCACTCAATTCATTCAAAGGAGGATACCATCCATCATACCATATCATAATTATTCTAATAGCATGTTGGCACGCAAGGTAAACCATTATAACTCATAGCTAATCAAGCATGGCACAAGCAACTATAATCTCTAAATGTCATTGCCAATATGTTTACTTCATAATAGCTGAATTAGGAACGATGAATCATCATATCTACAAAAACAAGAGAGGTCGAGTTCATACCATCTTTTCTCATCCCAATAAGTCCATCATATATCATCATTATTGCCTTTCACTTGCACGACCGAACGGTGTGTATAATAATGAGAGTGCACGTGCATTGGACTAAACTGGAATCTGCAAGCATCCAACTCAAGAGAGAAGACAAGTAAAATGGGCTCTAAGTTAGATAAACAATCATGCATATCCTTGTAGATCAATCTAGGAGATGACCATCTACGGGAGGAGAGATAGCATCATACCCTTGTAGATCGCTAAGCGGAAGCATTAAGAAACGTGGTTGATGTAGTCGAACGTCTTCACGATCCAATCACGATCCATGATATGTCTCCAACGTATCTACTTTTCCAAACACTTTAGCCCTTGTTTTGGACTCTAACTTGCATGATTTGAACGGAACTAACCCAGACTGATGTTGTTTTCAGCAGAACTGCCATGGTGTTGTTTTTGTGCAGAAATAAAAGTTCTCGAAATGACCTGAAACTTCACGGAGTCATGTTTTGGTTTTAATAAAAATATTGGTGAAAGAATCAATAGAGGGGGACCCACACCCTGTCCACGAGGGTGTAGGGCGCGCCTCCCTGCCTCGTGGGTCCCCTGGACCTCCATTGACCTCAACTCCAACTCTATATATTCACGTTCGGGGAGAAAAAAATCAGAGAGAAGGATTTATCGCGTTTTACGATACGGAGCCGCCGCCAAGCCCTAATCTTCTTCGGGAGGGCTGATCTGGAGTCCGTTCGGGGCTCCAGAGAGGGGAATATGTCGCCATCACCATCGTCAACCATCCTCCATCACCAGTTTCATGATGCTCACCGCCGCGCATGAGTAATCCCATCGTAGGCTTCCTGGACGGTGCTGGGTTGGATGAGATTTACCATGTAATCGAGTTAGTTTTGTTAGGGTTTGATCCCTAGTATACATTATGTTCTAAGATTGATGTTGCTATGACTTTGCCATGCTTAATGCTTGTCACTAGGGCCCGAGTGTCATGATTTCAGATCTGAACCTATTATGTTTTCATGAATATATGTGAGTTTTTGATCCTATATTGCAAGTCAATAGTCACCTACTACGTGCTATGATCCGGCAAACCCCGGAGTGACAATAGTCGGGACACTTCCCGGTGATGACCGTAGTTTGAGGAGTTCATGTATTCACTAAGTGCTAATGCTTTGGTCCGGTGCTCTATTAAAATGAGGCCATAATATCCCTTAGTTTCCAATAGGACCCCACTGCCACAGGAGGGTAGGACAAAAGATGCCATGCAAGTTCTTTTCCATAAGCACGTATGACTATATTCGGAATACACGCCTACATTACATTGATGAACTAGAGCTAGTTCCGTGTCACCCTATGTTATAACTGTTGCATGATGAATTGCATCCGACATAATTATCCATCATTGATAATTGCCTACGAGATTTTCACATATTGATCTTTGCTTGGTTACTTCTCCATTCCTATTGTTATGTTTGCTATAAAACTGCTACTGTTACTTTTGCCACTGTTACCGTTACTTCCATACTACTTTGCTACTAAGTACTTTGCTGCAGATATTAAGTCTATCAGGTGTGGTTATATTGACAACTCAACTGCTAATACTTGATAATATTCTTTGGCTCCCCTTGTGTCGAATCAATAAATTTGGATTGAATACTCTACCCTCGAAAACTGTTGCGATCCCCTATACTTGTGGGTTATCAAGACCTTTTTCTGGCACCATTTCTGGGGAGCATAGCTCTATTCTTTGAGTCACTTGGGATTTTTATCTGTTGATCACTATGAGAAATTTCAAAGATGAAAGAACCAAGATTTTTTCCTCAACTACGAGGGGAGGTAAGGAACCGCCATCTAGCTCTGCACTTGATTCACCTTCTATTTTGAGTAAACTTGCGACACCTATACCTGCAATTGATTCTGATATGTCGCACGTTATTGACGATGCCACTTCTGCTATGCATGATGCTTATGATGATACTACTTCTCTGCTTGATACTACTGCGCCACTAGGTGAATTTCTTGATGAACAACTTGCTAGGGTTAGAGAGAATGAAATTATTGAAACTGATGATATTGATGAAAGTGATGATGAAGATTCTCCCCCTAGATATGAATTGCCTACTATGCCTGAGGGTTATGTTATGGATGAAGAAACTGCTAGAGACTTTCTTGCTTGCAATGATAGATATGATCTTAACAAACTGTTAGCTAAGCTGAAAGAAAAGTCTTTGAATGCTAGAATGAAATATGACCCTGCTTTTGCTACTTCACCTATCTGTGTTACTAATAAGGATTATGAATTCTCTGTCGATCCTGAGTTAATTAGTTTGGTTGAATCTGATCCTTTCTATGGCTATGAATCTGAAACTGTTGTGGCACATCTTACTAAATCGAATGATATAGCCACCCTGTTTACTCATGAGGAAAAAAATCGCTACTACTATATTCTTAAATTGTTTCCTTTCTCATTAAAGGCTGATGCTAAGATATGGTTTAATTCTCTTGCTCCTGGTTGTGTGCGTAGTCCATAGGATATGATTTATTACTTCTCTGCAAAATATTTCCCCGCTCATAACAAACAAGCTGCCTTAAGGAAAATATTTAATTTTGTGCAAATTGCAGAAGAGAGTCTCCCACAAGCTTGGGGGAGGATTCTCTGATTACTTAATGCTTTGCCTAATCATCCTCTCAAGAAAAATGAAATAATTGATATCTTTTATAATGGACTAACTGATGCTTCCAGAGACCACCTGGATAGTTGTGCTGGTTGTGTTTTCAGGGAAAGAACTGTTGAGCAAGCTTAATTGCTATTGAATAATATATTGAGTAATGATAATGATTGGACACTTCCTGAACCAACTCCTAAGCCAACTCCGAAGAAAATGGCTATTCTATTTCTCAGTCCTGAAGATATGCAAGAAGCAAAGAAATCTATGAAAGAAAAAGGTGTTAAAGCTGAAGATGTTAAGAATTTACCACCTATTGAAGAAATACATGGTCTCGATAACCCGACATAGGTAGTAAAGGTAAATTCTCTCTATAGATTTGATAAGTCTGAAATCCCATCTACTAAGTTTGCTAGTCAATGCTTGGATGAGTTTTATAATTTTATTGTTAAACAAGAAAACTTCAATGCTTATGTTTGTAGACAATTAAAACATAATGCTTATATGATTAAACACTTGAGTGATTATATGTCTAGAGTTAAAGGTGACCTTAAGCTTATTAGTAAACATGCATCCATGGTTACCACTTAGGTAGAACAAGTACTTAAGGCACAAGATGATCTGCTCAATGAATTAAATAATAAGAACAATGATAATGTTGTTAGAGTTATGACTAGAGGTGGTAAAATGACCCAGGAACCTTTGTATCCTGAGGGCCATCCTAAGAGAGTTGAGCAAGATTCTCAGAGAACTAATGTTGATACACCTAGTCCTTCTAAGAAAAAGAAAAAGAATAAGGATAGGACTTTGCATGCTTCTAGTGAACTTGTTATTAACACATCTGAGAATCCCAATGATATTTCTATTTCTGATGCTGAAACACGATTTGGTAGTGAACATGAACCTAGTGATAATGTTAATGATGATGTTCATGTTGATGCTCAACCTAGTAATAACAATGAAGTAGAGATTGAACCTGTTGTAGATCTTAATAACCCACAATCAAAGAATCAACCTTATGATAAGATAGACTTCATTGCTAGGAAGCACGGTAAAGAAAGAGAACCATGGGTTCAGAAACCCATGCCTTTTCCTCCTAAGCCATCCAAGAAAAAGGATGATGAGGATTTTGAGCGCTTTGCTGAAATGATTAGACATATCCTTTTGCATATGCGTTTGGCTGATATGCTTAAAATGAATCCCTATGCCAAGTATATGAAAGATATTGTTACAAATAAAAGAAAGATACCGGAAGCTGAAATCTCCACCATGCTTGCTAATTATACTTTTAAGGGTGGAATACCAAAGAAACTAGGAGATCCAGGAGTACCTACTATACCATGCTCCATTAAAAGAAACTATGTTAAAATTGCTTTATGTGATCTTGGAGCCGGTGTTAGTGTTATGCATCTCTCTTTGTATCGTATACTTGATTTGAATAAGGTGACACCTACTGAAATCTCTTTGCAAATGGCCGATAAATCAACTGTTATACCCGTCGGTATTTGTGAGGATGTGCCTATTGTGGTTGCAAATGTTACTATTTTAAGGGACTTTGTTATTCTTGATATTCCCGAGGACGACAATATGTCGATTGCAGGGGCTGTTATTGACTGCAACAAAGGCAATGTCACTTTTCATGTTAATGGTAATGAGCATATGGTACACTTCCCGAAAAAACAACCTCAAGTTCATATTATCAATTCTATTGGAAAAATCTCAACTATTACTATTGGAGGCGTTGAATTCCCTCTTCCTACTGTCAAAAAGAAATATGCTATTCTTATTGTTGGGGACATGCATATCCCCGTTGAGGTAACCTAGTGTTATTTGAAAATTCTTTGGTTCCATGTTATTTGGAAGAAGTTCGTTAACAAGACTTGATCAACCTTGTTAGTGTATTCCTTTTTGATGAGCATGAGATGGATGAAGTTAGAAAGCAAAACTTTCTGTACCAACCTTTTACTTTATGTTAATTAGACTAAATAAAGCAAAATAGTATTTTCTGTCTATTTTCTGAATTATCCATAAAAAATACCCAAAAAATAAAAGTTCTCCAAATGCCTTCAAAATTGAGTATGATTTTTTGTAGAATATTTGAGAATTTCTGGCACTTAGAACACACCAGGGGGACCCACCATTTGGTCACGAGGGTGGAGGGCACGCCCCCTACCTCGTGGGCCCCACGTGGACCCCGTCCACATATTCCAGCACCCACACACTTCGTCTTCCTCCAGAAAAAAATCATCCCGTAGCTCAAACACGTGTTCTAGCTCGTTTTGCTACCATTTTCAATCTCCTTGCTCAAAGCTTCATAAACTGCTTTGGGGGATTGTTCTTCGGTATGTGACACCTCCAATGGTCCAATTAGTTTTTGTTCTAGTGCTTTATTTATTATAAATTTTTGCTACCGTGGTGACCCTGTTCTTGATCTTGCATGTCAAATTTATATGGTCCAAAGTAGTTTTAATGCATGATATAGCCTCTAGGCACTCGTGGGAGTAGTTGCTATCAATCTTGTTGACTTTGGTTCACTTTTATTTTGAGTCACTAAAAATTTCAGAAATTTTTCAGAGAAAGAAAATGCTGAAGAGATTCTTGAGGGGCTCCTCAAGCCAAAGCTCTAAGGATAAGCAGAATGAAGAGAATAAAAAGCCCAAATACAATCTTCCTCACACCATGGAGGTTCGGTTGTGTGAATGGCCTTGTGATGCATTATTGAGAGCCGTCGGGATTCACGATGACTTTTATTATTTGGCTGAGAATGCAGGCCTCACCGACTTCCTCCATGACCAGTATCTCCTACTCACTAATATTTTCATGCAAAACTTTTATTTCCATGCTACAAGATCACCACCTTTAGTGGATTTTTATTTATATGATGAGCTTAAGGATATGTCACTATGATTTTTGTGTGGTTTGCAAGTTGCCCTTTGAGGGCAGCGTCGAGGAACCACATCCTAGTGATGTAGTTGAATTTATTGATAGAATTGTTGTAGGGGAAACGAGAAAATTTTCATATGCAAGGACTACTAGTGTACATTTTCCTGTTCTATGTTACTTTGCAATATTTGCTAGTAGATGCTTGATTGGTCGTGGGAACAGTGGGAACCTTAGTGCTCCTGACCTTGCTATTTTGTGCCATGCCTTATTTCGTGATACAACTTTCAGTTTAGGCTCTATTGTTGCTAAACGGTTAAGTCTGAACTGTACAAAGGGCCCCATCTTTGGAGGTATCTTTGCTTCACGCCTTGCTAAACACTTTGAGATCCCTATTAGGCATCATGAGATAGAGGAGAAGTTGCTGGCCACTATTCTGCTAGATTATAAGAGTATGGTAGCACATGACTTTATTGTTAAAAATAAGAAGAAGATATTTAAGTATAATTTGATATTTGCTAAAACTAAATGTGAGACTATTATCTTGCCTGCATCCTCTTTGTTTAATATACATTCAGGCACGTACGCATCCTGCCCGAGGACATTTATGCATACTGGGAGCTGACATGTGTCCCAGAGCCTGAGCCTAAGCCACCACTTGATCCATGTCGAGTCTGTTTATTAGTGGGATCCGTAGGAGCTCGCTGACCAGTGGCACCCCTAGGACCCTCCTCAGTACACGGGAGAGGACCGCTTCGATCCTTGGGCATAGACCAACTTAGGCCAAAAGCCTAAGCTTGGGGGAGTATGTATTTCTCACCAACATTGCATTTATGTTCACACACTCATTCTAGTTGTCGGTGTTCATACTTTTTCATTTTATTATCCATGCTAGTTTATTATCTTTTCTTGCTTTCTTCTTGTGTGTTTGAAAAACTTTGAGAAAAAACCACCAAAAAAATTAGTTGTAGCTTTTAGCTAGTTTACTTTCCATGCTTGTAGTAGTAACTAAAAGAAACCCCAAAAAGATTCCTCGTTCTTCTTTTGCTTGTTGGGAGCTTTCCCATGTAAATAGTTTTATTTTCTTTGAAATTCTTTTCTTTTCTTTGGGGATCGAGAGGAGAAGACCACGATGAAAATGTTGAGTGGCTCTCATATGCATTATTGTTGATCTAACCAAGAGCCCATATTACCTTGTCTTCTCCTTTGTATTAAATGCTTGCAGATTCCAGCTTAGTCCAATGCACGTGCACTATTATTATTATCCACACCGCTCGGTCGTGCAAGTGAAAGGCAATAATGACGATATATGATGAAATGATTGAGATGAGAGAAGCTGGTATGAACTCGACCTATCTTGTTTTTGTAAATATGATTAGTTCATTGTTGCTGATTCAGCCTATTATGAATGAAAAATGTTTGCAACGACAATTAGAGATTATAGTTGATCATGCCATGCTTAATTAGCTAGGAGTTTATAATGGTTTATCTTGCGTGCCCACATGCTATTAAAATGGTTGTGATGTCGTATGATAGGGTGGTATCCTCCTTTGAATTACTCGAGTGGCTTGACTTGGCACATGTTCATGCATGTAGTTGAAATAAAATCAACATAGCCTCCATGATATTTATGTTCATGGTGATTTATATCCTACTCATGCTTTCACTCATTGTTGGTTAATTTTAATGCATGTTCATGACTATTGTCGCTTGATAACCCACAAGTATAGGGGATCACAACAGTTTTCGAGGGTAGAGTATTCAACCCATATTTATTGATTCAACACAAGGGGAGCCAAAGAATATTCTCAAGTATTAGCAGTTGAGTTGTCAATTCAAGCACACCTGGATAACTTAGTATCTGCAGCAAAGTATTTAGTAGCAAAGTAGTATGGAAGTAACGGTAACCGTAGCAGTTTTGTAGTAATTGTAACAGCAGCAGTGGTAAAGTAAATAAGCAAAGAGCAATATGTGAAAAGATCATAGGCATTGGATCAGTCGTGGATAATTATGTCAGATGCGATTCCTCATGTAATAGTTATAACATAGGGTGACACAGAACTACCTCCAGTTCATCAATGTAATGTAGGCATGTATTCCGAATATAGTCATACGTGCTTATGGAAAAGAACTTGCATGACATCTTTTGTCCTACCCTCCCATGGCAGCGGGGTCCTAATGGAAACTAAGGGATATTAAGGCCTCCTTTTAATAGAGTACCAGACCAAAGCATTAACACTTAGTGAATACATGAACTCCTCAAACTACGGTCATCACCGGTAAGTATCCCGATTATTGTCACTTCGGGGTTAATGGATCATAACACATAATAGGTGACTATAGACTTGCAAGATAGGATCAAGAACTCACATATATTCATGAAAACATAATAGGTTCAGATCTGAAATCATGGCACTCGGGCCCTAGTGACAAGCATTAAGCATAGCAAAGTCATAGCAACATCAATCTCAGAACATAGTGGATACGAGCAATCAAACCCTAACAAAACTAACTCGATTACATGGTAAATCTCATCCAAACCATCAACGTCCAGCAAGCCTATGATGGAATTACTCACGCACGGCAGTGAGCATCATGAAATTGGTGATGGAGGATTGTTGATGATGACGACGACGCGAATCCCCCTCTCCGGAGCCCCAAACGGACTCCAGATCAGCCCTCCCGAGAGAGTTTAGGGCTTGGCGGCGGCTCTGTATCGTAAAATGCGATGAATCTTTCTCTCTCATTTTTTTCTCCGCGAACGTGAATATATGGAGTTGGAGTTGAGGTCGGTAGAGGTCCAGGGGGCCCACAAGGCAAGGGGCGCGCCCCCCGCCCTCGTGGACCGGGTGTGGGCCCCCTGACATTAATTATTTCGCCAGTATTTTTTATTAATTCCAAAAAGTTGCTCCGTGGATTTTCAGGTCATTCCGAAAACTTTTATTTCTGCACAAAAATAACACCATGGCAGTTCTGCTGAAAACAACGTCAGTCTGGGTTAGTTCCATTCAAATCATGCAAGTTAGTGTTCAAAAAAGGGGCAATAGTGTTTGGAAAAGTAGATACGACGGAGAATCGACATACTATCGTTCTCGGGAAATAGTGTTCAAAAATAATACCATGGCAGTTCTGCTGAAAACAAATAGTGTTCAAAAAACCTTTGTTGCAATCAATAACATCCCCTGCAGTATTCAAAAAGGGTCTACCAAGGATAATCGACATACTATCCTCCTTGGGAATATCAAGAATAACAAAGTCCGTTAAGATAGTAACATTTGCAACCACAATAGGCACATCCTCACAAATACCGATAGCTATAGCGGTTGATTTGTCGGTCATTTGCAAAGATATTTCAGTAGGTGTCAACTTATTCAATTCAAGTCTACGATATAAAGAGAGATGCATAACACTAACATCGGCTCCAAGATCACATAAAGTAGTTTTAACATAGTTTCTTTTAATGGAGCATGGTATAGTTGGTACTCCTGGATCTTCTAGTTTCTTAGGTATTCCACCCTTAAAAGTATAATTAGCAAACATGGTGGAAATTTCAGCTTCCGGTGTCTT
This sequence comes from Triticum aestivum, assembly GCF_018294505.1. Classification (NCBI taxonomy): domain Eukaryota; kingdom Viridiplantae; phylum Streptophyta; class Magnoliopsida; order Poales; family Poaceae; genus Triticum; species Triticum aestivum. The sequence goes on along the minus strand of NC_057810.1, from coordinate 696,184,274 downwards.
TCTTTTATTTGTAATAATATCCTTCATGTACTTAGCATAAGGATTCACTTTAAGCATATCAGTCAAACGCATACGCAAAAAAGATGGGTCTAATCATTTCAGAAAAGCGCTCAAAATCCTCATCATCCTTTTTCTTGGATGGCTTAGGAGGAAAAGGCATGGGTTTCTGAACCCATGGTTCTCTTTCTTAACCGTTCTTCCTAGTAACAAAGTCTCTCTTATCATAACGCTGATTCTTTGATTGTGGGTTATCAAGATCAACAGCAGGTTCAATCTCTACATCATTATTATTGCTAGGTTGAGCATCAACATGAACATTATCATTAACATTATCACTAGGTTCATGTTCATCACCAGATTGTGTTTCAGCATCAGAAATAGAAATATCATTGGGATTCTCAGGTGTGTCTATAACAGGTTCACTAGAAGCATGCAAAGTCCTATCATTTTTCTTTTTCTTCTTTTTAGAAGGATTAGGTGCATCAAAAATAGTTCTATGAGAATCTTGCTCAATTCTCTTAGGGTGGCCTTCAGGATACAAAGTTTCCTGAGTCATTTTACCCGTTCTAGTTGCTACTCCAACAGCAAAGTCATGTTTATTATTTAATTCATCGAGCAAATCATTTTGAGCCATAAGCACTTGTTCTGCTTGAGTGGTAACCATAGAAGCATGTTTACTAATGAGTTTAAGTTCACCCTTAACTCTAGACATATAATCACCCAAGTGTCCAATCATATAAGCATTACTCTTCAATTGTCTACCAACATTAGCATTAAAGTTTTCTTGTCTAGCCATAAAGTCATCAAATTCATCCAAGCATTGGCTAGCAAACTTAGTAGACGGGATTTGAACTTTATCATATCTATAGAGAGAGTTTACCTTTACTACCTATGTTGGGTTATCAAGACCATGTGTTTCTTCAATCAGTGGTATATTAAGGCCATGTATTTCTTCAACAGGAGGTAAATTCTTAACATCTTCAGCTTTAATACATTTATCTTTCATAGATTTCTTTGCCTCTTCCATATCTTCAGGACTGAGAAATAGAACGCCCCTTTTCTTCGGAGTTGGTTCGGGAGTTGGCTCAGCAATTGGCTCAGGAGTTGGCTCAGGAAGTGTCCAATTATTTTCATTAGTCAACATATTATTCAATAGCAATTTAGCTTGATCGACTGTTCTTCTCCTGAAAACACAACCAGCACAACCATCCAAGTGGTCTTTGGAAGCATCGGTTAGTCCATTATAAAAGATATCAAGTATTCCATTTTTCTTAAGAGGATGATCAGGCAAAGCATTAAGTAATTAGAGAAGCCTCCCCCAAGCTTGTGGGAGACTCTCTTCTTCAATTTGCACAAAATTATATATTTCCCTCAAGGCAGCTTGTTTCTTATGAGCAAGGAAATATTTTGCAGAGAAGTAATAAATCATATCCTGGGGACTATGCACACAACCAGGATTAAGAGAATTAAACCAAGCTTTAGCATCACCCTTCAATGAGAACAGAAATATCTTAAGGATATAGTAATAGCGAGATTTCTCATCATTAGTGAATAGGGTGGCTATATCATTCAACTTAGTAAGATGTGCCACAACAGTTTCAGGTTCATAGCCATAAAAAGGATCAGATTCAACCAAACTAATTATCTCAGGATCGACAGAGAAATCATAATCCTTATCAGTAACAAAGATATGTGAAGTAGCAAAAGCAGGGTCATATTTCATTCTAGCATTCAGAGATTTCTGTTTCAATTTAGCCAATAACTTCTTAAGATCAGATCTATCATTGCAAGCAAGAAAATCTCTAGCAGTTTCTTCATCCATAACATAACCCTCAGGAACAACAGGCAATTCATATTTAGGGGAGACCCTTCATCATCACTATCTTCAATAATATCAGTTTCAAGAATTTCATTCTCTCTAGCCCTAGCAAGTTGTTCATCAAGAAATTCACCTAATGGCACAATAGTATCAAGCACAGAAGTAGTTTCATCATAAGTATCATGCATAGTAGAAGTGGCATCATCAATAACATGCGACATATCAGAACTAATAGCAGAAGCAGGTTTAGGTGTCGCAAACTTACTCATAACAGAAGGAGAATCAAGTGCAGAACTAGATGGCAGTTCCTTACCTCCCCTCGTAGTTGAGGGATAAATCTTAGTTCTTTCGTCTTTCAAGTTTCTCATAGTGACCAGCAGATATAAACCTCAAGTGACTCAAAGAATAGAGCTATGCTCCCCGGCAACGGCGCCAGAAAATAGTCTTGATAACCCACAAGTATACGGGATCGCAACAGATTTCGAGGGTAGAGTATTCAACCCAAATTTATTGATTCGACACAAGGGGAGCCAAAGAATATTGTCAAGTATTAGCAGTTGAGTTGTCAATTCAACCACACCTGGATAACTTAGTATCTGCACCAAAGTATTTAGTAGCAAAGTAGTATGGAAGTAATGGTAACAGTAGCAAAAGTAACGGTAGCAGTTTTGTAGTAATTGTAACAGCAGCAGCGGTAAAGTAAATAAGTAAAGAGCAATATGTGAAAAGCTCGTAGGCATTGGATCACTGATGGATAATTATGTCGGATGTGATTCCTCATGTAATAGTTATAACATAGGGTGACATAGAATTAGCTCCAGTTCATCAATGTAATGTAGGCATGTATTCCGAATAAAGTCATACGTGCTTATGGAAAAGAACTTGCATGCCATCTTTTGTCCTACCCTCCCGTAGCAGCGGGGTCCTAATGAAAACTAAGGGATATTAAGGCCTCCTTTTAATAGAGTACCGGACCAAAGCATTAACACTTAGTGAATACATGAACTCCTCAAACTACGGTCATCACCGGTAAGTATCCCTATTATTGTCACTTTGGGGTTAACAAATCATAACACATAATAGGTGACTATAGACTTGCAAGATAGGATCAAGAACTCACATATATTCATGAAAACGTAATAGGTTCAAATCTGAAATCATGGCACTCGGGCCCTAGTGACAAGCATTAAGCATAGCAAAGTCATAGCAACATCAATATCAGAACATAGTGGATACTGGGGATCAAACCCTAACAAAACTAACTCGATTACATAGTAAATCTCATCCAACCCATCACCGTCCAGCAAACCTATGATGGAATTACTCACGCACGGCCGTGAGCATCATGAAATTGGTGATGGACGATGGTTGATGATGACGACAGCGATGAATCCCCCTCTTCGGAGCCCCGAACGGACTCCAGTTCAGCCCTCCCGAGAGAGTTTAGGGCTTGGCGGTGGCTCCGTATCGTAAAACACGATGAATCTTTCTCTCTCATTTTTTTTCTTCGCGAACGTGAATATATGGAGTTGGAGTTGAGGTAGGTGGAGGTCCAGGGGGGCCACGAGGCAGGGGCACACGCCTCCCACCCTCATGGACATGGTGTGGGCCCCCTGACGTTAATTCTTTCGCCAGTGTTTTTATTAATTCCAAAAAGTTACTCCGTGGATTTTCAGGTCATTTCGAGAACTTTTATTTCTGCACAAAAATAACACCATGGCAGTTTTTCTGAAAACAGCGTCAGTCCGGGTTAGTTCCATTCAAATCATGCAAGTTAGAGTCCAAAACAAGGGCAAAAGTGTTTGGAAAAGTAGATACGACGGAGACGTACCATCGCTCTCTAGTTGGTCGCTTCCCAGTGTCTTTCTAGCCTTCACTTGTACTAAGTGGGAATACTGCTTGTGCATCCACTTCCATAAACCCCAAACTTGTTCCATATGAGTCCACCATACCTTCCTATATGCGGTATTTACCTGCCGTTCCAAGTAAATTTGCATGTGAAAAACTCTAAACCTTCAAATGAGATTTTGTTTTGTATGCTCGAATAGCTCATGTATCAACTAGGGCTGTCTATATCTTCCATGCTAGGTGGGTTATTCTCCAGATGAGTGGACTCCGCTCATCATTCACGAGAAAATGGTCGGTAACCGAGATGCCCAGTCCCATGCTCAAATCAAATCAAAATAATTGCAAACAAGACTCCCCCGGGATTGTTGTTAGTTGGACGGTACCCGTTGTTTCGGGCCAGCCATGGAATGTGCTCGTTGGTGATGGGGGAGTATAAACTTTACCATTCTGTTTGGGAACCGCCTATAATGTATGTAGCATGGAAGATATCGAGATCTCTTGATTGTTATGTTGACAATGAAAGTATGCCGCTCAAAATATTATTTATCTCTGTTTCAAAGCTCGAGCTCTGGCACCTCTGCAAACCCCTGCTTCCCTCTATGAAGGGCCTATCTATTTACTTTATGCTGAGTCATCATTCTCTTATTAAAAAGCGCTAGTTGGAGAGCACCGCTGTCATTTGCATGCATTGTTATTAATTTACATTGAGTATGACTGTGACTGGATCTCTTTTGCCATGAATTATAATGTCTAGTCAGTCCTTGATCTTCAAGGGTGCTCTGCATTTATGTTTTACGGTCTCAAAAAGGGCTAGCGAGATACCATCTTGTTATATCATATTATGATTGTTTTGAGAAAGTGTTGTCATCCGAGATTTATTATTATTGCTCGCTAGTTGATTATGCCATTGATATGAGTAAATGTGAGACCTAAGTGTTATTGTGAATGTGGCTAGTTCATAATCTTTGCTGAAAACTTGAATGTTGGCTTTACATATTTGCAACAACAAGACCAAACAGAGTTTGTAAAAAAATCTTTATCACTTTCAGTTTGTCAACTGAACTGCTTGAGGACAAGCAAAGGTTTAAGCTTGGGGGAGTTGATACGTCTCCAACGTATCTACTTTTCCAAACACTTTTGCCCTTATTTTGGACTCTAACTTGCATGATTTGAATGGAACTAACCCGGACCGACGCTGTTTTCAGCAGAACTTCCATTGTGTTATTTTTGTGCAGAAATAAAAGTTCTCGGAATTACCTAAAACTTCACGGAGTCACTTTTTGGAATTAATAACAAATGTTGGCGAAAGAATCAACAGAGGGGGGGCCCACACCCTCCACGAGGGTGCTGGGCGTGCCCACCCACCTGGGGGTCGCCCCCCTGCCTCGTGGGTCCCCTGGACCTCCACCGACCTCAACTCCAACTCTATATATTCACGTTTGGGGAGAAAAAAATCAGAGAGAAGGATTCATCGCGTTTTACGATACGGAGCCGCCGCCAAGCCCTAATCTTCCTCAGGAGGGCTGATCTGGACTCCGTTCGGGGCTCCGGAGAGGGGAATCCGTCGCCATCGTCATATCAACCATCCTCCATCACCAATTTCATGATGCTCACCACCATGCGTGAGTAATCCCATCATAGGCTTGCTGGACGGTGATGGGTTGGATGATATTTACCATGTAATCGAGTTAGTTTTGTTAGGGTTTGATCCCTAGTATCCATTATGTTCTAAGATTGATGTTGCTATGACTTTGCCATGCTTAATGCTTGTCACTAGGGCCTGAGTGCCATGATTTCAGATCTGAACCTATTATGTTTTCATGAATATATGTGAGTTCTTGATCCTATCTTGCAAGTCAATAGTCACCTACTACGTGTTATGATCCGACAAACCCCTGAGTGATAATAGTCGGGACACTTCCCGGTGATGACCGTAGTTTGAGGAGTTCATGTATTCACTAAGTGCTAATGCTTTTGTTCGATACTCTATTAAAAGGAGGCCTTAATATCCCTTAGTTTCCAATAGGACCCCACTGCCACAGGAGGGTAGAACAAAAGATGCCATGCAAGTTCTTTTCCATAAGCACGTATGACTATATTCGGAATACATGCCTACATTACACTGATGAACTGGAGCTAGTTCTGTGTCACCCTATGTTATAACTGTTGCATGATGAATTACATCCGACATAATTATCCATCATTGATCCATTGCCTATGAGCTTTTCACATATTGATCTTTGCTTTGTTACTTCTCCGTTTCTACTGTTATGATTGCTACAAAACTGCTACTATCACTTTTGCCACTTTTACCGTTACTTCCATACTAATTTGCTACTAAATACTTTGCTGCAGATATTAAGTCTTTCAGGTGTGGTTGAATTGACAACTCAGCTGCTAAAACTTGAGAATATTCTTTGGCTCCCCTTATGTCGAATCAATAAATTTGGGATGAATATTCTACCCTCGAAAACTATTTCAATCCGCTATACTTGTGGGTTATCAATCCATCCCGCGAACGTCTTCGTGAACCAATCACGATCCGTCCCGCGAACTCCCGATCCAAGTGCCGAACGGACGACACCTCCATGTTCAACACACGTACGGCTTGATGACGCCTTCATCTCCTCGATCCAGTGAGCGATGGTGAAGTAGTAGCTCGAGTCCTCCGACAGCACGACGGCGTGGTGGCGGTTGAGGTGGAGAAATCTCAGCAGAGCTTCACTAAGAACTACGGAGAAGAAGAGGGATTATGAGGGAGAAGAAGGGAAGCACCGTGGCGTGGAGATGTGCTCAAAAGGTGTGGCTGCCCTCTCTCTACCTCTCTATATATAGGGGAGAAGGGAAGAAGAGGGGGCTCCCTAGATCCAATCTAGGAGTGGCAACCAAGGCAGATGGGGGCACCCCCTAGGGAAACCCTAGGGTGGCTTGGCCCCCAAGCCAGGTGGAGGGAACCCTAGATGGGGCGCCCCACCTCTCCTGGTTACATGAGATGGGGTGAGAGGGGCGCTCAACCCCTTAGTAGGCTGGTTTGCCCCCTCCCCTTGGCCCATGAGGCCCCCAACACTTGTCGGGACCCCCCCCCCCCCCCCCGAAACCCCTTTCGGTCATGCTGGTCATCACCCGGTACCCCCGGAACAATTCCGGACTCCAATACCCTTCGTCCAATATATTGATCTTCACCTCCGGACCATTCCGAAGTTCCTCGTCACGTTCGGGATATCATCCGGGAATCCGAACAACCTTCGGTAACCACCATAACAACTCAAGTATACTTATATCGTCACCAAACGCTAAATGCGTAGACCCTGCCGGTTCAAGAACTATGCAGACATGACCGAGACACCTCTACGATCAATAACCAATAGCGGGACCTTGATGCCCATATTGTTTCCTACATATTCTATGAAGATCTTATCGGTCGAACCTCGATGCCAAGGATTCAGCTAATCCCGTATGCAGTTCCCTTTGTCTATCAGTATGTTACTTGCCTGAGATTCGATCATCGGTATCTCCATACCTAGTTCAATCTCGTTACCGGCAAGTCTCTTTACTCGTTCCTTAATACAAGATCCCGTGGCTAACTCATTAGTCACATTTCTTGCAAGCTCATTGTGATACTGTATTACCGAGTGGTCCCTGAGATACCTCTCTGTCATACAGAGTGACAAATCCCAGTCTTGATCCATGCCAACTCAACAGACACTCTTGGAGATACCTATAGAGCACCTTTATAGTCACCCAGTTACGTTGCGATATTTGGTACACACAAGGTACTCGTCCGGTGTCAGTGAGTTGCATGATCTCATGGTCATAGGAACATACACTTGACATGCAGAAAACGATAGCAATAAACTTGACATGATCATATGCTATGCTTATAGTTTGGGTCTTGTCCATCACATCATTCTCCTAATGATGTCATCCCGTTATCAAATGACAACTCATGTCTATGGCTAGGAAACCATAGCCATCTTTGATCAACGAGCTAGTCTAGTAGAGGCTCACTAGGGACACGTTGTTGCCTATGTATCCACACATGTATCTGGGTTTCCGATCAATACAATTCTAGCATGGATAATAAAGGATTATCAAGAACAGGGAAATATGATAATGACCAATTTATTATTGCCTCTAGGGCATATTTCCAACACTTAGGCGAAGCCCTGCAAGGATCACTTCACCATCACCATCACCACATCGTCGTGCTGACGGAACTCATCTACTACCTTGATGACTTGCTGGATCAAGAAGGCGAGGGACGTCACCGAGCTGAATGTGTGCAGAATGTGGAGGTGCCGTGTGTTTGGTACTTGATCGGTTGACATGAAAAGAAGTTCGACTACAACAACCGCATTGTAAAACGCTACACACTTTCCCCCTCGTTGTTATGCATCTCCATGGTAAGATCATTGCATGTGCGTAGAATTTTTTTTGTTTTTTCCATGCAACGATTACCAACAGCTATCATTGTGGGAGATGCATGCAAATAACTAAATGAACAACTACCACCGCATCAAGGTTCTATTGTCCAACTGAGGGCCTTCCGGCACATCGGGTTATCTCGGATATGAAGGAATAATCAGACCAACGCACTGGGTGTTTAATGACTGCATCTATCTAACCCCAGAGAATTGCTTTTAGCTACTGTAGCTATCCCCTGTTTCCCGTACCACTCATTTCACGATGCCAATTGCTTGCTGATATTCATAGGCACGCTATGCATTCTTGGCTTTCCAATTCCATGATCTGCTGATGAAATAATGCCCAACACTGAGAGAGTGATCCCGCATCATATGGTCACATTCTTCACCCTAGTCACCAAGCAATCACCCTCCTCCATTCTTCTTCAAGAATAGCAAGCCAGCAAAAGGTTTTGATCTCCCATGATTAACTGCTCAGGATTCCTGTGCACAATGCATAGTCATGCCTAGGTCCTTGGTTGGAGGGAGACTGGCCAGCAAACCAATCCCATGTCATGTGTGGCAAGTTGCATCTGTTGAACACTTTGAAAACATGCAAATAATGAAGAGAATTATTTCTTATGTGAAACGTAGGAGCTTGCAAGGAAGGATGAACAAACATCCATCAAACAATCAAATACCAATAAGGATGTAGCATGTTTAGCACAATGACCAGATGTGCCATTAGTATCCCTTGAGAAATGTTGAACCGAGAATGAACCAAAAGTTGAAGCTCTCTCCTTGATTTATCGAAGATAGGTGTCATGATTAATCTAGTATTGTGATGTGAAAGCCAGAGGTTCACGAGCTTTAAACAATCGACCTCCATCACCACATGCAAGAAACCCCTCAGCTGGGCAAAAATTACTCATATGCAATAACTTCGGCAATGAAAGGATTGGTAACACCGAGTAGGGGCTTACTCCAGGGCCCAGAAGGAAAGGTTGGAACATACAACACCACCTCCACCTCCCACTTGTGCCAGAGCATCAATTGCTCCATCCGTGTTGATTTTAACCCATCCAGGGACCCAACAAGGATATTATGATGGTCTTTAGGTAGCTCAAGCAATACCTAGTGATGGTATCTTGGATAGGGGGTCACTCACCACGTCGTCTCCTGGCTAGGTGGGCCGGGCCGAGGACCCCCATGGTGTTCCACCAATGGGCCATCTCAAAAAAGCCCATGGCGCGTAGTAGGAATGTTTTCGAAGACTTGTTGCCTACTCAAAGACTTAGAGGTCGTCTACAATACGATTACCTTATACGTAGCTGACTTATCTGTAACCAAAGACTCCCAGGTATCTATTGGAGATAAGCCCTAGAGGCAATAATATTTTATTATTACATTTCCATATTCATAGTTAAGTGCTTATATTTCATGCTATAACTGCTATGATCCTGGAATATGTGATGCAGTGGAAAACTCATATGCACATGTGAAATGATAAAAGAATAAAATAAAGGTTCCTAGTCTCTCTCGAAGATTAGCTCAAGTGCACATTTTCTGGATCTTAGGATATTGTTAAGTGTAATGATAGTCCTAAAACAACATTGAGATTATGACGTTGAAAGAATGATCATATTGAATTGATCCAAACTTGTTTATTATGAATTGAGATAATATCGTCTATAATCATTGTAATAACACGAAGTGTTAACATGTGATTTGGCTCCTTAGACCATGAGAGTATCGTAATCACTTCTTACCGTATGGTGGACTTTGGGGTTGCTAAAACATCACCTGTAACATGGTGATCATAATGATAACTTAAAGGTTCATCAGAAAGTTTGACAAGTGACTAGATAGCTTGAGAGTGGGATTTGCTCCTCCAACGATGGAGAGATATTCTTAGGGACCTCTCGGTGTGATGGCATCCATCATCGTTCGGCAAGACTCATGTGACTTCTTCACGGCGATGCCGGAACACAATAACGAGAAAGAAGAAGAAAATCGATAACGAGGATAACGGTATAGTGAGCATGTGATGACATAAGAGGATACCGATTCATCCCGGATTTTGTGAAGTATCACGAAGCAAAGGGAACATCACAAGATAACCGAAGGTTCACTCAAATATCATTCGCGTGCTCATAGGGATCGATATGGACGTCCGCGGTTCCGTTGTTGGTCATTGAACAAAGAGGTACCATTCATGTATGTGAGTTATCAAACCTACATGGTTACAAGCTTAAGACAATCATGATCTGCTCAATGTTAGTTGATACGTCTCCAACGTATCTATAATTTTTGATTGTTCCATGCTATTATATTACCCCTTTTGGATGTTCATGGGCTTTGTTTTACACATTTATATCATTTTTGGTACTAACCTACTAACCGGAGGCCCAGCCCGTATTGCAGTTTTTTTGCCTATTTCAGTATTTCGAAGAAAAGGAATATCAAACGGAGTCCAAATGGAATGAAACCTTCGGGAGCATGAATTTTGGAACGAACATGATCCGGAGAGCTTGGAGTGCAAGTCAAGAAGCTTCCGAGGGCCCCACGAGATAGGGGGCGCCCCCCCCCCTATAGGGCGCGCCCCCTGTCTCGTGGGCCCCTCGGGCGGCCACCAACGTACTTCTTCCTCCTATATATACCTAGGAACCCCGAAAACATCCAGGAGCACCATGAAACACAATTTCCACCACCGTAACCTTCTGTATCCACGAGATCTCATCTTGGAGCCTTCGTCGGCACTCTGCCGGAGGGGGAATCGACCACGAAGGGCTTCTACATCAACACCACAGCCTCTCCAATGAGTTGTGAGTAGTTTACCACAGACCTACGGGTCCATAGTTATTAGCTAGATGGATTCTTCTCTCTTTTTGGATCTCAATACAATGTTCTCGCCCTCTCTTCTGGAGATCTATTCGATGTAATCTCTTTTTGTGGTGTGTTTGTCGAGATCCGATGAATTGTGGGTTTATGATCAGATTTATCTATGGATAATAATTGAATCTTCTCTGAATTCTTTTATGTATGATCGAGTTATCTTTGCAAGTCTCTTCGAATTATCAGTTTGGTTTGGCCTACTAGATTGGTCTTTCTTGCCATGGGAGAAGTGCTTAGCTTTGGGTTCAATCTTGCGGTGTTCTTACCCAGTGACAGAAAGGGTTGCAAGACACGTATTGTATTGTTGCCATCGAGGATAACAAGATGGGGTTTATATCATATTGCATGAGTTTATCCCTCTACATCATGTCATCTTGCTTAATGCGTTACTCTGTTCTTATGAACTTAATACTCTAGATGCAGGCAGGAGTCGGTCGATGTGTGGAGTAATAGTAGTAGGTGTAGGCAGGAGTCGGTCTACTTGTTATGGACGTGATGCCTATATACATCATCATGCCTAGATAATCTCATAACTATGCGCTTTTCTATCAATTGCTCGACAGTAATTTGTTCACCCACCGTAATACTTATGCTATCTCGAGAGAATCTTCTAGTGAAACCAATGGCCCCCGGGTCTATCTCTTATCATATTTGCTTTCAATCTACTTTTATTTTCATCTTTACTTTTTGCATCTATATTACAAAATACCAAAAATATATTACTATCTCTCTATCAAATCTCACTTTCATAAGTGGTCGTGAAGGGATTGACAACCCCTTTATTGCGTTGGTTGCGAGTTCTCAATTTGTTTGTGTAGGTGTGTGGGACTTTTGAGGAGCCTCCTACTGCATTGATACCTTGGTTCTCAAAACTAAGGGAAATACTTACGCTACACTTGCTGCATCACCCTCTCCTCTTCGGGGAAAACCAACGCTAGCTCAAGACGTAGCAAGAAGGATTTCTGGCGCCGTTGCCGGGGAGGTCTTCGCTCAAGTCAAGACATACAAGTACCCATCACAAACCCATCTCCCTCGCATTTACATTATTTGCCTCTCGTTTTCCTCTCCCCCACTTCACCCTTGTCGTTTTATTCGCCCTCTCTTTCCCAATCTTCTCCTCTCTTTTGCTTGCCCTTTTGTTTGCTCGTTTGGTTGGATTAGATGCTTATTTATTGCTAAACAGAGAACCTAAGATCTATGGATCTTCATCCGCTTGCTGATATTTTTAAGAGATCCAATTATGATAAACCAATTGCTAGTGAGTTTTGTGCACTAGATTATCTTTATGAAGTTTTGCTTGAAATTCGTGAATCTGAAAATTGTGATGACGAACTTTATGAAGTGATTCACAATAGATCTTTGAATAAAAAGCATGATTGCAATGATTTTCCTATAAATTCTCTTGATGTCAATTGTGCTAATAATTTGCAAAACCATAAGCTTAACTTGAAAATTTATTTAAGCCCCTTGATGAATATGAGATTAATAATAGTGTTTGCAATAATATTGAAAATGGATTTGGAAGAGTGTCAACTTTAGATCCCACATATTTGGAGTATGTTCAATCTTATGATGTTTTTGATAAAAGTGGGTTCGGAAAGGTCATGACTTTAGTTAATGTTAATCCCACTATCTTGGAAGAGTGTCACTTTGCATGCATGTGGGTCATGTTGAGAATATGTTTTGTGATAGCTATTTTGTTGAATTTTCCTATGATCCTACATGTAATTATTATGAGAAAGGAAAATATGGTCGTAGAAATTTTTATCTTACTAAATTACCTCTCGCCATGTTGAGATTGCTATCGTCTCTTTCTTCTTCCTTGCATATGCTAGTTTTGCTTGCCTTGCAAATTTGTTTGCTTATAATATGCCTATGCATAGGAAGTATGTTAGACTTAGATGTGTTTGTCACATGTTTCATGATTCTATCTTTGCGCTTCAATTCTTGTCTTTCATGTGAGCATCATTAAAATTATCAATGCCTAGCTAAAAGGCTTTAAAGAAAAGCGCTTGTTGGGAGACAACCCAATATTTTTCCTTACTGTTATTTAATAAATCTTGCATCCACTCTCTGTTTAGATGTGTTTTTATATTTTAGTTAGTGTTTGTGCCAAGTAGAACCTATAGGATAAACTACGATGATAGTTGATTTGATTCTGCTGAAAAACAGAAACTTTGCGCTCATGAGAAACAATTCAATAAATCACAGAAACGTGCTTTTGCATTGATTCTTTTTGCTGCTGATCAATAGACAAATTGTCCAGTACGTCCTATTTTGGTAGGATTTTTAGAGTTCCAGAAGTGTGCGTTAGTTACAGATTCTACAAACTGTTCTGTTTTTGACAGATTCTGTTTTTCGTGTGTTGTTTGCTTATTTCAATGCATCTATGGCTAGTAAATTAGCTTATAAACCATAAGGAAGTTTGAATACAGTAGGTTTAACACCAAAATAAATAAATAATGAGTTCATGGCAGTACCTTATGTAGTGGTTTTGTTTTCTTTCACTAACGGAGCTTATAAGATTTCCTGTTGAGTTTTGTGTTGTGAAGTTTTCAAGTTTTGGGTAAAGCTTTTATGGACTATAGAATAAGGAGTGGCAAGAGCCTAAGCTTGGGGATTCCCATGGCACCCCAAGATATTCAAGGATAGCCAAAAGCCTAAGCTTGGGGATGCCCCGGGAAGGCATCCCCTCTTTCGTCTTCGTTCATTGGTAACTTTACTTGGAGCTATATTTTTATTTGCGACATGATATGTGTTTTGCTTGGAGCGTCGTGTGTTATATTAGTCTTTGCTTGTTAGTTTACCATAATCATCCTTGCTGTACACACATTTTGGGAGAAGCCTATTTGATTAGAATTTGCTAGAATACTCTATGTGCTTCACTTATATCTTTTTGATATTGATAGTTTTTGCTCTAGTGCTTCACTTATATCTTTTAGAGCAAGGTGGTGTCTTAATTTTGAAGAAATTGCTAGTCTCTCATGCTTCAATTATATTATTTTGAGAGTCTTTTATAACATCATGGTATTTGCTATGGTTATAAAGTTGGTCCTAGAATGATGAGCATCCAAGTTGGGTATAATAAAAACTACCATAGGAAGTGAATTGGATGCTATGATCAACTTGATACTTGATAATTGTTTTGAGATATGGAGGTAGTGATATTAAAGTCATGCTAGTTGGGTGATTATGAATTTATAGAATGCTTGTGTTGAAGTTAGTAAGTCCCATAGCATGCACATATGGTTTAAGTTGTGTAACAAATTTGAAACATGAAGTGTACCTGACTTGTGCATCCTTATGAGTGGCGGTCGGGGACGAGCGATGGTCTTTTCCTACCAATCTATCCCCCTAGGAGCATGCGCGTAGTACTTGGTTTTTGATGACTTCTAAATTTTTGCAATAAGTATATGAGTTCTTTCGACTAATGTTGAGTCCATGGATTATACGCACTTTTACCTTTCCGCCTTTGCTAGCCTCTTTGGTACCGTGCATTGCCCTTTCTCACCTTGAGAGTTGGTGCAAACTTCGCTGGTGCATCCAAACCCCGTGATACGATACGCTCTATCACACATAAACCTCCCTATATCTTCCTCAAAACAGCCACCATACCTACCTATTATGGCATTTCCATATCCATTCCGAGATATATTTCCATGCAACTTTCCACCGTTTCATTCATCATTATCATGACATACTTTACTTTTGTCATATTGCCATTGCATGATCATGTAGTTGACATCGTATTTGTGGCAAAGCCACCATGCATTATTTTTCATACATATCACTCTTGATTCATTGCACCATCCCGGTACACCGTCGGAGGCATTCATATAGAGTCATATCTTGTTCTAATTTTGAGTTGTAATTCATATGTTGTAATCAAATAGAAGTGTGATGATCATCATTATTAGAACATTGCCCAAAGAAAAAAAAGGGGGAAGAAAGGACAAAAAGAAAAAAAAAGGCCCAAAAGAAAAAAAGAAAAAAGAAAAAAAAAGAAAAAAAGGCAATGTTACTATCTCTTTTTTCACACTTGTGCTTCAAAGTAGCACCTTGTTCTTCATGTAGTGAGTCTCATATTTTGTGCTTCAAAATAGCACAATGTTTTTCATATAGTGAGTCTCATAAGTTGTCTTTTTCATGCTAGTGGGAATTTTTCATTATAGAACTTGGCTTGTATATTCCTACGACGGGCTTCCTCAAATGCCCTAGGTCTTCATGAGCAAGCAAGTTGGATGCACACCCACTAGTTTTATTTTGTTGAGCATTCATTTATAGCTCTAGTGCATCCGTTGCATGGCAGTCCCTACTCCTCATGTTGACATCAATTGATGGGCATCTCCATAGACCATTGATTATCCTCGTCAATGTGAGACTTTCTCCTTTTTTGTCTTCTCCACACAATCCCCATCATCATATTCTATTCCACCCATAGTGCTATATCCATGGCTCACGCTCATGTATTGCGTGAAGGTTGAAAAAGTTTGAGATTATTTAAGTATGAAACAATTGCTTGGCTTGTCATCGGGGGTATAGAAGTTGGGAACATCTTTGTGTGACGAAAATGAAGCATAGCCTAACTATATGATTTTGTAGGGATGAACTTTCTTTTGCCATGTTATTTTGAGAAGACATGATTACTTTGATTAGTATGCTTGAAGTGTTACTATTTCTTTTATCGATATGAAATTTTATTTTGCATTCATTTGGGTCTGAACATTCATGCCACAATAAATAAAATCACATTATGAATTATGCTAGGTAGCATTCCACATCAAAAATTTCTTTTTTATCATTTACCTACTCGAGGAAGAGCAGGAATTAAGCTTGGGGATGCTTGATACGTCTCCAACGTATCTATAATTTTCGATTGTTCCATGCTATTATATTACCCCTTTTGGATGTTTATGGGCTTTACTTTACACATTTATATCATTTTTGGGACTAACCTACTAACCGGAGGCCCAGCCCGTATTGCTGTTTTTTTGCCTATTTCAGTATTTCGAAGAAAAGGAATATCAAACGGAGTCCAAACGGAATGAAACCTTCGGGAGCGTGATTTTTGGAACGAACATGATCCGGAGAGCTTGGAGTGCAAGTCAAGAAGCTTTCGAGGGCCCCACGAGATAGGGGTCCTCCCCCCCTGTAGGGCGCGCCCCCTGTCTCGTGGGCCCCTCGGGCGGCCACCGACGTACTTCTTCCTCCTATATATACCTACGGACCCCGAAAACATCCAGGAGCACCACGAAACACAATTTCCACCACTGTAACCTTCTGTATCCACGAGATCTCATCTTGGAGCCTTCGTCGGCACTCTGCCGGAGGGGGAATCGACCACGGAGGGCTTCTACATCAACACCATAGCCTCTCTGATGAGTTGTGAGTAGTTTACGACAGACCTAATGGTCCATAGTTATTAGCTAGATGGATTCTTCTCTCTTTTAGGATCTCAATACAATGTTCTCCCCCTCTCTTGTGGAGATCTATTCGATGTAATCTCATTTTGCGGTGTGTTTGTCGAGATCTGATGAATTGTGGGTTTATGATCAGATTTATCTATGGATAATAATTGAATCTTCTCTGAATTCTTTTATGTATGATTGAGTTATCTTTGCAAGTCTCTTCAAATTATCAGTTTGGTTTGGCCTACTAGATTGGTCTTTCTTGCCATGGGAGAAGTGCTTAGGTTTGGGTTCAATCTTGTAGTGTTCTTACCCAGTGACAGAAAGGGTTGCAAGACACGTATTATATTGTTGCCATCGAGGATAACAAGATGGGGTTTATATCATATTGCATGAGTTTATCCCTCTACATCATGTCATCTTGCTTAATGCGTTACTCTGTTCTTATGAACTTAATACTCTAGATGCAGGCAGGAGTCGGTCGATGTGTGGAGTAATAGTGGTAGATGCAGGCAGGAGTCGGTCTACTTGTTATGGACGTGATGCCTATATACATGATCATGCCTAGATAATCTCATAACTATGCGCTTTTCTATCAATTGCTCGACAGTAATTTGTTCACCTATCGTAATACTTATGCTATCTCGAGAGAAGCCTCTAGTGAAACCTATGGCCCCCGGGTCTATCTCTTATCATATTTGCTTTCAATCTACTTTTATTTGCACTTTACTTTTTGCATCTATATTACAAAATACCAAAAATATATTACTATCTCTCTATCAGATCTCACTTTCGTAAGTGGCCGTGAAGGGATTGACAACCCCTTTATTGCGTTGGTTGCGAGTTCTCAGTTTGTTTGTGTAGGTGTGTGGGACTTTTGAGGAGCCTTCTACTTGATTGATACCTTGGTTCTCAAAACTGAGGGAAATACTTACGCTACACTTGCTGCATCACCCTCTCCTCTTCGGGGAAAACCAATGCTAGCTCAAGACGTAGCATTAGTACGACAGGAGTGATGAGAACATATTTGTGGAATTGTTTCATTAATATTCGGAATAGTTCCGAGAAGATCCGAAAGCATTTCGGAGTCACCGGAAGGGTTTCGGAGAGTATCGAGTAATACTGGGTATTACGATAATTAATACTCTCATATATGTGTAAAATGTTTCTGGGGCTGTTAAATTATATATATAAGGGTCTAAAAATATTTAGAACACTTTTACGAAATCACTAATTGAGGAGTACTCATTACAAAGATCACTCTCACCTTTCCAGGTTGCGACAAGTGGTGCGCTGCTTCTGCGCCACTTGTTGCAACGTGGGAGTTTTTTTTGTAGATCTGTTTATTCAAAATGTTTTATCTCTTAAATCGTGCGTCCAAATCTCGAACCGTTTTCACCGTTGAATTCCTCACGCCGAGATCTTCAAAACTAGATCCCATGTTGATAGATTTTAACAAACTTTTTTTCACAAAAAAACCGAAGGAAAAAATTCAAAACGGGAGCACGGGTTTTTTTCCTTTCCAAAAGAGGCACGCTCATGCCTCTCACGAAATCCCAACCATGCCTATCGCAGAAGCAAAACCGTGCCTCTCGCAAAAAGAAACAGAAAACACGTTTTTTCCGTTTCCAGAAGGCACAACTGTGACTCTGGCAAAAGCACAACCGTGCCTCTCGCGAAAGCAAAACCGTGCCTCTCGCGGAAGGAAAAAAACAAAAAATGCATTTTTTTCCCGTTTCCGAGAGGCATGTCCATGACTCTCACGAAAGCACAACCGTGCCTCTCATGGAAGAAACATAAACAAAAAACATGTTTTTTTGTTTCCAAAATGCATGGTTGTGACTCTTGCGAAAGCACGATCATGCCTCTCGCGGAAGCAAAACCGTGCCTCTCGCGGAAGAAAAAAAAACAGAAAATACATTTTTGTTTTTGTTTCTGAGAGGTATAACCGTGACTCTGGCGAAAGCAAAACCGTGACTCTCGTGAAAGGGAAAAAACATGTTTTTTGCACAAAAAAACATTTCTAAAAGAAAATTTTTGGTCCAAAAGCTAAGACCGGTGGAAAACTGAAATATCGAAAAAACCCTAGGAAAACCCGTTTAAAAAGCCGAAAATGTGTGCGGAAAAATAAAAAAACCAGAGGGAGCGCCCAGAGCACGACACCTGGCAGGTGGCTGAGAGCGCACCAAGTGGCGCTGATCGTTGTGAGGCTCCCGAAGGAGCGCTCATCAATTAGTTGCCCCCACACTTTAATATTTAATTTAATACAAACGGGCCTTAAAAGGCCAAACCGAAAAAGGAAACTTGGGCCAACTTGGCCCAAGTGGAGGAGGCGCCCCCTCCCTCCTATGGAAGAGGGGGGCGAATTGGACCAGACCAGGGGAAGAATTGGACTCCTCCCCCCTAGTCGGCGCCCCAAGGAGGTTCCTTCCCTCCTTGGTGGTTGCCCTCTCCCTTTCCTCTCACCTATATATAGTAGGTTTTTTTTGCTCTATTGAGACACACAAGTTTTGGAGCCTCCTCTACTTCATCTACCCATAGTTCTAGTTGGTCCTAGTTGACTAATTAGACCTTGGTATAGTTCCTCTAATACTCATAATTAGAAGCCCAGTGTGGTTCTAATCTCCTCCCTCTAATTCTCCGGCGACGATTAGCTCTGGATGGCGAAGTGTTGTCGGATCGTGAAAGCTGCACGCTTATAACCAAGTAGATAGGCAGTTCTTTCAGTCGTTGTTCGAAGGACTATTCGTGGGTGAGATTGTTCATCAGCGCTTTCAAGGACTCCAAATACAATCTACATCGACACGGTCTTCTTCCACTGCAACTCGATGATGGTAACGATCGTGGTCACAACCCGTTATGCATTTCATATTGATCCTAGTTGTGCGTAGGTACGATTTTTTTGTTTTCTACTATGTTTCCCAACAGTATCTTTATAAACCAAGGGGTAGGACCCATATACGACACAACAATTCCGTGATAGATCAACCTGTACTTTGTACTCCATCCCAAATCAATACAAACACAAGCAAGACGTAGGGTATTATCTCTTCAAGAGAGCCTTAACCTGGGTGAAACCTCGTGTCCTTGTTACCATCGCGTATAGGCTACTAGCTCGGGACCCCCTACCCAAGATTCACCAGAATCGACTTCGTCATTGGTTGCCCACGCACGTCCTCGCTGTGTAGCCGCAAGCATGCATGGGTGAGCAGATCAGTTCCAAGATGACCTTTGTGCCCAGCCATATCTTTGTTTTCGGCAACTTCATCCTCCTTGTTGACTGAGCCAGTCATCTAGGCTAGGTCGAGAACTTTGCACCAAACCAATTCATTAGATTTGGCAATTTGGAGTACACCATAGATTCTTGTTGAGAGCTTGCTTTCTCGGGATAGGTGTCAGTCCAGATCGAGTAACAACGAGACATGCCCATCCCTATGCCGATTTTAGATCAGGCTTAGGATGAGGACACGAACCAGACGTCAGATCTGGCCATAATCCCAGAATAGGCGATGGAGCTCGAGTGCCAGGTGACTAACTTGGCCCCGCCATCTCAAATCCATGACAGATTAGATGTCGAAAAAAAAACCCTGGCACTGATATCAGACCAGCCCTAGGAAGACTGTGACAAAAGCCCTTAGAGCATCTCCACTTGCCCCCAACATGCCCCCAGGGCGCCTTTTTTAGCGCCGGCGAAAAAGCAGCCTAGGCGTGCCCCTAGATCCTCGTTTATCGCCAATTTGGGGCCAAAATTACAACCGGCAAACCCAAGCCGAACCCAGCGCACCGGGGAGGGGGGCGCTTGGGGGCACCAATTGAAGCGAAAAGGCACATGGGCCCACGCTGTTGGCCACACAGGCCGATTTCCCACCGTTTTCCCCATTTCCCTCCATTTCCCCAGTGCCGCCCCCCTTCTCACCCGCCGCTCCCACCATTCTCCCCAGATCCGCCCGCCATGCCGCCGAAGAAGTATGTGCCATCTCACCTAGCCACCGATTTCGTCCAGCCAAAGGAGAGGAAGCCGAGAGCGCCGACGCCAAGGCCCCCGGGCTTGTCGAACGCCTAGTGGAAGGCCAACGTTGATCGCCGGGAGGCGATCACCGCCGATCGGCAGAACAGGCCCATTATGAAGAAGGCCAGGGACGCGGCGGCGGAGCAGGAGGAGGCATCTCACACAGGGATGGCGAACCTTCGGCCTCAATAGGCCAGCCAGTGCGCACAAGCCGCGAGGGGGAGCCAGTAGAGCGTCGCACCGCCGACCAACTTCTCGCTGCCACTATGGGGGTACGCGTCCCCGCCTGGCTATGCTGACAGTGACGCGCATGGCGGCTTCTACCACAACATCACCTTCCTGCATGGCGCGGCGCCGCGCGCGTCCCCCTCCTGCTTCAACCGCGACCAGCGCACTCCCTCCCCCGCGTTCACCACCGGCCTCGACACCCAATATAGCTACTCGTCGCTGACTTACTCAAGCTCGCTTGTGCCGCCTCTGCACCGGGGCTCCCTACCCTTTGCACACCGCTCGGTGCCACAGTTCATCAGCACCGACGCTGACATGGACGAGATCATCACGAGCGGCTCGGTTGCCGCCGCTTCATGCCCGGTGTTTCGCACGCAAGAAAAACCACCGGACACCACCATCGACATGGAGGAAGATATCGACGACACCGAGGAGGAGGTGGAGGAGGAAGAACCGATGAAGGCGGAGCCGACGCCCAAAGGGAGAAGGAAGAAGCGGGTGGCCAACGCCAGGCCAGGCGAGCGTCGCGTCAAGTGACGTCCAAGGAAGAAGAGTGGCTCGCCGAAGCATGAAAGACCATCAGCATCGACCCGATCATCGACTCGAATCATAATGCCGGCACGTACTAGAGAAGGATCAAGATGGCATTCGACGAGCACAAGTTGGCCGACCCCGACTTCACCAACATCCACATGGATCGCAGCGAGAAGGCCATGGCGAACAATTGGGCGACCATCCAGGTGGCCTGCAACAAGTGGCATGGGATTCAGGAGGAGGTTGCGGCTCGCCCGGAAAGCGGCGCCAACATCAATGGTCAGGTATGGCCATCGGTCGTCGGCCTAGTTCTTCATCGTGTACTTCACCGACACTTGTTCTTCGGCTGTGTAGATGGTTCGGATGTTCAACATATTTCGCCAAGACAACAGCGACCAAGAGTTCAAGTTCCTTCATGTGTTCACCAGTATCGAGTCATGCGAGAACTGGATGGAGTGTCGACTCGCTCTCGCCAAGGCAAAGGACGCCTACAACCCGGACGCGCCTGCCTCGATGCCTGTAGAAGGGCGCCCTGATGGCTACAAAAGAGCCAAGGCAGCAAGGGATGTGACACCCGCTGCCGAACGGCTGCAATCATCAATCGAGCAGTGCATCGCCGACCGCCAAAAGCAACCCCGCCAAGAGGGAGGAGAAATCCGATGCGAGGTGGTCGGCATTGATGACAAAGCAGGACGCCAAGCTCGACCTTTTCAGGACCAACATTGTCGTGAAGAAGAAGAACACCGACCTAGCGTTCTTAATGGGGGCAGACATGTTGACGATGGACGAGCAGGTGATGGCGTGGTACCTGGCGGAGCGCGGCAACGTCTTGAATCAGATGTCGGGACCGGTGGCGACCACCGCCCCTACGCCCACGACTACGCCAACGCGGACGCCGAGCCTGAGCACTGAAGTGCTCACGCGGACGCCAAGCCCGAGCACTGAAGTTGTGCCGACGCTGACGCCGACGCTAATCTCAGGCAGCCCTATGGCAGTGGAGCGTACCGTTTGATGAGTTCCATGTCTATTGTTTCTACCCTTTTGATCGCCGGACTTTGGCTATGTTCGATCGCCGACCTGTGGTATGATTATAGCCGAACCTGGGGGACGGCTGGAAACCCGATAGCCCCCAGGCCGAAAAAACCGCTAGCGCAAACGCCAAAAGCCCTTTGCCGGGTGCGGTGGGAGGCCAAACGGCTGGAGATGCTCTTATGAATGAGATGTTAGATCTGATTCAGAGGCTCGTGATATTAGATGACCAATCTTCGGTCTACGATCGAATCTGTGAGTCCCAAGGGAAGCTCGGACTTTTCGACCCACCCACCTAGTCTCCAGTATTGAAAGACCTAACCGAGGTCTTACAGAGCGGCTCCGAAGAGGTTGACTACACACAGGAATAAATCAGTGAGTTCTCGTGTGGCCAGCCAACCGCCAATGCACCCACGAGTAAGTGGGCGGCAACCTCCAAATATGACACATACAAATGTTGACTGTTTAGTTTTAAAAAATAAACTTGTACAAATGAATTTTCCTGAGGTATACGAACAATGTACATTGAGTGTAACAAAATGTTATTTGACATTAAATAAAATTTCGGTGTGTATAGAAAATGTTGACCATGTTTCCAAAAAACCTTAAACTTTGATTTGGAAAATTTTAAACCTGTATACCAAAATGTATTATATATAAACAAAAATGTACTAGATGGGAAAAATTAGACATAAAAATAATTATTTTTCAAATAATATTAATCATGTATAAAAAATGTTAAACATGTATATAAAATATATTCATGATGTATACAGAAAATGTAAAATATGAACTGCAAAAGTTGATAATTGGAACAAAACAGAAACCAATGAAAATCGACAAAGATATAAAAAATATCAAAGAAACCGAACAAAAACCTGAAAATATAAACAATTTTCTTTTGGAGAAAAACAATGCAAAAGAATGAAAACGGTGAAAACCAATAAAGAATAAAAGAAAAAGAAAGCAAACCGAGGTCCTAGCTGCAGACCCTAATCTGATTAACAATTTGCATGCTATGACCCGAGAGTGGCTCCTCGGCCAATCTATTCATGGCGCTTATAAACAAGAGATAGCTCTCACGTATGAGGTGCGAGTAAGTGTTACCTTTCGCGAAATGGTAGCTCGCCTTTAAACCCGTTAGTGGACCGGCCCAGTATTGATAATTTACATTTTCTATTTTAGTTATCTTCATTCGTTTAGTTTTTCTTTCTTTTTTACTTTTGTTTACTTTTTACAATATTATAAATAATAAAATACTTTATTAAAAATATTAGTTTACTTAATTTTAAAAATGTTTTCATCATGCATTTAGAAAATGTTCATGCAGTTTAAAAAATTATGTTTTTAGCATTACAAAAAATGTTCATACTGTGTAGAATATTTTTTGGCAGCATGAAAAAATATATAAAATTTAGAAATATTCATGCTTTTCAGAAATATATTTGTGATGTTTTAAAAATGTGTATACAATACAATGTAAAAAGAATGTTCACATAAATTAATAAAAATGTTTTGTGCCATTTAGAAACATCTTCTTTACATTGGAGAGAATGTTCATCTATTTCAAAAATATGTTCTTGACATTTTGAGAAAGTTTATACGGTGATATATATAAATGTCACGTAATTTTTATTAAGGTTGAGACACTTATTTTGGGACGAAGGGAGTACCATTCAAAAAAAAGCGTGACTTTTTAAATGTTTTGACAGTTAACAAATAATTCGCACATTCAAAAAATGTTCACCGATGTATTAAAAAAAGGTTCGACATGCGGCTCAAAAAAATCTTGAACGTGTATCTAGAAAATCCGGCCATATATTAAAACGACATACTATTTTAGTACAAAAAAATACAAACTGAATGAAATAACCCACAATTTCCTCTCTCGAGCCGGGTCTTCGTTTCTACGGCAGGGCGGGCCGGAGAGTAACATGTTGTAACACCCCGGATGTAACATTCCATATTTATAACTCTAACTCTTGTCATTTCCGGCTATTTGATATATTATTTTCTCCATGGTTGGGTTTTTGTTTTCGTTTTGCATTTTGTTCATGCCATGCATCTCATCTCATGTCATCATTCGCATTGCATCGACATTGTTTTCTTAAAGCTTGCATCCGTTCGTTGTTGTCGCGTTCCCCCCTTGCCTTCGGTATCCCTTTCGAGACCAACCGTTCATTTGTTGTCCGACCGTTTGAGTCTCTCTGCACAGCCACCGACCACCTCCGCAACCTAGTCCGAAAACTTCTCCCGGACCTGACACGGGTTGTCATGACCAATGGGTCCGGATCATCTCCAAACATCTATAAAACATCCCTGTTTTCTTATTTGGGCTACCTAACCTATTTATTCTCGACCGTCCGACACTACCCTAATCCCCTAGCTATTTAAACAGTCTAACCCTAGATCCTAGGATGTCCCATCCATTCCCTGCCTGCCGCCACCTACCTACCTTCTTCCTCGGGATCCCTCCCGATCTCTCTCCCAACCAACCGACTGCCTCTACTCCCCATCGGGGTCCTCCCAGATCCACCTTTTCGCCCGACCACCTTCCTCGTTTTCAGCACCAAGCCAACCACCTTCTCTCGATCCATGGTCGCCTCCTCCCTGCCTTCTTCGCCAACCACCAGATCGAGCCCCATACCGAGCTCCAGCCTTTCGTCTTCGTCCTTCGCCCCCGAGCTCCTCTGCTCGCGCACAAGCTCCAGCAGGACCCCGCGGCCACCTCTGCCCTCTCCTCGAGCCGGCCGCAAGCAGCGCCGCCAGCAGGACCTCGCGCCCCTGCTATCTCCCTTTCTTCTTTCTTCCTTCTCCCTCTACTGCTTTGTCCCTCTGATTTTTCCCTGTCTCTCTCTCCTGTACCTTGAGCAGGAGACCGACCGGCCGCTGGATCGACACCGCGCCCGTTCCCGACCATCTTCGCTCCGGATCCGTCATCTCCGCCTCGTCGTCGCTGGAGTCCAAGCTGCGCTGTTGCATCCTCTGCTTCCCCTGCTCGTTGCGACCTTACTCACGCACCTGCATCGATGCGGGTCACCGCTCCCTAGCGCGTTGACTGCGCCTCCTCGTTCGATCCCGCCAGCGTGGACAAGCGCCAGGGCCCAACCGCGCCTTGCCCTGCCGCATGGGCCACCGCACCCCCAGATCTGGGCCTCAGCCCGTGGTGAGCAGCCCAGATCCATCAGTTTCGGCCTGTGCATGTTTTTTTCCGTTGCTGCAAATTTATCTAATTATCCAGTAAACTGCATGTTTACAGATTGCATCCTCATGTTCATGCATTTAATAACTTAACAACCGTGCATCTGATTAAAATCATTTATATATGTAAAATGCTTAGAATTTTGTGTAGATTAATAATTTGCCACTTTCATCCATGCTAAATATGTTTAAACTTGCTGTTTGTTTAATTTTGCATAAATGCCATGTTAAAATGATTTATTTCATAACTAAATAACTGTAGCTTCAATTTTAATAAACTTTATATGTAAATGGGGTGAAAAAATGCATACATTAACATGGTGCACTTTGTTTTACTGTTTAATAACATAAAAAATATGTTTTAGGGCAGAACAGTACCAAATTTGAAATATGGACATGAGGATTTTTCGGAATTGTTGTTTGTTGTCCCGGCCTCATTTAAACTTGCCTAGATAGGTAGTTTTCTTGTGCTTCACCCCTTGCCATATTTAATAACATTTAATATTGTTGGGTACATAACCGAGAGAGAACTAAATAATTGATGTGGTGTTTCATCAATATGCAACTCGTTGCATATTGAGCTCCACTTAACTTGTAGTGTTGTTTGTGCACTTTGCCATGCCATGCCTCATTAAATCGGACATGCATCATACTTGATTGTGCATCATGCCATGATTATGCTTGTGTGTTTACCATATTGTTTGCTTCTTTTCGGTTTGCTTCTTTCGCTAGCTTCGGTTTCGTTCCAGAGTTGTGAGGATTCGTTCGACTACGTCGGTTTGTCTTCTTCATGGACTCGTTCTTCTTCCTTGTGGGATTTCAGGCAAGATGACCATTACCCTCGGTATCACTTCTATTTTTGCTTGCTAGTTGCTTCGTTCTATCACTATGTTGCGCTACCTATCACTTGTTTATCATGTCCCCCATATTGCCATGTCAAGCCTCTAACCCTCCTTTCCTAGCAAACCGTTGTTTGGCTAAGTTACCGCTTTTGCTCAGCCCCCCCCTCTTATAGCGTTGCTAGCTGCAGGTGAAGTTGAAGATTGCTCCATGTTGGAACAGGATTATGTTGTGATATCATAATATCTCTTATTTAATTAATGCATCTATATACTGGTAAAGGGTGGAAGGCTCGGCCTTATGCCTGGTGTTTTGTTCCACTCTTGCCGCCCTAGTTTCCGTCATACCGGTGTTATGTTCCTTGATTTTGTGTTACTTACGCGGTTGGGTGATTTATGGGACCCCCTTGACAATTCGCTTTGAATAAAAATCCTCCAACAAGGCCCAACCTTGGGTTTACATTTGCCTAACAACCTATTACCCTTCCCTTGGGTCGGCCAACCCAAGGGTCATCTTTATTTTAACCCCCCCGGCCAGTGCTTCTCTAAGTGTTGGTCCGCACCGGGCAGCCTGCGGGGCCGCCTCGGGCAACTTGCGGGCTGGTTTTACACGTAGCTTGACCTACCCGGTGTGTCCTGAGAACGAGATACGTGCGACTCCTATTGGGATTGTCGACACATCGGGCGGCTTTGCTGGTCTTGTTTTACCATTGTCGAAATGTCTTGTAACCGAGTTTTCGAGATTGATCGGGTCTTCCCGGGAGAAGGAATATCCTTCGTTGACCGTGAGAGCTTGTGATGGACTAAGTTGGGACACCCCTGCAGGGTATAAACTTTCGAGAGCCGTGCCCGCGGTTATGTGACGGATGAGAATTTGTTAATGTCCGGTTGTAGAGAATTTGACACTTGACTTAATTAAAATGCATCAACCGCGTGTGTAGCCGTGATGGTCTCTTTTCGGCGGAGTCCGGGAAGTGAACACGGCCTTTGTGTTATGATTGTGCGTAAGTAGTTTCAGGATCACTTCTTGATCACTTCTACATTCTCGACCATTGCGTTGCTTCTCTTCTCGCTCTTATTTGCGCATGTTAGCCACCATATTTGCTTAGTGCTTGCTGCAACTCCACCTCATTACCACTTCCTACCCATAAGCTTAAATAGTCTTGATCTCGCGGGTTTTGAGATTGATGAGTCTTCGTGACTCACCAGATACTATCACAACAGTTGCAGGTGTCGATGATACCAGTGCAGATGCAACCGAGCTCAGATGTGAGCTCAATGAAAATCTTGGTCGTTGCTATGTTTCGTTTCATGTTGATCAGTAGTGGAGCCCAGTTGGGACGATCCGGGATCTAGCAATTGGGTTATCTTCTTTTCTTTTGGCTTCGTCCGTAGTCGGACTATGTGTGTACTCTGAATGATGTTTGAATTATATGTTCATTGAGTGAAGTAGCGATTGTAAGCCAACTCTTTATCTCATTCTTGTTCATTACATGGGATCGTGTGAAGATGACCCTTCTTACGACAAAACCACCATGCGGTTATGCCTCTAAATCGTGCCTCGACACGTGAAAGATATAGCCGCATCGTGGGTGTTACAAGTAAGCTGCGGGTGGGGTCGCTTAAGTCGTTGACGGCAGCCCGGCGGCTCCGAAGGGAAAATAGAAAGCGATGGCGAAAGGTCATAACGGCGCCATGCACGAGCTGTCACGAGGTCGACGCGACGCCGGATCTGTCCCTGCAGTATTGCCTGATTTGATTGCTTGGATCGTAATCATAGGGCTGAGCCGAGCGGCGCGGCGATGAAAGCTACGGCTCATCCGATCCACCGCCGGGAGAAAAACTTCGCTTAGGCTCAGGCTTTTCAATTTTCCATGGACGCAGCCGGCCGTCGCCATTGCGTCTGCCATGGCAGGGACGAAACGAAGCAAACAAACCAAGCGAGGCCTTCTCGGTTCTCACATGCTCTCATCAAGCGTGGCTGCGTTCACGCCTCTAATCAACTTGATCATCATCGCATTGTCGTGTGTTGTGTTTTACCACCATCGGTCGATGTGCCACGGAGCGCTCCGAAGATCACAGCGGAGTAGTACCATTTTTCTAACAGTTTTGCTAATGGCGCTCGCCCAGATTGAGTGGAGGTGTCGACACGTCAAGTGCAAGTGGAGCCAAGCATTCCACTGCACAGCTTCCTTCTCCTATAGTGCAACAAAAGCCAGTGCATCCAGGATCAACCTAGCTGTTTAGGATGGACCGATAAACAGAGTTGGGTTAGGCGTAGTACCACTCGGTCGAGTAAGCTCCAAAACAGATGGACCGCATGCGGCCATGCATTTTTTTTTTTTTTGAGGAAGGCATGCGGCCATGCATGCACATGGACGGACGGAACCCATGGGAAGATGACCTTGGGCCAACCCATTCGTGGCTCTCTCTCCAGCCCCACCCATGTCAATCATATAGAGCTGGGATGGTTTATAGCAGCATTACTGTTGGATGAGCACCGGTGCTGGTAGAAACAGTGACAGAGGTGAGGGCCAGGATCCCCCGAAAAAAAAAAAAAAGAGGTGAGGGCCAGGAGAGCAAATGCATCAAATGCGGCTCACCCAACCGAGTTCTGGCGAGGTACAGCCAGAGTGAGTGAAGCATCCACGGACAGCCAAGCATGGGAAGTGACATATCTCCGGGCCAATCATCTTTTTTTTTAAGGCAATCCGGGCCAATCATCTGTGACGGGTGGACTGGGATTCTCAAGTCGTATGCCTTTGGGTGGGCTGACATGTGGGCGCGACAACAACCTGGCCCACATGTCGGCCATACGTACTAGTAAGACTTAAAAAATCACGGGTCAATGCCCGGGACGGGTTGCCAGACACCCCTATATGAAAATAGCATTAAAAAAATTCAGGAAATTTGAAAAAAACTCTGAAATTTTAGGATATAAAACCTAATTGCCCATTTTACACCTGTGTATATTTTCATGGGAAATGGGTGCCCGTGTTATCTGCAGCGTGGTAATTACGGTCCGACATGCATTACATTCAGTTTTATTAATACACATGAATTTTTGAATTTTTTTACGGGAAAAACTTACCATCAACCGGCAGATTGCAACGGCCGCGTCCGCCACCTTTTCTGGATGACACACGTCAAGTGAGGGCTTATATACCACTCTTCATGCAACATGGGCTATACTTCTGAAAATATGTGGTGTTGCACTTGTCTACGACGGGTTTATGTTTTAGAACAAAATCTATCTTGCGAAAAAAAAATCTGCAACAAGACCTCAGTTGAAAAAAAATTGCAACAAGACCTGGGTTGCAAAAATGTTTTTGCAATAAAAACAATTATTGCAAAAAAAAATCTGCAACAATACATGTGTTACAGAAATAATTCTGCAATAAGACCTGTGTTGCAATGGTGGAGACGGCTTGGCCAGTCAATAAGGCAGATCTGACGGCTCGCGACCGGCTGATCTTTTAAAGAGATCAGCCGATGGACGCGTAGCACGCCCCTTTTTTTTACTGGCATTAGCACGGGCACCCATTCCCCGTAAAACTGAACACATGTGTACAACGGGCACCAGGTTTCATATCCAAAACTTCCAGCATTTTATGAAATTTTCTAATATATTTTTAATGCTATATTCATATAGGGGGTGTGGCACCCTAGAGCCACAAATCCTCTTCGATTAATGCCTTCCAAAATTGTTTGGCAATGCCCGCCTTTCGTCCACACTCCACATGGCGACTTCACTTCAGTCCAGCCACCAATTATTTTTTAGTAGTATAGTAGCAGCAGAAATGCAGGTGCTTATCAGTTTGATGTGATTACTCGCGTTCTATTTCTTTGTTTTTTCGCAAAACACATTTAGAACTTTTATGAAAATTCATCATAACTGAAAAGCATCTCAAACATAATGAAAATTAGATACTTAGACCATCAAACAACCAATACTATCGCTAGAACAAGCCGCCGACGCACCGTTATCGCCGCTTCCTTGCCAGAGTCCTTCTGACCTTGTCGACGACATCGAAAAGTCTTTGTGTACGTGCTCTGAAGGACCAGTGCCCTGGAGTCGCAATCGTCGTTGTTGAACCCTTGGATCAATCTGAAGTACCTGACACAATAACTCGTCGCTGCACACGCATGACTAGAAACCCTACCCTCACCGCCTCAAGGAGACGGCATGAATCTATGCTAGAGCTCTGTCGATTCCGTCTAAATAGACAAACTCAAGGATCAGAGCCCGGAGGACCAACTCGGTGAAGAAGCGTAGCCATCCGCCCAAACATTGCTTTGTAAGAACTAAAAATCCTAACCTAAACTACTAGCCAAAGCATAGGCACCGGGATTCTCCTCCCTGCCATCGGCCACCGGAGCGGCAGGCAAAGGAGAGGCGAATTCACGGACTCGCTAATGGTGTTTGGAGGAAAGTTGTAAACCCAACGGCCGCTAGGGAAAAGGACACTTCAGCAGGAGGGGGGAAAGATCAACTTCGTTTGAGGTTGCTTGTGCGCATGCGTCTCCGTGTGATTCTGCATGCGCCGGCGGGCGCGCTGCCGACTCCCGACCTCCTTTTATTCCTCTTCCTTGTTCTTCCTTGAAATTCCAAAAACTCAATGCAGAACTCTCCCTCCCAAAGCAAATTACTTGGACTTGACTAGTACAAATCAAACATGAGAGTTTTTACCATGTTAGATCGAACACTTTTATGGAAAATTATGTTATCACAAGGATAACATTTTCTTTTGCCATGATTGAACGTTCTATCATGGTTAAAGATGTAACATCGAATTTTGAACATTACGAATTACTTTGACCATAATTTAGTATTAGTAGCTAATTCCAAAATTGCTTCAGTCTCCTGGGCTATATGGAGCTTCAATTTCGGAAATTAGACTTCAAATTTTGGAAAAACTAAAAAACACACCTGTAAATAAGGATTTATATTAGTCGCAAAAAAATAAGGATGTATATTGGGACATGAAGTTTATGCTCCCAGGCTCAAATGCACCTTGTGAGTAGTAAAATCATAAAATTAGGTAATAAATTAAAAAACATATTTTTTTAGCAATAAACATTGTTAAATGTTCTACATACCTGCAAATTGCTGTAAAGAAAAAAAAATACCTAGTGCTCTTGGAAAAAACGGTAATGACAATTTTTTAAAGTATTTTGGAGAGCTGTTTTTGTTATTTTTGCCCAGATCTACACGAAATGTGATGTCATCACAAAAAATTGCACGCAAGCAGGAAACTAACAATTTGTATGTTATAAAAAAGTCAGAGTTTTTAAATCTTGTTTACTTATTTTCCATTTAATGTTCATAAGGGTGCATTTGAGCTTGGGATTATAAGGACACTTTCATGTATACTACATGTTTGTAATGTTTCCTGATGAAATATGCTCCATGTGAGTTGTACATGATTTTGGTCTTTTTATGTAGCTCACATCAGAACGTATTTCATCATGAAAATTGACGAATATGTAGCAATACCTAAATATATGTCTACACATTTTTAGATTTTTTTTGAAAGTTGTAAACTTTATTTTTGTTTTTTTTTCTTCAAAATTTTGGTTTCCTGGAACCGAGTGTCAAAAATCATCACTCTAAATAGTTTGACTAATTTAGTGCTTATTTTGCACCATAGTGACATTACAACCCCTCTGTACTCGAACCAATTCAAAATGAGAAAGAGAAAAATAGAACAAGAATAGTTTTCCTTTCTCCTCTTGTACTCCTTGATCTTCTAATTACCCCCTCCTCCCATCTTATAGCCAAGCCCTTTGGCTTTCACTATATTTAATGTTTGCACATAAGCCCCTAAAAAAAGCTTTCATCCCTCAGCTCTTCTTCCACTCCTCGGCGCCGGCGAGGTAGGCCTTCTTCCTCTTCTCAGCTCGCGCGCACGCGCAGATGATGACGAAGCACGCGGCGTACACGGCGTAGACGCGCCAGTTCGCGCGCGGGGCCTCGCCGGCGGCGGCGCGGTGGAACACCGCGGCGTAGTAGTGGAGGCCGACGGCCAGCCCCACCACCATCTGCGCCAGGCCGAGCGCCTTGGTGGCGTCCGCGCCGCCCTCCTCCTCCTCCGGCGAGGCGGCCCCGGAGAAGACGGCGACGAGGTCCACCATCTGCAGCACGAGGTAGCCCATGAAGCCGAGCGACTGCGCGGCCTGCGTCCAGGCGTAGGCCGCGGGCGAGGCGGCGTGGAAGAAGCGGAGCGGCTCCAGCCCCGTGGCGGCGGCGGCGAGCGCGAGCGTGCCGAAGTAGATGGCGAGGTAGGCCTGCGAGAGCAGCAGCGCGCGGTGGAGGAGCGGCAGGTACGGGCCCATGCGCCGCACCAGCGCGGTGAGCATGCAGAGGGGCAGCAGCAGCAGGGCCACCGACGCCGCGGAGGCCGCCGCCGCGCCCCACCGGCCCCCCAGGACCGGCCGCACGCCGCCGGCGATCCCCGCATTGGCGGCCGACAGGTAGGCCTTGGAGGTGTACGACAGCCGCGCCAGGTCCGGCATGAGCGTCTGATGCAGCCGCGCCGGGAGGCCCCGGAACTCGGACATGAGGTCCTCCGTCCCCTCCGCCTCCTCGGCGAACACCACGTCCTCCTCCACCCCCGCCGCCTCCTCGCTTCTCACGGTCGAATTCGCCTTCACCTTCCCGTCGGCGACGACGGCCTTCGCTTTCTTGCTCGACTTGGTCGAATCCGCCTTCCCGTCGGCGACAACCTGCGGTTTCTTGCTCGACTTGGCCGAATCCGCGGTCGAATTGGACGGCTTCTTGGCCTTGGGGGCGCCCCCCTCAGATTTCGCCGGCTTGGCAGCGCCCGCCTTGGTGGACTTGGCGGAATCGGCGCTCTTGGGCTTGGCGGTGGCCGCCGCCTTGTCCAGCTTCGGGACCTTGGGCTTGGCCGCATCGCCGGCCGCTTTAGCGGTCGGCTTCTTGCTCGTGGTCGACTCTCCTTTACCGGTCGCCTTCTTGGTGGTGACCTTGGTTGTCGCGGTGGACTCCTCCGGTTTCTTGCCTTTCAGAACCTTGGTCTGGTTCTTGGCGCCAGAGGAGGCGACCTTCTTCTTGACGCCGGCCGCCGCGGTGGCCTTGGGCGCCTTGACCGGCTCGTCGTCATCGGTGGAGACGAGCTCCTTGCGGCCGCTGGAGAGCTTGGGCTTGGGCTTGGCGGCCGGCGCGGCGGAGGAGCAGAGCGCAATGTGGCAGCAGAGGAGGGCGAGGAGGAGCAGCAGCAGCACTGGCCTCGGAGGCGACCGAGCCGCCATGTTTGGCAGATCTGGCCGGGGCTTTTGCGGAGCAAGATACGGCAGATCCGGGAAGAGTGAGGGAGGGTTAAGGTATTTTTGGCTCGATTTATATGTAGGGAAATTGGGAGCGAAAAGGGACGAAGAGAGTGTGAGTGAGTGGGGAGCGAACCACACCACCACCGTGGGCTGGAGTGTGCGAGTGGAGTGGGGAGTGAGCGAACTACGACGGTGTTTGGCACGGCCGGTACCGGGGCACGCACACGACCACGTCGACGTTGGTGCGGCTCCTCCGAACCGTCGGTGGACTTTTGCCAACTCAGGCCAACTCCACCGCGCGACCCTATCCTGTCCGCCCCGATCCGTTTGGGATAAAAGGAACAAAGGAGGCGGCCCAGCGCGCGGGCGCAAACGGACTTTTGTCCGTTTTGTGTCCGCTTTCGACCCATCCGCGGCCCAAGTTTGCACCGTTTTTGGGGTGAAACGGACACCACGCGGACGCGCGGGTCGTCTGCGCGTGTCCTCCCCTGGCCCGCCCGTCGGTGGCATAGGACGAGCATTTTTCTATCCGCCCCCTCCTCCCTCCGGCCGCATCCACCCCACTCTTCCACACTCTTCCTCTCTCTCTCCCCCTTGCCGCCGCCGGCCGCCCGCTGCCATTGCAGCCGTGCACCTCGGACGCGCGCTTGCCCAGCCCGTTCCTCTCGTCGCCGCCGAGCTACCCAAGCACGGCCACCTTGTTTGCGCACCCGCCGGCCGGATTTGGGGCGGATCCGGTCGGTCTTGAGCTCGCCCGGCTGTGGGAGGCCGGGCGGCGCCATGGACTGGCCGGGCACCTTGCCGGAAGGCCCTTGCAGGGCCGCAAGGCCACATGCAGGCAGTGGCTCGTCCTCTAGCCGCTCGGATCTGCACCGCCGGTGGCCCGCCGGCAGATACGTGAATGGCGGCCGGCCAGGCTCGGTGCTTGCCCAAAAGCTCGTCGGCGCACCGTTGCCCCTCATCAAGTGCGACCACTGCCCAAGGGTGGTCGTGCGCCGCGTGTCTACAACGCCGGAGCATCCCGGGTGGGTGTTCATCAAGTGCTTAAACGATGGGGTATGTGCTCTTTTAGCTTCGGTGCATGTTTGTGCTCTTGGATTAGACTAGTGGTGCTAACTTTAAGTTTTTTTGTGTAGACCGGATGCTAGTTTTGGTATTGGGAAGAAGAGTACATCGATATGTTGATAGAGCGAAATGTAGTGCATGTTCGTGCACTTTTAGCTAGCTTAGAAGCTTTAGATGAGACAAGTGCATTTGTTGCTAGATTAGAGTCTAGGCACGATACTATGTGCGAAGAAGCAACAAGGCACGATACTACGTGTGAGGAAGCAACGTCGACTTCTGGCTTGAAGAAGAAAGGAGGGGGCAACGTCGTGCCTCCTCCACAGATCAACAATGAGTGCATCGAGAAGGCGCTAACCCAACTCAAGGGAGCAGTTATGGAAGTTGGGTATCTTCTCAAATGTATTCTTGTGGTACTTGTTTTCTTTGGCCTTGTTTTACTAGTCAAAATGTGATGATGTATTGTTATGTACCGAAAATGAATGATAAAAAAAATTTAAGGACTTGCAAAGAAATATACACGGACAGGATGGGGCAAATGGATGCGGCCGCGCGCTGGGCGCACGGCCACCGTATCCCAGGACAGGCCCGCGCGACCCCAAACGGACGTCCGTTTTGTCCGGTTTCGGTCCGTTTGGGTAGGGGTTTGGGACCGTGTCCAGGCCTGTCCTGGGATGCGGTGGCCGTGCGCCCAGCGCACGGCCGCATCCATTTGTCCCATCCTGTCCGTGCCCACTTAAAAAACTAAAAACAACATTTCAAATGCCAAGGCGTAGTTCAGGCCAGCGGCCCCGTTTTATCATGCCGGCAACAGAGCCAGCGGCCTACACGTCCATCACCGGCATCAGCCAGCAGCCTACACGTCCATCACCGGCATCAGCCAGCGGCCGGCAACACAGCCAGCCTCCAAAAAGTATAGTTCTCCTCGCCGGCAACACAGCCAGCGGCCGGCAACATAGCCGGCCTCCAAAATGAATGTTTTCTCGCCGGCACACTGCCAGCGGCCCGACGGGCGGGCGGCACCCATGCCAGCCTCAAAAAGAACGGCCACGCCGATCGGACGACCTAGTTCAGGCCTTCGGCGTCGAGCATCTCCTTCTGCCTGGCCTCGAACCAGGCCCTCGTCTTGTCGCTCATCTTCGACAAGTCCACGCTCATGATCGCAAGGGCCACCTCCTTCGCTTTGGTGGCGGCATTGGTGGCCTCGATGTCGAGCTGCCTCTGCCTGGCCTTGACGTTGTCGGCCTCGATGTCGAGCTGTCTTTGCCGGGCGGCCTCCTCCATGTCGATCTTCCTCCTCTTGGCCGTCTCCTCCATCTCAAGCTTCTGTCTTTGAAGGTCTAGGTATTGCTTCATTTGCTCGTCCTTACTTTGCCGCTTCTTCTCGTCCCTCACATCCTTTTGAGACATCATGCCATGCAAAGTCTCATGCAAGGCCATGGATGAGGCGTCACGCATGTCGTCCACCTTGGAGTTGGTCTTGCCCTTCGGCCTCTTCAACGCCTCGCCATCCCCACCTCCGGCGAACTTGGACGTCTTCTTGCCTCTCTTTTTTTGAAGTTCACGGTATTGGTCCTTGAACTTGGTGCAATTATTGATGATCGTCCAACAATGCGCAAGAGTAAATGGCTTGTCATTGTGCCGGGCCTTGAATGCCTCCAAAGATTGGAATGCCTACACCACATGATCAACAACAAGTGAACATGCAAACATATACACGGCCGAAGCCTCATGGCCGTAGCAAGGAAAGAGCTAGAAAGAGGAGACCATACCATGTCCCCAACGCCGAGACCACTCACGGACCGTGCTTCAATGCTCTCAAATGCGGCGCAATACTTGTTGCACTCTTGTTGGATGAACAACCATTTTTTTAATCGAGCCGATGCCACGGTTGCTTGTAATTTGGTAGGGCTCAAACATCTTCCTTTCATGGAATGTTTTGTGGACTCTCGTCCAAAAAACAATGCCCTTGCGCGCCGGTCCTCGGATCTTGGCTAATCTCCATCCAAGCTTGGCAAATCAACTTGTCCTCATCTTGTGTATATGAACCCGTGCGAATGCTCTTCCTCTTCTTTTGTGCCTCGACTCTTTGGGTGAGCTCGTCGATGAACAATGGCGCACCACTAATATCAACGTCATTGCTTTCTTCTTCTTCTTCATCACCTTCGACATAGATGTCATCGTCTTCATGCCACGAGTCACCGTGGTCGTAGTCAGCACGGTCGTCGGCCTCTTCATCGGGGACGTACTCGGCACGGCCATCCTGACTTTGGGTCTCATCGAGGTCGTAGGTACGGCCATGCCCACCGTCGAAGATCACGTCCTCCATGTACCGGTTGTAGAAGGGGTCGTCGACCGCTGTCGTTGGGGTTGGCATTCCGTCAAACAAGACACGGGGGGGGGGGGGGGGGGCGGCATGGTGCCCGTGAACGGTGCTCGTGCCTGCTTTCTTAGCATCTCGACGGACGGCCGCCCGCAGCTGCTGGACCCGGGCGTGACGTTGAGGTCGATGACGGCCGCGGGGCGCGGTGTGGACGGCGCGAACAAGCCCACCTTCGGCGACCCCGAGAAACGGGTCTGGCTGACGTGCCTTGGCGGAGGGAAGCTGGGCGACATGGGCGTGGTGCGCGACGTCGGCGACTGGTAGCGCGTAGGCCGGGCGACCGACGAGCCGGTGCTCGCCGGGCCGACGGCCGCTGAAGGGAACCCGACAGGACGGCCCATGCCAAGCATGAGGATGGCGTGCGCTTTGTTGACGAGGTCCTCCTTCTCGTCGGCAGCGGCCTTGCGCCGCGCGGCCTCCAGCTCCTCGCGCATGGCGGCTCTCTTGGTCGCGGCGGCATTGAGCTTGACGACCGCTCTCCGTTCCCTCCTCTTCGCCGATTCCGCGTCCAACTTGGCGATCTCCTCCGGCGTGCACTCCGACCGCGGCTTCCTTGGCGCCTTCTTCTTCACCTTTGCGGGCGGGTCGACGGCCAGGCTGCCGGAACTCGGCGGGGCGTCGGCCATGGAAGGGGGGAGAGAGGGGGCGGCGGGAGGGACGTGGGAGGGTTTGGGGCAAATGGCGTCAAATGGGCGTGGGGGGGGGGGTTGGTTTCTCCCACCGACAGGCGGGCCAGGGGAGGACAAGCGCGCGCGTCCCGCCCGTCCGCGCGCTGTCCGTTTCACCCTAAAACCGACGCAAGTTTGGGCCGGGAATGGGTCGAAAGCGGATACAAAGCGGACACAAAGTTCGTTTGCGCCCGCGCGCTGGGCCGTCTCGTTTGTTCCTTTTACCCCAAACGGACGGGGGCGGATAGGATAGGGTCGCGCGGTGGAGTTGGCCTCATTGTGCGCGCGCGCACCCGTCAGCCAGCACGACAAATCAACAAGCTCACGAGTTTGTCGCTACTCCCTACGTTCCAAAATACAAGTTTTTAGATTTCAATATGGAATACATTCGGAGCAAGAGAAGTGAATCTACACTCTAAAATATGTCTACATACATATATGTAGTTTATATTGAAAAAATCTTTAAAAACACTTATATTTAGGAACGGAGGGGTACTTGTTAGGGCATCTCGGACCCTTAAACAGATAAGGTGATGCGAGGAACTGGTACAACGCCCGTTGCTTATCTAGGAAGCCCGAATCCTCTTGCCTGCTCGCCGGTGATTTGCCTTTCCGCGAGTGCGTGATCATCGAGGAGCCGGGAGGTTCTTTATGAGGGCCAACATCAGAGATGGTTGTACACATATATCATATTAAACGTGTCATTTTTGCTTCCAGCTCATTTGAGGATATCTTAGCCTCTTTGGTCAGAGTGCTATTCATCAGTTTTAACCTCAACCTATTTAACCGGATCATTTGATCAGAATTAAGCCATCTCCTAAAGGATAAATTCCATCCATTATCAGCCATCTACCTCACATTTTTTGTCTCTTCATTGCAAATTATGAACATACAAGCAAACTGATTCTTTAAGAGGAATATTACCAATCCAGGTATCATTCCAAAATCGGCATGCTTGCCACTCTTCACCACCATACTTCTATGCTTTGTATATACTCCCTCCGTTACTAAATATTTGTCTTTCTAGACATTCAAATGGACTACAACATACAGATGTATGTAGACATATTTTAGAATGTAGATTCACTCATTTTATTTCGTACATAGTCACTTGTTGAAATCTCTAGAAAGACAAATATTTAGGAACGGAGGGAGTAGTACTTAATCTTTTAGCAGGTCAGACCAACACGGGGAATCCCTGGCAATATGTTTAATATGATGTACACCATTTGATATTTGTAACCATGTATTTTTTTCTTGACTATTTCCCACAATTTATATAATAAGCTCACATTCAATCTTTCCAGGTGTTTGATAGCTAGTCATCCTTTCTTTTTAGGATTTCATATCAAAGGTCATCTGACCATGTGATATTTTTTTCCTTCACACTGCTTCCCCACCAAAGAATTTCCTGATGGCCTTCTCCAATCTCCCCAGATTTGTTTTTGGGAACCTGTACATGGAGAAGCAGTAAATTCACATTTTCGTTAAACATGCATTGATCCTTGTTACCCTAACACCCAGGGATAGGGTCCTAGCTTCCCAATCATCCAAGCCTCTATACATGCATTCTTCAGTTGGCATCTCCACATGCAATCTACTCCCATTGATCGTGACTCCTAGATATTTGATAGGTCAGACTCCAATTTGATAATTCAACATCTCAACATTTCTCTAACTTTTCTCATCATCATGTAGTACATAATTACCTCACTTTCCTGAAAATAATCTTCAGGCCATACATTTGTTCAAAAATATATAGCAATAGTTTCATATTCCTAACCATTTCGACGTCATCTTGCATAAACAAGATGGTATCATTAGGATAATGTAAAATAGTCACCCCTTTATCAATAAGATGGTGTATCAGACCCGCACCTGGTTCAAATCCTCACGGAATGAGCCTAGCTCAACTGGTTAGGGGAGTAGATGTACAAACTCAACACCTGGGTTCAAATCCACGCGGAGGCGAATTTAGGTTCCTATTTATTCTTTGAGGACCAGGTTAAAAATCCTAGTACTCATACTTAAAAGGTTGTATGCATCCCTAGTTGGTACAGAGGCCGGGGAAGTGAATTTCTCCCCCAATTTTTAAGGTTGTATATGGCGGAGGGGCTCAGAACAGGGCACAAGATCCCAAACCGGGACCCGCTAGCGTCGCCTCAAGGAAGTCGCCCCCCTTAGACTGGGTTCGGGTAATGATGGGGCTCCCCAAGGCTCTCATTTCTTCTAAGGTGCGGACTCCATATGCTAATATCATGGAGTTCGCATTTATTTTACTTTCGTGAGCAAGTTGCATTACATAGTTGTCATAGCCGAGCCTACATAATTTTATTATATATGGGAACCATATGTCAGTAACCACATACTTATTCTCCAATTGGAATAAAATTGCATGTTCGATTAACCAATAACGGTGGACCAATGGCCGGACGCATCAGAGTAATGCCGCGGCGACGAGGTCGAGGCCATTGGTCACAAACACTATGTGGAAGAGAAAGACCACGAGCACGCCGACAAAGGCGAGGTCGGTTTTGAAGATGATATTAAGACATCGGGATACCGATTCCGGCGGTGGAGATGATCAAAATTATATTAAGAATTAAGCTATACATCCACTGAAAATGCCTAGTATAATTTGGAGCAATGTGGACTATCCCGCTCCTGCCGCCTCTCATCCTTTTGTGCGACGGGGAGGAAAGTGGTGGTTGTGGGTGACGGTGAGGGAAGTTGAGGTGGTGTTGATGGGGATATGAGCTAGGCAAGACGTGGCGACCTTTTTATATATACGGCGGTGGGCAGCGGGAAAACAGTGCTGGTGGAGAGAATGGCCGCGGCTAGTTGGCACGCGATCAACCGCCATTAGTTGGCAAGCTTCCCGCTGCCGTAGGCATCTGGTCGTCTGTGCCATTGACGAGTAGATGGGGTGAGTCTCACTGGGAGGACGTCGAAGGAGGTGAAACTTCACTCACTCACGGGCGTTTGACCGATACAACGCCCTCCAAACCAATGCCTTACAGATCGCATGCTCGATTTGAAGCGTCCTCCATAACTTATGACAATCAAGGGCTGAATGGCGACCCTGCTAACAGTGGCGTTTTTATGTGTTGGCTGTGGGACAGCTGACCCCACAAGTATTGACAAAAACAGCCTAAAAGATACATTGCAAAGTCTTTTTTTTAAATAGCAAGACCCCCCGGATTTTTTAGGCTGGCTTCGCCACTGGCTACTGCTAGAGCAGTCTTTTTGATTAATAAAAGGGAAAAGTTTGGGGCCGGGGCGCCGGTCGAACCACTCGGCCGGTCGCGCGCGACCCGTGCGATCCCCTCCCATCGTATGGCCAGCCTTTCCGCGTGGATGGGACACGAGGCTGACGAGGCCCACCAATCGCTCGCTATTAAACGACCCACGCGGCTGCGCTGCTTC
The DNA here is from genome assembly GCF_018294505.1 of Triticum aestivum. Lineage (NCBI taxonomy): Eukaryota > Viridiplantae > Streptophyta > Magnoliopsida > Poales > Poaceae > Triticum > Triticum aestivum. The sequence continues at coordinate 696,143,232 of NC_057810.1, read as the reverse complement.
CTCTCTCTCTTTCATCTTACCGGTCCCTACCTCAGTTGGTCGTCCTCGTCACCGTTCGCCGTCCCCGCCGGCCGTCCTCATCGCCGGTGGCCACCCGCACCGGCCGTCCTCGTCGCCGTTCACCGTCCTCGCTCGCCGGCCTCGGCGAAAGCTGGAACCGCGTCGTTTCCTGCTGCAACCGGTGCCCAGGAGAGTTGCAATCATGGATGGCGAGCATGGTGACGGCGAGCTGCGAGGACGGCGGCGCTGTTCCAAGCAACACCGCAGACGTCGTGTTTTGTGCTACGTGCTACAACCAGTGTCACATTTTGCTACAACCGGCATCCCACTCAGCTACAATCGGCGTCGCGTTTTGCTACCACCGATGAAAAAAAAAGCTTCAACCAGCGATGGCTGGAGGTGGAAGAAGATGACAAAACGCTGCAGTTTTGCTACATGCTTCAACCGGCATAGATTTTGCTACAACCGGCATAGCATTTTGCTACGGCCGGCGTCACGTTTTGCTACAACACATAACTTTTCTCTTGTTGCAGTGTCAGGTTGGAGCTTTCTTTCTTAACGATTGAAACTTTTTCATACACGGTTGAAGCTTTTATGTAAACGATTGAAACTTTTTTGTTTTGAGCAGGCCTTGGTTAAAGCTCTCTCTATCATTTGGTTGAAACTTCTATCATCTAAGATTGAAGCATTTTGCGTCAGCGGTTGTATCTCCTCGTGAATCGCAGTGCCAGTTGAAGCTTTTCCATCTAGGGCTTGAAGCTTTTCCATCCAGGGGTTGAAGCTTTTTTAACAACGTTTGCAACACAGAGGGTGTGCGACGGTTCAAGACCTTGCCTCGGTTCAGATGTGAGCTCGTCTTCGAGGGCGCGCGTCCGATGATCTTCGCCGCCGCAGCTCCGACCGTCGCAGCAGAGTTGTGACCATCGCCGGGGGGCTGCAAACGGCGCACATGCTGCTGCATGCGCCGAGCCAGCATGAAACACAAGTGGCCATCGGCGGCGAGGGCGGCGACCGGTGGCGAGGGTGGTGACCGGCCCCGGGGGGTGGCCAAGCCCGGTGGTGCTTCGAGTCTGGGTGCCTTGCTCATCCATGACGGCTAGATGTGTACACCAGTGGAGGAAAGAGATAAGCTGCGTTGACTTGGTGAGGATTAGATCTGACGGTTAATACAGAGCTAAAAGGCTGCTGCGGTGCGACCGGCTGAAACTTTCGACCGGCGCACCGGCGCAGATTACTGGCCTTAATAAAATTGTCATAACAACGATTATTTTGCTGATAGGGCCGTTATTCCCATTTTTGCTAGAGCTCTCACCACTCCACTAGTTCTACCTCGCCAGAATTCGGTTAGGTGAGTGGGCATTTGATGCCCTTGCTCTCGTGACCCTCAGTCACTGTTTCTAATCCATGGTAGTAGTGCTAACCAACAGTGGTGGTGAGAGAAACATCCAGCATCCAAAAATAATGCCGCCATAACCAACCGTACCTCTAATAAAATTATTGGCGTGGGGCTGAAGACTCATAAATGGGTTGGCCCAAGGTCATTCTCCCATGCACCTTCCATGCGCATGCGGTCCATGGGTTTTGGCTCGCGCGGCGACCGCCGTTTTCACGAGGGGAAAGCTCGCCGTGACCGCAAATCTGGGCGATCGCCACTAGCAAAACTGCTAGACAAATGGCATGACAACATATTAACAACCAATCTGCTTGCGCCCCGCCTACTCCACCACGACGTGCAGAGTGCTCCAGTCCGTGGCATGCCGATCGTGGTGAACCGAACACACGGCAATGTGATGAACTACTACTATCCAGGAGCAATGCTGTGGCGAACCAAACACCAGCCAGCGGATAATGATGATTAGTGGATGTGGATCCACCGTTAACGCGTGAAAGAAGGCCACGGCACTTGTATGACCCTGACGCTGACACGCGAGCGAGCGAGCAAAAATCACGACGATGCCATGGGCCACAGGCGCGCCAAGGGAGACAAGGAGGAGGACGAGGCGGCGGCGCTGGTGCTGGTGCCGGCCGGGTCACGGGCCCGCGTCGGTGGTGCAAGGCGGCGTCGTCGTCTTCCGGGGGCGGCGGTCCACGCGGTTCCACTGGCTTCCCGGGTGGGCGGCGGCACGGCAGGCACTGCACGGACGGAATCACCACCGACACCCCTTGCATTTACGTACTCCAACTGACAGCAGGAGCAGAGGGGACTAGTCGGCGCTACCGTATGTATTTACGACCTGTAGAGGCTTGGCGTTTCTCATGTGCCGCTCTTGGTATAGCCGTATAGGACCGGCCATCCGTGATTCAGTGCCCGCTGTTCCTGTTACGACATGTGCAGGAGATGTGTCCCTGTTCTTCGGAAAAGCGAGTGGTTTCCAGGAAAATGCACTGGAGCTCCTGGGTGCTTCACCCTCTGTATGAAGTACAAAAATGCAAAAAAAAAAAACTGACATCTTGGGATATCAAACCTGGGTGCCTAATCTACTCTTGTTTGAAGTTTTGTGAGAAAATACCAAGCAACATATCCGTGAAGTAGAAAATACAGTTGTTCACACAAACAATTTTTTTACACATAGGAACTTTTTGTCCTTTTTACTGAGAGCACCACAAAATCTTTTCTTCGTGGAACTTCGCACGGGGATAGATTGGGCACACAGGTTTGATATGCCGAAATCCTAGTTTTTATAAAATTTAATGTTTATAGGGGGATGTGGCACCTAGGAGCCAAAAATCTGCGTCCGGGGTTTCCATACGTGATGGATGCTCATATATTCGTATAGCATGATGCAACAAGATCTCGAACGGATTATGGGAATGCGCATGAAACAGCTGATGGCTGAGACGACTCGCTATTCTCTCCTAAGGTGTAACTGGTTGGTCTTACCACCAAAGACATGTTTCCCGTCAGAGATGAAACATGTTCTCTTCAAATTTGTTTCAAGGGTAGTACAATTTGTTTCTTCATGAGCTGAAACTTTTCTTTTACGCGAACTGAAAATTGTTGTTTGCCTTTGACATCACACTTGAGCACACACTATTTATGTAGTAGTAGTATATAATTCACATGGATATTACACAAGACTTAGATAGTACATAATTCTCATGGATATTTGAATTATGACCATCCAAGAGTGCATTCACCTTTCTTGTTGTATTTGTTCTTGTCACGGGGTTCAAATAGATGGCGTGGCGGGTTGGACGGTCCGGGGGTGTCCTCGTCGTCATCGCTGTCGAGGATCACGACGCCATGCTCGTCCTCGCGCCCACGTTTGCGGGCTTCTATCTCCTCCAGGGCCCGACGCTGCCGGACCATCTCGTCGCGGAGGTAGTTGTCCCGCGCCCACTATAGGGCGTCCTCGTCGGAGAAGCCGCGCCGGGCTATCTCCTCGTACTCCGTGGGGAGGCCGGGCTCCGGCTTGGGCTCGACGAGGACGAAGCGGCCAGAGGGGGGGTGGAGTCGTCGATGCGGATGCCGGAGCTGCGGGTGCGCCCGCTGACAGGCGTGTCCTGGGGTTCCGGCTTGACAGGGCGGAGGCAGGGAGAGCCGGATGAGCGGCCGGATGCCCCGGGCCGCTCCATGCGCCTCGGCGTCCACGAGCTCCCACGTCGGCGAGAGAAGGACGGGGGAGCGTGGTACTCGAGGCGCGGCGTGTTGCCACCCTTGATGTACTCGAGGACGGCCTCCAGCGTGCGGCCGGGCACGCCCCACCACCGGCGCCGCCCCTCGGAGTTGAGCCTGTCGGAGGGCATGACGCCGTTCATCGCCTCGAGCTGTTCGGCGTGGCGGCGGTGGAAGTAGGGCTCCCAGAGTGGGCTGTAGGTGGTGTACCGCGGGCCTTCCCTTGCCGCCCGCGGTAGGGACGCGCGGATACATGCGATCTCCGCACGCCGCGCCGCCCCGGTGGGTGGTGGTGGCACCGGCACGCCGCCAGTGCTGATCCTCCATGCCCCGGGCACCCGCATGTCCGGCGGTACCGGGTACTCAGCCTTGAAAAGGAGGCGAGCCTCGTCCTCATAAAGATGGCGGCGGCCGAAGCCGTTCGCCGCCGCGCCATCGCCTGGGAAGCGCTCGGCTATTCTTTTGAACTGGAGACGGCGAGAGGAGGGGAGGGAAGAAGGGGAAGAAATGGCGCGTCGGTGGTTGAGGCTCTATGCGTGTCTCCGGCGCGCTGGGGTCGGCTTATATAGGCGGAGGCGTCGCGTAGTACGCGTGGACGCCGCGTTACGTGTGGCGAGCGAGGTGACGCGTGTCGCCCGGCCTTCACTGCGCCGCCCGCGAGGCATCAATGGAGGCTGACCGGCATGGCAGCACGCGCAGCTTTGGCATTGATTCGCCGCGGGAAACGAGGCGATGAGGACGACGAAGCGGTGAGAAGAGAGGCGATTCGCTGGCAAGGAGGGCCCATGGCTCTTTCGCGCCAAAAACAATTCGCCCGGCGCCCCCGAGCGCCCTCCAGCGCGCCGGGTTTGGGTTGGGTCTGACGGCACCAATTTCGGCCCGAGCCGGCGAAAACTAGGCGGGGCACGACTCGGCCGATTTTTTGGCGTCAGCGGCCAAAAAATTGTCTGGGGGGCCTTGTTGGAGGCGCGGCTGGAGATGCTCTTAGTGCCCTCCGAGTACGTTCATCGTACATGCTTGTTGGGTCTCCACACACTACTACAGCGATAGTTCATGCCCACAGGCCAGCCTCCTCTGCTCTACCCAACATTTTCATATTTAGACAGGATTTTTTTCACTACAACCAATCAACCACTTGCGTCGGAGCGGCAACATAACACAGCGCGAAAACAGGGCAGTTGGAAAATAGCATCGATCTTACAATAGCAGATGATAAAAACAACTTTTAACACAACACGGATGTTAGGGACGAGCTAGGGTAGGGATTGATCTAGTATTTCTCTCTGTGGCAATATAGTCAGGATACAATGTCGAGTACAAGAATGGATCGAACAAGGAAGAACTAGGGTTCGTGCCGCCGCCGTTCGTGATCCACTGGATGCGGAAGAGAGCAGGAAGCGATGCCTTAAGTAGTCGGGGCCACTGGGTCGGGCTGGTTGTGCCATTCTAGGCCAAAGTAGCATGGGTTGCCGTGTCGAGCACAGCTGGGCCGGGCCCGGGTCTTGTCAGCTGGTGGGGACGCGTTGTCAGGGGCGCTAACACCCCTCTTCCTTGACACGGGGCTTGTGCCCAAGCCTACGCATGAGGAATCCGAGCTTGGAGAGCTTGCCTGTTCTCCCAGGTGGTGTCGATCGCCGCACCCTCTGACCATTGAACTTGGACTTGCTCGATCATGGTCCCGTTCTTCTTGCGCCATCTTGACTGGAGGATCTTGATTGGTATCGCTGTGTCGCTTGTGTCTGCTGGTAGGGTTGGAGATGCCGTTGTGCCAGGGAGCAGCGCTTGATGCAGCTGTGACACATGGAAGACAGGATGCACCGTAGCTTGGGGAGGGAGTTGCAGCTTGTAGGAGACGTCGTTGATCTTGGCAATGATCTTGAACGGACCGTAGTACTTGTAGCTGAGCTTGTGATTCACACGGGGGGCCACCGACGATTGGATGTAAGGCTGCAGCTTGAGGTAGACTTGATCGTTAACCTGAAACTGCTGAAAGGAGCGCTTCTTGTTCACTTGGTCTTGCATGATCTGGCGCGCGTGATGGAGTTGCTATTGGATGAGGTCCTGCATGACTGCTCGTTCCTCTAGCCAGGTTTTTAGTGCCGACACTGAAGATGAAGAAGAAGCAGTGATCCCCCAGTGTCTTGGTTCCCTCCTGAACATGGCCTTGAAGGGTGTCATTCCGATGGCCGAGTGGTGCGATGAATTGTACCAGAATTGCGCCAGGGGGACCCAAAAGCTCCAGCGTTTCGGGCATGCCTGAACAAAGCAGCGTAGGTAAGTCTCAATGCACTGGTTCACCCTCTCTGTTTGGCCGTCAGTTTGTGGGTGGTTCTCCGTGCTCATTCTCAGCTCTGTGCCTGCATATTTGAACAGTTCTTGCTAAAAATGGCTGGTGAAAACAGGATCGCGGTCAGATACAATTGCCCCTGGGAATCCGTGGAGCTTGTACAGTTGTTGCATGTATAGGAGAGCCACTTTAGCTGCAGTATAGGGGTGAGCCAGGGGCAGGAAATGGGCAAACCGTGTTCTTTTGTCGACCACAACGAGCAGGCAGTTGTATTGTCCCGACTGTGGCAGTCCATCCATAAAGTCCATTGTGATCAGATCCCATGACTCTTTGGGTATTGGCAACGGCATCAACAGCCCCGGGGAAGCTGTGCGATCTAGTTTGGCCTGTTGACAGACCTAGAAGCACCGCACGTACTGCTGAACATGCGCCTTCATCTTGGGCCAAGCGAACAGCTTGCGAATGCGGTGATACGTCACCGGAAAGCCTGAGTGACCACCCATCGGGTTGTCGTGGAAGGCTGCGATGATGTGTTGTTGCATAGCTGTGCTTCCTCCCAGCCATATGCGGCCATGGAAATGAAGCAGTCCGTTCTGAAGCTGGAATCTACCTTTTGGATCCTCTCGCACAACCAGCTGCTCGAGGAGTTTTTGCGCTTGAGGGTTAGTGTTGTAGGTGATGACAATATCTTCGAGCCAAGCTGGTTGGCACACGCTGATGGTGTGCATCACCTCAGATGTTTTTGCTCTGGACAGGGCATCCGCGGCTGTGTTCTCTGCTCCCTTTTTGTACCTGATGATGTAGCGGAGCCCCAGAAGTTTAGTGAAAGCTTGTTGCTGCCATGGTGTGGAAAGCCTCTGTTCTGTCAGGTCTGTCAAGCTGCGTTGATCAGTGAGGATGGTGAATTCAGCATGTTGGAGGTAGGGGCGCCACTGGTCCACAGCTACAATAACTGCCAAGTATTACTTCTCGTAGGTCGAGAGGCCCTGGTACCGGGGGCTCAGGGCCTTGCACATATATGCAATCGGGTGGCCATCCTATTGCAGTATCGCCCCAATCCCTTTGTCACAAGCGTCAGTCTCAATTACAAATGGCTTGGATAAGTTTGAAAGTGCCAGGACCAGGGCTTCGATCAGATGTTGCTTGAGCAGTTGGAAGGCTGTTTCTGTAGCCGGTGTCCACACGAATGGCACCCCTTTCTTCAGCAGGTTAAATAGAGGGAGAGCGATGATCCCAAAGTTCTTGACGAATCGTCGGTAGTATCCGGCTAGCCCCAAGAAGCTGCGCACTGCCTTGACGTCGGCTGGTGTCGTCAAGTTGGATATGGCTCGTATCTTGGTTGGTTCTGTAGATACTCCCTGGTTGCTGATGACATGTCCCAGGTACGAGAGGCTGTGCTGGACGAACTCACACTAGGACATCTTCACGCGCCATTGATCTTGGCACAAAAGTTGTAACACTTGTCACAGATGATCGATGTGGTCACGCAGCGTCTTACTGAATACAAGTATGTCATCGAAGAAGAGGAGCACACACTTGCGGTTGATTGGTTTGAGAGTTGTCGTCAGTGCTCCGTTGAACGTGGCTGGTCCACCAGCTAGCCCGAAAGACACCACCAAGAATTCATAGTGGCCTGAGTGCATCTAGAACGTTGTCTTATGCTCTTCACCTTCTGCCAAGCGGATTTGGTGATAGCCTAAGCGAAGATCCAACTTGGAGAACCAGGCCGTGCCGTGCAACTCGTCCAGCAACTCTTTGATGATAGGCACAGGGTACTTACCGATGTAGGTGATGGCGTTGAGGTGTCTATAGTCGATGCAGAGTCTCCTTGTCTCGTCCTTCTTCTTGACATGGATGGCTGGGGAGCAAAAAGAGCTGCTGATTTTCTATATGATCCCTTTGCGAAGGAATTCTTCGACTTGAGCATCAATCTCCCTCTTGTGCTCTGGTTTGTGACGGTAGGGCCTGATGTTCACAGGTTGGGCTCCTGGGATGAGAGGGATCTTGTGGTCGCAGTCACGACGAGGCGGTAACCCCTCTGGCTCCTTGAACATGTCAGCAAATTCCTCCAGAACTGCTTGAATCTCTGGCGAGTTGGTGGTGGTGTTGCTGTCTTCGCTAGCAGTCACGTAGATCAGTGCCATGTGGGTGATGGCGTCGGTGTTGCACATGTGTTGGATCTGGAGGGCGTTGATGACCGTGCACGTCGAAGAAGTAGCTTCGTGCCCGCGGAGGTGAATCGGGCCCGCGGCCGACGGAATCTCGATGAGCTTCGCCCGCCAGTCCACAGTCATGGGACTGTGCTCCTCGAGTCAGTCCATGCCCAAGATTGCGTCGTACGTTCCGAGCGCCAGCACCTTCATATTCATCATGAATTGGTGCCCTTGAGTGCACCATTGGCACTGTGGCACACTTGAAGAGCAATCGAGTGCTCCCCCATCAGCCACTCACACTTGATACGCGCGTGGAAGAGGTTGAACGCCTTGGATGGCTGCTGCGAGCCGCTCGTTGATGAATGTAGTGGTGCTGCCGGAGTCGACGAGCATCAACACTTCGCGCCCTTGGATCCATGTGCGCGGCTGGAATGCCTTGTTCGACACACACCCCGTCAGGGCAGGCTTGGATATGGCCATGGCCACTTCATCTGGTGCAGCTTCGGACGGCATTGTCGCCGTTGTCGTGTCGATGCCGAAGAGCTCCAGCAGTTCTTCGACTACGTGGAGTTGGACCGACATAGGGCAGGCGTGGTCGGGTCCCCAGCGCTCGCCGCACTTGAAGCATAGCCCACGCGCACGCCGGTAGTCGCGTAGGGCCTTGAGCTTGGAGGAGTCGGCTCGTGCGGCGTCCGTGCCGCGGCGGTCCATGGCTGGTGCTGGTGGAGGTGCGCGCGCTGGCGGGGCTGGTAACGGCATCGGAATGCTGAGCCGCAATGACGCGTCGGGATGGCGCGTTGGAGTGGGGCGCTGCACCTCCGCGCGAGCATTGTCAGCCACCTCCTCTTGGAGCAGCGCTAACGCACATGCCGTGTCCAGATCGGGCGGTCATTGCACCATGACCACCGCTCGGATATCCGGTCGCAATCCTTCCACAAAACGGGTGAGAAAATAAAATGGATGAATCGAATCGGAATAAGAGCTCAAATGATTAATGACTAATTCAAAGTGCTCGATGAAATCAGCTATAGTGGATGTTTGCTTAATGGTGTAAAATTGCCGAATGAGCAGTTGGTGGCGATCGCGACCGAAACGTGTAGTTAACAGGGCAGAGAAGGATTCCCAATCGAAGCTATTGAGCTTCTTTTGGACTGATTGCAGCCAAATGGCAGCGGACCCTGAGAAATTAAGTGCGGCCATGGGAACCCAAAATGTTTTGTGAATACCAAACATGGAAAAGTATTGTTCACACATCGTTTTCCACATGTTCGGATTTTCGCCCCAAAATTGAGGAAACGAAATGGAGGGATGGGCTTGCCCCAATCCCGCCAGCATCTGACTAGCATGAGCAAAAGGGGAAGATGAGATCTCGATCTGACCGTTGGCCAGGAGTGGCGTCGGCGTTTGGAATAACACCCCCCCTCGCTGTATGTAGAAATCGTCGTGGTCCTTAGACCCTTGAGGGGCGTCCTCATCGCCTTCCGCCAGGCCCGATTTGTCGGTGGGCAGCGCGGGCGGAGGTGCCACAGAACATAGCGGCGGTGCGGCCCCGTTGTTGTGGGAGGTTGGGTTTGCCTGCGCCTGCTGCAGAGCGGTGATCGCGTTGCCCAGATCGGTGATGCGGCGCTCTAGATCCGGTCGCCATGCGACGAGATCATCGAGATGGGAGGTGACCGCGGTGAGGGCCGCGGTCTTGGCCTCCATCTCGCCGTGAGCTTGTCGAGGTAAGCCTTCGCCGCTGGATCCATGGCTTCGATGGTGTTGTGGTCATGGCGAATCCCTCTTGTCTCGATGAGGTGAGCCAAATCGGGCGGAGGGAAGTGTGGATTGCTGGCGACAAATACCAGATGTTAGGGACGAGCTAGGGTAGGGATCAATCTAGTATTTCTCTCAGTGGCAATACAGTCAGGATACAATGTCGAGTACAAGAATGGATCGAACAAGGAAGAACTAGGGTTCGTGCCGCCGCCGTTCATGATCCACTGAATGCGGAAGAGAGCAGGAAGCGATGCCTTAAGTAGTCGGGGCCACTGGGTCGGGCTGGTTGTGCCATTCTAGGCCAAAGTAGCATGGGTTGCCGTGTCAGGCACGGCTGGGCCGGGCCCGGGTCTTGTCAGCTGGTGGGGACGCGTTGTCAGGGGCGCTAACACCCCTCTTCCTTGACACGGGGCTTGTCCCCAAGCCTACGCATGAGGAATCCGAGCTTGGAGAGCTTGCCTGTTCTCCCAGGTGGTGTCGATCGCCGCACCCTCTGACCATTCAACTTGGACTTGCTCGATCATGGTCCCGTTCTTCTTGCGCCATCTTGACTGGAGGATCTTGATTGGTATCGCTGTGTCGCCTGTGTCTGCTGGTAGGGTTGGAGATGCCGTTGTGCCAGGGAGCAGCGCTTGATGCAGCTGTGACACATGGAAGACAGGATGCACCGTAGCTTGGGGAGGGAGTTGCAGCTTGTAGGAGACGTCGTTGATCTTGGCAATGATCTTGAACGGACCGTAGTACTTGTAGCTGAGCTTGTGATTCACACGGGGGGCCACCGACGATTGGATGTAAGGCTGCAGCTTGAGGTAGACTTGATCGTTAACCTAAAACTGCTGAAAGGAGCGCTTCTTGTTCACTTGGTCTTGCATGATCTGGCGCGCGTGATGGAGTTGCTGTTGGATGAGGTCCTGCATGACTGCTCGTTCCTCTAGCCAGGTTTTTAGTGCCGACACTGAAGATGAAGAAGAAGCAGTGATCCCCCAGTGTCTTGGTTCCCTCCCGAACATGGCCTTGAAGGGTGTCATTCCGATGGCCGAGTGGTGCGATGAATTGTACCAGAATTGCGCCAGGGGGACCCAAAAGCTCCAGCGTTTCGGGCATGCCTGAACAAAGCAACGTAGGTAAGTCTCAATGCACTGGTTCACCCTCTCTGTTTGGCCGTCAGTTTGTGGGTGGTTCTCCGTGCTCATTCTCAGCTCTGTGCCTGCATATTTGAACAGTTCTTGCTAAAAATGGCTGGTGAAAACAGGGTCGCGGTCAGATACAATTGCCCCTGGGAATCCGTGGAGCTTGTACAATTGCTGCATGTATAGGATAGCCACTTTAGCTGCAGTATAGGGATGAGCCAGGGGCAGGAAATGGGCAAACCGTGTTCTTTTGTCGACCACAACGAGCAGGCAGTTGTATTGTCCCGACTGTGGCAGTCCGTCCATAAAGTCCATTGTGATCAGATCCCATGACTCTTTGGGTATTGGCAACAGCATCAACAGCCCCGGGGAAGCTGTGCGATCTAGTTTGGCCTGTTGACAGACCTAGAAGCACCGCACGTACTGCTGAACATGCGCCTTCATCTTGGGCCAAGCGAACAGCTTGCGAATGCGGCGATACGTCACCGGAAAGCCTGAGTGACCACCCATCGGGTTGTCGTGGAAGGCTGCGATGATGTGTTGTTGCATAGCTGTGCTTCCTCCCAGCCATATGCGGCCATGGAAACGAAGCAGTCCGTTCTGAAGCTGGAATCTTCCTTTTGGATCCTCTCGCACAACCAGCTGCTCGAGGAGTTTTTGCGCTTGAGGGTTAGTGTTGTAGCTGATGACAATATCTTCGAGCCAAGCTGGTTGGCACACGCTGATGGTGTGCATCACCTCAGATGTTTTTGCTCTGGACAGGGCATCCACGGCTGTGTTCTCTGCTCCCTTTTTGTACCTGATGATGTAGCGGAGCCCCAGAAGTTTAGTGAAAGCTTGTTGCTGCCATGGTGTCGAAAGCCTCTGTTCTGTCAGGTGTGTCAAGCTGCGTTGATCAGTGAGGATGGTGAATTCAGCATGTTGGAGGTAGGGGCGCCACTGGTCCACAGCTACAATAACTGCCAAGTATTACTTCTCGTAGGTCGAGAGGCCCTGGTACCAGGGGCTCAGGGCCTTGCACATATATGCAATCGGGTGGCCATCCTATTGCAGTATCGCCCCAATCACTTTGTCACAAGCGCCAGTCTCAATTACAAATGGCTTGGAGAAGTTTGAAAGTGCCAGGACCAGGGCTTCGATCAGATGTTGCTTGAGCAGTTGGAAGGCTGTTTCTGTAGCCGGTGTCCACACGAATGGCACCCCTTTCTTCAGCAGGTTAAATAGAGGGAGAGCGATGATCCCAAAGTTCTTGACGAATCGTCGGTAGTATCCGGATAGCCCCAAGAAGCTGCGCACTGCCTTGACGTCGGCTGGTGTCGTCAAGTTGGATATGGCTCGTATCTTGGTTGGTTCTGTAGATACTCCCTGGTTGCTGATGACATGTCCCAGGTACGAGAGGCTGTGCTGGACGAACTCACACTAGGACATCTTCACGCGCCATTGATCGTGGCACAAAAGTTGTAACACTTGTCACAGATGATCGATGTGGTCGCGCAGCGTCTTACTGAATACAAGTATGTCATCGAAGAAGAGGAGCACACACTTGCGGTTGATTGGTTTGAGAGTTGTCGTCAGTGCTCCGTTGAACGTGGCTGGTCCACCAGCTAGCCCGAAAGACACCACCAAGAATTCATAGTGGCCTGAGTGCATCTAGAACATTGTCTTATGCTCTTCACCTTCTGCCAAGCGGATTTGGTGATAGCCTAAGCGAAGATCCAACTTGGAGAACCAGGCCGTGCCGTGCAACTCGTCCAGCAACTCTTTGATGATAGGCACAGGGTACTTACCGATGTAGGTGATGGCGTTGAGGTGTCTATAGTCGATGCAGAGTCTCCTTGTCTCGTCCTTCTTCTTGACAAGGATGGCTGGGGAGCAAGAAGAGCTGCTGATTTTCTGTATGATCCCTTTGCGAAGGAATTCTTCGACTTGAGCATCAATCTCCCTCTTGTGCTCTGGTTTGTGACGGTAGGGCCTGATGTTCACAGGTTGGGCTCCTGGGATGAGAGGGATCTTGTGGTCGCAGTCACGACGAGGCGGTAACCCCTCTGGCTCCTTGAACATGTCAGCAAATTCCTCTAGAACTGCTTGGATCTCTGGCGAGTTGGTGGTGGTGTTGCTGTCTTCGCTAGCAGTCACGTAGATCAGTGCCATGTGGGTGATGGCGTCGGTGTTGCACATGTGTTGGATCTGGAGGGCGTTGATGACCGTGCACGTCGAAGAAGTAGCTTCGTGCCCGCGGAGGTGAATCGGGCCCGCAGCCGACGGAATCTCGATGAGCTTCGCCCGCCAGTCCACAGTCATGGGACTGTGCTCCTCGAGTCAGTCCATGCCCAAGATTGCGTCGTACGTTCCGAGCGCCAGCACCTTCATATTCATCATGAATTGGTGCCCTTGAGTGCACCATTGGCACTGTGGCACACTTGAAGAGCAATCGAGTGCTCCCCCATCAGCCACTCACACTTGATACGCGCGTGGAAGAGGTTGAACGCCTTGGATGGCTGCTGCGAGCCGCTCGTTGATGAATGTAGTGGTGCTGCCAGAGTCGACGAGCATCAACACTTCGCGCCCTTGGATCCATGCGCGCGGCTGGAATGCCTTGTTCGACACACACCCCGTCAGGGCAGGCTTGGATATGGCCATGGCCACTTCATCTGGTGCAGCTTCGGACGACATTGTCGCCGTTGTCGTGTCGATGCCGAAGAGCTCCAGCAATTCTTCGACTACGTGGAGTTGGACCGACATAGGGCAGGCGTGGTCGGGTCCCCAGCGCTCGCCGCACTTGAAGCATAGCCCGCGCGCACGCCGGTAGTCGCGTAGGGACTTGAGCTTGGAGGAGTCGGCTCGTGCGGCGTCCGTGCCGCGGCGGTCCGCGGCTGGTGCTGGTGGAGGTGCGCGCGCTGGCGGGGCTGGTAACGGCATCGGAATGCTGAGCCGCAATGACGCGTCGGGATGGCGCGTTGGAGTGGGGCGCTGCACCTCCGCGCGAGCATTGTCAGCCACCTCCTCTTGGAGCAGCGCTAACGCGCATGCCGTGTCCAGATCGGGCGGTCATTGCACCATGACCACCGCTCGGATATCCGGTCGCAATCCTTCCACAAAACGGGTGAGAGAATAAAATGGATGAATCGGATCGGAATAAGAGCTCAAATGATTAATGACTAATTCAAAGTGCTCGATGAAATCAGCTATAGTGGATGTTTGCTTAATGGTGTAAAATTGCCGAATGAGCAGTTGGTGGCGATCGCGACCGAAACGTGTAGTTAACAGGGCAGAGAAGGATTCCCAATCGAAGCTATTGAGCTTCTTTTGGACTGATTGCAGCCAAATGGCAGCGAACCCTGAGAAATTAAGTGCGGCCATGGGAACCCAAAATGTTTTGTGAATACCAAACATGGAAAAGTATTGTTCACACATCGTTTTCCACATGTTCGGATTTTCGCCCCAAAATTGAGGAAACGAAATGGAGGGATGGGCTTGTCCCAATCCCGCCAGCATCTGACTAGCATGAGCAAAAGGGGAAGATGAGATCTCGATCTGACCGTTGGCCGGGAGTGGCGTCGGCGTTTGGAATAACACCCCCCCCCGCTGTATGTAGAAATCGTCGTGGTCCTTAGACCCTTGAGGGGCGTCCTCATCGCCTTCCGCCAGGCCCGATTTGTCGGTGGGCAGCGCGGGCGGAGGTGCCACAGAACACAGCGGCGGTGCGGCCCCGTTGTTGTCGGAGGTTGGGTTTGCCTGCGCCTGCTGCAGAGCGGTGATCGCGTTGCCCAGATCGGTGACGCGGCGCTCCAGATCCGGTCGCCATGCGACGAGATCATCGAGATGGGAGGTGACCGCGGTGAGGGCCGCGGTCTTGGCCTCCATCTCGCCGTGAGCTTGTCGAGGTAAGCCTTCGCCGCTGGATCCATGGCTTCGATGGTGTTGTGGTCATGGCGAATCCCTCTTGTCTCGATGAGGTGAGCCAAATCGGGCGGAGGGAAGTGTGGATTGCTGGCGACAAATACCAGATGTTAGGGACGAGCTAGGGTAGGGATCGATCTAGTATTTCTCTCGGTGGAAATACAGTCAGGATACAATGTCGAGTACAAGAATGGATCGAACAAGGAAGAACTAGGGTTCGTGCCGCCGCCGTTCGTGATCCACTGAATGCGGAAGAGAGAAGGAAGCGATGCCTTAAGTAGTCGGGGCCACTGGGCCGGGCTGGTTGTGCCATTCTGGGCCAAAGTAGCATGGGTTGCCGCGTCAGGCGCGGCTGGGCCCGGGCCCTGGTCTTGTCAACTAGTGGGGACGCGTTGTCAGGGGCGCTAACAACGAATCGTTTGCATGACTGACTTACCAGCAATCATCGGTTTCAGACAAATTGTTACAAATGCAAACTACGGCGCTAATTGCCCTTAGCCAATCGACTGATCTACTTCATCCCAAGAGAGAACGACAGCTTTGGTCGTGACTTGTTCTTTCCCAGCAGCTTGATCTGGTTCTGGTTCTGCTGCTGCTCCTCCATTTGCTTCTACTTCATGGCTTCCTCCCTCTCCTTCTGAAGCCTCTCCAGCTCCTGGTACCGCTCCAGCTCTTTCCGCTGCTGCTCCATGGCTACCTTCATCTGAGCCTTCTCTGCTTTCTTTCGCTCCTCTTCGAGCTTCTTCTCTAGCTCGTCTCGCTCTTTCTTCTCACGTTCCTGCGACAATGGCAAGCATAAGCTTTAGAATAAGCTTTCATGAGTTATGACAAACAGTACTACAACAAGAACCAAACAATCATGCCAAGGTGCACAATAAGAGCCAGCAGAAAACATAACAGCCGCAAAAGAGCTTAGGGCTTCTCCAATGTGGAAATAAGCCCGGCCATAAGGCCCTTGAGGTTGACCTTAGTGTATTAGGCATTGTGAGAGTAGACCTGAGGGAGTCCCGGATTAGGGGGTGTCCGGATAGCCGGACTATGACCTTTGGCCGGACTCCCGGATTATGAAGATACAAGATTGAAGACTTCCTCCCATGTCCGGGTAGGACTTTCCTTGGTGTGGAAGGCAAGCTTGGCGATACGATATGTAGATCTCCTCCAATTGTAACCGACTCTATGTAACCCTAGCCCTCTCCGGTGTCTATATAAACCGGAGAGTTTTAGTCCATAGGACGAACAACAATCATACCATAGGCTAGCTTCTAGGGTTTAGCCTCTCTGATCTCGTGGTAGATCCACTCTTGTACTACCCATATCATCAATATTAATCAAGCAGGAGTAGGGTTTTACCTCCATCGAGAGGGCCCGAACCTGGGTAAAAATATCGTGTCCCTTGTCTCCTGTTACCATCCGCCTAGACGCACAGTTCGGGACCCCCTACCCGAGATCCGCCGGTTTTGACACCGACATTGGTGCTTTCATTGAGAGTTCCTCTGTGTTGTCACCGTCAGGAAGAATGCCGCACCCCGTCTTTAAAGACGACGCAGTTGCTAAAGGAGCTTTGGCTATCGGCCAAACTCTCCGGCTAGGCAGGTTTTTGACGACCGCCTGTTCGGCCGCCGTGCCGACGATGACCTCTCGGGTCATCGCCACATCAGCTTGGAACTTGCCGAGCAGTTAGATCCGATGGAGCTCTCTTCCCTAAACGAGCTCTTGGATCACATCGCCGCCCTGGGACTCGCTACAGATTACAGCCAGATTGGGCTTAAACCCGATCAGAGAGAGATTGACTCTCCCCAGGTCACCCACCACGTCGAAGTGGCGGAGGAACAATGCGGCGAATCTTCGCCCATCCTAAGGACCAGATGTGTCCGGATTCCTGATCCCTCCAAGCTGGACATCCACGGAAGGGAGGACGTCACCCAAGCCCTGAACCTAAAGTTAGGCAGCAGGCCTGATTCATTGAATAACGTCCAAGAAAACAAGCTTCCGAGTTCGGAAATTTTTTGGCCCCTGAGTCCTAAGTCGGGCGAGGTTCCGGATTTAATTCCACCCGCCCACCCAAATATAAGGGATCTATCCCTAATTCGGCAAGAGCCCAGGAAATCAGTGCATCACTACTGGGCCAGATTCCTCCTGGTTATGAACAGGATACAGGACTGCCACGAGGGGGATGCAATTTCATTCTTCTGCAACAACTGCACGGACATCGAAATCCTTAACGCCATAAGTCGCCGCGAAATTACACGCTTCGCCGACTTGACATCCATAGTACGAAAGTACTGTGCGACAGAAAGCGTCCGGAAAACCGAAACAAAATTCTGGGACAAACCGACCCTGAATACAATACCAGTCCGAAACAAAAGGGCGCATTATCACCAGGCACCTAGGCCAAATAGCAAAAAACAAAAACCCTCTATAGGGTATGGAACCGTACTGGAGGGATGGCTCAATGGACCCTGTAAAATTCATAATACAGAGGGCATCACACCAACTCATAGCCTTAGAGCATGTTGGATACTCGGACAGGTGGCCAGAAGTGGCGAGGTGCTTCTAACTCCAGAATCCGCAGAGCACCACCCCACAAACGCCAGTACGGTGTCGACAGTCTTCAAGACTTTTGCATCAAACAATGCGAGGAAGCGAACGCTCCGCAGCCTTACCGAAGTCTACCAAGTAGCAACAATAAACCCATGGAGTGACATGGCTATCACCTTTAATGCCAGTGACGAACCTAAATTCCGGACAGCCCGAGTGCCAGCCGCACTGGTCCTCAGTCCGATAGTGGACGGCTTCTGGCTTACAAAGGTACTCATGGACGATGGCAGCGGACTAAACCTCATCTATGAGGAAACCCTGCGCAAAATGGAAATAGACTGGAGCCGCATTGAGCGAAGCAACACAACCTTCAGAGGAATAATCCCCAGTCATGAAGCGTGCTGTTCAGGAAAAATCACACTGGATGTGGTGTTCGGCACGCCGGATAATTACAGTTCCGAGGAGGTCACATTTCAAGTGGCCCCATTCAGCAGCGGATACCACGGTCTGTTAGGGCGAGAAGCATTCACAATTTTTTAAGCTATACCCCATTACGGGTACATGAAGCTCAAAATGCCCGGACCCAATGGAATAATCACTCTTGCCAGTGATCCGGACACAGCGCTCCGCGCCGAAAATAAGACAGCCGCACTAGCCCTCGAGGCATTATCCGAAGCCCTAGCGGCCGAGGAACTAACTATGTTGCGCTCCACGGTGGACAGGGATGACGTGATACTCGACAAAAGATCCAAATCCACCTCCTTCAAGCCGGCAGACGAAATAGTCAAGTTCCAAGTCCATCCAACGGACACTACAAAAACGGCCTCCATCGGGGCACAACTAAGCCCTGACGTAGACGCCGCACTAAGAGAATTCCTACGCGAAAATTGGGACATTTTTGCCTGGCACCCTTCAGACATGCCAGGAATCCCACGCAGGCTGGCCGAGCACAGCCTGAACATCTTAAAAGGGTTCAAACCCGTTAAGTAGACTCTTCGGCGTTTCTCCAAACCTAAGAGACAAGCCATGGGAGAGGAGCTAGCCAAACTACTAGAAGCCGAATTCATCAGAGATATAAAACATCCGGACTGGCTGGCAAACCTGGTAATGGTACCAAAGAAGGACAAATCCTGGCGCCTATGCGTCGATTTCAAAGACCTAAATAAGGCCTGCCCAAAGGATCCCTTCCCCCTCCCCCGCATTAATCAAATCATCGACGCCACTGCAGGACACGATTCATTGTGTTTCCTCGATGCATACTCTGGCTACCACCAAATCAAGATGGCAGAGTCAGACCAAGCCGCAACGGTATTCATCACCCCATACGGCTCATTCTGCTTCAACACAATGCCCTTCGGGCTCAAAAACACCGGCGCAACATATCAGCGCATGATTCAGACATGTCTGGCCAACCAGATCGGCAAAACAGTTGAAGCGTACGTGGATGACGTGGTCGTCAAAACCAAACACGTCGAAACTCTAATAGACGACTTGAGGCTCACGTTCGATAACCTCCGAACATATGACATTAGGCTTAACCCGGAAAAATGCGTTTTCGGTGTACCAGCCGGAAAGCTCCTGGGCTTCATTGTATCCGGTAGAGGAATTGAAGCAAACCCAGCCAAGATCCAAACTCTGTCACAATGGGATATTCCAAAAGATCTCAAGCAAATACAAAAATCGACTGGATGTGTGGCGGCTCTAAGCCGCTTCATCTCCTGCTTGGGGGAAAAGGCATTACCCCTTTACCGCCTCCTCCGGTGCATCAAACACTTCCAGTGGATGGATGCCGCCACAAACGGACTTGAAGAAATAAAAGCCATACTGGCAACAAACCCTGTCCTGGCCGCGCCGAACATCGGCGAACCTATGTTGTTATACATCACGGCAACTCACCAAGTTGTAAGCGCAGTCCTCATTATCGAACGAGAAACGGACGGACACAAATTCCCTGTCCAGAAACCAGTGTACTACGTGTCCACTGTCCTCACTCCATGCAAGTCCCGGTACCCGCATTACCAAAAAATAGCATACGCAGTGTTCATGGCGTCCCGGAAGCTACAACACTACTTTCAAGAGTGTTCGATAACAGTAGCCTCCGAAGTACCTCTTAACGATATCATAAACAACCGCGACGCAATGGGCCGGATTGCCAAATGGGCCATTGAGCTCCTTCCGTTCGACATAACATATAAGCTACAACGAGCCATCAAGTCGCAAGCCTTGGCCAACTTCGTCGCTGAATGGACTGAAGCCGAACTCCCTAAAGAGTACCGCACATATTCCAACTGGACCATGCACTTTGATGGCTCCAAAATGCTGCGGGTCTGGGGGCTGGCGTCGTCCTGACGTCCCCAACAGGAGATACAGTCCAATATGTACTCCAGATAATGTATACGGACTCCAACAATGCAGCCGAATACAAGGCCCTTCTACATGGCCTCCGGATGGCAGTCTCCATGGGCATTCAACGCCTAGAGGTGCGTGGGGATTCGAACCTCGCGATATCCCAAATAAACAAAGACTTTGACGCCAAAGATCCAAAAATGGCAGCCTATCGCAACGCCGTCCTAAATATGTCAGCCCGGTTCGAAGGGCTGGAATTCCACCATATAGCCCGGGAAAATAATCAGGCAGCAGACGTCCTGGCACGCATCGGCGCAAAGCGCGACGCAGTCCCCCCCAACATTTTCCTGGAAAGGCTATTCAAGCCATCCGTACAGTGGGAAGGGGAATCCGGAATTAATAATCCGGACCAGGCCGCATCACCTGACCCCGAACACCATGACACAACGGAAGACTCCGTCAATGAAGTCACACCCTCAGCCCACGTAATAATGGCAGTAATTGCCCCGTGGACAGAACCATTCTTAGCCTACTTAACTAGGCAGGAACTCCCCGAGGACCAAAATGAGGCACGCTGCATAGTGCGACGATCTAAAGCCTATAAAGTCCACGAAGGAGAGCTTTATAGGAAAAGCACCACCGGAGTCCTTCAAAGGTGTATCTCCGAAGAGGAAGGGCGGAACCTTCTGGCGGAAATTCACGCCGGACTCGGCGGGCACCAAGCTGCAGCCCGAGCCCTTGTGAGCAAGGCCTTCCGTACCGGATTTTATTGGCCGACGGCCCAGGCAGACGCTCAGGACTTAGTCCAGCGATGTGTCGGTTGCCAATTATTCGCTAATCAAAGCCACATGCCGCCTACCGCCCTACAAACCATACCCATCACCTGGCCTTTTGCGGTCTGGGGGCTTGACATGGTGGGACCCCTTAAAGGAGGAACCCACAAGCAAAAATATCTGCTGGTCATGGTGGATAAATTCACCAAATGGATAGAGGCCAAGCCAGTTCAGACGGCTGAATCCGGACCGGTGATAGACTTCATATCCGGGGTTGTACACCGTTACGGCGTCCCCCACAGCATCATTACTGACAACGGTACAAACTTTACATCTGATGAAGTTAAACTCTGGTGCAAAAACATGGGCATTAAGCTTGATTAAGCTTCAGTCTATCACCCACAAACTAACGGTCAAGTCGAGCGAGCCAACGGTCTAATCATGAGCGGCATCGAACCCAGATTAGTGCGATCCCTTAAGGAATCCAACACGCACTGGGTAGAGGAGCTTGACTCCGTACTCTGGGGCTGTGGACCACGCCGAATTGCACTACCGGATTCACACGATTTTTTATGGTATACGGCGCAGAGGCAGTCCTGTCCTGCAACATAATTCATGACTCACCTCGCGTGCACATGTACAAAGAAAGAGAAGCCGAGCTCGATCGGCAGGACAACTTGGACGCATTGGAAGAGGAGCGACGTGGCAAATGCCCGTTCCGCATTCTATCAACAGCAGGCTCGAAGATATCAAAGCAGAGAAGTACGGGCCAAAACTTACAATGTTGGCGAACTAGTTCTACGCCTGCCGGACAAGAAAAAGGACAAACTCAAGCCCAAATGGGAGGGTCCCTTCATAATCGACCAAGTCCTGACTGGTGGAGCGTACCGTCTGCGAAATGCATCGGACAACCGACTCAAGCCGAACCCATGGAACGCAGCACGCCTACGAAGATTCTACGCCTAGCGCCGGACTTTGTGTTCGTCTCCTTCCTCTATAACCTTCCTTTTTTCTTTTTTATTTTTTTAATTTAGCTGCCTAGTATTTTTCTCCTCCTTCCTCCCTTCTTTCTCCCCAGCCTTTAGGGGCTTGCTTGCGCGATTGTTCGCACATAATTGACGCGCCACCCGCGCTCATTATACCTGGGGGCTTCTTTATCAGAAGCTTATATACACGGGCTTCATGCCCAAAACATGTGTGACAATTCCGCATGAACCTTTTATGCACCATTATATGCATCGATATGACTTAAGTTTTGGCCAAGCTAGGTTGCCTGGCTCCTGTGCTTAACCCTATGTTCCCGTTGTTCGGCTAGGTGGTAAAGGGAGCACCTCTGCGATTGTTACTGCCGGGTCAGCCGGATGTGTACCTCAGACTGGGTGAAGCCGAAAGCTAGCGTTCTTAAGGGAATATTCGGTCGGTGAAATAAAAGATGACTTTTCACTTATTTATTTATCTGCCCCTAGATGCTTTTCTGCTTTTTTCGCAGTCCAGACATGCACTTTAGGGCATGCCTCCCAGGGAAAGGAACCCTTAACGGAACTATTCTCCCTGGAAGATGTTTCTTACTAACCATGTAATATAACATAACTAGTTGGGCACTTGTCTGCTAAAGCACTTATGACCCCTACGCCTGGTCTCCATGCATGCCCCGGTTCTTACATAACCGAGAGGGTATTCGGACACACTCCGGGCTATCGGGTCCAGAGGTCGAAGCGAAAAGGTCCGCAATGACAAACGATCTACAATCCGGCTAGAAGGCATTTTACATGTCATTTTAAATTACATAGTCAATTTGACTGGATATATTCTTCTTCAATACCATCCAACAGGTTGTCTAATTTACAGTCCTGTTGAGAATACTTGGCGGCTAGCTCTACCTGGCTGTACACTAAACTGACATGGATCTCTTTCCCGTCGGGCCCCACAGGGCCGACCTCGGCCATGTGGTTTTGGTCAGCCTTCGTGTACCGCGTCTTCACCATGGCCCAGGCCTCCCTGGCGCCTGACGACAGGCCGATATCTTCCATAATCGGAAGCGCTGCCGCACTCCCTTCAGCTTCTCAGCAAGCTCTCCAAGGCCTTCGGGCATGGAGAGGGATGGCCACAAAGCTTGTACGATGCCCTGCATCGCCTGCCGAACTTGTTCGTGCAGCTGCAATAGCTCGGGAAGAAGGTCCCCCGCAGAACCGGGCATTTCCTCACTCGGCCGACCTGTCAGCATACCTGCGGACATAGCCCTGTCAGTCGACTTCCTCGGCGAACTCTTTTTTGAAGATTCGTTTAAGCACTTACTAAAAATGTTGCAAGGAAGTCGCTGATTCTCCTTTACAAAATCAGACAGCTGAGCACGAACATCCTTTAGTTCCTCGCCCAGCTGGGTGTTGGCATCTTGAAGCTTGTTCTTCTCCTGCCTCACCCTCGTCAGCACGCTCTCGCCGGCCTTCAACTGGCGCAGGAGTTGTTGCTTGTCCGGATTCACTCCGGCCCTATCTGCACCGTTATTGTCAGAATTGCACACATGCCGCACGTCTCCGCAGAATTATCTTTCGAAGCATATATTACCTGAGGGCGTCCCCTTGGTACTCTCTGAAGCGGCCAGTGCGGCCTCAAGTTGGGCCTTGCACTCTTCCAGCTCCTGGGACAGTTACGTATTCTTTTTTTTGTAAGATCCTGCATTTCATATGATCCTTAAATCAGTTATCTTAACTGCTTCAAGTCTCGGGGGCTACTGGCATATATAACCATCAGATTTACTCACCCGTATGTCTTTCACATACTGCTCTGTGGCTCTGGCTAGACCATTTTGAGCGGCACGGAGGTACGCATCTCCCGTATTAAAGGCGTCCAACGCCTCTTGGGAAAAACATGCGTCACGAAGAACAGTCCGGCGACGCCTGTGGTTCATGGCACTCTCCACCTCAGAATTGGTGACAGATAGCCCGTTCGCATCCTTTGTCGGAGGAACATCCGGTGCGCGCCCCATGTTCGCCTCCGCTTCCGGATCCGGCCTTGAAGCCTGGCCGGTAGATATAGTCCGGCAGGCGCTCTTTTTCCTGAGGAGAGCATGAGCATTAGCGTGACTTGAGGGCATAAACCCTAGACGTTAAAATTGCGCGCCGTACCATTGCGTCGGAGTCTCGATCCGGTCCGCACTTCTTTTTATCCCGCCTGGCTTCGACGGCCCTTGTTGGCTACCCACCGCGGGCTCGGCCCTCCGCCGCAAGGATTTCCCCTGCAAAATGAAACACTATTGGTTTATGACAATCAAAATGAGCATGGATGGATCCTTTGAAGAGTACTGGGACTTCGATCTCGGTCACCTTTGAGGCTGGAAGTAGTCCGGGATAATCGGCCGTAATGGCCACTAAGGTGTTGTCCTTACTCAACTAATAAAACACCCCATCAATTAGCTCCACACATAGGTCCGGGTCCTCTTGGGAGTCCGGGTCAAGGGCCCATTCTGGGTCCTCGGATTATGGAGGGGGGTTGTTTATTTCCTTCACAGTCTGGCGCAGCTCCTGCGTTGCAATTGCTAGATTAAGTACTCAACCATGGGAATTTGAAAACAGGTAGGCAAGTGAAAGTGTTCGCTCACCCAGCTTGGAGGATTGTACATGGAGAATCCGCCCTCTGGGTTGACATGGAGGAATTCCTCTTCTTCTCCCTTGTACAAAGCGGATAAGATTCTCGTTAAAGTGGCAGCCGAATCTGGCCCCTTACAAACGCACCGGGTGGCATCGTCCTCCCCGTTGAAATCCCACATGGGGTGGCCTCTGTACTGAAGCGGCTGCACCCCCCGCGTAATGCATGTGGCCATGACCTTGATCATGGTTAGTCCGGAATGAGCCAACAACCTTATCCGGTTCATCAGGTAAAGGACGTCCCTGTCAGTTTCCCTCTGAGGGTTCGGCGGGCGCCAACTCAGGCGCTTCTTCAATGGAGCATTATTGAACTCAGGGAGGACGATCCGTACAGGGTCCGGCAGGGGGACATCATCTATATAAAACCACCCTGAAGGCCAGTCCTCGGACGTCCTCTTTGGGGTGCCGGATAGATATCCGGTCCCAGCGATGCTCCATAGTTCGGCTCCGCCCACTTGATAAATCGACCCCTCCTGAGAGCGGGGCACGAGGCAGAACAACTTCTTCCACAACGCGAAATGGGCCTCGATGCCCAAGAACAGCTCGCAGAGGGCCACGAAGCCTGCGATATGCAGTGTGGAGGCAGGTGTGAGGTTGTGTAGCTGGAGGCCGTAGAACTCCATTAGCCCTCGGAGAAACGGATGAATCGGAAATCCGAGTCCTCTTATTAAATAAGGGACTAGGCACACCCGCTCTCCTCGGGAGGGATTGGGGATGCTCCCGCCTGCTCTCCATCGCTATAGGTGGCAATCCCGGCTCTAACCGGGACCATATATGCTGGGGGAAGGAGCCCCTTGAACTGAAGCACTACTAGCTCGCTATGCGGGACGGAACACCGCCCCCAATCTCCGGGCCGAGGGCTGGAGAGGCGAGAGGTGGAGCTGCACCGACCGGCCATGGTGGAATGGATCCCTGTCGAAGGCGCTCTGATGAAGGATCGCGGAGGGAAGATGGTGTGGGCTGGATCTAAATCCCCGTCTCTTTTATGGGCAGCTCATTAACGCGGCTAGGGGGGTAAATGAAGAAACTCCCTGGCTTTTCGCATTCGTTTGACACGTGGAAGATGGTCATTATTGGGCACAGAAGTTGAGGAGTACAACATGCACCGGAAGCCGGACACTATTCGACGGGTACATGGGATTTGGAGAAGAACCCGCCTTGCAATGCCGAAGACAAATTTGCGCACCGGACTCATCGTCATTGAAGTCTGGTTCGGGGGCTATTGAGGGAGTCCCGGATTAGGGGGTGTCTGGATAGCCGGACTATGACCTTTGGCCGGACTTCCGCATTATGAAGATACAAGATTGAAGACTTCGTCCCGTGTCCGGATAGGACTTTCCTTGGCGTGGAAGGCAAGCTTGGCGATACGATATGTAGATCTCCTCCAATTGTAACCGACTCTATGTAACCCTAGCCCTCTCCGGTGTCTATATAAACCGGAGAGTTTTAGTCCATAGGACGAACAACAATCATACCATAGGCTAGCTTCTAGGGTTTAGTCTCTCTGATCTCGTGGTAGATCCACTCTTGTACTACCCATATCATCAATATTAATCAAGCAGGAGTAGGGTTTTACCTCCATCGAGAGGGCCCAAACCCGGGTAAAAACATCGTGTCCCTTGTCTTCTGTTACCATCCGCCTAGACGCACAGTTTGGGACCCCCTACCCGAGATCCGCCGGTTTTGACACCGACAAGACCTTAGTCAGAAAATTGCCGGGGACGCCCATAACGGGGTGACCCACCCACAAGCAATACAAAACCATATTCTCTCTCCTCTCTCTGTGATGCATAAAGTAATACAAATGGTTACAAATGCAAACTTACTCCGTTATATTTACAGGATCGGCTAGGCCCGGCCAAAACTTAGTGGTGTAAATATACTCCACTAAGAGTTTACTTCACTGAATACTCCACTATTTTTAGGGGATCGGTTAGAAATGCCCTGAGTGCATGAATTATTTCTAAAGGCCAATATCAGAGAGATGGTTGTATTTGTATACAGATTTCACAATAAACGTGCCATTTTTCCCTCCATACCATCCGGGCATATCCTCACCCTTCTAGGTCAGGGTGTTGTTCATCAGCATGATCCTCGGTCTATTTGATTAGATAATTGATCACACTTAAGCCATCTCCTAAAGGATAGATTCCATCCATTATCAGCCATCTCCTAAAGGCTAGATACCATCCATTATCAGTCATCCTCGGCATATTTAACTGGACCATGAGCACGAGGGCGAGGACGATCATGAGCATGCTGGCGAGGACAAGGACGATATCGACGACGACGATTAAGACGTCACGATACCGATTCCGGATGCGGCGAAAATGCTTAGTATAATTTGGAGCAATGTCGACGATCCCACTGCTCCTAGGCAATGAGGGTGGTTGCCTCTCCTCCTTTGAGAGTGACAGGGAGAAAAGCGGTAGTTGTGGGTGACGAGGAGGGAAGTTGAGCTTGTGGACGGCAAAGAGAAAAGTGAAGGTTGTGGGTGGTGCAGATATGAGCTAGGCAGGACGTTGTGTCCTTTTTATAGACACTGGCGGTGGAAACACAACGCGGGTGGCGGGAATGGTCGTGGACTGTTCGCACACGAGCAACCGCCATTGATTGCCACGCTTCCTAGTGCCATGGGCATTTGGTCGTCCATGTCCATTGGCGGGGAGAGGAAATGAGCCATGCGAAGGTGAAACTTCACTCCCTCGTAGGCGGTCGACGAATAGAACGCTCTCCAAACCAATGTCCCATGACTCAGCGAGCTTGATTTGAAGCACACTCCATCAATTATGGTGATTAGGGTCAGCTGCCGACTGTACTAGAGCAGCCTTTTTTTTGGGACCAAAATCATTATATCGACGGTTATTATGTTAAGGAACAAGTCCAAAACAAACCTTGAACTTGTAGACGAAAGCTAAATCAAACTCTAAACTTGTAATTCTGGAAGTTAGCACATCAAACTCTTTGATCCAGGTTTATTTTGAACCTTGTGGGCATTTAGCTGGTATTTGCTGATGTGGCAAGGATTGTTGACTGGTTGGCTAACATTAGGACGAATCGGGCCGGCCCATTAACGAAGTCGCTCGCGCTTGCTTTCTTTATTTTATTTTATTTTTCCTTATCATCTTGTTAGTTTTACATTTTCGTACGGATATTATTCTATATTTTCGTCATGAGAATTTTTTTTTAAAACAACCTAAACCCACTTGTCTTCTATTAGGAGCGGCAAAAGAATAGTTGAAGCTAACAGTGAGCTTGATAGTACTCGAACTCGAGGCCTCGCACACACAATGATTGCACCTACAGAATCGTCCTGAAGGCTACTACTGATTATATCTCACGTGTCGTATATAGGAACAAAAAGAGTGTTCATATATGAAAACATTTTTTAAAACTTTCAAAATATTTCTTGAAAACAAATGGGAACACTTTTGAAATACCAAATATATATTTTTAAACGATTTTTTTCGAAATTCCAAATATATATTTGAAAAATGTGACACGGTAACATTTTGCCAAATAGATGTTTTACAGTTTGTAAAACTCTGCTAATATTTTTACATTGTTGAAGCATTCAAAAAATTCAGGTTTAAATATTTGTTCCCATTTTTTATTTTTTACTTTTAAAATAGTGTTTGCTTTTCAAAATTAATTGTGTTTTAAAAAAAATGTTCGTATTTTAAAAAAAGTATTCAGATTTTCCAAAAAGTGTTTGCACTTTAAATTTTTTATGAGATTCCAAAAATTATTCGGGCCTGCACGTTTTCAATATTCATTTGCCACTAAAAAATATTTTCAAATCTCGATATGCGGCGCTCTGTGGTTAAATTGTTCGGGCCTCCCATTATTTCAGTAACACGTAATGCTCCTAGTGACCAGTGCGGGGATCCTATATATCGCGCATGTCGCCGCCTTAACACTGTAGCGCGTACCCCCCCCCCCCCCCCGTCTTTCCTTTCGTTATCGGCCCGGCCCAGTTCGCTCTTCTCTGGTTCTGCCGGTTTTGGGAAGGTTCTATAACATTTCCAGAACCGGTTTTTTTTGTTTTTTATGTTTTCTATAGTGATTTTTTTCGTTTTCCTGTTATTTTCATTTTCTTATTTCATTTTTCCTTTTTCCTTTTATTTTTATTTTTCGTTTTTTCCTTCCCTTTTTCTATTTTTCTTCTTCACTTTTTGACTATTTTTGGCCTTTTTTATTTCGAACATGTTAACAACTTTGTTTTCTTAATCGAATTCAGAAAATGTTCAACAATCCAAAAACTGTTCATCATATTCAATTTTTTGTTCATCGGATTTAAAAAATGTTCATAAAAATTCAAAAGTTTTTCATCAAACTAAAAACATGTTCATCGGTTTTCTTTTCTTCCATTGAATTTACTTGTTCATCAGATTCAAAAAATGTTGATCACATTCAAAATTTGTTCACTGAATTAAAAATTTGTTCATCAAATGCAAATTTTGTTCATAATTTTTTCCAATTTTTTTTCTCTAACACAAATTGTGTTATTCAAATTAAAAAAAACTGTTCATCAAATGCCAAATTTGTTCAACGATGGTCAAAATATGTTCATCAAATTCAGAAAAAAAGTTCATTCTTTGGAATCATGAACATTTTTTACAAATACATGAACATTTTTTTGAATTCTTGAACATTTTTTTGAACCATGACCATTAACTTAAATTTAAGACATTTTTTTGTAATCATTAACATTTTTTGCCAATTTGTGAACATTTCGCAAATGCATGAACTTTTTTTGAAATCATGAACTTTTTTAAAATTCGTGAACATTTTTAAAATTTGTGAACATTTTTTGTAATCATGAACATTTTTTGCAAATTCTTGAACATCTCGCTAATGCATGAACTCCTTTTGAAATCATGAACGTTTTTTAAAATTAGTGAACATTTTTTAGATTTGTGAACATTTTTTGACAAATTCATGAACATTTTTTGAATTCCTGAGCATATTTTTGAAATAATTATTTTTTGGAAATCAAGATTGTTTTTTTTTCAAAATTCTGAACTTTTACTGATTGTTAGAAGCTGTTTGATATCCTGAATTATTGAAAGAAAAACGCAAAGGAAAAGACGAAAAAAAACAGGAGCATGCCGGCCGCACATGGGCCGGCCCAGAAGGGCGCGAAGGGGGGAGCGGGGGTGTGCGCCCGCTGCGTTTTTAGCGCGTGGCGCGCCAGGAGCTCCGTGACCAGTGTAAGAGCATCTCCAACAGCCGCGCCAAACTAGCGCCGCGCCGCAAAAGTAGGCGTTTTAGCGCGCGTGCAACCGGTGTAGTTGCTCCAGCGGGCGCGCAAAAACAGAGCACGCGGCATATGCAGTTCAGCGCGCTGGCCGAAATGCAATCGCGCGCCGCTTATTTGCTGCGCTCGCTCCCGCGCGCTGGACTCTCGCGCGCTTGCTCTCCCACTTCCACCCCCCATCCAGCCGCGCCGCCGCCCTCGCCATCTGGCGACCGTTCTGGCGCTTCCCCCGCCTATCCCCGCGCCGCCGCGCTTCCGCCCCCCTTCCTAGTCCCGCCGGCCCTCGCCCGCGCCCGTCGTCCGAGGAACAGCACCCGAGCGCTCGCTGCCGCGCCGCGCCCGCAAGGTGTTCGACAAAACACCTACAAGGTATGTATTGCTCAAACTTCATGAATTTGGTGCATGTTTTGAATTGTAGTTTTTATAGTATAGTATTGAACATTGTAGATGAGTTCGTCGTATGATTTTTCCGAAGAAGAATTTGATATGGAAGAGGAGGAGGATCTTGCAATGATCATAGCTATGCATATTAATAAAAAAACCGAAGCACAGTGGTTCGGTTATGGGTCGGGAGAAAATTTGGAGAGATAGGATTGATGCCCATAACAGATTGATGAAGAACTATTTCGTGGAGAATCCCACATACCCGGGGTCGTATTTTCGTCGCCGGTTTAGGATTAGCACCGACTTGTTCAGGCGCATTGCGGAGAAACTAGCGAGCCATGACCGGTTTTTTCAGCAAAGGAGGAATGCCGCTGGGGAGCTCGGGCATAGCATCTTTCTGAAGGTGACAGCCGCTTTGCGTATGTTGGCATACGGTATCCCGGCTGATCTAGTTGATGATCACTTGGCTATGGGTGAGAGCCAAGCCATCATGTGTGTCAAGCGCTTTGCAGTGGGAATTGTGCAAGTGTTTGGCGAGGAGTATTTGAGATCTCCCAATGCTGAAGACGCCGCAAGGCTATTGGCGATGAACAAATCTCGCGGCTTTCCTGGCATGCTTGGCTCAATAGATTGCATGCATTGGAGTTGGAAGAATTGTTCAAAGGCATGGCATGGGAGACTCCACGGCCAAAAAAAGGGTTCCACTATAATCCTTGAAGCGGTGGCCGATCAGGAGACTTGGATTTGGCATGCATTCTTTGGAATGCCTGGATCTTTGAATGACATCAATGTTGTCAACCGGTCACCACTGATGAATAAGATTGTAAATGGTGAGTTGCCACCGGTGCAGTTTGTAGCGAATGACCGTACGTACAACTATGGCTATTATCTAGTGGATGGCATCTATTCAAAGTGGCAAACCTTCATAAAGCCGTTGAAAAAGCCAGAAGGTAAGAAAAATCTTGATTTTCACAATGCTCAGGCGGTGGCTAGAAAAGACGTGGAGAGAGCATTTGGGATTTTGCAAGCCCAATTTTCTATTGTGTGAGGACCGGCTAGATTTTGGGATCAAAAAATGCTTTTGTACATCATGCACGCTTGTGTGATCATGCATAACATGATCATCGAGAATGAGCGTGGCCAAGATTTAGACTACTCATAGTATGAGCTCTTGGGACATCCCGTGCGAGTGCGACGGAGGGCTGAAAGGGTAGCCCGTTTTGTTGCCTCCTATCATGCCATTCGGCGTCCCGCAACGCACAATGAACTTCAGAAGGATCTGATTGAAGAGTGGTGGGCATGGCATGGACGACAAAGAGCATGATTTCTGCATTCGACATTGTATTTCTGCATTCGACATTGTATCCCCGCGCCGCCGCGCTTCCGCCCCCCCTCCTAGTCCCGCCGGCCCTCGCGCGCGCCCGTCGTCCGAGGAACAGCACCCGAGCGCTCGCTGCCGCGCCGCGCCCGCAAGGTGTTCGACAAAACACCTACAAAGGTATGTATTGCTCAAACTTCATGAATTTGGTGCATGTTTTGAATTGTAGTTTTTATAGTATAGTATTGAACATTGTAGATGAGTTCGTCGTATGATTTTTCCGAAGAAGAATTTGATATGGAAGAGGAGGAGGATCTTGCAATGATCATAGCTATGCATATTAATAAAAAACCGAAGCACGGTGGTTCGGTTATGGGTCGGGAGAAAATTTGGAGAGATAGGATTGATGCCCATAACAGATTGATGAAGAACTATTTCGTGGAGAATCCCACATACCCGGGGTCGTATTTTCGTCGCCGGTTTAGGATTAGCACCGACTTGTTCAGGCGCATTGCGGAGAAACTAGCGAGCCATGACCGGTTTTTTCAGCAAAGGAGGAATGCCGCCGGGGAGCTCGGGCATAGCACCTTTCTGAAGGTGACAGCCGCTTTGCGTATGTTGGCATACGGTATCCCGGCTGATCTAGTTGATGATCACTTGGCTATGGGTGAGAGCCAAGCCATCATGTGTGTCAAGCGCTTTGCAGTGGGAATTGTGCAAGTGTTTGGCGAGGAGTATTTGAGATCTCCCAATGCTGAAGACGCCGCAAGGCTATTGGCGATGAACAAATCTCGCGGCTTTCCTGGCATGCTTGGCTCAATAGATTGCATGCATTGGAGTTGGAAGAATTGTCCAAAGGCATGGCATGGGAAACTCCACGGCCAAAAAAAGGGTCCCACTATAATCCTTGAAGCGGTGGCCGATCAGGAGACTTGGATTTGGCATGCATTCTTTGGAATGCCTGGATCTTTGAATGACATCAATGTTGTCAACCGGTCACCACTGATGAATAAGATTGCAAATGGTGAGTTGCCACCGGTGCAGTTTGTAGCGAATGACCGTACGTACAACTATGGCTATTATCTAGTGGATGGCATCTATTCAAAGTGGCAAACCTTCATAAAGCCGTTGAAAAAGCCAGAAGGTAAGAAAAATCTTGATTTTCACAATGCTCAGGCGGTGGCTAGAAAAGATGTGGAGAGAGCATTTGGGATTTTGCAAGCCCAATTTTCTATTGTGTGAGGACCGGCTAGATTTTGGGATCAAAAAATGCTTTGGTATATCATGCACGCTTGTGTGATCATGCATAACATGATCATCGAGAATGAGCGTGGCCAAGATTTAGACTACTCATAGTATGAGCTCTTGGGACATCCCGTGCGAGTGCGACGGAGGGCTGAAAGGGTAGCCCGTTTTGTTGCCTCCTATCATGCCATTCGGCGTCCCGCAACGCACAATGAACTTCAGAAGGATCTGATTCAAGAGTGGTGGGCATGACATGGACGACAAAGAACATGATTTCTGCATTCGACATTGTATTGTTCATGAACTATTTGTTGTGTTTATTGCATTATTTGTTGTACTGAACGATAAACTATTTGTTTGAGTTGTAATGATAACGAAATTGAACTATTTATTGTTGATTTATTTTGTTTGTTTGATCATTTTTGCTCCTCTTTTTGAAATGTATATGTGGTTTGTGCGTGTTGCGCGCGCTGTATTTTTGCATGCTGTTGGAGCGGCGCGCGCGCTGCATTATAGCGCGACCGTTGGAGCCAGCGCTGGCGGCCGCGCTAAACTAGCCGAAGCACGCGCGGCATACTAGTTTTTAGCGCGCGGCGCGAAGCGCGGCTATTGAAGATGCTCTAATGTATTCAGCAGTTCAGGGTCGCAAGTACGAATTCTCCCGATTTATTCTTTTTTTTTGTTTTTTTACTTTGCGTGCTAAAAAAATCGCTTCTCATCTATTGGGCCGGCCCAACAGCGACCAAAGTCAGCAATCTGGGGATTCGACCTGCCACGTCCACAATTCTTGTTTGGGAACACTCTCAAGAATTAAAATATACCGGGAACAAAGAGTTCAGTGTACTAATTTCCGGGATTACAAGTTCAAGATTTATTTTAGATTTTTTCTTGTGTCAATTGCTGCTAGAGTTGCTCTCGCTGCTCTACTAGTTGTACCTTGCCAAAATTAGGTTCGGTGAGGTGGCATTTGATGCACTTGCTCTCGTAAGCATTCGCCACTGTTTCTAATCCATGGCAGGAGTACTAACCAACAGTGGTGGCGAGAGAAACATCCAGCATCCAAAAATAATGCTGCCATAACCAACCGTATCTAAATTATTGACGTGGGGCTGAAGATTCATAAAATAGGTTGGCCCAAGGTCATCGTCCCCATGCACTGCATCCATGGGCATGCATGTCCGCAATGCGGTCCATGGGTTAACGCGTGAAAGCAGCCACGACACTTGCGTTGCCTGCCCCTGACCCTGACGCTGACACGCGAGCGAGCGATCAAAAAACATGACGACGCCATGCGTCCGGAATCGAGCGATGGGTCACAGGCGCGCCAATGGGACAAGAAGGCGGCGGCGGTGGTGCTGGCGGTGGGTCACGGGCGCGCGTCGGGGTACGAGGTGGCGGCGTCGTCTTCTGGGCTGCAAAATTAATAAATTTGACCTATGAACGAAATCAAATCACAGAATGAACTGTCCCTGAAACTATTTCACGCGGCTGACATTTTTGTGTGACGCCCGACACGAAGGCGCCACACTATACTGTGCAACGCCTCACAGATGGGCGCTACACGCCTGGCCAGCGTCGCACCCGTATGATCTGAAAATTACTAAGTCAGTGTGCAGCCCTTGAGAACTAGGCGCCACACTATACAGTTTAGCGCCTAGCTTCTAGGCGTTGCACTAGTGGTTGCTTTATTTTGTAGTGCAATCACTAGTGCAGCGCCTCAGAGCTAGGCGCCACACTATACAGTGCAACCCCTAACTCTTAGGCTCTGCACACTGACTTAGCAATTTTTAGGCAGTCTGGAGTGCAACACTAGCCAGGCGTGTAACGCCTATCTGTGAGGCGTTGCACAGTGTAGTGTGGCGTCTTTGTGTCGGACGTCACACAAAAAGGTCAGTCGCGTGAAATAGTTTCACGATCAGTTCATTCTGTGATTCGATTTCGTCCACAGGTCAAATTTGTTAAATTTGCCTTTGGTCGGGGCGGCACTCAGCGGCGGCGACACGGAAGGCACACTGCGCACACGGAATCACGACGGGGACTCCCTGCGTTTAGAGCATCTTCAGATGCACGCTAAAAAAATTACTTTCTCTGTTCACTTTTATAAGACGTTTCATACAGCCGACATTAAACTATTTTGGGTGATGTTTGAATTGTCTCCAACATTTTATAAAAATGAACAGAAAGAGTATACAACACCGAAATAGTGTTTTTTAGTGCGCTGGAGGGTGTTTGCTCAAACAGGCGCTGCAAAATATGGCGTGCCGCTATAGCTTCAGCAGGCACTGCAAAATCCAGCGCGCGCGAGCAGCCGTTATTATGATGCAAGACATATAAAAATAACACATTCATATCATAGTTCAAGCCCAACATCACAAGCTGGTCCATTCGATACACATAAATCTAGATAAAAACGATACTACGGTACAAATATAGTAGATAAAACGCGTCGATGATAAACTAGAACTACTCGTTGTCCTCCTCGGTGGTGTAGTCCGACGACAGTAACCGTCGACCCATCGAGGATCATTCTCGTCCCAGGTCGACGCAGGTCCCAGTTCGCACTGGGCTTCCGCCCGTGCCTTCCGCTCACGCCTGTCCGCCCGATCCGCGGCTCGCCCTCCTCTGCGCCCATAACTCGTTCTCGGCAGCGACGTCCTCTGGGAAGAGCTTGCACGCCGCCGCCATGGCCTGC
The DNA here is from genome assembly GCF_018294505.1 of Triticum aestivum. NCBI lineage: Eukaryota > Viridiplantae > Streptophyta > Magnoliopsida > Poales > Poaceae > Triticum > Triticum aestivum. The sequence continues at coordinate 696,108,188 of NC_057810.1, read as the reverse complement.
TCATCCGCCTTGGCGATGAGGAGGCGGCGCTCCCACCTCCGCTAGATGCGGCGGTCCTCCGCGGGGGAGGCGCGAGGTCCTGCACTTGCTCGTGCGTTCGAGAAATTCATCTGCGCTCGTGCCCTCCCGAGGCGCCACGCCGCCGCGTCATACGCGTGCGCGGCCTCATGGGTAATCTCGGACGTTCGAGCCCGAGACGTGTATCACCGGAGCGTATCTCCGCATAATACATGCCGGAGGGGTGCTCCGGGTACGCGGCGGCATGGTAGGGGGGGGGGGAGACGCTGGAGGTGAGGAAGAAAAGCGCGGCGGCGGTGAGGCGTCGGCGGAAGCGAAGAGAGAGGTGACGAAGACGGCGGTTGACGGGTGCCCGCGCGCGGGTATTATAGAGTGTGCTTGACGCCGTGCGCGTTACCGCTTTTTCGCGCGCGTGCAGTATTTTTAGTGCACCGGACTTCTTGGAGCGCGCCAACTGGACGCGCCGCGTAAAAACCGCGTATTTTCTCGCGCGCGCAAAATCTAGTGCGTCCGTTGCAGATGCTGTACTCCAACCGACAGCTGGAGGGACTAGTCGGCGCTACCGTATATATGAGCTGTACCAACTTGGCGTTTCTCATGTGGCGTTCTTGGCATAGGACCAGCCATCCGTGATGTCCATACGTGACAACATGCGCAGGAGATGGACCTGGATGAACTCGTTTGGAGGCCATACGTGATGGATGCTCATATATTCGTATAGCATGACTCAACATGATCTGAAACGAATTATTGAAATATGCATTAAACACTTGATGGTTGAGATGGCTTGCTATTCTTTCGTACTCACTCTGTCCACTGAAAAGTGTACTGATAAATTTTTTAGGATAAATTATAGAGTGAAGTAAAAAATGGCATCGATTTGATGCAAGCCATCATCTCTTTTCTCTTTAATTACCCAATCATCAATAAGATAAGTGCATGTAAAATTAAGGAAACCATGTGTAGAATATTAATGGTCTTGATTACCATGTGATGAGAGAAAAATTATTTTTTCTACTTTAAGTGTATTGAAAAGATAGAAATACACTTTTTTGTAGAAAATTTTACAGCCAAAAGTATACTCTTCACCAGACGAAGGGAGTAAATTGTAACTGGTTGGTCTTATCACCAAAAACCCATGTTCTCCATCAGAGATGAAACATGTTCTTTTTAAATTTGTTTCGGCGTAGTGGAGTTTGTTTCTTCATGAGCTAAAAGTTGTTGTTTGTCTTTGACATCGCACTTGAGCACACAAGATTTAAGTACCCGGGCGGTCGACGGATAGAACGACCTCCAGACCAACGCCACACGACTCCTTGATTTGGAGCGCACTGCATCTATTGCGGCGATTAGAGCCAGTTGGCGACTCTACTACAGCGGCTTTTTTGACCAAAATAATTGTATCCACGGTTATTATGGCAATCACTGCTAGAGTTGCTCTCGCTACTCTACTAGTCGTAACTCGTCCAAAATCGGTTCGGTGAGTGGATTTGATGCACTTTCTCTTGTGACCCTCAGTCACTGTTTTTAAGACTAGCCACAATGTATAGTAATATACACTAGTAACATGCCCGTGTTAACAGGTTACTAGTCTATGTTACTACCTCTATAGTGAGAAGTAACATATGTGTGTTAACATGCAACACTTTATTTATTAAAATATAGGCACATCTTGTCTTGATATGTGTGATGTTACTCATATGACTATGTTATTATTATTATTTTCATTTATTGCTTGCCACATCATCTACTTTATCTAAATATGTGTTATGTTATTACCTTTGTTAGTACTCCCACTATGGATAGTCCAAGACCTCTTTCAATGTAAAGGTGCTTAGATGAGGTGCTAAGTACATTAAATACCTTAGCGACTCAACTCTTCAATACATAGGTGATTAACTTGTTGTTGCTAAGCACACTATATTTAACGAGTGAGCACCTAAAGTCTTTCATTCATTGGTCAAGTTGTTTCATTTAAGTGGTTTGCCTAGGTTCACGTGTTTGGCATTGGTTTTTTCTGGGGTCACCAAAATGCTCTCTCCTTCTTAATTGTTGTGACATGTCATTTTTTCGTTTATGTGGCATGCTTAGCACCTGTCCACCGTGAAGCACTGGAAAAGGCCTAATCCATGGTAGCAGTGCTAACTAACAGTGGTGGTGAGAGAAACATCTAGCATCCAAAAATAATGCCGCCATAACCAATCGTACCTCAAATAAAATTATTGACGTGGGGCTAAAGATTCATAAATGAGTTGGCCCGAGGTCATATTCCCATGCGGTCCATCGGTTTTGGCCCGCGCGGCCACCACCGTTTTCACGAGGTAAAAGCTCGCGCGACCGCAAATCTGGGCGATCGCCACTAGTAGTAGATAAATGGCATTGTAACATAACGATCAATTTGCTTGCTCCCCACCTAAGCACCTACTCCACTACGACGTGCAGAGTCCTCCGTGGCATGCTGATCATGGTGAACCGATCGAACACACTGCAATGTGATGAACTACTGTCTCGGAGCACTGCTATGGTGAACCAAACGGCAGCCACCGGATAATGATGATTAGTTTTTTTTTGAAAGTTAGCAGGAGAGCTGCTAAGATTCCATTGCAGAAGAAGAAGCCCGAAGGCTGAAACTGCTCGGTTTATTAAAGGAAAACCGGCGAAAACCTGTACAAAAGGACACATCACACCTAGCAAAACTAGGTCTAAGCACTACATGGCATACATAAGCGCCAAAGAGCCAAGCAAACACAATACAAACAGAATGTGCATCGGCAATAAAAGCGGCGTCATCGTATATCACCAACCGCGCTCACGGCCTGACGACTTCGACTTCGCTGCAACATCACACAAATACACAAAGCTGCCGGATCGATCATGGCGGCCACAAGCATGCCGAACAGCTTCGTCGACACCAGAGAGAGAAGACATATCCGAAAGAGGAGCAGACATGTGCCGCTCCGGCAGCAAGAGGACAGTCAACAAGACTTATCTGGCGCCGTCTGCATATCAAGAGTGCTCCAATGTCCAAAACACCGCTGGCCAATAGCCAAACCCCCACGGACACGCCACCGCAGACCCTATCCTATCATCACCCCGCCACCACCATCTCCGGACTGGACACCACACGCCAAACAATGTGCTCTCACCAAGAGGTCAAATCTCCATAGCGATGTTTCCAACAAAGAAACGGCGTCAATGACGCCGTCATCGCCGATCCAACAAGGCAGATCTAGGTATTCACCCGGAGACCGAACTCGAGGGAGAGAGAGGTGCAAGATCTCCTCGGTGAGGCCTTCAACAAGGAAACAACACCCATGGGCGCTGTCATCACCGGCAAAGAGCAGGACTTTCGTCCGGAGGAATTGCATACCTACGTCGGGGAAAGCACCCCGGGCGCACCCACAAGTAGATATGGAGCTGCCCCTTCCTCCCATCCAGACCGGAGCACGGCGAAGCACCGACGACTGCATCACGCGCTGCGGTCTGCACCACCACTCGCCCCGGCCACGAGCCAGGGAGGGCCCAGATCTGGCCGGCCCCGCCAGCAGCCACCGTCGCACACCCACCAGATGCACGACAGAGGAGCGTCGCTTCCAACTTCCACCACAACGCGTCGCAACCCGCGCGTCCTCCTCCTGCTCGGGCGGGCTCGGATCTAGCCGGCCCGAAGAAACCACCACCACGACCTTGCCTTGGCACATCACCATCTCGAGCAAGGTCGCCGCACCGAGCCCCCATGGGCGCTCCACGCACCGACGGCCTGCATCTCCGCCAGCACGTCGGTCTTGGCAGAAGCCAGCCTGAGATCTGGCCGCCATCGACGAACGAGGCTCGGCCTCTGGAAACCGTCGCAGATGCAGGAAGAACGCCTCGCCGCCGCCGTCCCCGAAGCTGGCCGGGCTTTGCCGGCGAGCCCCTCGGGCGGCAGTGAGGGGAGGGACGGGAGAGGGAGGGAGGCGGCGGCGGATTTAGGGTTTCCCCGAGCCGCGAGAGGAGGGCGACGCGGGGGTGGGAGTTCGCAAGTAATGATGATTAGTGAATCCACCGTAAACGCGTGAAAGCAGCCATGGCACTTGTATGACCCTGACGCTGACACGCGAGCGAGCGAGCAAAAATCATGACGACGCCATGCGTCAGGAATGGACAGGCGCGCGAGGGGACAAGGAGGAGGAGGCGCCGGTGCAGCTGGTGGTGGTGGGTCACGGGCGCGCGTCGGCGTGCAAGGTCACGCTGGAGCTTTGTTTCGGGCCTGGTCGTTGTAGGTTGTCGTTAGTTTGTCTATCGAATCGCTCGAGGCACACACACACAAAAAAAACTCACATGAGCCCCGTCAATCAAATAGTAAAATAACCTGAGAGCTGCTGATTCATGGCCGGGGACGCCAACCAGAAGCAGTCGTCCGTCTAGAGCCAGTGAATCACACCGATTAGTACATTACCTCATCAATCAAGTGTACCTAAGCCAAACCCCTATTTAATTTACTTCATCAATCAACCGAGTAGGTTTCTTTTTCCAGTTGAATACATTTATTCATTAGTATACATATTTATTTTGGCAAACACTATATTGAATACTAGTAGTAGTTTTCTTCTCATCTGTTCATTTTGTAAAGATGTATATTGAATGGTTATTATAATTATATTCTTTATCTTTTGTGTACATACGCATTGGTTCATGCATCGAGTTGATGTTTGCTCAAGTTGTCAGTTGTAACACATCCAAGATTCAAGATAGTTGATCATTTAAAATTCAAGCATTGATCTTCTTCAAGATAGCATGAAATAACAACCACACGTCCAAATTTTAGGGCCCCGCCCCATTTTGTGTTCCACACCGGGAGCCGAAATTCCTTGAGATGGCCCTAAGTATACCCCACGAGTTGCTGCGGGAATGATTGATGAAAATTAGGATTGATAACATGAGAATCAAAATTTAAAATCTATTTGAGTTACTATATTTGATTATGTATAGTTGTAACAATAGATATTAAATATAAGTACAGTAATTGAATGGAAAATATTTTTCCATGCATGGTTGAATGGTGTGGTGGGTCTTTTTCATGCATGATTGCATGTTGAGGTGGGCCTTAACGCATTCATAATTGTATGGTGAAATGGCATGTTTGCATGTTGAGATAAATAAGTTAGTGGGGATTATTCTCTTATGTATAATAGATGATACCCTGCACGTTGTTGCGTTGTTTGCAATATCTTTCGCTGATATTTGATGACACAAACATGAATTTTTGGATTAAATATAAAACAATTTAAAACTAAAAGTACATATTGTATAATCATAAAATATTATTGAATATAAGGAGCATAATCTAATTAAAATATTTGAGCCTTTTTGCATGCATGATTGTATTGTGGTGGATCTTTCTCCATACATAATTGCATGTTGAGGTGGCATAGTTGCATGTTAAGATAAATATGTAGTGGTGATCCACTACTGAGTTATATAAGATATATGAATATGTTTGTTCACAATAATTTAATCTTCCATGTACTACAATATTTTTAGTCACAAGAAGTCATGTTTATAAGCTTTGTTGAAGTTATAGTACTCCCTCCATTTACATATACAAGGTCACTATGATATATACATTTTGCATCTAAGGCTAGTCATAGTGGGGAGTAACTTAGACTAGTAACATGCATATGTTACTAGTCTATGTTACTATATTCATAATGGAAAGTAACATATAGTTGGTATCATGCAAGCCAGCACTTATTAAGATGTAGACTTATTTTGCCTTGGTATGTGTTATGTTACAGTAACATATTATGTTACTCCAACCATCTCTCCCCTCATTAACTACATGCCACGTAAGCAATTTTTTCTTGGGATGTGTTATGTTACTAGCTAAGTTACTCCCACTATGACCAGCCTAAACAAGGCCACCAACGGTAATGAAGGTAACAATTAATGATGTTTCCTCGTATTACCAACTTGTTTAATACTCTCATGCATGTAGTCATAATGACAGTCACCTACTTTTCCCACTCAGTTTTCTTGCATGTATGCGGTGTATTAATGATCCTAGTAAATGAAAAGAAAAGCTGGGTTGCAAAACATGTATTAAATTTTACCTTAGTACCTATAATTTGAGTTTATGGCATTGTATATAAAAACGGAGGGAGTATCAAAGTAGCAAATAAATCTTAGTCTTCCTCTAAAAAGGTATGTTGCCATAATATTTTTATCATAATTTTTACTTATTTTCTAATATTCAAACAAACTAAGGTGGCTGGATAACTTTAATTTGTTGATGGGACGTTTGACCTCAATGTAAGGTCGTACGATTACATGATCCATTGACGAGAAGGAGTTGGCGATGGCAACACTGTTGAAGAAGGCGGCTAAAGTTTGAAGTTGTGCACAATAGCACATGTGGTGTGAGTTAGCTTAGGGCATCTCCGACGTCGACCCTCAAACCGTCTGTATCCGTCCGGACCACGTTGTCCGGGCAGCTAAAGCCATCACACGCGGGCCTGTATCGATCCGCCGAGCGGCCAGAACGTGCTTGCTCCCGCAAATTGTATACAATGATGTGCATTTCTTCTGAAGAACAAGTATATTAATGGTAAGATAGACTCCGATTGGTGTGTGGGCAAAGAAGAGTGAACTCCGATAAAACTTATTGTCCACGTTGCAACGCACATCAATTACCTACTCTCTCTGGTTCAAATTAATTGATGCAACTTTAGTACTAAAACTGCATCAATTAATTCTGATTGAAGGGGTAAACATAAAAGACCTATTTATACCTATGCATAAATTGGGGCATTCGTCGGGCCGGGCTTTTGTCAAGCCCAACCTCAAAATCTCAAGGCCGAGCCTGGCCCGAAACACATGAACAATGTCATTTTTAATTAAAATAATTAATTTTGGGATATTTAAATGGTATATTATACCTATATTTGTAATAAAATAGTGATTTATGTCGCTTTCAGGCTTTCAGGCCAAGCTTCGGGCGGAAAAGCTGAGCCCGAGTCCGGCCAGGATGTCGGACTTTCGGGCCGGGTGGTCCATGCCCGAGTCTACCTATACCTATTAATAAAGGGATTGGTGCTCTTGCCCGCCCGTCACCTTCTTTTGCAAAAAAGTCCCTACTATTTCCTGAAATTAACCCATAGTCCAAGTTTAAGTCATCCAAAAAAATGTTCCCTTTTTTGCAGAAAACCACATGCGGTTACTAGAAATCAACTCACGGTACGAGTTTAAGTCATCCAAAAAAATCTTCCATTCTTTTTGTGCGAAGACCCCTGACATTTGAGTTAATCAACCCGCAATCCATATCAAATGCTTTCCAAAAAGAAAATATATTTTAAACCCTAACTTTGGCTAGGTCTCAATCGATTAGACTTAACCAAGTCTCAGCCAAATGATATAGTATAAGAAGAAAAAAATAGTGAAAAACGAAGTCTCAGTCGACTAAGACTTAGCAAAACTGAAATCGATATTACGTTTTGGGATGAGCAAAGCATATATAGCAAGGAAAGCAATTATTCATCCCAGTCATCCAGAGACGTACCGTAATGATTCAGCTCAAGGCTGACAATTTTATTTACGGAGCTGCTGCACCGAAATCCATATTGTTGCTTTTCGGCCGAAAACATAATCAGATTTATCTCCAGCGTATCCTTTGCCTCTCTCCGCGGACTATAAATGTTGGTAGGTAGCACACAAGAGAAGCTCGCTGCGTATGCCAGTGGCGACTTAACCAGAAATTAGCTAGCCATCGGTCCTGTGATTAGAAAGAAGATTACTTGCAACTGATGGACGCATACATCTTCTCCTCCGTCTCCGTCAAGCCATTGCTCCTTTCAGCCTTACCGGCGGTTACCGGAAATGGCGCTCGGAGAGATCGCCACCGTGGACTCTTCCGCCCTTGCCCGGCTACACAGGACTTCTATGCGCTGTCTGACGGCTTCAACTTCCAGGTACTTGCTCGTAGCAACCAATTATATAGCGCTAGAAAATGTGCTTTGTCTTAAGCCTAATGGTATTCAAACCAACTACCAAAGGGAAGCATTCCTTGCCTTGTCTTCAATTTTTTTTAATAATGTCTTCAAATTTTATGAGACACTTTAAAGGAAATTATTACGAGGGAACGTAATGTACTAGGAAGTGTTTTTTTTAGCGAACCATGCTATGCATGCAAAGTTTCATGTATGCATGTGATGATGTAACCAAGGTATATTATTTTTATTAAAAGATGTTCTATGGCCGGGTGCAATTTTATTAATTGCTCGGTGGCAACTTTTAAGATGATTTTCTCATTAAAACTTGGGGAATCTAGAAGCCGACGATAAAGACAGAGCGTAAATGTATGTTGTTTGGGAGTTGAAACATTTTTCAATTTTTGAAAAGAGCAATTTTATGATGATGATGATGATGATGTCATTACCTTTGGAAGCATACAAGAGGTTCCCCAGGGAGGCACTAGCTATTAAACGTTCGCTTAGGCCGAGATGATCTTCGTGCGACCTCTTCGGCCTCGTGAAGGCCAAAGAGTGCATGTGACACACACTATGGGGCTTGCCTCGCTGCAGCTGCACGTATGTTGGCTGGCTGGCTTGCTGTCATATGCACGCAGCAGCCTTTGCGTACGGACTCGATGGAATTGACCTGTCGTTTCTTCCACCAATCCATCGATCCCACATGGCATGTTGGCATGTTTGTACGTCCACCACATGCATGTGTCACAAGTCTCGACCAGTCCGTTCATCTGGGATGGAGATGGTCCCGCATGGGCATGTGTATGTACTATCAACCCTGCTATAGGTACGATGAATTCTCATCCCACACTCATACGATTAGAGACAGCCCGAAACAAGTGCTTTGCATGTGCATGTACTATCTACTATACTAGTACAAGTGCAGGATTGTTTTGCCAATTACTCCCTCCGTTCCTAAATACTTGTCTTTCTAGGCATTTCAACAAATGACTACATACGGAGCAAAATGAGTGAATCTACACTCTAAAATGTGTCTACATACATCCATATGTAGTAGTCATTTGAAATGTCTAGAAAGACAAGTATTTAGGAACGGAGGGAGTACGTGCAAGTGCATGGTCGGCAGTCGTAGTGTGTGTTATAGCCGCGTACTAGTGCACGTGCATTAGTACATGCTGGAGGTCGTGGTGGGGAGTTGCTGAGTTGGGAAGCCATCTAGGACATGTTTGGTTGTCATCTATCACTTGCATGAGGTTTGTGTATCAACTCAGTATGTTCCCGCTCAGGCTGTCCTCGTTCAGCCTGGTCAAGTACATGCAATAACCAAACGGGGAAAAATGTAACAACTCGTATGAAAGTAGGTGGGGGTTGATAGAGAGGGTGTTTGTTTCAAGGGACTTATTGGCTCAGGGACTTAAAAAAGTCCCTATAAGTCCCATCTAAACCAAACAGAAGGGACTTATAGGGACTTAAAATGGGCATTTGGGACTTATGAAATAAGACTCTGAAGGAGGGACTTATAGGGACTTATAGTTGTAATATGGTCTTGTAGGGACTTATAAGTCCCATGAACCAAACAGGTAGGGACTTTTTAGGGACTTGAGACTTATAAGTTGGGACTAAAAAAAGTCCTAGGACTTATGAACCAAACCGGGCCAAAGTTGCATGCACTGTGTTTGGTTGTGGCGGCGTGGTGCATGTGGTGTCAGAGAGTCATGCAAGTCTCAGGGAATATTTTTCGCCTCGTATTGCACGTGTGTCTGCATGGGGAGAAATGGCCGAGCATTCCTCTTGAGCCAAGTTTTGAGGTGATTTGAGCATCATGGTGGCCAGAACGTGGAGCCGTGTTTACTGCCAAACAAGTGTTTACTACCAAACAACTGAAAAAGTAAAAGATTCCTTTCTACCTGCTCCTACCAACTTTCATGTAAGCCCACCTACTTTTTACCACGCAACCAAACACGCCCCCAGTTCTTTTGCAAGATTCTCCCAGAATCTGGCCCCTCCCCAGCTTCTTCCAGATTCTTTGACCCCCAATTTATTTTACAGTCCTAGCTAATTAGACCCTAACTATCTGGGAGAAGCTGGGAGGGGTCAGATTTGGGAGAATCTTTCAAAAGAACTGGGCCTCAGACTCGAGAACCACGAAACTATTTCTCTCATCTTCTCCATCCTCTCGTCATCTCCACCCTCTAATTCTACCGTCTCCCTTTCCATCCTCAACCTCCAATCCGCCAACTCGATCCGGATGAGGTGGAGATCTCGCTAACAATGCAAAGGGGAGCAAAGAGGGATGTGAGTCGCACTGGAGAGAAATTGAGGGGATCGCACCACCACTCGGGTCTAAGGGGGAGTTATATCTGCCCACCTTCCTCCCTCATTCATGGTGGTTGCTCACCTCAGAATTCTCCCCATGCACCGCATCCTCTCTATCCAGCATGACACCAACATGCGCAATATCGCAGGGGAACCAAACCTCAGAGTGTAGAACGATCTCCTTCCCAGGCCGAATCGCTCGGCTATCCACCAATCGCTCCCCGACGTTGAGCAGGAGCAGCCGGCAAGTCGATTCCTGCCGGAGAAGGAAACTATCTAATAGCAGATGAGGCCTGCCGCCGGCAGCCCGACAATTTCAGTAGTTATGACTGAAGCGTGTTAGTAAGCGACTTTAACTGAAATAGAGATATATTTTGTCAGGAGCCCTCCCCTGACTGGTACGTGGGCTTGCCCTTGGGCCGATACATGGGCTTGGCCCATCAGGGGGACCATTGAGCGCTGCAGAATACAAGTACATGTAGAAGGCAACGTTCTACTCATCCAGTGGATCACGACACGAACCGACGATGGCTATTTCCCCTTTCCCATTCTGTTCCCCCAATTTGTGTATCTAGTGATTGTAACTCTAAATTGCCACTTGAATTTTAGAGATATTGCAATAGATCGAGTGAGTACTAGTTGGTTGCTAACATCTGGTATCAGAGCCAGTAAAAATCTCCCCCGATTTCCAAATTTCCACCATCCACAACACCATGTCCGATCCGGAGCAAGCTCCTTGTTCCCTCGTCTATCCACCGGAGTGGGACGCCATGGCCGCAGATGAGCAGATGCGGTGGTTTCTCACGCGGCTATCAGCGCAGCTGGATAGCATCAGGTCCGAGTTCAGATGACAATCAAGGGCGATCCTGCTGTGGCTACCTCGCATGTTGATCTGGTTGCCTTCCCAGCCGACTACACCGAGCTTGCCATCCACCATCAGTCCTCCCTCGACATCACCGACCATGCCAGCATCGTGACCACTCCGGAGGCGTCCGCCCACACGGGCAAGTACACCATGGTGGAGGCCACACCTGATCACACGCCGACTTGCGCCCATGATCCATCACCGCTGGGTCGTCCGCGGAGAGCGCTACCAAGGAGTCGGGAGCCACCCCCGACGACACCATACGCCTCCATCGACCCCCTTCATAGTTACCCTGGAGGTCGCTTCCCCGACAGTGTGCAACGCAGATCACTGCATCATCATCCTCAACGTCAATGTTTCTGCTCCGCCCTTGATTCCACTGGCCGCACATCCTGTTGAATCAGCGCCTCTGATGGTAGTATCCATCCTCTCGCTACAGCCGGATGTCATCCTGCCGTCAAACACACTGATGCACGTTAGGCGTTCGACAGAATGCCTCTTCCAGAACGATTGTTGGGTGCAGCCTATGCTTGCGCTGGGAAATCAACCTCTGACCTGGGCACCCCACAGTGCTATCTACCTCAACCCGGCAGGTCACCTACCAAGCCTGCAACCATCGCCGGAGAAAATCAATCCACAGCCATGGCTGCCCCCTATCCATGTGCAAATGGCAGATGATGTGGTTGTTCTGCTTCATGGCTATGTGTGGTGGCCACATGACCACCACCCAAAGATGAAAATCAAGTTCCAGAATGGCATCTTCCTACTCACCTAAAGACTTTGTTTGTCACTTTTGTTGAGTTGCAACCATGGCCTTCTAGGCAGCTCACTTTCTTGGGTTCCACTTCTCGTAGTGAGATGATCTCTGCTTGTGCTCATGCTAGAACAAATAGCAAGGAGTGCACCATCCAATATGCTCTGCACAACCCTTTTGAACAATTACAAAGGAGAGTTTCATGGACTGTCAGTTTTGTGAGGAAATCAAAGCCCTGCCTTATGCACAAGTTTCAGTTTCGGTTACTATCCAACACTTCTCGAGCAATACAGCTTTGGTCTGAACTACAAATTCTGGAATTTAGTGAGCATCAATTTATTATTCATGTGCATATCAGTGAGTTAGCTAGTCGCTTTTGTCTTTGAGAAATTGTGGAGCACTAGAGACTGGTCGCATCTCGTACCGGTGTCTGCTGCCGTTTGGGGAATTCCTATTAATGGAAAAATGCTGGGAACAGTATGGATTATGAGTATCTTGGTGCTTTGGCAATTTTATCGTCAAGAGGAATTTAAGAGGAGTGGACGATGCATGCCTGAACATTTATTTGGTTTTCCAAGATCAGGAATTCAACTTGTTGTAGTAATCATTTTGGAGTACAACTGCTTCAAGTTTTGACCAGATTGGAAACTATTGGTCAGCAACCTGTGCGAGAGAAAACATCAGAAGAACTACATGCCTCAAGTCAATTGCTGCTGCTATTCATGTGTATGGTACAGTCTTGTCTGGCCATGAGTCGATGAGGAATCCTATGCTATCCCTAGCGTGTAGTTCGTATTGTGGCCAAGAGCAAAAAAAGGCTTCTACCACCGTTGCGGGACAAAATCAATCAGCAACCATGGCCTTCCCCTATTCAAGTACAGATTGTAGTGAACATTGCTATTAGGGTCGTTGGCATACATGCGGGTGATCACTCTTGCTCTATTTGGTGGCCACCTGTGTGAGAGAAAACATCAGAAGAACTACAGGCCATAGAAGACCATACCTACACATGAATAGCAACAACAATTGACTTGAGGCATGTAGTTCTTCTGATGTTTTCTCTCGCATAGGTTTCCTGACCAAATGGAGCAAGAGTGATCACTCACATGTATGCCAACGACCTTAATAGCAATGTTCGCTACAATCTATACTTGAATAGGGGAAGGCCATGAGTCGGCGAGGAAGCCTATGCTATCCCTAGCGTGTAGTTCGTATTGTGGCCAAGAGCAAAAGCTTGCTTCTACCACCGTTGTGGGACAAAATCAATCAGCAACCATGGCCTTCCCCTATCCAAGTATAGATTGTAGTGAACATTGCTATTAAGGTCGTTGGCATACATGCGAGTGATCACTCTTGCTCTATTTGGTGGCCACCTGACCATCATCCAATGATGGGGAGCACATTGCAGCAATATCTACAGGGCACTCAGTTGCATGTTTTTCTAGAATCATCAGTGGAGCAAGTTATTCGGTTGGCTGGGTGCTTTGGTCTCAAATTGTGGAGCATTAGCGATATTGCGTATAAAGGCCTGGAGCGGAGGAAAAATTATGAGCATCAAGTAGTGGATTTGGAGTATGCTATTATTGGCAGCATTCCTCTTTCTGATAAATTGCAGGGAATATGTCATATTATCTCAGTGCACTGGAAATTTTTGAGCCAAGAAGAATTTCAAGGGAGTGGTCATGCTTCAATCATCTTTCACGCTCCCATTCCCTTGGAAATGGCATAAGGATCCTTCTAGGCCAGTTATTGTGCCGGTGGTCTTTGAGACATACAATGAAGATTCTTGTTTCACTAAGCAACCGTTACATGAAGGTGTGGTTGGTTGGCTTGTTTATCGAGTGCAACATCATTCTAATGAAAAGATAAATGAGCAATACAATGCTACCGAGGACCAACTTTCCCATGATGATAGAAGCATGTTGTAGGGGATGATGTACCCCATGAAGAAGAAGCGTGAAGTGATGGATCCACTAATGCAGATCAGATCGATGCAAGCAGCAATGGTTCCGATGGAGAGCAAGCTGAGAAAGAGGGGGCAGTGGTGTCTCAAGCTGACTCTAAGTTCCTTTTTGAAGATACCATGGCTGGAACAGGCGACGAGCATTCTGCTGAGTCTCTTCCAAATGAATCAGGCAACATACCAATAGTTCATAATGAAAATCCTAAAAAATGGTGTGAATGAGAATCAAGGCGACTATGGATCTTCCTGTACATCAGATGCGTATGGGCATAGCAACAGTGAGTCTGTCTGTGTAGAGATTGTATCTGAACCTGAAGGGACAAGAACATCATCTGGAACTACATCTGGTGATGTTGAGAAGGATAATTCTGTGGAGTCTAATCTTCAACCGGCGGTGGGTATGGTGTCCTCTACCTACTACAATCAAGGGCATTTTCAAGAAGGGAGGAGTGTCATCATTGTCGCCATTGTCTTCGCACGAGGCTCTATCGATCAGCAGTACCATCTTGGCTTTGACCACGACAGCATTGACAATTGCTTTGCCCTTGATGCCTTCTTCAGTGGGGCTTCCAGCAGCCACAACTACTGCTCCTACTAAGTTGAAGTCTACCCCGGCTTCGACTACCATTGTGACTACAATCAAGTCAAGCATCCGCAACTACAATGGGATCCAAGCGGTTCTGGGTGTTGTCGGCTTGGGGTCAAGCCGAATTCAAGAAGGAAGGGATGTCAGGAGCCCTCTCCTGACTGGTACGTGGGCTTGTCCCTGGGCCAATACATGGGCTTGGCCCATCGGGGGACCATTGAGTGCTGCAGAATACAACTACCAGGTAGAAGGCAACGTTCTGCTCATCCAGCGGATCACGACACGAACCGACGACGGCTATTTCCCCTTTCCCCTTCTGTTCCCCCAATTCATGTATCCAGTGATTATAACTCTAAATTGCCACTTTAATTCATGAGATATTGCAATAGATTGAGTGAGTACTAGTTGGTTGCTAACATATTTCCTATACAACTCTATGTAATCTTCCCTAGAAAGAACTCCATGTAAGATTCATATAGAAAATAAGTGACTAACTTCACAACTTTATAAACCCAGGAAAAAATAAAAATAAAAACCTCGACCAACAGACCTAGCACCCGTGGCATTTTATATAGAAGCAACTACCACTACCACCGGAGAGGCCAAGCTTCAAATCTGCATGAGCACATACGTCCACCTTTAGCCAACTGATTGATTCTCAGTTCTCTAGGGGGGAAATAAGCAGGGACAAGTTTTTTCTTTGATTAATACAGAAAAAATAGCCTCGCAAAGTGAACATCGGGGCTTATTAGATATGACATGTATTCTTTCTTTTTGCATTTTAAAATAGAACTATTTTCTCCATGGAACACCAGGAGGGCCTGGAGAGTGTTAAGGCAAGGCTGCATCAAAACCATAAGAACAAGCGGGAGGTGTTGACCACCATTGATCACCTCAAGCGCCTCTGCATGGACCACTATTTCCAAGACGAGATCGACAATGCCGTGGATTCATGCTTGGCTCTAGTCCATAGTGATGATCTACTAGAAGCAACGCTTTCACTCAGGCTGGCGAGAGAAGCTAAATATGATATTTCAGCAGGTAATTACTAAGTGCACATGTCATATATGCATTTCGGTTAAGATATCCATGGATGCAAGTCATTTTTGACTCTTATGCTTTTCAACTTTGATACAAGGTTTAGGCTTTAGTTTTCAAATATACTATGCTATATAAGATAAAAAGGAATACTCCATGTGGGGTGTGTTCTTGTCATGCCAGAAATCTTGGTGTGCCAGTTCATCTGCTGTGTGGAGACCAATTTCTCGTCTAGAAGGATGTGGAAACATGTGGATTTGTTGCGTACTCATGGGCTTCTGATTTGTGGTCGTGAGATTGTAAAGCAGGATGCTGTGGGGCTTTGGTTAGGGTTCAGAAGTTGTTCTAGCTACTTGCCTATACTCCAGTTGTGGAAATATTTTGATTTTTGCCTTTTTACCATTTTTTGGTTATTACAATCATGTATCACCTTGCTAAAAATCCCTTTATCCTCAATGTTGGCAGATGAGGTTCTTAGAAAGTTCACTGATGACAACGGTGACTTCAAGATTGACCATTGCAAAGATATCAGAGGGTTGGTCAGCTTGCAGGACATATCACACTTGAACATGGGAGAATCATCACTCTACAAGGCAAAGGAGTTCTCACGAAGACACCTCACATCTGCAATTAGACACTTGAACCCAAACCTTGCAAGATATGTGAGGCATTCATTGGACCATCCCTACCATGTGAGCCTAATGCAGTACAAGGCCAGGTACCACTTGAGTTACCTCCAGAGCTTGCCCACTAGGAACACTGCAATGGAGGAGCTGGCTGTTGCAGAGTTATATCTTAACAAGTTGCAGCATCAAAAGGAAATGCAAGAGGTTAAGAGGTACATGTATAAAAATAAATTAGCCATTAGATCCATGGAATTAACATCTCGCATTAATCTGGGTGAAGATTAAAGTTTCTCATGTGATTAATACCCTCCTTGGAAAATTAGTATTGATGAGACCAGCCAGTCTTTATGTTCATCCAAACATTGTCCATATACTCATCCTTTATCTAATTGAAATGCTAAAATATTCCCGCATTGACAAAAACTAATTTTTATTGCTCATGTATGGCCTACAAAAGAGGGGATGTTAACTGTGAAAAATCCATCGACTTTGTGACACAGGTGGTGGATGGATTTGGGATTGACTCGAGAAATACGAACTGCAAGGGACCAGGTTCTAAAATGGTACATGTGGGCAATGACTGTTGTCCAGGGTTTCTCCTTATCTAGGTACCGGATTGAGATCACAAAGATCATCTCGTTTGTCTATATTGTGGATGACATCTTTGATCTTATTGGCACCCAAGAGGAGCTTTCCCTCTTCAGCGAGGCGATCAAAAAGTGAGCATAAGTGTTCTCATGATAAACACATTTTATGAATTTTAGGATCGATTGTACGACATTCGTTCATAAATAGATGCTGTAATAGAAAACATGCAACCAAACTTCTCTTTCTTTGAATATAAAATGTGTTAAGATTAAGTCAAATGGAAATCATATTCTTGGACTTATTGTGGAAAATGTTTTCAAAATATCAATAATATTATTGTATTTAATAATTTACCGAAAAAGGCTTTCACCCCGCTTTATAAATAAAGCAACCACCATGCACAAAGTAACAAGGTAACAACTGAGCACACCACACACCAACACAACGCCACCGCAGGCACGGTCCAACACTCACACACACACACACACAAACAAACAGACCCAAGTTCAGTTGTGGGCACAGCACAACAAGCCCAACACAGACGCATGACGAAACAACACATAGGCGGTGGTGTCAGAGGTGTTCATGTGAAAAGTAATGGTTAATTTTGATGTTGGAGCACTAATTTATCAAGTGTTATCTTTCAGTTTATACCTGATATGGATTGACATTGACTGATAAAAGCATTTTACAGGTGGGATCTTGCAGCTGCTGGTTCACTCCCGGGCTATATGCTATCATGCTACAAGGCTCTTTACACTGTCACAAATGAGATTGTCGATATGGCAAAAAAAGAGCATGGATTGAACCCTATGGATCAACTCAGGAATGCTGTATACCTCTTTGAACGATAGCTCAATTTACTTTAAGTTGTGGAATCATTTAACTGTATTAATTCATTTATTGAAAGACTAAGTAATCAATTAACACTAGGGGGAAGCTTACCTTATTTTATTTCCTTTTTCCTTTATCTTTTTTCCAGTGGGAAACTTTGTTTGATGCATTCCTGGTTGAGAGAAAATGGCTATCTTCGAACCAGGTCCCTTCGCCGGAGGACTACCTAAGAAACGGCATTATCACATCAGGGGTACCACTTATATTCTTGCATCTTTTCTTCATGCTAGGGCATGATTCGATAGAGCTCGACGGCAACAACATTCCTCGGGTCATCTACTCCTCTGCGAAGATCGTGAGGCTCCGGGATGACATGGGTAGTGCTAAGGTGAGAACATGTCAAAAAACTCTACACATGTGTGTGTACATACATACGAGGAAAGATTTTCCTTCCCAAGAATTTCATAGTTCAATCAATATTTTGATCCATGCGCATCCACGTCAACGTTGAGTTGCTGGCCAAACTTATGTTCTGCCATGATCTCACTTTTTTTTCTCTGTCCTGGCAGGATGAAGTGCAAGAAGGGTTCGATGGTTCCTACAAGGAGATGTACCTGAGAGAGAATCCTCATGCCGATGTGGAGGAGCACATGCTGGAGATGATAACAAAAGAGTGGGAGGAGCTCAACAGGGAGTGTTTCTCTAGGACGAGGTCGTCTTGCTTGTCACCCAGTTTTCTCCTAGCGTCACTCAACTTGGCGAGGATGACCAACATCATTTATGGCTATGATAACGAGCAGAGGCTCCCCGTCCTGGAGGATTACATTGGGATGCTCCTCTTATGAATCATGCATGGCCAGAAGACTTGTCAATCTGCTATATTCTTTTAGTGCATTATCACACTCAGAAATTTATGCTAAAAAGACATAGTAATTATAAGTTTCTGTTGATTGATTCTGCTTGTAGTATGCTGAACTTTGGAACTTGTTTGATTTTTGATTTGGATTTTTAGTTACATTGGCCTTTCACTTTCAGTTATCTTCTAAAATATAGAAGGGTAAAACCTATCACATAATTAATATTACTCCCTCCGGTCCTTTTTAGTCTGCATATAAGTTTTGTCTGAAGTCAAAGCATCTCTAGTTCAACCAAACTTGTAGAAAAAAGTATCAACATTCACAATGTCAAATCAATATGGGTAGATTCATTATGACATGTAGTTTCATAATATATATATATATATATATATATATATATATATATATATTTGGTATTGTAGATGTTGATATTTTTCAATATAAATTTGGTCAAACTTTATAAAGTTTGACTAGACACAAATCTAATACGCAGAGTAAAAAGGACCGGAGGGACTATAAATAAAATGGGTAACCAAGTTTATATAATAAGGCTCATTTCTTTTGTCAGACCTATGTATAATAAAGGTCAATTCTTTTGAGCTTAAGCTTCTCGAGAAACAAGCTTATGGATTGCACTTTGGTGTGGAGAAGTTTAGGTTTTCTGCTCCGGGTGCACATGCATCAGGACGAACAGTAAGGGCGTGTTTGATTACCTGTATCTTTTTTTCTCATTGCATACTTGTCCTAGTTAGACCTGGTTGAGCAAATGCATGCATAAAACCATAATATGTACATCATTTAGTTCATGTAGACTGGCTGCATTACAGAAGCAATTTTTGCCTGATGTTTGGTTTCCTGTATTGGCTGGGCTTATACAACTACACAATTAGAAGGGACTAGGTGAAGAAAATTAAGGAGTGTCTTAAAACAGACCACATATATGCATATGTACAATCAACGAGGAAGATGTAGATATACTAATCTACGATTGTCGAAACAGAAAACGTGCAACATGAAAGTCATGTGAAACTGCGAGATGAAGTGGTCAAATGAAATTTCAATGATCGACCCTGCGCGACGAATTTGACAAAATTTGTCCAAAATAACTCAAACATGAACATGAAATTGCATATTTACAATGGACGAAACTACGAACTGGTCGTTTGAATGGAACCTCAACATCGATGTGCTTCTTTTTCGTGCAGACCTTATCTCAAATTGAAGCACCGCTATGTAGATTAGACGGGACTAATAAATGGACGAGATTAGGAGTTAAACGAACAAACTATGTACCGCCTCACTTACACCACGTATCAGACCGCAAGCAACACATGTGCGCTCTTTTGCATCGCTCGAGACTGCATCATTGGAAACAACTAAATTGAGCGTTCCCAACAGGCCTTGCTCGAAGGTTCTTTATGGTTCATGCTATGCACTTCAAACAGTGAAGGTAACCTACCAAATGGGCCATTTTCATCTGGGTCTAGTTGGGATGTATGCAGGCAACCAAACACGCCCTAAATAGCTAGAGAACACTAAATAAAATAAAAAAATTCCGAATACTTTTTGTAACATCGATGAATGTGACACGTGCGTGCAAAATTCCATGATGGAATGACATTTGTGGAGACCTAGGTGATAAAAATAAAACCGATGCTTTAAAAAGATTTTTAAGCATTTAGGAGCTTTGTTTTTCTCACACATCCATGAATATCATTTCATCACAAAAAATTTCAAGCAGACACAAACTAAGCAATGCTAGTTGCCGAGAAATTCAGTTTTTATTTTATTTTAATGTTTATAACGTGTGCATATGAGCTCAGGACTAGAATGACACTTTTGTTTGAGAAACGGTAATTCCTATTCTTTTGAACTAGGCGAGCCATCTGTACCTCCTTGAAATATGCTTTCATCCTACTTTTTATATATAAGCAACAACATCCAAACAAAGTACACGACCAAAAGATACAAGGTGTGGTTAGCCTCTGCTAAGCGCAATGCCGATCAACTGGTTGGGACAGGCCATCACAAATGAGGAGTAGAGAAGGCTATCAGATCAGAGAACTCTTACCAACGTGACAAGAGAGAGTATGCATGTAGGCTTTTTCTTTTAATGGTCAGGGCAACGGGGGAAGGGGGGTTGAAGACTCCCCACCTAAAATAAACTCATTAAAGGAGAAAGAAAGGGCCAATGCTGGGCTATGCCAAGTGGTGCCCACTGGTTGGCTACGGTGGGAATGATATTCTTTTTAGATGGAGGTTAGATTTTTTTTCTAAGAATTTTTAGATGGATATGTGGTTTTGTTTTCTTGAGATGGACGTGAGGACCCACACATTTGTTTAGATGGAAACGAGCGCACAACTTGCCATGTGGCACTTGTTGGTTGCGTGAGTGAGGAAGGGTCTTTTTTAGATGAAGGTGATGTTTCTTTTCTTTTCTTTTTCAGATGGAGGTGAGGAACCACATATTTTATTTGAGATGGAAATGGGCACACAACTTCATCTCAAGAGGCGCTACATGGTGGCACCCCAACTGATTGAGTCCTAGATTAGGGGGTGATCGGCACATCGGTTACCGCCTATCGGGTTGGGCCGAGGACCCCCCCCCCCCCCCAAAGCCCCTCAACTGGTAGGCATCATTCATCTGGTCTAAGAATACCAAGAAGAAATGACCCGAGGAGTTGGTGCATACTCCAAGGTTTAGAGACAACCCCTCACATGTTTACCCCTAGATACAACCGACTTGTGTATAACCCTAGGCACCCCGAGTTTGTGTATAAACCGAGTTGCCAGGGCTGTGGAGGGACAGATTCATTCATGCATGTACTTTCTACCCAATCACATCAATATAATCAACGAAGGACGTAGGGTATTACCTCCTTGAGATGGCCCGGACCTGGGTGCTCCCCAACAATGGTGCCAAAAATCTTTTGCTTACTCCTGTAGGAGTTGTTGGGATTCCCCAAAGAGGAAGGGTGAAGCGGGAAAGCAACAAAGTATTTCCTCAGTTAAGAACCAAGGTTATCAACCTAGTAGGAGTCTCCCAAGCTAGTAATGTGAGCAGCAACTGAGCACAAACAAATACAAACTTGCACCCAACGCTTTGATACATCTCAAAAATATCTATATTTTTTTATTGTTTCATGCTATTGTGTTACCACTTTTATATACCTTCCATAGCAATTTATATTATTTTTATGGACTAACCTATTAGTTTAGTGCCCACCGTCAGTTCCCGATGTCTGCTTGTTTTTGGTTTCGTAGGAAATCAAAATCTACGGAGGTCAAAGTACGTTGCTGTTTTTACACGAGTTTTTTGGGCAACAAGAAACACCGGAAGCTTCCCGAGGAGTCAAGAGCCACGAGGGGCCCACACAGACATGTGTTGTAGCTAGGGGGTGGCCTCGCCCTTTGTCCATGTGGGGCCCACAGATACTGCCTTGACCTGATTCCACCACCATAATTTCGTACTAATACCGAAACCATCCATCATGCCTCCAGAAGAATTGTTCCGGAGAGATCCCATCACCGTTGCAAGCCTCTTTTCCGAAGAGATCCCATCTAGAGCCCTTTTCTGGAGCCCTGCCTGAGGTCTCTTCATCAACCTTGTTGCCTCCATGACCATATGTGAGTAGTTCCTTTAGGACCTACGGGTCCATAGTGAAGGAAATATGCCCTAGAGGTAATAATAAAGTTGTTATTTTATATTTCCTTATTCATGATAAAGGTTTATTATTTTTGCTAGAATTGTATTGATCAGAAACCTTGATACATGTGTGAATACATAAACAAACACCATGTCCCTAGTGAGCCTCTACTAGACTAGCTCGTTGAGAAAAGATGGTTAAGGTTTCCTAACCATGGACATGAGTTGTCATTTGATAACGGGATCACATTATTAGGAGAATGATGTGATGGACAAGACCCATCCATTAGCTTAGTGATACATCTCCAACGTATCTATAATTTTTTTATTGTTCCATGTTGTTATATTATCATTCTTGGATATTTTACAATCATTTTATATCATTTTTGGTACTAACCTATTGACATGGTGCCTAGTGTCAGTTGTTGTTTGCTACTTGTTTTTTACATCGCGGGAAATCAATACCAAATGGAGTCCAAACGCAGCAAAACTTTTTTGGATTTTTTCTGGTCCAGAAGACACAAGTGGGCCGAAGAAGTACCATAGGGGTGCCCCGATGGCGGCACAACCCACCAGGGCGCGCCTGGGGGCCCAGGCGCGCCCAGGTGGGTTATGCCCACCTCGGTGGCCTCCCGCACCGCCTCTTTGCTATATAAATACCCCAATATTCCAAAAACCATAGAGGAGTCGACGAAAATCAATTCCGGACGTCGCAAGTTCCAGAAACACCATATCCAATCTAGACACCATCACAGAGGGGTTTATCATGTCCATTGGTGCCTCTCTAATGATGCATGAGTAGTTCTTTGTAGACCTACGAGTCCGTAGTTAGTAGCTAGTTGGCTTCCTCCCTCTCTCTCTCTCTCTCTTGATTCTCAATACAATGGTCTCTTGGAGATCCATATGATGTAAGTCTTTTTGCGGTGTGTTTGTTGGGATCCGATGAACTTTGAGTTTATGATCAGATCTATGTTTTTATCCATGAAAGTGATTTGAGTCTTCTTTGATCTCTTATATTCATGATTGATTATAGCCTCGTATTTCTTCTCCGATTTGGGTTTTGTTTGGCCAACTTGATCTATTTATCTTGCAATGGGAAGAGGTGCTTTGTGATGGGTTCGATCTTACGGTGCTTAATCCCAGTGACAGAAGGGGAAACGACACGTATGTATTGTTTCTATTAAGGATAACAAGATGGGGTCTATTTTTACATAAATAGATCTTGTCCACATCATGTCATCATTCTTATTGCATTACTCAATTTTTCCATGAACTTAATACACTAGATGCATGCTGGATAGCGGTCGATGTGTGGAGTAATAGTAGTAGATGCAGGAAGGAGTCGGTCTACTAATCTTGCACGTGATGCCTATATAATGATCATTGCCTAGATATCATCATGAGTATTTGACATTCTATCAACTGCCCAACAGTAATTGTTTTCCCACCAATTGCTATTTTTCTCGAGAGAAGCCACTAGTGAAACCTATGGCCCCGGGTCTCTTCTTTAATATATTTGCGTTCGCGATCTCTTTTTTATTTGCTTTTATTTTCAGATCTATTAAACCAAAAATACAAAAATATTTTGCTGCACTTTATTTTGTTTGCAATCTATTTATCCAATCTATTACAACTTTCTCCCATCTCCGTGCCAATTTCTGGTGCCGTTACCCGAAAGGGATTGACAACCCCTTTAACATGTTGGGTTTGCGAGTATTTGTTATTTGTGTGCATGAGCTGTTTATGTTGTGTTGGATGGTTCTCCTACTAGTTTGATAACCTTGGTCTCATCACTAAGGGAAATACGTACCGTTGCTGTGATGCATCATCCCTTCCTCTTTGGGGAAATACCGACGTAGTTCAAGCAAACATCAAAAGGAAAGTCTGGCGCCGTTGCCGGGGAGACATCATCAACATCAACCAGGTTCCTAATCACAAATCTCATCTCGTTTTAATTTACATTATTTGCCATTTTGCCTCTCGTTTTCCTCTCCCCCACTTCTCAAAAATTTGTCGTTTTATTCGCCCTCTTTTTCGTTTGTTGTTTTCTCATCAGATCTGTTTTTGAGTGGAATCTTGTTGCAAAGTCACCATGAGTGATTTTGGTATGGCAGAAACAGATGATGGCCTAACTCCTAAAATGGAGCGTATGGGTAATCTGGATGCCAAAACTTTTGTCTTGGAGCAAGGGAATTTTATAGGAAAAGAACATATCCAAGAATTTTTCAATTATGTTGGAAATTTAAGTCTTGATGATGCTCCTATACTTAAAAAGACTTAATCTTATGCATAAGTTATTTCGGCACTAGTTCTGAAACTTGAAACTAAATTTATTCGTACTCATCCTGCCTTGCAAAGATTGTTCTATGAGTTGCTCGTTATAAAGAATTCTAAAGCTAAAAAGTTAGCCACTCTTGTTCTGATGAATGAATTCGACTACATAATACGGGAAGCTAGGGAAATTTTTGATTTTTATGGTATGAATCATGAAAAACCCGTGATTGATGAAATTCTTTATAATAGTGATTATGCGTTGAGACATTTGCTCGGGGATAACCAAATCTTCGATGAGAATCTTAAAAGTAAAGTACCTTATTTAGACATGATCCAAGAAGTTTTCAATGATGTTAATCAACACTATTCTTCGATTGCTGCCAGAAATCAAAAGGCTTATGATAATAAGCAACTTGATAGTGCTAAGGTTTCCATGGATAATGTGTTTTTTGTTTTATTTGCAAAACCCCCTGACAAAAATACCCCCAAGGAAAATAAGGATAAAGATGACAAAACTTAGATCCTTCGTGTTATGCCTAGCTAGGGGCGTAAAACGATAGCGCTCGTTGGGAGGCAACCCAACTTTTTTGCTTTTTTGGTTTTCTTGCTGTTTTAAATAAAATACACAATTATGCCTCTGATTAAATGTGTTTTTGTGGTTTAAATTAGTGTTTGTGCCAAGAAAGGCCTTTGGGATGATTTGGGTGAGAGTTGATTTGATCTTGCTGAAAATCAGAAACTTTTGCACTCACAAAAATATTTTTCATTTTTAACAAAAGAGTAATTTTGAGTTGATTATTTTTGAAGAAGATTAATAAACAAATTATTTATGTCATCTTAATTTTTTAGAATTTTTGGAGTTGTAGAAGTATTCGAAGTAGTCAGATTGCTACAGACTGTTCTGTTTTTGACAGATTCTGTTTTCTTTGTGTTGTGTGCTTGTTTTGATGAATCTATGGTTTTCTTTGAAGAGTTTTTGCCATAGAAAAGTTGGAATACAGTAGATATAATGCAAAAATAAAACATTAATGGGTTTGCAACAGTACTTATAGTAGTGATTTGCTTTCTTATACTAACGGATCTCACGAAGATTTTGTTGAGTTTTGTGTGATTGAAGTTTTCAAGTTTTGAGTGATCTTACGATGGATGAAGGGATAAGGATTAGCAAAAGGCTAAGCTTGGGGATGCCCGAGGCACCCAAAGATAATATTCAAGAAGTGGAAAGCAACTAAGATTGGGGATGCCCCTAAGTGGCATCCCGTCTTTCTTCTAACAACCATCGGTATTTTACTTGGAGCTATATTTTTATTCGTCACATATTATGAGTTTTTCTTGGAGCGTCTTGTATGATATGAGTCTTTGCTTGTTTTGCTTTGTATTTTAAGTCTTGAATCCTTGCTGGACACACCTTTTTTAGAGAGCCAAAAATTATGCTATGCATGCTCCTTTGCTTCACTTCAAATTTTAGAGTCATGGAATTGCTCTTGTGCTTCACTTATATCTTTTTGAGCACGGTGTGCTTTGTTATTTTTGAAGAAATGCTATCATGCTTCACTTAGATTTATTTGGGAGTTAGTTATTTTTTTAAGAAATTCTCTCTTGCTTCACTTAGATTATTTTGAAAGAAATACTTTGCTCATGTTCTTCACTTAAATTTATTTGAGCTTAATAAAAGCAACATATGAAATTAGTCCCAAAGTGATATATATCCAAGGAAGATATAATAAAAACTTTCATGAAGATCACTGGACAAAATAAACTTGGTTCTTTGTAATGGTTTTGAGATATGACGATATGATATGTGAGTCATGTTGATGAGTGATTATGCTTTAGTAAGAATATTAGTGTTAAGGTTTCTGATTCCCTATGCAAGCACGAAAGTCAATGGTTATGCGATGAAATTACATCCTACTTGTGGTGCATTATTCGGTGTTACTTATTCTTGATGCTCACGTACGATATTTTTTGTTTCTTGGTTGGACGCTTCTCAATCTTTTTGATAGCCTTCATTTTGCACTAAGTATGATCACTACTGGTGCATCCAAAACCCTTTAAACCAGTTTTGCCATATGAGTCCACTATATCTACCTATGTGCGGTATTTCCGTGCCGTTCTAAGAAAATTTGTATGTGCCATCTCTAATTTTCAAAATAAATTTCTCTTTTGTGTGCCCGTACCGCTCGCGAGGCGGTCAGGGATGGCCGATGTTTTCCATGCTAGATGTGTTATTCTCACGATGAGTGTTTATTGACTTGTCATTGCATGAGGGTATGGCAAAGGTATTAGGGATGCCCAGTCCCGAAATGAAAAATGAATTTACTTTATGTTGTCGAATAATAAATTCCTTGGAAGTGTTAGTATGGAGGGAACCCGTGAATATGGTTAGACATGGAAAGTGAAAGTATGGTGGAAAAGGGAATAAACTTTATTCTCTGTTTGGGAACCGCCTATGATATATCTAGCATGGAAAGTGTTGGGAACTCTAAGTCATTTTCGTTGGTGGGAAAAGTATGCCTCCCAAAATGTTTTTATCTCTCAATTTTTGCTTTGAGCTCTGGCGCCTCTACAAATCCATACTTCCCTCCGCGAAGGGACTTTCTTTTACTTTATGCAATTTTTATTTTTAAACTTGAGTCTCCATCTTCTCTTATAAAACACCAACTAAGGGGCACTATGATCATATTTGAGCATTGGGTATAGCTAGTATTCGAGTGTGTTTCATGAATGGATCAATGATTGAGCATAATGGGCTAGGGATAACTTGCTTTAGCGTCGATATTTTGAAAGACATGGTTGCTTGTTGATATGCTTGAGTATTAAAGTCTTCATGTCAAAACTAGACTATTGCCTTGAACCATATAAAAGTCCAAATGTCCATGCTACAAATAAAAGAATATGTGATGAACATGTTAGGCAACATTCCACATCAAAAATTCTGTTTTTATCATTTACCTACTTGAGGACGAGTAGGAATTAAGCTTGGGGATGCTGATATGTCTCTAACGTATCTATAATTTTTGATTGTTCCATGCTGGTATATTATCATTCTTGGATGTTTTACAATCATTTTATAATCATTTCATATCATTTTTGGTACTAACCTATTGACATAGTGACCAGTGTCAGTTGTTGTTTTCTCGACCCACCATCGGAACTTTTTGTGGATTTTTTCTCGACCAGAAGACACAAGATGGGCCGAAGAAGTACCAAATGGGTGCCCCGAGGGGGGCAGAACTCACCAGGGAGGCGCGCCCAGGTGGGTTATGCCCACCTCGGTGGCCTCCCGCACCGCCTCTTTGCTCTATAAATACCACAATATTCCAGAAGCCCCAGGGGAGTCGACGAAAATCAATTACAGCCGCCGCAAGTTCCAGAAACACCAGATCCAATCTAGACACCATCTTGGAGGGGTTCATCATGTCCATTGGTGCCTCTCCGATGATGCGTGAGTAGTTCTTTGTAGACCTACGGGTCCATAGTTAGTAGCTAGATGGCTTCATCTCTCTCTCTCTTGATTCTCAATACAATGGTCTGTTGGAGATCCATATGATGTAAGTATTTTTGCGGTGTGTTTGTTGGGATCCGATGAACTTTAAGTTTATGATCAGATCTATGTTTTTATCCATGAAAGTTATTTGAGTCTTCTTTGATCTCTTATATGCATGATTGATTATAGCCTTGTATTTCTTCTCCGATATTTGGGTTTTGTTTGGCCAACTTGATCTATTTATCTTGCAATAGGAAGAGGTGCTTTGTGATGGTTCAATCTTACGGTGCTTGATCCCAGTGACAGAAGGGGAAACGACACGTATGTATCGTTGCTATTAAGGATAACAAGATGGGGTATATTTCTACATAAATAGATCATGTCTACATCATGTCATCGTTCTTATTGCATTACTCCTTTTTCCATGAACTAATACACTAGATGCATGCTGGATAGCGGTCGATGTGTGGAGTAATAGTAGTAGATGCAGGCAGGATTCGGTCTACTAAACTTGGACGTGATGCCTATATAATGATAATTGCCTGGATATCGTCATGAGTATTTGAAGTTCTATCAACTTCCCAACAATATTGCTTTCCCACTGATTGCTATTTTTCTCGAGAGAAGCCACTAGTGAAACCTACGGCCCCCGGGTCTCTTCTTCAATATATTTGCCTTCAAGATCTCTTTTTATTTGCTTTTATTTTAGATCTATTAAACCAAAAATACAAAAATAATTTGCTGCACTTTATTTAATTTGCGATCTATTTATCCAATCTATTACAACTTTCTCCTGTCTTCGTGCCAATTTCTGGCGCCATTACCCGAAAGGGACTGACAACCCCTTTAACGCGTCGGGTTGCGAGTATTTGTTATTTGTGCGCAGGAGCTGTTTACGTTATGTTGCATAGTTCTCCTACTGGTTCGATAACCTTGGTCTCATCACTGAGGGAAATACCTACTGTTGATGTGTTGCATCATCCCTTCATCTTCGGGGAAATACCAACATAGTTCAAGCAAACATCACTTAGCATAATGATCATTCAGTTTTATTGCTATCGCTTTCTTCATGTCAAATACATATTCCTTCGACTGTGAGATTATGCAACTCCCGGATACCGGAGGAATGCCTTGTGTGCTATCAAAAGTCACAACGTAACTGGGTGATTGTAAATATGCTCTACAGGTATCTCTGAATTTATCTGTTGAGTTGGTATAGATCAAGATTAGGATTTGTCACTTCGAGTATCAGAGATGTATATCTGGGCCCTCTCGGTAATACACATCATAAGCTTGCAAGCAAACAACTAAGGAGTTAGTCACGATATGATGTATTACGAAACGAGTAAAGAGACTTGCCAGTAACGAGATCGAACAAGGTATGAACATACGAACGATCGAATCTCGGGCAAGTAACATACCGATGGACAAAGGGAATTACCTATATTGTCATAACGGTTCGACTGATAAAGATCTTCATAGAATATGTAGGAGCCAATATGGGCATCCAGGTACCATTATTGGTTATTAACCGGAGAGGTGTCTCGGTCATGTCGACATAGTTCTCGAACCCGTACGGTCCACACGGTTAATGTTCGATGATGATATAGTATTATATGAGTTATGTGATTTGGTGACCGAATTTTGTTCGGAGTCCCGGATGAGATCACGAACATGACGAGGAGTCTCAAAATGGTCGAGAGGTAAAGATTGATATATAGGACGATAGTATTCGGACACCGAAAGTGTTCCGGAGGGTACCGGCTACATATCGGGTAACCGGAAGGGGTTCCGGGCACCCCCGGCAAAAGATATGGGCCTTATCAGCCAAGAGGGGAAACACACCAGCCACAAGGGGCTGGTGCGCCCCCATATGGGCCGTCCAAGGTGGAGAAGGAAAGGGGAAGGAGGAAAGGAACCTTTCCTCCTTCCTCCCCCCCTCTTTCCTCCCCCCTCCGATATATATGGCAGGGGGGGGGGGGCGTGGCTTGGGAGGAGCCCAAGAAGGAGTCGGTCCTACTTGGGGCGCCTCCTGGCCTCTCCCCTTCCCCTCCCAACTATATATATGTGGGGCGCCCCTAACAGAAACCAAACAATTGCCTAGTCGTGTGCGGTGCCCCCTCCACAGTTTACACCCCCGGTCATATTCTTACGGTGCTTAGGCGTAGCCCTACGAGGATCACTACACCATCACCGTCACCATGCCGTCATGCTGACGGAACTCATCTACTACCTCGACGTCTTGCTGGATCAAGAAGGCGAGGGACGTCACCGAGATGAACGTGTGCAGAAATTGGAGGTGTCGTACGTTCGGTACTTGATCGGTCGGAGCTAGAAGAAGTTCGACTACATCAACTGGGTTGTTAAACCCTTCCGCTTACGGTCTATGAGGGTACATAGGCACACTCTCCCCCTCATTGCTATGCATCTCCATGGTTAGATCATTGTGTGTGCGTAGAATTTTTTTTGTTTTCCATGCAACGATTCCCAACAGTGGCATCCGAGCTAGGTCTATGCTTAGATGATATGCACGAGTAGAACACAAAGAGTTGTGGCGGTGATAGTCATACTGCATACCACCAACATCTTATTTTTATTTGGCGGAATTGTAGGATGAAGCAGCCTGAACCAACCTTACATGTCCACGCGCATGAGACCGGTTCCACCGACAGACATGCAACTAGTTTTGCATAAAGGTGGCTAGCGGGTGTCTGTTTCTCCCACTTTAGTTGAATCAAATTTGACTACGACCAGTCCTTGAAGAAGGTTAAAACATCAAACTTGACGAAACACCATTGTGGTTTTGTGTGTAGGTAAGAATGGTTCTTGCTAGAAGCCTGTAGCAGCCATGTAAAACTTGCAACAACAAACTAGAGGAAGTCTAACTTGTTTTTGCAGGGCATGTTGTGATGTGATATGGTCAAGACATGATGTTATATACGTTATTGTATGAGATGATCATGTTTTGTAACAGTTATCGGCAACTGGCATGAGCCTTATGATTGTCTCTTTATTGTATTAAATGCAAACTCCATGTAATTGCTTTACTTTATCACTATGCATTAGCGATAGTTGTAGAAGCAATAGTTGGCGAGACGACCTCGACGCATTGATGGAGATCAAGGTGTTGAGCCGGTGACGTTGGAGATCATGACGATGCTTTGGAGATGGAGATCAAAAGCACAAGATGATGATGGCCATATCATGTCACATATTTTGATTGCATGTGATGTTTATCTTTTATGCATCTTATTTTTCTTAGTACGGCGGTAGCATTATAAGTTGATCCCTTAACTAAAATTTCAAGGTATAAGTGTTCTCCCTGAGTATGCCCCATTGCGACAGTTCGGTGTGTTGAGACACCACGTGATGATCAAGTGTGATAGACTGTACGTTCACATACAACGGGTGCAAGACTGTTTTGCACATGTGGAATACTCGGGTTAAACTTGATGATCCTAGCATGTACAGACATGGCCTCGGAACACTGGAGACCAAAAGGTCAAACATGAATCATATAGTAGATATGATCAACATGGAGATGTTCGCCATTCATGACTACCCCATCTCACGTGATGATCGGACATGGTTAGTTGATTTGGATCACGTATCATTTAGATGACTTGAGGGATGTCTATTTAAGTGGGAGTTCTTAAGTAATTTGATTAAGTGAACTTTATTTTATCATGAACTTAGTCCTAATAGTATTTGCAAATTATGTTGTAGATCAATAGCTCGCGTTGTAGCTGCCCTTTGTTTTGATATGTTCGTAGAGAAAACTAAATTGAAAGATGATAGTAGCAATAATGCGGACTGGGTCCGTGATCTGAGGATTATCCTCATTGTTGCACAGAAGAATTATCCCCTTGATGCACCGCTAGGTGACAGACCTATTGCAGGAGTAGATGCAGACATTATGAACGTTTGACAAGCTCGATATGATGACTACTTGATAGTTTAGTGAGCCATGCTTTACGGCTTAGAATTGGGACTTCAAAAATGTTTTGAACGCCACGAAGCATATGAGATGTTCCAAGATACCTGTTCCAGGGTATTTGATACATGTTCAGTTACTAAGATTAGTAACTCGAAATAGGAGTTGCAGAATAAACACAGACTAGTTAAGGGCAAGGTGACGATATGTGTTGGAATTAATTCCAAGGTTGATACGATCACCATGGCACACTCACTCTACCTTCGGGATTAGTGTTGAACCTAAATAAATGTTATTTGGTGTTTGCGTTGAGCATGAATATGATTAGATCATGTCTATTTCAATGGTTATTCATTTAAGTCAGAGAATAATTGTTGTTCTAATTACATGAATAAAACCTTCTATGGTAACTGAGGGAGTCCTGGATAAGGGGGTATCTAGACAACCAGACTATATACTTTGGCCGGACTGTTGGACTATGAAGATACAAGATAGAAGACTTCGTCCCGTGTCCGGATGGGACTCTCCTTGGCGTGGAAGGCAAGCTTGGCGATTCAGATGTAGTTTTCCTTCTCTATAAACCGACCCTGTGTAACCCTAGCCCCCTCCGGTGTCTATATAAACCGGAGGGTTTAGTCCGTAGGACACAACAACAATCATACCATAGGCTAGCTTCTAGGGTTTAGCCTCTCTGATCTCGTGGTAGATTAACTCTTGTAATACTCATATCATCAAGATCAATCAAGCAGGAAGTAGGGTATTACCTTCATCGAGAGGGCCTGAACCTGGGTAAACATCGTGTCCCCAGCCTCCTGTTACCATTAGCCTTAGACACACAGTTCGGGACCCCCTACCCGAGATCCGCCGGTTTTGACACCGACATTGGTGCTTTCATTGAGAGTTCCTCTGTGTCGTCGCTGTAAGGCTCGATGGCTTCTCCAACCTTCAACAACACCGTCCTGGGTGAGACTTTTCTCCCCGGACAGATCTTCATGTTCGGCGGCTTCACACCGCGGGCCAACTCGCTTGGCCATTTGGAGCAGATTGATAGCTACGCCCCTGGCCATCAGGTTAGGTTTGGAAACCTAAACTACATTGCCGACATCCATGGAGACTTGATCTTCGATGGATTTGGGCTCGTGTCAGGAGCGCCGAACGATCACGACGTGCATGACCTAGATCAGCAGTCGGACAGTATTTGGAACATCGCACCTGCTACAGCTCCGGACTGTTGGGGAACATAGTAATTTCAATATTTTCCTACGCACATGCAAGATCATGGTGGTGCATAGCAACAAGAGGGGAGAGTGTTGTCCACGTACCCTCGTAGACCAAAAGCGGAAGCGTTAGAACAACGCGGTTGATGTAGTCGTACGTCTTCACGGCCCGACCGATCAAGCACCGAAACTATGACACCTTCGAGTTTTAGCACACGTTCAGCTCGATGACGATCCCCATACTCCGATCCAGCGGAATGTCGGGGAAGAGTTCCGTCAGCACGACGGCATGGTGACGACCTTGATATTCAACCGTCACAGGGCTTCGCCTAAGCACCGCTACAATATTATCGAGGAAGACTATCGTGGAGGGGGGCACCGCACACGGCTAAGAGATCAAGAGATCAATTGTTGTGTCTAGAGGTGCCCCCCTGCCCCCATATATAAAGGAGCAAGGGGGAGGGGGTCGGTCGGCCAGGAGGGGCGTGCCAGGAGGAGTCCTACTCCCACCGGGAGAAGGACTCCCCCCCCCTTCCTTGTCCAAGTAGGAGAGGGGGAAGGAAGGGAGAGAGGGGAGGAAGGAAAGGGGGGGGGGGCGCCGCCCCCCCTCCTTGTCCAATTTGGACTAGAGGGGGAGGGGGCGTGCAGCCTGCCTTGGCCGCCCCTCCTCTTCTCCACTTTGGGCCCAAGTGGCCCATTACCCCCCCCCCTCCCGGGGGTTCCGGTAACCCCCCGGTACTCCGGTATATATCCGATAACCACCGAAACTTATTCCGGTGTCCGAATATAGTCGTCCAATATACCAATCTTCATGTCTCGGCCATTTCGAGACTCCTCGTCATGTCCGTAATCACATTTGGGACTCCGAACAAACTTTGGTACATCAAAACTCATAAACTCATAATATAACTGTCATTGAAACCTTAAGCGTGCGGACCCTACGGGTTCGAGAACTATGTAGACATGACCGAGAACCGTTTCCGGTCAATAACCAATAGCGGAACCTGGATACTCATATTGGCCCCTACATATTCTACGAAGATCTTTATCGGTCAAACCGCATAACAACATACGTTGTTCCCTTTGTAATCGGTATGTTACTTGCCCGAGATTTGATCGTCGGTATCTCAATACCTAGTTCAATCTCGTTACCGGCAAGTCTCTTTACTCGTTACGTAATGCATCATTCCGTAACTAAATCATTAGCTACATTGCTTGCAAGGCTTATAGTGATGTGCATTACCGAGAGGGCCCAGAGATACCTCTCTGACAATCAGAGTGACAAATCCAAATCTCAAAATACACCAACCCAACATGTACCTTCGGAGACACCTGTAGAGCTCCTTTATAATCACCCAGTTACGCTGTGACGTTTGGTAGCACACAAAGTGTTCCTCCGGTAAATGGTAGTTGCATAATCTCATAGTTGTAGGAACACGTATAAGTTATGAAGAAAGCAATAGCAACATACAAAACGATCAAGTGCTAAGCTAACGGAATGTGTCAAGTCAATCACATCATTCTCCTAATGATGTGATCCCGTGAATCAAATGACAACTCATGTCTATGGTTAGGAAACATAACCATCTTTGATTAATGAGCTAGTCAAGTGGAGGCATACTAGTGACATTAAGTTTCTCTATGTATTCACACATGTATCATGTTTCCGGTTAATACAATTCTAGCATGAATAATAAACATTTATCATGATATGAGGAAATAAATAATAACTTTATTATTGCCTCTAGGGCATATTTCCTTCAGTCTCCCACTTGCACTAGAGTCAATAATCTAGATTACACAGTAATGATTCTAACACCCATGGAGTCTTGGTGCTGATCATGTTTTGCTCGTGGAAGAGGCTTAGTCAACGGGTCTGCAACATTCAGATCCGTATGTATTTTGCAAATCTCTATGTCTCCCACCTGGACTTGGTCCCGGATGGAATTGAAGTGTCTCTTGATGTGCTTGGTCCTCTTGTGAAATTTGGATTCCTTTGCCAAGGCAATTGCACCAGTATTGTCATAGAAGATCTTCA
Organism: Triticum aestivum; assembly: GCF_018294505.1. Taxonomy (NCBI): domain Eukaryota; kingdom Viridiplantae; phylum Streptophyta; class Magnoliopsida; order Poales; family Poaceae; genus Triticum; species Triticum aestivum. The sequence goes on along the minus strand of NC_057810.1, from coordinate 696,073,183 downwards.
TTGGTCCCGATGCACTAGGTATGACACCTAGATCGGAAATGAACTCCTTCATCCAGACTCCTTCATTTGCTGCTTTCGAAGCAGCTATGTACTCCGCTTCGCATGTAGATCCCGCCACGACGCTTTGTTTGGAACTGCACCAACTGACAGCTCCACCGTTCAATATAAACACGTATCCGGTCTGCGATTTAGAATCATCCAGATCAGTGTCAAAGCTTGCATCGACGTAACCATTTACGACTAGCTCTTTGTCACCTCCATAAACGAGAAACATATCCTTAGTCCTTTTCAGGTATTTCAGGATGTTCTTGACCACTGTCCAGTGATCCACTCCTGGATTACTTTGGTACCTCCCTGCCAAACTTATTACTAAGCATACGTCAGGTCTGGTACACAGCATTGCATACATGATAGAGCCTATGGCTGAAGCATGGGGAATATTTTTCATTTTCTCTCTATCTTCTGCTGTGGTTGGGCATTGAGTCTGACTCAACTTCACACCTTGTAATACAGGCAAGAACCCTTTCTTTGACTGATCCATATTGAACCTTTTGAAAACTTTATCAAGGTATGTGCTTTGTGAAAGTCCAATTAAGCGTCTTGATCTATCTCTATAGATCTTGATGCCCAATATGTAAGCAGCTTCACCGAGGTCTTTCATTGAAAAACTTCTATTCTAGTATCCCTTTATGCTATCCAGAAATTCTATATCATTTCCAATTAACAATATGTCGTCTACATATAATATTAGAAATGCTATAGAGCTCCCACTCACTTTCTTGTACATACAAGCTTCTCCAAAAAGTCTGTATAAAACCATATGCTTTGATCACACTATCAAAGCGCTTATTCCAACTCTGAGAGGCTTGCACCAGTCCATAAATGGATCGCTGGAGCTTGCACACTTTGTTAGCACCTTTTGGAACGACAAAACCTTCTGGTTGCATCATATACAACTCCTCTTCCAAAAATCCATTCAGGAACGCAGTTTTGACATCCATTTTCCATATTTCATAATCATAAAATGCAGCAATCGCTAACATGATTCGAACAGACTTAAGCATCGCTACGGTTGAGAAAGTCTCGTCGTAGTCAACCCCTTGAACTTGTCGAAAACCTTTTGCACCAAGTCGAGCTTTGTAGACAGTTACATTACCATCAGCGTCAGTCTTCTTCTTGAAAATCCATTTATTCTCGATGGCTTGCCGGTCATCGGGCAAGTTAACCAAAGTCCATACTTTGTTCTCATACATGGTTCCCATCTCAGATTTCATGGCCTCAAGCCATTTTGTGGAATCTGGGCTCACCATCGCTTCCTCATAGTTCATAGGTTCGTCATGGTCAAGTAACATGACTTCCAGAATAGGATTACCGTACCACTCTGGTGCGGATCTTACTCTGGTTGACCTACGAGGTTCGGTAGTAACTTGATTTGAAGTTTCATGATCAATATCATTAGCTTCCTCACTGATTGGTGTAGTTGTCACAGGAACGGTTTCTCGTGATGAACTACTTTCCAATAAGGGAGTAGGTACAGTTACCTCATCAAGTTCTACTTTCCTCCCACTCACATCTTTCGAGAGAAACTCCTTCTCTAGAAAGGATCCGAATTTAGCAACAAAAATCTTGCGCTCAGATCTGTGATAGTAGGTGTACCCAATAGTCTCTTTTGGGTATCCTATGAAGACACATTTCTCTGATTTTGGTTCGAGCTTATCTGGTTGAAGTTTCTTCACATAAGCATCGCAGCCCCAAACTTTAAGAAATGACAACTTTGGTTTCTTGCCAAACTACAGTTCATAAGGCGTCATCTCAACAGATTTTGATGGTGCCCTATTTAACATGAATGCGGCTGTCTCTAAAGCATAACCCCAAAATGATAGCGGTAAATCAGTAAGAGACATCATAGATCGCACCATATCTAGTAAAGTACGATTACGCCGTTCGGACACACCATTTCGTTGTGGTGTTCCGGGTGGCGTGAGTTGCGAAACTATTCCGTATTGCTTCAAATGTAAACCAAACTCGTAACTCAAATATTCTCCTCCACGATCAGATCGTAGAAACTTTATTTTCTTGTTAGGATGATTTTCCACTTCACTCTGAAATTCTTTGAACTTTTCAAATGTTTCAGACTTGTGTTTCATCAAGTAGATATACCCATATCTGCTCAAATCATCTGTGAAGGTGAGAAAAAAAGCGATACCTGCCGCGAGCCTCAGTATTCATTGGACCACACACATCGGTATGTCTGATTTCCAACAAATCAGTTGCTCACTCCATAGTTCCGGAGAATAGCGTTTTAGTCATCTTGCCCATGAGGCATGGTTCACAAGTACCAAGTGATTCATAATCAAGTGATTCCAGAAGTCCATCATTATGGAGTTTCTTCATGCACTTTACACCAATATGACCCAAACGGCAGTGCCAAAAATAAGTTGCACTATCATTATCAACTCTGCATCTTTTGGCTTCAACATTATGAATATGTGTATCACTACTATCGAGATTTAATAAAAATAGACCACTCTTCAAGGGTGCATGACCATAAAAGATATTACTCATATAAATAGAACAACCATTATTCTCTGATTTAAATGAATAACCGTCTGGCATCAAACAAGATCCAGATATAATGTTCATGCTCAACGCTGGCACCAAATAACAATTATTTAGGTCTAAAACTAATCCCGAAGGTAGATGTAGAGGTAGCGTGTCGACTGCGATGACATCAACTTTGGAACCATTTCCCACGCGCATCGTCACCTCGTCCTTAGCCAATCTTCGCTTAATCTGTAGTCCCTGTTTTGAGTTGCAAATATTAGCAAAAGAACCAGTATCAAATACCCAGATGCTACTGCGAGCATTAGTAAGGTACACATCAATAACATGTATATCACATATACCTTTGTTCACATTGCCATCCTTCTTATCCACCAAATACTTGGGTCAGTTCCGCTTCCAGTGACCAGTCTGCTTGCAGTAGAAGCACTCAGTCTCAGGCTTAGGTCCAGACTTGGGTTTCTTCTCTTGAGCAGCAACTTGTTTGCTGTTCTTCTTGAAGCTCCCCTTGTTCTTCCCTTTACCCTTTTTCTTGAAACTAGTGGTCTTATTGACCATCAACACTTGATGCTCCTTCTTGATTTCTACCTCTGCAACCTTTAGCATTGCGAAGAGCTCGGGAATAGTCTTGTCCATCCCTTGCATATTATAGTTCATCACGAAGCTCTTGTAGCTTGGTGGCAGTGATTGAAGAATTCTGTCAATGACACTATCATCAGGAAGATTAACTCCCAGTTGAATCAAGTGATTATTATACCCAGACATTTTGAGTATGTGTTCACTGACAGAACTATTCTCCTCCATCTGGCACCTATAGAACTTATTGGAGACTTCATATCTCTCAATCCGGCCATTTTCTTGAAATATTAAATTCAACTCCTGGAACATCTCATATGCTCCATGACGTTCAGAACGTCGTTGAAGTCCCGGTTCTGAGCCGTAAAGCATGGCACACTGAACTATCGAGTAGTCATCAGCTTTGCTCTGCCAGACATTCTTAACGTCGTCAGTTGCATCTGCAGCAGGCCTGGCACCCAGCGGTGCTTCCAGGACGTAATTCTTCTGTGCAGCAATGAGGATAATCCTGAAGTTACGGACCCAGTCCGTGTAATTGCTACCATCATCTTTCAACTTTGCTTTCTCAAGGAACGCATTAAAATTCAACGGAACAACAGCACGAGCCATCTATCTACAATCAACATAGACATGCAAAATACTATCAGGTACTAAGTTCATGATAAATTTAAGTTCAATTAATCATATTACTAAAGAACTCCCACTTAGACAGACATCTCTCTAGTCATCGAAGTGATCACGTGATCCAAATCAACTAAACCATGTCCGATCATCACGTGAGATGGAGTAGTTTCAATGGTGAACATCATTATGTTGATCATATCTACTATATGATTCACGTTCAACCTTTAGGTCTCCGTGTTCCGAGGCAATATCTGTATATGCTAGGCTCGTCAAGTTTAACTTGAGTGTTCCGTGCGTGCAACTATTTTGCACCCGTTGTATTTGAACGTAGAGCCTATCACACCTGATCATCACGTGGTGTCTCAGCACGAAGAACTTTCGCAACGGTGCATACTCAGGGAGAACACTTCTTGATAATTGGTGAGAGATCATCTTAAAATTCTACCGTCAATCAAAGCAAGATAAGATGCATAAGGGATAAACATCACATGCAATCAATATAAGTGATATGATATGGCCATCATCATCTTGTGCTTGTGATCTCCATCTCCGAAGCACCGTTGTGATCACCATCATCACCGACGCAACACCTTGATATCCATCGTAGCATCATTGTCGTTACGCCATCTATTGCTTCTACGACTATCGCTACCGCTTAGTGATAAAGTAAAGCAATTACAGGGCGTTTGCATTTCATACAATAAAGCGACAACCATATGGCTCCTGCCAGTTGCCGATAACTTCGGTTACAAAACATGATCATCTCATACAATAAAATATAGCATCACGTCTTGACCATATCGCATCACAACATGCCCTGCAAAAACAAGTTAGATGTCCTCTACTTTGTTGTTGCTACAGGCTGAGCAAGAACCGTTCTTACCTACGCATCAAAACCACAACGATAGTTCGTCAAGTTAGTGCTATTTTAACCTTCTCAAGGACCGGGCGTAGCCACACTCGGTTCAACTAAAGTTAGAGAAACTGACACCCGCCAGCCACCTGTGTGCAAAGCACGTTGGTAGAACCAGTCTCGCGTAAGCGTACGTGTAATGTCGGTCCGGGCCGCTTCATCCAACAATACTGCCAAACCAAAGTATGACATGCTGGTAAGCAGTATGACTTGTATCGCCCACAACTCACTTGTGTTCTACTCGTGCATATAACATCAACGCATAAAACCTAGGCTCGGATGCCACTGTTGGGGAACGTAGTAATTTCAAAATTTTCATACGCACATGCAAGACCATGGTGATGCATAGCAACGAGAGGGGAGAGTGTTGTCCACGTACCCTCGTAGACCGAAAGCGGAAGCGTTAGAACAAGCGGTTGATGTAGTCGTACGTCTTCACGGCCCGACCGATCAAGCACCGAAACTACGACACCTCCGAGGTTTAGCACACGTTCAGCTAGATGACGATCCCCGTACTCCGATCCAGCAGAATATCGGGGAAGAGTTCCGTCAGCATGACGGCGTGGTGACGACCTTGATGTTCTACCGTCGCAGGGCTTCGCCTAAGCACCGCTACAATATTATCGAGGAGGACTATGGTGGAGGGGGGCACCGCACACGGCTAAGATATCAAGAGATCAATTGTTGTGTCTAGAGGTGCCCTCCTGCCCCCATATATAAAGGAGCAAGGGGGAGGGGGTCGGCCGGCCAGGAGGGGCGCACCAGGAGGAGTCCTACTCCCACCGGGAGTAGGACTCCCCCCTTCCTTGTCCAAGTAGGAGAGGAGGAAGGAAGGGGAAGAGGGGAGGAAGGAAAGGGGGGCGCTGCCCCCCTCCTTGTCCAATTCGGACTAGAGGGGGAGGGGCACGCGACCTGCCCTGGCCGCCCCTCCTCTTCTCCACATTGGGCCCAAGTGGCCCATTAACCCCCGAGGGGTTCCGGTAACCCCCCGGTACTCCGGTATATATCCGATAACCACTGAAACTTATTCCAGTGTCCGAATATAGTCGTCCAATATACCAATCTTCATGTCTCGACCATTTCGAGACTCCTCGTCATGTCCGTAATCACATTCGGGACTACGAACAAACTTCGGTACATCAAAACTCATAAACGCATAATATAACTGTCATCGAAACCTTAAGCGTGCGGACCCTACAGGTTCGAGAACTATGTAGACATGACCGAGAACCGTTTCCGGTCAATAACCAATAGCGGAACCTGGATACTCATATTGGCTCCTACATATTCTACGAAGATCTTTATCGGTCAAACCGCAAAACAACATACGTTGTTCCCTTTGTCATCGGTATGTTACTTGCCCGAGATTTGATCGTCGGTATCTCAATACCTAGTTCAATCTCGTTACCGGCAAGTCTCTTTACTCGTTACGTAATGCATCATTCTGTAACTAACTCATTAGCTACATTGCTTGCAAGGCTTATAGTGATGTGCATTACCGAGAGGGCCCAGAGATACCTCTCCGACAATCGGAGTGACAAATCCAAATCTCAAAATACGCCAACCCAACATGTACCTTCCGAGACACCTGTAGAGCTCCTTTATAATCACCCAGTTATGTTGTGACATTTGGTAGCACACAAAGTGTTCCTCCGGTAAACGGGAGTTGCATAATCTCATAGTTGTAGGAACATGTATAAGTCATGAAGAAAGCAATAGCAACATACTAAACGATCAAGTGCTAAGCTAACGGAATGGGTCAAGTCAATCACATCATTCTCATAATGATGTGATCCCGTTAATCAAATGACAACTGATGTCTATGGTTAGGAAACATAACCATCTTTGATTAATGAGCTAGTCAAGTAGAGGCATACTAGTGACATTAAGTTTGTCTATGTATTCACACATGTATCATGTTTCCGGTTAATACAATTCTAGCATGAATAATAAACATTTATCATGATATGAGGAAATATATAATAACTTTATTATTGCCTCTAGGGCATATTTCCTTCAGTCTCCCACTTGCACTAGAGTCAATAATCTAGATTACACAGTAATGATTCTAACACCCATGGAGTCTTGGTGCTGATCATGTTTTGGTCGTGGAAGAGGCTGAGTCAACGGGTCTGCAACATTCAGATCCGTATGTATTTTGCAAATCTCTATGTCTCCCACCTGGACTTGGTCCCGGATGGAATTGAAGTGTATCTTGATGTGCTTGGTCCACTTGTGAAATCTGGATTCCTTTGCCAAGGTAATTGCACCAGTATTGTCACAGAAGATCTTCATTGGTCCCGATGCACTAGGTATGACACCTAGATCGGAAATGAACTCCTTCATCCAGACTCCTTCATTTGCTGCTTCTGAAGCAGCTATGTACTCCGCCTCGCATGTAGATCCCGCCACGACGCTTTGTTTGGAACTGCACCAACTGACAGCTCCACCGTTCAATATAAGCACGTATCCGGTTTGCGATTTAGAATCATTCTGATCAGTGTCAAAGCTTGCATAGACGTAACCATTTACGACTAGCTCTTTGTTATGTCCCAGGGTGAGCCTCAATGACGATGAATTTGGCGTACCAGAGGATCCCATAGCGCAGGAGCGCTTCAAGCGCAGGCTTATAGCCACTGCAAGAAGCCTAAAAAAGAAGCAGCAGCAGCTCCAAGCTGACCAAGATCTGCTCGCAGACAGATGGACCGAAGTCCTGGCGGCCGAGGAATACGGACTCGAGCCCCCGAGAAGGGGATACCCAAATCACAAACCGCTAGAAGAAGAGGCCGAAGAGCCTGAACTTACAACACAAGATGAGGCTGACCGGCCACCACGTGGCCGGGATAAAACGGCATATCAGGCCGGACACCAGCCCGCACCCCCACATCAGTTCACTATGGCCCGGGCAATACGCAGGACCTGCGAGACATATTGGAAAACAACGCAGGACAACCAAGATCCATCTACGGATCACGGGGGCGCGCCACAGCTCATGACACCGATCGTCACGCCGGATACAATACTGATAAATCCGGCCGGGCCGGGCATTACCGACCAGACCTAATCGAATTACGCCGCGACATAGCCCGTCACAGAGGCGCCGCACACCCCCTCTGCTTCACTGATGAAGTAATGGAACATGAATTCCCAGAAGGGTTTAAACCTGTCAACATCGAGTCATACGATGGCACAATAGACCCCGCGGTGTGGATCAAAGATTTTCTTCTCCACATTCACATGGCCCGCGGTGATAACCTACATGCCATCAAGTATCTCCCACTCAAGCTTAAAGGGCCAGCCAGACACTGGCTGAATAGCCTGCCAGCAAACTCCGTTGGCAGTTGGGAAAATCTTAAAGACGCATTCCTCGATAACTTCCAGGGCACCTATGTGCGACCACCGGATGCTGATGACTTAAGTCACATTACCCAACAGCCCGGAGAGTCAGCCAGGAAATTCTGGACTCGGTTCCTAACTAAAAAGAACCAAATTGTCGATTGTCCGGACGCAGAGGCCCTGGCGGCCTTTAAGCATAATATCCGTGACGAGTGGCTTGCCCGACACCTCGACCAAGAAAAACCGAAGACCATGGCGGCCCTCACGACACTAATGACCCGATTTTGCACGGTGAGGACAGCTGGCTGGCTCGCAGTAACATCGTGCCAGGAAACCCTGGCACTTCAGATATCCGTGACAGTAACGGAAAGCCACGGCGCAACAGACACAAGCGTCGAAACAATGTCGACAATGCTGAGGATACGGCAGTCAACGCCCGATTCAGCAACTCCAAATCCGGTCAGCGGAAGAAGCCGTTCAAAAGAAACAATCCGGGATCGTCCAGTCTGGACCGCATACTCGACCGCTCGTGCCAGATTCACGGCACCCCTGATAAACCAGCCAATCACACTAACAGAGATTGCTGGGTGTTCAAACAGGCCGGTAAGATAAATGCCGAGAACAAGGACAAGGGGCTGCACACCGATGATGACGAGGAGCCCCGGCATCCGAACACTGGAGGAGAGAAGAAATTTCCTCCCTAGGTAAAAACGGTGAACATGATCTATGCTAGTCACATCCCCAAACGGGAGCGAAAGCGTGCACTTAGGGACGTCTATGCGATGGAGCCCGTCGCCCCAAAATACAACCCATGGTCATCCTACCCGATGACCTTTGATCGTAGGGACCATCCCACCAGCATCCGTCACGGCGGCTCATCTGCATTGGTCCTTGACCCAATCATCGATGGATTCCACCTCACGCGAGTTCTCATGGACGGTGGCAGTAGCCTGAACCTGCTTTATCAGGACACAGTGCACAAAATGGGCATCAATCCGTCACGGATCAAACCCACCAAAACTACCTTCAAAGGTGTAATTCCAGGGGTAGAGGCCCGCTGCACGGGCTCAATAACACTGGAAGTGGTCTTCGGATCTTCGGACAACTTCCGAAGCGAGGAGTTAATCTTCGATATCGTCCCTTTTCGTAGTGGCTACCACACACTACTTGGACGAACAACGTTTGCTCGATTCAATGCGGTACCACACTATGCATACCTCAAGCTCAAAATGCCAGGACCTCACGGGGTCATAAAAATCAATGGAAATACAAACCGCTCCCTCCGTACCGAAGAGCACATTGCAGCCCTCACGGCAGAAGTACAAACCAGCCTCCTCCGAAAAACTGCCAATTCGGCAACGACAACCCCGAACACCGTCAAGCGAGTCCGGAGCACCCCGCAACAGGACCGTCAGGCACGCCAGGAGCTCGATTAGCAATCCGGCCTCCACCCCAGCCCCATTCAGGCGGCGTTCGTGCCACGCGTACATAAATACGCACTCAAAATACCATAGGCATAGGTGGAGGCGAGACAACAATGCGGCCGGAGTGCGGTTCAGCCGCCATGAGGCCCGCATACCATTTTTTCTTTTTTTTTCAGGACCCCACTTTCGGGCAGCCCCTTTAGAGAGATCGGATAACCGGACTCATTATAGAGGGGACACCAAGGAGGCAAGAGGCTTTGCACACAAGGGAATACTCGGGTGGTCTTCTTCAATGATCGTTATACCTGTTCTTACATACCCACATGTAGCCTGCCCTTGGATAGGACATGTCAAATAGTCCTATTTCTTTTTGCTTAATGCATTAATTGTACACCTACGCCTTGCCGTATTGTCCATATAAATTGGAAGTAGTACACAGCGTCAGCTTCTTATTACTATCTTCATATTTTCCGTTGAATATTTATTCAATATTGCAGCCGTACATTTTGGTACACTCAGTTTTGCCAGGGGCTTCTTATCCAGCCCCATAATATGGCAAGAAAAGTCTGAACACTTTCGACAGTGCGGCACCCCGAACTTATAGCATTATATGCATCAGCTCCGAATCATGTCTTGGGTCAATAGTTGGGTTAGCCCGGCTCCCTTGTTTTGGTACCTTACATTCCGTTATATCGGCTAAGGTAGCGCAGGGAGAACTACTGCGATTGTGTCCCGGTTCTTCCGGACGAGCACCTCCATAGAGAAAGTCGAAAACTGACCGTCATGATGCGGCGAGAGCTGGTCGCTGTTCGCGAGGTACTAAATCCGTAAAGATTTTTTTCCGCTTAAGGCGAGGAATCGGCCTTGCCCGATTTAGGCGTGTATAACGCCCCAGTTCAGCCTTCCAAATACTAGGGGTTTCGCCAAAATTTAAAATTATAGACTTCTATGGCCAAGTGAGAGTTATAAAGCCGAATAGTCCGATTGCCTCGTTCACTGCGCTAAATACCTCCTTAAAGGACCAAGAATTTGGAAAAAGAGTGTTTGGGTTTCCCACGAACACCCTAGTACTAGTTACAAGGGGGCGGAAGCCGATGACTGGCCTACTTTCAGATTTTGATAAACGGTCGCAGAGAAGGTAATATTTTAAATCAAACAAAGTGTTATATAGCGCAATCAAACTCGTCCTTATATTACACAGACGACATGAGTACATTTACTCGAAAATTATGTTCTTAGGACATTCATTGGCCACAAGCCTTTCATAACACCATCATAATATTTTTCGGGGTAGCGATGCTCCTTGCCCTTCGGGGGTCCATCCTTCACGAGCTTCTCAGCATCCAGTTTGGCCCAGTGCATCTTCGTGCGGGCAAGGGCCCGTCGGGCACCCTCAATACATATGGACTGCTTGATAACTTCTAGCCGTGGACAGGCATGCACCATCCACTTCACCAGGCCAAAGTAGCTGCCGGGCAGGGGCTCACCAGGCCACATCCGGACTGCGAGGTCCTTCATGGCCTGTTCGGCCACATTGTGGGGTTCAACCAGCTGCTTCAGTTGGTCACTTAGAGGCATCGGGTGTTCGGCCCCAGTATATTGGGACCAGAACAGCTTCTCCATGGAGCTCCCCTCTTCAGCATGATAGAACTCCGCGGCATCCGAAATGCTGCGTGGCAGATCTACAAATGCCCCTGGAGAGCTCTAGATTCGTGTAAGTAAAAGAAATGACTCCTCCACATGCTTGCTTTGCATAAAGAATGCCTTACCCTCCGCTATCTTTTTGGCCGCCTGGATTTCCTGGAGGGCCTTTTGGGCCTCGGCCTTGGTGTCAGCCGTGCTCTGGAGGGCCTTCGCAAGCTCACACGCTTGCGTCTTGAAGTCATGCTCCAGGGAGCGAAACTTCTTGCCGAGCTCTTGGAGCTCTTGTTGTTCCTCTCCCACCCGAGCATCTTGCTTCTCGCGCTCGGTGCGCTCCGTATCTTCCTTGGCTTCGGCTGCGGACAATGCTTCCTTCAAGGCCGCCACTTCGGTCGCGGTCCCTATCAAAAGCCATGATGCTTTTTGTTAGCATCACCAACTTTTTATCCTCTATACAATATATGGACAGGGTTTCACTTACCTTTGTTCTCCTCGAGCTGCTTCTTTATGAGGCCAAGCTCTTCTTCGGCTTGCCCCAGTTCGCGCTTGAGTCCGGCAACCTCAGCCATGCGCGCAGCGGCGGTTACCAGCAGTGCCTGTTTGTTCATACAGACAAGTACTATTAGCTTCCTATGGTTTTTTAGTTGACCCTCCGTTTGGCTTTTCTTTCCGAACACCAACCAGAGTATCAGGGGCTACTGTCTATTGGGTGATATTTCCTCACACCTTTTTACTTACCTCAAAGCCTGTTAGCAGGCTGGTGCAGGCTTCAGTCAATCCACTCTTGGCGAACCGAACCTTCTCAATCACCGTACTCATAAGCGTACGGCATTCATCATCGATGGAAGCACCTCGAAGCACTTCCAACAAATTATCCGATGCCTCCTGCTAGGCGGAGGTCATCGGCACGGCCGGCTCGCACTCCTTCGCGAGGGACATCTTACCGGAGTCTGGAACCTTTGTAGGCTCCGACACAGTAACCGGCTGGGAGCCAGACTTGTTGTGGCTCTCGTCAGCATAATCCATGGGGGTCTCACCCCCCATGTGTCCGGCGCCTGGGATTTTGCCTTGGGGCGTCTCCGAAACCATCGCCTCCTGCTTTGGTATCCTTCGGGACAACATCTCGATGTCATCCGCAGGTCGCGGGGAGGTGGCCGTCGGGAGTGAATTCATCTCCGACTCGTCCAGGGACTCCCCCGAAGAGGACACCCCGAGATTGGACCCGGCCGGACTGCATATACATGTTCAGCGTCATTACAAACCATGAGGTCAAAGTCACACAGAAAATATTGTGGAATGCGGATACTTATGACCTTTCCCGGGGCTTGTCCCTGGGCAGCCAGTCCTCGTCGCTATAGGCAGCGGTTGAGGAGTGTTCGGGAAGGGACGCTTTTCCCTTCTTCGGTGTCCCGGCCTCCCCCGACGGGGCGGCCTTCCTTTTCTTCTCCTCCCTAGTACGGGGAGGGGGTATTTCTTCATGTTTTCCCCCATCTTCGGGGGGGGGGGGAATCTTCCTCGTCATCTTCGGATGATTCTATCACGGCCTTGCGCCGGAGACCTTTTCTGGTCCCCGCGGCCACCTTCTTGGACCCTTCGGCCCCCTCAGTTGAGGCGGCCTTTCTCTTTCTCTCCTCCCCTTCGTGGGAGGAGTGCGCCTTGTCCTCTCCTGGCGAGGCGTCTAATGCGGCCTCGCGCTGGAGACCCTTCCGGGCCCCCGCGGCCTTCTTTTCGTCCTTTTTCTCCGGCACCTTGTAAGGTGCCGGAACCAGCATCTCCGCTAGGAGTGCGTCTACTGGGTCCTCAGGCAATGGAGTCGGGCAGTCAATCCGCTCCGCCATCTCCACCCAATCCTGTTCGGTCAGCTTGGTGACTTAAAGATCCTCCCATGAATGTACAAGGGAGGGAACATCTTGTAATAATCAGAGGACTTACCGGACTGGCGAGGCGCTTTACACCGAGCCCACGGTCCTTGGAAAGGGGAGGAGGAACTTCACCGGTCTTGAACAGAACCTTCCAGATTTCTTTGTGCATCATGCCGAAGAGCTCTAGCAGCATCTGGTGTTCGGCCGGGTCGAACTCCCACATATCAAATACCCGTCTTTGACACGGGAGAATCCGGCGAATGAGCATGACCTGGACCACGTTGACGAGCTTGATCTTCTTGTCCCTCATACTTCGGATGTAGGTCTCGAGTCCGGTCAGTTCCCTGGGTTCGCCCCAGGCCAGGCCCTTCTTCTCCCAAAAAGTGAGCCGCATGGGGATTCCGGATCTGAATTTGGGGGCCGCCACCTAGTTGGCGTCGCGCGGCTCGGTGATGTAGAATCACCCTGATTGCCACCCCTTTATGGTCTCCACGAAGGAGCCATCAAGCCATGTGACGTTGGGCATCTTGCCCACCATGGCGCCTCCGCACTCCGCCTGTTGGCCGCTCACGATCTTTGGCTTCACGTAGAAGATTGTCAACCATAGGCCGAAGTGAGGCTTGATGCGGAGGAAGGCCTCGCACACGATGATGAACGCCGAGATGTTGAGGACGAAATTCGGGGCCATGTCGTGAAAATCTAGCCTGTAGTAGTACATGAGCCCGCGGACAAACGGGTGGAGTGGAAATCCAAGTCCGCGGATGAAATGAGGGAGAAATACTACTCTCTCCCGAGACTTCGGAGTGGGGGTAATATGTCCCTCTACTAGAAGCCTGTGCGTGATGTTCTCGGCCAGGTATCTGGCCTCCTGAAGCTTGGTGATGTTCTCCTCTGTGACAGAGGAGGCCATCCACTTGCCTCCCACTCCGGACATGCTGCGGTCCTACGGAGAAGGTGAGAACTTGGGCGCTGGAGCTTGAGGGTGCGAGAACGGATGAGCAAAGGAGGAGGAAGGCGTGGGTGAAAATGGGAGATCTTTGTCCCTTTATAAAGGCGATGTAGAATGTGCGCCTCCCCACTTGCCTCTTGAAATCTCTTGTTTTTCCAAGCGCCTCGATTGATGGCGCTGGTTGGGTTACCCATACCCGTATTGATGGAGATCCCGCGATAAGGGGACACGATCTCTGCTTTGACAAGACGTGCCAAAGAAACCGTCTCGCAATGTGTGCGAGAGCAGGTTGTAGAAAACAGTTCAAATAATTACCGAGCCATGGCGTGATGTCACACTATGAAGAGTTGTGAGCAGATCAGATTCGTGGATTATTATTCTCTCTACGGTGGTATATGGAGTTTATCTTGCAGTGTCGGACACGGTCCTTGTGTTCGGAACTTATCTTGAAGTATTCGGAGATGGAACCCGCCTCGCAATGCCGAAGACAATCTACGCGCCGGACTCATCGTCATTGAAGCCTGGTTCAGGGGCTACTAAGGGAGTCTTGGATAAGGGGGTATCCGGACAGCCAGACTATATACTTTGGCCGGACTGTTGGACTATGAAGATACAAGATAGAAGACTTCGTCCTGTGTCCAGATGGGACTCTCCTTGGCGTGGAAGGCAAGCTTGGCGATTCGGATGTAGATCTCCTTCTCTGTAAACCGACCATGTGTAACCCTAGCCCCCTCCGTGTCTATATAAACCGGAGGGTTTAGTCCGTAGGACACAACAACAATCATAATATAAGCTAGCTTCTAGGGTTTAGCCTCTCTGATCTCGTGGTAGATCAACTCTTGTAATACTCATATCATCAAGATCAATCAAGCAGGAAGTAGGGTATTACCTCCATCGAGAGGGCCCGAACCTGGGTAAACATCATGTCCCCAGCCTCCTATTACCATTAGCCTTAGACACACAGTTCGGGACCCCCTACCCGAGATCCGCCGGTTTTGACACCAACAGTCATACACCCAATGTGAATGGTTTATTCAATCTCGATCATAGTGATACACATATTCATAATATTGATGCCAAAAGATGCAAAGTTGATAATGATAGTGCAACATAATTGTGGCACTGCCATTTATGTCATATTGGTGTAAAGCGCATGAATAAACTCCATGCAGATAGACTTTTGGAATCACTTCATTATGAATTATTTGATACTTGCAAACCATGCCTCATGGGCAAGATGACTGAAACTCCGTTCTCTAGAACAATGGAGCGAACCAACGACTTACTGGAAATAATACATACCAATGTATGTGGTCTGATGAGTGTTGAGGAACGCGGCGGGTATCATTATTTTCTGACCTTCACATATGATTTAAGCAGATATGGGCATATCTACTTAATGAAACATAAGTCCGAAACATTTGAAAAGTTCAAAGAGTTTCAGAGTGAAGTAGCAAATCATCGTAAAAAGAAAATAAAGTTTCTACGATCTAATCGCGGAGGCGAATATTTGAGTTACGAGTTTGGCCTTCATTTAAAACAATGTGGAATAGTTTCACAAATCACGCCACCTGGAACACCACAGCGTAATGGTTTGTCTGAATGTCGTAACCATACTTTATTAGATATAGTGCGATCTATGGTGTCTCTTACCAATTTACCACTATCATTTCGGGGTTATGCATTTGAGAAACCTGCATTCACGTTAAATAGGGCACCGTATAAATCCGTTGAGACGACACCGTATGAACTATGGTTTGGCACGAAATCTAAGCTGTCGTTTCTTAAAGTTTGGGGTTGCGACACTTATGTCAAAAGGCTTTAGCCGGATGAGCTCGAACCCAAATCGGAGAAGTGCGTCTTCATAGGATACCCTAAGGAAACAAATGGGTACACCTTCTACCACAGATCTGAAGGCACGATCTTTGTGCCAAGATGGAACCTTTCTAGAGAAGGAGTTTCTAAGTGCATCTAGTGCCACCCCTAGTTGCTTTTGGAGTATTGACGACAAAGTTGGTTGAGGGACTAATGTGTTTGTGAGAATTGCAGGATAACGCAGGTAGTGTCCCTCATTGATTCGGTTTACCTACCGGAGATGACCCCTAAAAATGTATGAAGACATTGAAGACAATGGTGGTATGAGAAGATATTCATATTGAAGACTATGACATGAGAAGACATTGCGTGAAGACTATGAAGCACGAAGACTGTGTGGTTTCATTGTTTCCTTTTCTTCTTTGTTGAGTCATAGGAACCACCGTACTGTTAAGTGGGGTCCAAGTGAACTAAGTCAGAGTGACTGAAGTGATGCTCAACCCAAATCCTATGTCTTCGAGCGAAGACAATGAGAGCAAATCTTATCCAGAGTTGGATGAGTCAGCTTTGCTTGTAGCCCAAGTAAAGTTGTCGTGTGTGTTTGAAATCTGACCGTTGGAACACGTGTCAGTTCCTTAGTGACCCAGGGTCATTTCGGACAAATCAGGTCGGGTTGCCTAGTGGCTATAAATAGCCCACCCCCTACACCATAAATTGGTGGCTGCTCAGAGTTAAGATACGGCTTTTGTCGTTTGAGAGCAACCCACCTCGAAGCATTTGAGAGAGAGAAATCCTTGCGAGGACAAAGCCCAAACACCCAGAGCCAAAGAGTGTTAGGCATCACTGAAGTCTTTCTATCTGTGTGACCTGAAGACTTATTACACTTGAGGACTGTGCATCCTCCAGCCGGTTAGGCGTCTCGTTCTGAGCATCCAAGAGTCATTGTGGATTGCCGGGTGAACGGAGTCTGTGAAGGTTTGGAAGTCTACCTTGAAGACTTACCAGAGTGATTGGGCGAGGACTGGGTGTCCTTAACTCAAGGGGAATAAGGTGAAGACACGGTCTTCTGAGTTAAATCTCAGCCTCCCGAACCAGACGTACAGTTGTCACAGCAACTGGAACTGGTCCAACAAATCCTGTGTCTTCAACAAGCAACTGGTTCTATCTCTTCCCTCCTTTACTTGAGTTTGTCTTTGTGAAGTCATTGCTTATCGTCTTATCTGATTGACTTCATTGCTTGACTACTATTGTTGATTGGCTTCATACTATCTTCCATCCTGATCCTACTACCTAGCTGCTATTAATCTTCCAACGTTAATGCTATTGCATACTTGATTATGGCTTGCTTGTTGTAGTTTATCTTCCGCTGCATATCAATTAGGTTGTTTCTATTGTTTGTCTTTGAAACTTCCATGTTTTGAAGACTTTCATAAAAATCGCCTATTCACCCCCCCTCTAGTCGATAACTAGCACTTTCAATTGGTATCAGAGCAAGGTACTCCCTTGTTCTGTGTGATTCGGTTTAACTACCTGGAGTTTAGCTATGTCGACTGCAGGGATAATCAAAGTCTCCGCTGCTTGCCCCGTGTTCGATGGAACTGAATATCCCTACTTGAAGAATAAGACGCGCATGCATCTTGAAGCCATTGATGTCGACCTCTGGTATGTCGTCAAGAATGGCGTTCCCAAAACTGGTGAAGGTGTCACCCCTACTGATGTCAAGAAGTTCATTCAACTGGACTCGACTGCAAAGAACATCATCTGTGGTCATCTGACCAAAGGACGGTATGGCCGTGTGAGTGCTCTGGAAACCTCAAAGCTAGTCTGGGACTGGCTGTCCAAGGTCAATGAAGGCGTCTCTACACAGAGAGACCAGAGGATCAGTGTTCTTCGCAATCTCTTCAATCGCTTCAAGAGAAACGACAATGAAAATGTCAAGCTCACATTTGACCGCCTCACCGACATCACAAATGAGCTTCAGGCTCTCGGCGCCACTGAGATCACCAAGCATGAAATTGTCAAGACACTGCTGAGATCACTTGACACCTCCTTTGACACCCTTGCCCTCATGATACAAGAACGTCCTGACTTCAAGACATTCGATCCGTCTGATATACTAGAAAGGCTCAACACACATGAGTTCCAGCTTTCTGAGAAAAGGATATCTATGGCCCCAACTATGGCCGAACTCGTGCTTTGAAGGCAAAAGTTGTTTCCTCATCTGAAGAAGAAGAATCTGACTGCGGTTCTGACGATCCTGAAGACATTGGAAGGGAGCTTGCTATGCTTGTGAAGAAGTTCCAGAAATTCACCAAGAAGAAGGGCTTCAGAAAGTCTTCACGATCCAGTTCAAGAAATGATGAAGCTTCCACTCAAGACAACAAGAATAGAACATGTCACAAGTGGAAGAAGCCTGGGCACTACATCTCTGAGTGTCCTCAATGGGATAACGAGAAGAAGAAGAAGAAGAGCAAGGAATATGACTCCGATGACAAGAAGAAGAAGAAATCTTCGAAGTCTTCTTCCAAGTCCTCATCAAGGTCTTCATCTCACAAGAAGAGCTCATCCGGCAAGGCTCGTGCTTTTGTTGGCAAGGAAATGGATTTAGAGGAGGAGTCTGCTTCTGAGGAGGCAGAGGAGGAATCTGAAGCTGAATCCGACTCCGGTGTTGCAAGTCTGGCTCTGGCCACTGCCTATGTTGCCAAGTCCATCTTCAACACTGAAGACAATGACTCCCACACCAACGCTGATGATGACAAGGACGATCTTGCTCCCACCTACTGCTTCATGGCACGCGGTGCCAAGGTAAAATCACGCGATGCTTACTTTCAAACATCAAGTGAAGATAACTCTGATTGTGAATCCAAACCCAGCTACAAAACACTTGATAAAATTTCTACTGAACAACAAAAGGCTATGGAATATACTCAAAAACTGTTAGACAAAAGCGATGACCTGTTGGACGCGGAAATGACACGTACACAGTCCTTGGTTGAAGACATAAAAAATCTTCATGCTAAGTATCAAGAACTTGAAAATCTTCATGAGACGCTCTCAACCTCTAATGAAAAGCTCTCCTATGATTATCTTCAAAGGAAGCAAGACCTTGAGAAATTGAAAGCGGCTCATGAAGATCTTCATAAGGAAAATGTGTCACTTCACACTCAACAGATCAGTTCCGCTCAGGAAGGATTTGAACCACCTTGCTTGAAATGCATTGAGCGTGATAACGCTGCCTCTATTGCTGAATCTTCCACTGCTGCTACTGTTGCTCTGTCTTCAACTACTGATGTGGTAACTAACCCCTCTTCTGAGGATACCACTGCTATTGCTGATGAAAATGCTAGGTTGAAGACATTGCTTGAAACAGGGATGTACAAAAGTTTGAAGGGACATCAAACACTCTGTGATGTCCTCAAAAAGTAGATTCTGAACTGAAACCCTAGGAAAGAGGGTGTTGGGTTCGAGAGGAAAATGAATGCTGATGGCTCCTACTGGAAGCCTGAGCAGTATCCCAAAACCACATGGGTTGCTGCAAAGGAACCTTCAGTGGATCCATCTACTTTATCTGGCTTTACCTGTGCTAATCTTATTATCATTGATGAATCCTTTGATGCAAACTATAAATTGTTCAAAAATCAGAATGGTGAAGTGTTTGCCAGGTTTATTGGTACTAACTGCAGGAATGGACCGCCAATGAAGAAGATCTGGGTTCCCAAAAGCTGTCTTGAAAATCTTCCGGTGAATGTTGTCATGACACCACCTGTGAAGAAGACAAATCCCGGACCAAAGGCGTCACATGGTCCAACGGCTTCATACAGAAACAGGACTCACCCGAGTCACCCTAACGCCAATGTTTTGCAGGGAAATCATACTCAAACTTATGAATATGAGCGTGTGTCTTCAAACCGCTATGTTCATAATACTAAGAACTTTTCTGCTTATTCATATGAGTATCATTCATCTCCTGCAAGGCTATTTGCTAGGGCTTCAAAGCCGAAATTCTCAGATGTTGCACTTAGACTCTTTGCTTCTAAGCCACCCCTGAAGATGTGGGTGGTGAAGAAGAACTAACTCTCTTTTGCAGAATGTGGTCTCCAGCCAGCAATCAATGGCGTCCGATATAATTGTTGGGGACCTAAAACATAAAGGGACGCATGATAAAATGACCTACTATGTATTCCACATATGAATCGCTTACCTGTCATACTGTGTGCTAACTTTCATCTATGCTGTGATAATCCAAGTGTGTATCAAATGCTTATGCTTCACAACATACATTGTTAAGCCTATCCCTCTAACTGCACTGTAGGGCATGTCACCAAAAGCTTCAGAATGGATTATTGACAGCGGATGCACTAATCATATGACTGGTTATCAAAGTCTTCTCATGGACTCAACCTTACGTCCATCCGACAAGAGTCAAATCACATTTGCTGACACTGGTAAAGGCAAAGTATTGGGTCTAGGTAGAGTTGCAATCTCAAAGGATCAACACATGGATAAAGTGATGCTTGTTGAATCCCTTGGATTCAACTTAATGTATGTCTCAATGCTTTGTGACTTAAACATGATTGTGATATTTGGAAAATATCGTTGCGTTGTACTAATGGAATCTGACAAATCTCTAGTCTTTGAAGGGTATAGGAAAGGTGATCTATACATGGTAGATTTCTCAGTGGGTCCAAAACTTGCCGTATGTATTCTTGCTAAAGCTTCAGAATGCTGGCTCTGGTATCGAAGGCTGGGGCATGCAGGCATGAGGAACTTGCACACTCTCGTCAAGAAGAACCATGTCATAGGCATCGAAGGTGTCAAGTTCAAGAAAGATCATCTATGTGGTGCCTGCGTAGCTGGAAAGATGACAAGGGCCAAGCATCCTTCAAAGACGATCATGACAACATCTCAACCCTTTGAATTGTTGCACATGGACTTATTTGGCCCTACTCACTACTCCACCCTCACAACAACGGCATGTCTCTATGGCTTCATCATTGTTGATGACTACTCAAGATACACATGGGTGCATATAATTCTCTACAAGACTGAAGTATAAGATGTCTTCAGACGATTCGCCAATCGAGCAATGAACAACTATGGCGTCAAGATCAAGCATATCAGAAGTGAGAACGACACTGAATTCAAGAACACCGGCCTTGATCATTATCTGGATACAATGGGAATCACTCATGAATTTTCTGCTCCATACACACCACAGCAAAACGGCATTATAGAGCGCAAGAACAGAACCCTCATAGAGATGGCTCGAACAATGCTTGACGAGTACAAGACACCAAGAAAGTTCTGGCCTGAAGCCATTGATACAGCTTGTCACATCATCAACCGTGTCTACATCCATAAGCTTCTGGGCAAAACATCCTATGAGCTCCTCACTGGCAAGAAGCCAAATGTCAGCTACTTCAGAGTCTTTGATGCTAGATGTTGGATCAAGGATCCCCATCACAAGTCAAAATTTGAACCCAAAGCTCACGAAGGCTTCATGCTTGGCTATGGAAAGGATTCACACTCTTACAGAGTCTTCAACCTCTTCCACTACAAAATCGTTGAAACAGTGGATGTGCGATTTGATGAAACCAATGGTTCACAAAGAGAAATTCTGCGAAGTACACTTGATGAAGCTCCTTCCTGTGAATCTATCAAGCTAATGGGAACTGGTGAAATCGTGCCCTCTGAAGCACAGCCTGAAGAGGAACTTATCATCTCTGCACCAAACCAACCTGAAGACAATGCTCAGTCCGAAGACAATCCTCCCAATGATGACAATGATCAACATGAGCAAGGACTTCGTCCAGTTCATCCGCGTGTTGCAAATGAAGTACAAATCGAGAAGATAATTGATAGCATCAATGCGCCTGGTCCGCTTACTCGATCAAGGGCAACACAGCTAGCAAATTTCTGTGGGCATTTTTCATTTGTATCAATATCTGAACCTAAGAAAGTTGCTGAAGCTTTTATGGAACCTGAATGGATTCAAGCCATGCAAGAAGAACTTCAACAGTTCAAGCTGAATAATGTTTGGGAACTTGTCAAGCGACCTGACCCTCGCAAGCATAACATTATAGGAACAAAATGGATATATCGAAACAAGCAAGATGAGCATGGTCAAGTCGTCAGAAACAAAGCACGTCTTGTGGCTCAAGGATACACTCAAGTTGAAGGAATTGGCTTCGATGAAACATTTGCTCCTGTTGCTAGGCTTGAAGCCATTCGCATACTTCTAGCCTATGCAAATCACCACAACATCTTGCTATATCAAATGGATGTAAAGAGTGCATTTCTCAATGGCAAGATTGAAGAAGTGTATGTTGCACAACCACCTGGCTTTGAAGATCCAAAACATTCTGATATGGTGTACAAACTGAATAAAGCATTGTATGGCCTCAAACAAGCTCCTCGTGCCTGGTATGATACAATCAAATACTTCCTCAAGAGCAAAGGCTTCAAACCTGGATCCCTCGATCCCACTCTCTTCACGAAGACATATGATGGTGAACTGTTTGTGTGCCAAATATATGTTGATGACATAATCTTCGGCTGCACCAACCAGAAGTACAGTGATGAGTTTGGATTCATGATGCAAGAGCAATATCAGATGTACATGATGGGTGAGCTAAAGTTTTTCCTTGGTCTTCAAATTCATCAGCAACGAAATGGCATCTTCATATCTCAAGAAAAATATCTCAAAGATTGCCTGAAGAAGTTCGGCATGCAAGATTGCAAAGGCTACACGACGCCAATGCCAGCCAAACATCATCTTGGTCCCGATGACAATGGTAAAGAGTTCGATCAAAAGGTATACCGCTCCATGATTGGTTCTTTACTTTACCTATGTGCATCTAGGCCAGATATTATGCTTAGTGTTTGCATGTGTGCTCGATTCCAAGCGGCACCAAAGGAATCGCATCACCTAGCTGTGAAGCGAATTCTTTGATATTTGGCTTACACCCCAACACTCGGATTATGGTATCCAAAGGGCTCAAGGTTTGATCTGGTTGGATTCTCGGATGTTGATTATGCTGGTGACAAGGTGGATCGCAAGTCAACATCAGACACATGTCATTTTCTTGGTCGATCACTTGTCTGTTGGTCTTCAAAGAAGCAGAACTGTGTATCACTCTCAACTGCTGAATCTGAATACATTGCTGCTGGATCTTGTTGTGCTCAGCTTCTGTGGATGAAGCAAACTCTCAAGGACTATGGCATCGATCTGAAGCAAGTCCCTCTCTTCTGCGACAACGAAAGTTCCATCAAGATTGCCAACAATCCAGTCCAGCACTCGAAGACAAAGCACATTGAAATACGTCATCATTTTCTCAGAGATCATGTTGTGAAGAAAGATATAGATATCATGCACGTCAACACTGAAGAGCAACTGGCAGATATCTTCACAAAGCCCTTGGATGAGAAAAGGTTTTGCAAGTTATGGTGTGAGCTAAATATCTTGGAATCCTCGAATGTCCTGTGATCAGACACACATCCTAACACTTATGCATGTTGATGACTTAGATGTGCAACACACAAAGTAATGTATATCTTCAATCAATGAAGATTTACACTCTGAGTGTGAATACATTAACATGGAAATTGACTTCGGAGCGCCACGATAATTGTGTGCCGTGTCTGGGTCTAATACTTCCTATACGGTGGGTAACGCCACCACCAAATTTCTCTGTTTGAAGTGTTTCACTCATGGCGTTATTTTGCAAAGATTTCGCAGTTGGTTTGTCTTTAGTTTCAATTTATCTTCGTGAGTTGATTGCATATACATATATACTAGCGTTCTGTCCTCTACAGCATTCACTTATAGCTATGTCTTCAAGTTGAAACTTTTGAACTACGTGAATGTGATCGGACCCTAATCTCTCTATGCTTACTATCTCAAACTCTATCTGTCCAAATCATATGCATTCTATTGAAACTGTCGAATGTCTTCTTTGCATCCTTGTCAGCAGAAGACACAGAGACAAAACATCAAGTTCTATTTAAATGAATCATCTTAATTGTCGATATCCGGAGAAGCCGGAACGAACATCCGACATACTTGGCGGGCGTGGGAACATGGGACAAGTCTAAATGTGTTGCATGCTTGCCACGTACCCCACGGATGTGAACAGACAGGGGCACCTGCGTAATTGCGCTATGCTGCACACCTACTTATAAATATGTGTCCCATGCGGTAAAGAAATCCTTCTTCCACCTCTCCACCTCAGTAAAAACCCTAGCGCCACCGCTAGCTCGCGACGACACTGGCGACGAAGCGCTTAGCTGCCGTGACTTCTCCGACGCCGTCCTCACGCCGGCTGCGGACATCGTCCTCTCCGCCGTCTCCATAGGTGTCCTCCGTCGCCAAGTTAGGGCACGGTGGACTGAACTGCTCGGTCTCTCATTCTTCCCATCTAGCAGTTCGTCGTGCGGTAATTATAACTCTATTTTTACCACCTTTTTGATCTTCCTAGATTCATCCTACTTACCGAAAGTGGTTTCTGCCTACTCAATGTTAGATCTATTCTATCTGCATCTCATAATGCCTAGTCTATTCACTTAGATTTCCTATCTAGGTTGATTCCTCACTTGTACTTATTCACGAATTGGTACAAATCTGGAACCAACTCACCACATATAAGTGAATGTCTTCGCATCATGAGGTCAATGTCTTCAAACTGATTTATCTTCAAAATCTTCCGAGAATGCATATGACCTCTTCCCTTTCCCTCGCATCTCTAATGCTGTCACACGTACATGTCCGTGGGACAATCCCTTGGTTCTCATAGTCTGCATTCGTTTGCAGAATACTTACATCATCATATCAATTCTCCTGAAGCCAGTTCCTACTTGACCAGCAAGCGTAAATCTCTGAAGCCTCTGAACGTATTGAAGCCATTCCACTTGAAGTTCATGGCTGCAGAAAAATCAGTCAGGAAGGGTGGCAGACAGCGTCGTGGGGGAACTTCTAGGGATCTGCCTGATGATCTGGCAGAAATATATAAAACAGATCCTGAAGAAGACTACAATCAGCGCAAGACTCGAATCCAATGGATTCGACGCTATTGGGCAGAATAGTGGTACAAGTACAAGTTCGTCACCAAGGAGTACGCAGAGAAGAATGCTATCAAGAGTCCTTGGGGCGATATTCTCTATCGAGGCCTTCCCCCCAAGAACAGGGCTGAAGCCATTGAGCAAAAATTCTATCCTTGCATGGTCCATGGACCACAGCCTAAAGAAGCCGACCCATCATCATTACTCTGGAGTCGCGACGACAATCTCTTCAAGCGCAACTTCCAGTTTGCTGTGGCTTCGAAAAAGGAGAACAAGAAGTCATGGGGTTTGGACTTCAATCCTGGTCCCTCTGCTCCCCTTGAGGATGGGACACGAGAAGCTGAAGAGAATAGAATTGGCCCCTTTACAAACCTTGATGGTCTCATCTCCTACATCTTGGTTCATGGTGCCAAAGTGGATCATCCCAACAGTGATGCTGATACGGATGAAGCCCCAGCTCCTACTCCAAGGCCGAAGAAGCCAAAGAAGGTTAAGGCTTCATCATCAGCCGCACCTCCAAAAGCTTCTCGTGTGAAGCCATTGGCCACTGCACCTCCTGAAGCCAGTGTGCAGTCTGAAGATCAATCTCGTATCTCCAAGAGGACGGAGAAGAAAAAGCAACTTGTCAGGCATACTGATCAAGCTCTGACTCCTGCTGCTATTCTGCGTGAAGAACCCATTGATCTATCAAGTGATGAAGATCTTGCGGATGATGCTCTTGAGCAGCTGATAAAGAGCAAGGAAGAAGCAGAAATCTTCAGCAATTTGCCTCTCTTTGATGTGGCCATCATCTACAATTTCATTGATGAGTGGTTCGACACCCCAAATGTCAGCTTTGAAGATTTACAGCTTCCAATTGGCCTCAGCGTCTCTTTCAATGGCGACATTGCTTCTGAGCTGGCTCTCGCTCAGCGAATCGTTGAGCTCAAGCACAAGATTGATTATGAAAAGGCTCAATTCAAGAAGCATATGGCCAAGCTAAGTGTTCAAGACGTCAGAAACTTTAAGGTCATGCTGCATGAGCTCAAAGAAGCTTTTCTGAAGAAGCGCCAAGAAGCTCAAGGCTCTCGTGAGCGCATGAAGAGTTTGGCTGATAAGTGTGTGCTTGCCTACAATGAGGCTGAGAAGCGCAAGTCACTTGGCCGTCCTGGCATTGACCCCAGGATGGCAGCAAAGAAAAGGAAGAAGCTTCCTGCTGATTAGCCTGCGCCTTCAAGCCAAGAAGCTCCACGTATTATCTTCCCAAGTAGCATGACTGGCTCGAAGCCGAAGGTCACCACAACCGCTTCAGAACAGAAGAAAATGAGGGCTGCAGAGGCCGAAGCCAGAAAGAGGAAGAATACCGAAGCCTCTGATGCCGCTCCCTCCAAGAAGAAGCGCAAGACCAAGAAGAATTGGGCTGGTCCCACAGAGCCCCTCTTTGTTGAACCCATCTCAGTGATTCATCCTGCATCTGCATCTCAAGAACTTCACCTAACTGTTCATGAGCCTGCTTCCACAGAGGCTCCTGAAGCTGAAGATATTCCAGCAGCTGAGCCCACCACTGCTGAAGACATTGGTCATCATGACAATGTTGAAGATGATGAAGTTCTTCCTCAGCTCGAATACAATGTGGTATCATCGCCTATTCGTACGAACAGCGAAATCATCAGCATTGGTTGTCCTCTGACGCCAATTGCACAGGATGATTCATGGGCTGATCGCTCGCAAGAACAAGACTCCCCCAACACTCCCCAACAACAACAACAAGTCACAACATCCGTCCAAGCTAAAGAGGATGAGGGCCTGCCCACTCCATCTCCAAAAGCGTCGCCTGTACTCCAAAGGCTTCGCAAAGGACCTAGGCCTCAAGCTCCTCTTCCGAGTGTTCCAGAAGGAGAAGTGCATCATCAACCTGTTGCACGTCAAGTGTTTTCTGAAGCCACTCCTGCTGTGAACGACTCTGGGTCAGAAGCACCTACTGCTGAAGACAATCCGGCTGCATCAGCCGATGAAGAGCGTCAAGAAGAACGTGTCTCTACTCCCCCCATTCAAGAAGAAGAAGTTCATGATTTGAACGTGTCTGTGTCTGACCCTGCAGCTCCTCAAGTGGAGGTTGAAAATGTTGAAGCTGCCACCACCAACGACAATTAAGCCAATGACACTGTCTTGGCTGAAGCTAATGTGGAGCTTGCACCAACCAGTGTGCCTGAAGCGAATGCGGCCACTGTACCTGAAGCTGGTGAGGCAACTGCTCCAGAAGCACCTGTTATTCAACCTGAAGCCTCAGTTGCTGCCACTGCTCCTGTTCCAGCCCCAAGGCCCTACACAATTGAGCAAGCATACAACCATGGAGAGCTAACAACAGTCAGATGGCCCGTTCTGGTCCCTCCGCCTAATGTCTCTGGTCCTCAATTTGACTATCATGTTGAGCATAGGCCTCAAGTCCAGAAGCCCAAGCCAAGACTGCCAAGGTTTCCAGGTACTGCACACTCACCAGGGTCCTTCAATGCTAATGGACTCCCCTGCTTAGAAGAAGCACTTGACTCCTTTCGTGATGCTGGGCTGCTCAGTTTTGTCACAGATAAAGAACACTGGAATGAAGAACTATTGCTTCAATTCTATGCTACACTGCACATTCGAGGCTACAACAGAGATACAAAGACTTGGGTTCTCGAGTGGATGACCGGAAACATTCATCATGAAGCCAAAGCTATGGATATCATCGAGCTTACATGCCTGTCCACTCCCGGAGAACTCTATGAACCTGGGTGTCAACATCATCGCAATGCCCTGGAAAGCATCTTTCATAGGCCTGAACCCAATATGAGTCAGATGCTGAGCATGATGAAGCCTTTGCCCCGTGATGCTGAATATCCAACAGAGTTCTTTGTTAAAGACCTTGAGTATCTACCACGCACCATATATCACATCATCAGGCGGACTCTATGGCCTATCAAAGGACATTCATCAGCGGCAAAGCTTGAAGGAGCTATGAAGACTTTGGTCTTCTACATTTACAATGGCATCAGCTTCAATGCACAAGATTTCTTCATCAGACAACTGGCTGCCTCTGGCTCTGATCTCTTTGGTCTGAAGTTTTATGCTCCATGGGTCATGCGCCTAATAAAGCGACACTCTACTGTCAACTATCAACCTTCTGCTCGCAATCATGTGATTTTTCTACCTGAGGTTGATATGTCAGTTGAAGCTATATATCCTGACCCTGCCAAGAAGCCTCTTTGTCTTCAGAATGCCGGGCACCAAAGCTTCACTCAACCCATTGAAGGTGTTCAAGCAGCTACACGAATCTATCCATTGGCTGGAAATACTCGTCTGCCTCATCGAGCACCTACTGAAGCCACTGAAAGCACCATTGCACAAAGACCTCGTAAGCGTTCTCGCGTTCTCAATGACCGAGAACTTCTTGTGGCCCTTCATCAGAAACAGGATAAGCATCATTTCTGGCTCAAGAGACAGATGCAAAGCATCTTGGTGGATGTCAATCGCATTCGCAACCTTGCCACCAAGAATGCCTTTGTTACTCACGAAACTTGCCGGCGATCATGGAAGAGTTTGACCCTGCTTAGTGCTGAAGCAGATCTTCAAGAGGATGGCTTCAATGAAAGATTTCAGTTTGACTCCACTCCTCCACGGAATGCTGTCTTACGAAGAACTCCATCTCTTGAAGACTCTGAATATTCTTCCTCCGCGGCTACAGTAAATGCCAAAGTGATCAATGATGAAGATGATGCTACTTCGCCACCTCCTACCACTACTGCGCGCATCTACACTGCACCAAGTTCATCTGCACCGCCACCCAACGACAACAACCCTGCTGCTTCACCTACTCATCAAGAAGACGAGTATATGCTCTATGTCTTCAAACCTTTTTGGTCATTACTGACAAAAGGGGGAGAAGCGTATGAGTTGATAGTCTTCAAGCGGGTTCATATGGGCGGTTGCATTATATTTTGCCTCGTGCTTACAACTCTTGTGTTTTTTGAAACATTTGGTTCTCTGAGTTGTAACACTTAAACTTGATGGTCGTCTGCTACTTATTTGCATTTTCTCGTGCAATGATAACTTCCGCACTTAAATCATCCTGCAGACGTCCATTTTTCATTATGCATGTCATCCTATATGCTATATCATTTCATGCATGATGAATTGTCTTCATAAGTTGAAGTGGATCTCCACAAGTACAACCTGCCATGTGCATTTGCATTCCAAAAGCAAAATTATTTATATGCACATCTTCAGGGGGAGCCCTTGCTACTTATGAAGACAAATTCCTATCCTTTACAATTTCACATACTTTATCCCCGTTGAAAACTTCAACCAGTTTGTCATCAATCACCAAAAAGGGGGAGATTGTAAGTGCATCTAGTGCCACCCCTAGTTGGTTTTGGAGTATTGATGAAAAAGTTGGTTGAGGGACTAATGCGTTTGTGAGAATTGTAGGATAACGCAGGTAGTGTCCCTCATTGATTCGGTTTACCTACCGGAGATGACCCCTAAAAATGTATGAAGACATTGAAGACAATGGTGGTATGAGAAGATATTCATATTGAAGACTATGACATGAGAAGACATTGCGTGAAGACTATGAAGCACGAAGACTGTGTGGTTTCATTGTTTCCTTTTCTTCTTTG
Organism: Triticum aestivum; assembly: GCF_018294505.1. Lineage (NCBI taxonomy): Eukaryota > Viridiplantae > Streptophyta > Magnoliopsida > Poales > Poaceae > Triticum > Triticum aestivum. The sequence goes on along the minus strand of NC_057810.1, from coordinate 696,043,790 downwards.
TTGAGTCATAGGAACCACCGTACTGTTAAGTGGGGTCCAAGTGAACTAAGTCAGAGTGACTGAAGTGATGCTCAACCCAAATCCTATGTCTTCGAGCGAAGACAATGAGAGCAAATCTTATCCAGAGTTGGATGAGTCGGCTTTGCTTGTAGCCCAAGTAAAGTTGTCGTGTGTGTTTGAAATCTGACCGTTGGAACACGTGTCAGTTCCTTAGTGACCCAGGGTCATTTCGGACAAATCAGGTCGGGTTGCCTAGTGGCTATAAATAGCCCACCCCCTACACCATAAATTGGTGGCTGCTCAGAGTTAAGATACGGCTTTTGTCGTTTGAGAGCAACCCACCTCGAAGCATTTGAGTGAGAGAAATCCTTGCGAGGACAAAGCCCAAACACCCAGAGCCAAAGAGTGTTAGGCATCACTGAAGTCTTTCTATCTGTGTGACCTGAAGACTTATTACACTTGAGGACTGTGCATCCTCCAGCCGGTTAGGCATCTCGTTCTGAGCATCCAAGAGTCATTGTGGATTGCCAGGTGAACGGAGTCTGTGAAGGTTTGGAAGTCTACCTTGAAGACTTACCAGAGTGATTGGGTGAGGACTGGGTGTCCTTAACTCAAGGGGAATAAGGTGAAGACACGGTCTTCTGAGTTAAATCTCAGCCTTCCGAACCAGACGTACAGTTGTCACAGCAACTGGAACTGGTCCAACAAATCCTGTGTCTTCAACAAGCAACTGGTTCTATATCTTCCCTCCTTTACTTGAGTTTGTCTTCGTGAAGTCATTGCTTATCGTCTTATCTGATTGACTTCATTGCTTGACTACTATTGTTGATTGGCTTCATACTATCTTCCATCCTGATCCTACTACCTAGCTGCTATTAATCTTCGAACGTTAATGCTATTGCATACTTGATTATGGCTTGCTTGTTGTAGTTTATCTTCCGCTGCATATCAATTAGGTTGTTTCTATTGTTTGTCTTCGAAACTTCCATGTTTTGAAGACTTTCATAAAAATCGCCTATTCACCCCCCTCTAGTCGATAACTAGCACTTTCAGAGTTTCTCTTGAAAGAAGTGAGTGGGAGGAAAGTAGAATTTGATGACGTAATACCTTCTCTCAATTTGGAAAGTAGCACATCAGAGAAATCCGTTCCCCTGATACCTACACCAACTGGAGAGGAAGTTAATGATGATGATCTTGAAACTTTAGATCAAGTTACTACTGGACCTCGTAGGTCGAATAGAGCACATTCCGCATAGTGGTACGGTAATCCTCTCCTGGAAGTCATGTTACTAGACCATGGAGAACCTACGAATTATGAAGAAGCTATGAAGAACCCAGATTCCGACAAATGGCTTCAGACCATGAAATCTGAGATAGGATCCACGTATGAGAACAAAGTGTGGACTTTGGTGGACTTGCCCGATGATTGGCAAGCCATAGAGAATAAATGGATCTTCAAGAAGAAGACTGACACTGACGGTAATGTTACTGTCTACAAAGCTCGACTTGTTGCGAAAGGTTTTTGACAAGTTCAAGGAGTTGACTATGATGAGACCTTCTCACTCGTAGCGATGCGTAAGTCTGTCCAAATCATGTTAGCAATTGTCGCATTTTATGATTATGAAATTTGGCAAATGGATGTCAAAACTGCATTCCTTAATGGATTTCTTAAAGAAGAGTTGTATATGATGCAACCAGAAGGTTTTGTCGATCCAAAAGGTGCTAACAAAGTGTGAAAGCTCCAGCGATCCATTTATGGACTGGTGCAAGCATCTCAGAGTTGGAATATACGCTTTGATGAGGTGATCAAAGCATATGGTTTTATACAAACTTTCGGTGAAGCCTGTATTTACAAGAAAGTGAGTAGGAGCTCTTTAGCATTTCTGATATTATATGTAGATGACATATTGTTGATTGGAAATGATATAGAATTTCTGAATAGCATAAAAGGATTCTTGAATAAGACTTTTTCGATGAAAGACCTCGGTGAAGCTGCTTACATATTGGGCATCAAGATTGATGACCCACAAGTGTACGGGATCGCAACAGCTTTCGAGGGTAGAGTATTCAACCCAAATTTATTGATTCGACACAAGGGGAGCCAAAGAATATTCTTGAGTATTAGCAGTTGAGTTGTCAATTCAACCACACCTGGATAACTTAGTATCTACAGCAGAGTATTTAGTAGCAAAGTAGTATGATAGTAATGGTAACAGTGGTAAAAGGTAAAGATAGTAATAGCAATATTTTTGGTGTTTTGTAGTGATTGTAACAGTAGCAACGGGAAAGCAAATAAAGCACAATATATGAAAAGCTCGTAGGCAATGGATCAGTGATGGATAATTATGTCGGATGCGATTCCTCATGTAATAGCTACAACGTAGGGTGACACAGAACTAGCTCCAATTCATCAATGTAATGTAGGCATGTATTCCGAATATAGTCATACGTGCTTATGGAAAAGAACTTGCATGACATCTTTTGTCCTACCCTCCCGTGGCAGCGGGGTCCTAGTGGAAACTAAGGGATATTAAGGCCTCCTATTAATAGAGAACCGGACCAAAGCATTAACACATAGTGAATACATGAACTCCTCAAACTACGGTCATCACCGAGAAGTATCCCGATTATTTTCACTTCGGGCTTGTCAGAGCATAACACATAATAGGTGACTATAGACTTGCAATATAGGATCAAGAACACACATATATCGATGAAAACATAATAGGTTCAGATCTGAAATCATGGCACTCGGGCCATAGTGACAAGCATGAAGCATAGCAAAGTCATAGCAACATCAATCTCAGAACATAGTGGATACTAGGGATCAAACCCTAACAAAACTAACTTGATTACATGATAAATCTCATCCAACCCATCACTGTCCAGCAAGCCTACGATGGAATTACTCACGCACGGCGGTGGGCATCATGAAATTGGTGATGGAGGATGGTTGATGATGACGCAGCGATGAATCCCCCTCTCCGGAGCCCCGAACGGACTCCAGATCAGCCCTCCCGAGAGAGATTAGGGCTTGGCGGCGACTCTGTATTGTAAAACGTGATGAAACTTTCTCTCTGATTTTTTTCTCCATGAGACGGAATATATGGAGTTGGAGTTGAGGTCGGCGGAGCCTCAGGGCGCCCATGAGACAGGGGGCGCGCCTAGGGGGGAGGGCGCACCCCTCACCCTCCTGGACAGGGTGTGGGCCCCCTGGTCTTGATTCTTTCTCCAGTATTTTTTATATTTTCCAAAAAGTGCCTCCGAGGATTTTCAGGATATTCCGAGAACTTTTGTTTTCTACACATGAAACAACATCATGGCAATTCTGCTGAAAACAGCGTCAGCCCGGTTAGCTTCATTCAAATCATGCAAGTCAAAGTCCAAAACAAGGGCAAAAGTGTTTGGAAAAGTAGATACGTTGGAGACGTATCAACTCCCCCAAGCTTAAACCTTTGCTTGTCCTCAAGCAATTCAGTTGATAAACTGAAAGTGATAAAGAAAAACTTTTACAAACTCTATTTGCTCTTGTTGTTGTAAACATGCAAAGCCATCATTCAGGTTTCAACAATATTATAAACTAACCCTACTCATAATAACACTCAAGTCTCACAATTACTCATATCAATGGCATAATCAGCTAGCGAGTGATAATAATAAAACTCGTATACAACACTTTCTCAAAACAATCATAACATGATATAACGAAATGGTATCTCGCTAGCCCTTTCTGAGACCGCAAAACATAAATGCAGAGCACCTTTAAAGATCAAGGACTGACTAAACATTGTAATTCATGGTAAAAGAGATCCAGTCAAGTCATATCCAATATAAACCAATAATAATGAATGCAAATGACAGTGTGCTCTCCAGCGGGTGCTTTTTAATAAGAAGGTGATGACTCAACATAAAAGTAAATAGATAGGCCCTTCGCAGAGGGAAGCAGGGATTTGTAGAGGTGCCAGAGCTCGATTTTAAAATAGAGATTGAATAACATTTTGAGCGGCATACTTTCACTGTCAACGCAACAACTATGAGATGGTTGTATCTTCCATACTACATGCATTATAGGCAGTTCCCACGCAGAATGGTAAAAGTTTATACTCCCCCAACCACCAACAAGCATCAATCCATGGCTTGCTCGAAACAACGAGTGCCTCCAACTAACAACAATCCTGGGGAAGTTTTGTTTAATTATTTTGATTTGCTTTGATCTTTTTGGATCATGGTACTAGGCATCCCGGTTACCGACCCTTTCTCGTGAATGAGGAGCGGAGTCCACTCCTCTGAGAATAACCCACCTAGCATGGAAGATATAGGCAGCCCTAGTGGAAACATGAGCTGCTAGAGCATACAAAACAGAATTTCATTTGAAGGTTTAGAGTTTGGCACATACAAATTTACATGGAACGGCAGGTAAATAACGCATATATGAACGTATGTTGGACTCATATGGAACAACTTTGAGGTTTAAGGAGTTTGGATGCACAAGCAATATTCCTGCTTAGTACAGGTGAAGGCTAGCAAAAGACTGGGAAGCGACCAACTGAGAGAGCGACAACAGTCTTAAACATGCATTAAAACCAATTCACACCGAATACAAACATGAGTAGGATATAATCCACCATGAACATAAATATCATGAAGGCTATGTTGATTTTGTTTCAACTACATGCGTGAACAATTGCCAAGTCGAGTCACTCAATTCATTCAAAGGAGGATACCATCCCATCATACCACATCATAATCATTCTGATAGCATGTTGGCACGCAAGGTAAACCATTATAACTCAAAGCTAATCAAGCATGGCATAAGCAACTATAATCTCTAAATGTTATTGCAAATATGTTTACTTCATAATAAGCTGAATCAGGAACGATGAACTCATCATATTTACAAAAACAAGAGAGGTCGAGTTCATACCAGCTTCTCTCATCTCAATCAGTCCATCATATATCATCATTATTGCCTTTCACCCGCACGACTGAACAATGTGTATAATAATAAGACTGTACGTGCATTGGACTAAGCTGGAATCTGCAAGCATTCAACTCAAGAGAGAAGACAAAATAATATGGGCTCTAAGTTAAATAAACGATCATGCATAAGAGAGCCACTAAACATTTTCAATATGGTCTTCTCGACCCCCAAAGAAAAGAAAAGAAAAGAAAACTATTTACACGAGAAAGCTCCCAACAAGTAAAAGAAGAATGAGAAATCTTTTTGGGTTTTCATTTTAATTTCTATTACAAACATGGAAATTCAGCTAACTAATTTTTTGGTTTTTCTTAAGGTTTATCAAACACACAAGAAGAAAACTAGAAAAAGAAAATTGAACTAGCATGGATAATACAATGAAAGAGTATGAGCACCGACGACAAGTGTGTGAACATGAATGTAACGTCGGTGAGAAATACGTACTCCCCCAAGCTTAGGCTTTTGGCCCAAGTTGGTCTAATGCCAAGGGTAGCCTGGCTGATATCCATAGTTGTAACTGGGGTCGTACTGAGATGCAGCAGCAAATGCCTCCTAAGCTGCGGCATGTTGGCGAGCGGCCTCCTCTCTCCCCTCGTGTTCAACTACTTCCTCCCTGGTAACAGCAAGTCTTCATTTTTCCTAATAATCAAAAAGGAGAGGAGCAGGAAGAGTAACATGGACGACGTTGCGTCTGTTATAGATTAGTCGATAATGAAGGTATTGTTCATTCCTCCTAAGAAAATGATGATTGAACATAGCGTCATAATCTAAATAAACAGGGGGTATCATCATATCCCCCTCTCGTGGGGCTATACCAAGATAATTAGCCACATGGGTTGCATAAATTCCTCCAAATAAATCTCCAGCTCTACCATTATTCTGCAACCTACGTGCAAATATTGCCCCAAAGTTATAACCTTTATAACCTAACACAGCACTCTTGAGGACACAGAGATCAGGGACACACATATGACATGCTTCATCTTTACCATTAATGCATCTACCAATGAAGAGAGCGAAATAATGTATAGCAGGAAAATGAATGCTCCCTATGGTAGCTTGTGTTATGTCCCTGGATTCTCCCATAGTAATACTAGCAAGGAAATCTCTAAATCCAGATTTGTGAGGATCATTAATATTACCCCACTGCGGAAGTTTGCAAGCAGTTGTAAAATCCTCTAAGTTCATGGTATTAGATGTATCATAAATATCAAATACGACACTAGGAGAATTACGCGTACAATTATATTTAAACCTCCGCACAAAGGAATAAGTCAATTGATAGTACTGGGGACACTTATCTTGTAGGAAGTCCTCCAGCTCAGCATTACGCACATCCGCGTCAAATTCCTCCTTAAAGCCTGCTTTGACCATAAAATCATCGGACGACCACTCACAAGCTCTTACATCTGGATCCCTTGGTAATTTAACATCTTGCTCATGCATAGCAATCATGGGCCCTTTCTTTACCGAGGAACCACCTTGATACATTCTCCTAAACATTTTCAGAAAATTTCTGAAATTTTAGTAACTTCAAAATAAAAGTGAATAAAACTTAACAAGAATGGTAGCAACTACTCCTACAAGTGCCTAGAGCCTATATCATGCATCAGAATTACTTGGAATAAATTTAACATGCAAGCTCAAGAACAGGGCCACCAAGGCAGCAAGGATTTGCAATAAATAAAGCACTAGAACAAAAACTAATTAGACCAATGGAGGAGACACATACCAAGCAACAATCTCCCAAAGCAGTTTTGTGAATGGAGCTTTGAGCAAGGAGATCGAAAATCGCAGCAAAACGAGCTAGAACTCGTGCTTGAGCTGGATGGGGATTTTTTTGGGTAGAAGATGAAGTGTGTCGATGCTGGCATAAGAGGAGGGGGGCTACCAGGGGCCCACGAGACAGGGGGGCGCCCAGGTGGTTGGGCACGCCCTCCACTCTCGTGGCCTGGTGCTTGCCCCTCCTGCAGTGATTTCAGTGCCTAAAATCCTCAAATATTCCATAAAAATCATACTAAATTTGCAGGGCATTTGGAGCACTTTTATTTTCGGGATATTTTTTATTGCATGAATAATTCAGAAAATAGACGGATAATACTATTTTTGCTTTATTTATTGTAAAAAACAGAAAGTAAAAAGAAAGCACAGAAGGTTGTGCCTTCTAGTTTCATCCATCTCATGATCATCAAAATGAATCTATTAACAAGGTTGATCAAGTCTTGTTAATGAACTCATTCCAAATAACACGGAACTGGAGAAATTTCGAAGTGACACTAAGTTACCTCAACGGGGATATGAAAATCCCCAACAATAAGAATAGCATACCTTTTCTTGACAATGGGGAGAGGAAATTCGAAACCTCCAATAATAATTGATGGAATTTTCTTAATAGTATTTATGCTATGAACTTGGATTTGCTTCCTCGGAAAATGTACAGTATACTCATTTCCATTAACATGAAAGGTGACATGGCCTTTGTTGCAATCAATAACAGCTCCTGCAGTATTTAAAAAGGGTCTACCAAGAATAATAGACATACTATCGTTCTCGAGAATATCAAGAATAACAAAGTCTGTTAAGATAGTAACATTCGCAACAACAACAGGCACGCCCTCACAAATGCCGACAGGTATGGCAGTTGATTTATCAGCCATTTGCAAGGATATCTCAGTGGGTGTCAACTTACTTAATTCAAGTCTACGGTACAAGGAAAGAGGCATAACACTAACACCGGCTCCTAAATCACATAAAGCAGTTTTAACATAATTTCTTTCAATAGAGAAAGGTATAGTGGGTACTCCGGGATCACCAAGTTTCTTAGGTATTCCACCCTTAAAGGTATAGTTGGCAAGCATGGTGGAAATCTCAGTTTGAGGTATTTTCCTCTTATTAGTAATGATATCTTTCATATATTTAGCATAAGGGTTTGTTTTAAGCATATAAGTTAAGCGCATGCGTAAGAAAATAGGTCTAATCATTTCAACAAAACGCTCAAAGTCCTCATCATCCTTTGTCTTGGATTGTTTAGGAGGAAAGGGCATGGGTTTTTGCACCCATGGTTCTGTTTCTCTTCCATGCTTCCTAGCAACAAAATCTCTCTTATCATAACGTTGGTTTCTTGATTGTGGGTTATCAAGACCAACCGCAAGTTCAATTTCTATATCATTGTTATTACTAGGTTGAGCATCTACATGAACATCATTATTAACATTATCATCGGGTTCATGTTCATCTCCGGATTGTGTTTCAGCATCAAAGATAGAAGTATTATTAGTATTCTCTGGTGTTTCTACATTAGGTTCACTAGAAGTTTGCAAAGTCCTATCATTCTTCTTTTTCTTCTTCTTAGAAGAACTAGGATCATCTAGATTATTATTCTGAGAATCTTGTTCAATTCTCTTAGGGTGGCCTTCAGGATACAAAGGTTCCTGAGTCATTCTACCAGCTCTAGTAGCCACTCTAACAGCAAAGTCATTTTTATTATTTAATTCAGCAAGCAATTCATTCTGAGCCTTAAGTACTTGTTCAGCTTGAGTAGCAACCATGGAAGCATGTTTACTAGTGAGTTTAAGTTCACCTTTAACTCTAGCTACATAATCATTCAAGCGTCCTATCATATAAGCATTATTCTTCAATTGTCTACCAACATAATCATTGAAATTTTCTTGTCTATTCATGAAGTCATAAAATTCATCTAAGCATGGGCTATGAAATTTAGTAGATGGGATTTCATCTTTATAATATCTATAGAGAAAATTTACCTTTACTACCTGCGTCGGGTTATCAAGACAATGTGTTTCTTCAACAGGCGGTATATTAAGACCATGTATCTCTTCAATAGGAGGTAAATTCTTAACATCTTCAGCTTTAATACCTTTCTCTTTCATTGATTTCTTTGCCTCTTGCATATCTTCAGGACTGAGAAATAGAACACCTCTCTTCTTCGGAGTGGGTTTAGGAATAGGCTCAGGAGTTGGCTCAATTGGTTCAGAAACTGCCTCTAGAATTGGCTCAGGAATTGGCTTAGGAAGAGTCCAATTATTCTCATTAGTCAACATATTATTCAATAATAATTCAGCTTTGTCGACTGTTCCTTCCCTGAAAACACAACCAGCACAACTATCCAAGTAGTCCTTGGAAGCATCAGTTAGTCCATTATAGAAGATATCAAGTATTTCATTTTTCTTAAGTGGATGATCAGGCAAAGCATTAAGTAATCAGATAAGCCTCCCCCAAGCTTATGGGAGAGTCTCTTCTTTGATTTGCACAAAATTATATATTTCCCGCAAGGCAGCTTGTTTCTTATGAGCAGGGAAATATTTAGCAGAGAAGTAATAAATCATATCCTGGGGACTATGCACACAACCAGGATCAAGAGAATTAAACCAAGTCTTAGCATCACCCTTTAATGAGAACGGAAATATCTTAAGGATATAAAAGTAGCGAGATTTATCATCATGAGTAAACAGGGTAGCTATATCATTCAACTTGGTAAGATGTGCCACAACAGTTTCAGATTCAAGGCCATAAAAAGGATCAGATTCTACCAAAGTAATAATTTCAGGATCAACAGAGAATTCATAATCCTTATCAGTAACACAGATAGGTGAAGCAGCAAAAGCAGGGTCAAGTTTCATTCTAGCATTAAGAGACTGCTACTTCCATTTAGCTAATAGTTTCTTAAGATCATATCTATCTTTGCAGGAAAAAATAGCTTCAGCAGCTTCTTTATTCATAACATAACCCTCAGGAACAACGGGCAATTCATAATCATTCGGAGAACGTTCATCATCACTATCATCAATAATAGCATCTTCAATAATTTCATTCTCTCTAGCCCTAGCAAGTTTTTCATCAAGAAATTCACCTAATGGCAAGGTAGTATCACGCACAGAAGTAGTTTCATCATGAGTATCATGCAAAGCAGAAGTGGCATCATCGATAACATGCGAAATATCAGAATTCCTAGCAGTAGCAGGTTTAGGTGTTGCAAGCTTATTAATAACAGAAGGAGAATCTAGTGCAGAGCTAGATGACAGTTCCTTACCTCCCCTCGTAGTTGAGGGATAGAACTTGGTTTTGGAGTCTTTCAAATTCTTCATAGTGATCAACAGATATAAATCCCAAGTGACTCAGAGAATAGAGCTATGCTCCCTGGCAACGGCGCCAGAAATTAGTCTTGATGACCCACAAGTGTAGGGGATTGCAACAGCTTTCGAGGGTAGAGTATTCAACCCAAATTTATTGATTCGACACAAGGGGAGCCAAAGAATATTCTTGAGTATTAGCAGTTGAGTTGTCAATTCAACCACACCTGGATAACTTAGTATCTGCAGCGGAGTATTTAGTAGCAAAGTAGTATGATAGTAATGGTAACAGTGGTAAAAGGTAAAGATAGTAATAGCAATATTTTTGGTGTTTTGTAGTGATTGTAACAGTAGCAACGGAAAAGCAAATAAGCGAAGCACAATATATGAAAAGCTCGTAGGCAATGGATCAGTGATGGATAATTATGTCGGATGCGATTCCTCATGTAATAGCTACAACATAGGGTGACACAGAACTAGCTCCAGTTCATCAATGTAATGTAGGCATGTATTCCGAATATAGTCATACGTGCTTATGGAAAAGAACTTGCATGACATCTTTTATCCTACCCTCCCGTGGCAGCGGGGTCCTAGTGGAAACTAAGGGATATTAAGGCCTCCTTTTAATAGAGAACCGGACCAAAGCATTAACACATAGTGAATACATGAACTCCTCAAACTAGAGTCATCACCGAGAAGTATCCCGATTATTGTCACTTCGGGGTTGTCAGATCATAACACATAATAGGTGACTATAGACTTGCAATATAGGATCAAGAACACACACATATCAATGAAAATATAATAGGTTCAGATCTGAAATCATGGCACTCGGGCCCTAGTGACAAGCATGAAGCATAGCAAAGTCATAGCAACATCAATCTCAGAACATAGTGGATACTAGGGATCAAACCCTAACAAAACTAACTTGATTACATGATAAATCTCATCCAACCCATCACCGTCCAGCAAGCCTACGATGGAATTACTCACGCACGGCGGTGAGCACCATGAAATTGGTGATGGAGGATGGTTGATGATGACGACGGCGACGAATCCCCCTCCCCGGAGCCCCGAACGGACTCCAGATCAGCCCTCCCGAGAGAGATTAGGGCTTGGCGGCGGCTCCATATCATAAAACCCGATGAAACTTTCTCTCTGATTTTTTCCTCCGTGAGATGGAATATATGGTGTTGGAGTTGAGGTCGGTGGAGCCTCAGGGGCCCCACGAGACAGGGGGCACGCCCAGGGGGAGGGCACACCCCCACCCTCGTGGACAGGGTGTGGGCCCCCTGGTCTTGATTCTTTCTCCAATATTTTTTATATTTTCCAAAAAGTGCCTCCGAGGATTTTCAGGATATTCCGAGAACTTTTTTTTTCTACACATGAAACAACATCATGGCAATTCTGCTAAAAACAGCGTCAGTCCGGTTAGTTTCATTCAAATCATGCAATTTAGAGTCCAAAACAAGGGCAAAAGTGTTTGGAAAAGTATATACGTTGGAGACGTATCAAAGATCTATAAAGATAAATCAAGTCGCTTGATAAGATTTTCAATGAGTACATACCTTGACAAGATTTTGAAAGGAGTTCAAAATGGATCAGTCAAAGGAGTTCTAGCCTGTATTGTAAGGTGTGAAGTTGAGTAAGACTCAAAGCCCGAGCACGACAGAAGATAGAGAGAGAATGAAAGTCATTCCCTATGCCTCAGCCATAGGTTCTATAAAGTATGCCATGTTGTGTACCAAACCTGTTGTGTACCTTGCCATGAGTTTGGCAAGGGGGTACAATAGTGATCCAGGAGTAGATCACTAAATAGTGGTCAAAATTATCCTTAGAGGACTAAGAAAATATTTCTCGGTTATGGACGTGATAAAGAGTTCATTGTAAAGGGTTACGTCAGTGCAAGCTTTTACACCGATCCAGATGACTCTGAGTCTCAATCTGGATACGTATTGAAAGTGGGAGCAATTAGCTAGAGTAGCTCCATGCAGAGCATCATAGACATAGAAATTTGTGAAATACATACGGATCTGAATGTGGCAGACCCATTGACTAAACCTCTCTCACAAGCAAAACATGATCACACCTTAGTACTCTTTGGGTGTTAATCACATAGCAATGTGAACTAGATTATTGACTCAAGTAAACTCTTTGGGTATTGGTCACATGGCGATGTGAACTATGGGTGTTAATCACATGACCATGTGAACTAGATTATTGACTCTAGTGCAAGTGGGAGGATAAAGCAAATATGCCCGACAGGCAATAATAAAGTTGTTATTTTATATTTCCTTATTCGTGATAAAAGTGTATTATTCATGCTAGAATTGTATTGATCGGAAACCTTGATACATGTGTGAATACATAAACAAACACTGTGTCCCTAGTGAGCCTCTACTAAACTAGCTCGTTGATCAAAGATGGTTAAGGTTTCCTAACCATGGACATGAGTTGTAATTTGATAACGGGATCACATCATTAGGAGAATGATGTGATGGACAAGACCCATCTGTTAGCTTAGCATAATGGTCGTTCAGTTTTATTGCTATTGCTTTCTTCATGTCAAATACATATTCCTTCAACTATGAGATTATGCAACTGCCGGATACCGGAGGAATGCCTTGTGTGCTATCAAACGTCACAACGTAGTTGGGTGATTATAAAGATGCTCTATAGGTATCTCCGAAGGTGTCTGTTGAGTTGGCATAGATCAAGATTAGGATTTGTAACTCCGAGTATCGGAGAGGTATCTCTGGGCCCTCTTGGTAATACACATCATAAGCTTGCAAGCAAACGACTAAGGAGTTAGTCACGATATGATGTATTACAGAACGATTAAAGTGACTTGCTGGTAACGAGATTGAACTAGGTATGAAGATACCGATGATCGAATCTCGAGCAAGTAACATACCGATGGACAAAGGGAATTACGTATGTTGTCATAACGGTTTGATCGATAAAGATCTTCATAGAATATGTAGGAGCCAATATGGGCATCCAGGTTCCGCTATTGGTTGTTGAACGAAGAGGTGTCTCGGTCATGTCCACATAGTTCTCGAACCCGTAGGGTCCGCACGCTTAACGTTCGATGATGATATAGTATTATATGAGTTATGTGATTAGGTGACCGAATGTTGTTTGGGGTCCTGGATGAGATTACGGACATGACGAGGAGTCTTGAAATGGTCCAGAGGTAAAGATTGATATATAGGACGATGTTATTCGAACACGGAAGTGTTACGAGGGGTACCGGGTACATATCGGGTCACTAGAAGGGGTTCCGGGCACCCCCGGCAAAAGATATGGGCCTTATGGGCCAAGAAGGGAAACGCACCAGCCACAAGGGGCTGGTGTGCCCCCCATATGGGCCGGCCAAGGTGGAGAAGGAAAGGAGGAGGAAAGGAAAGAAAGGGAATAGGATTCCCCCTTCCTTCCCCCTCCCCCCTCTTTCCTTCCCCCTCCGATATATATGGCAGGGGGGCGCGCGGCTTGGGAGGATCCCAAGTAGGATTCGGTCCTACTTGGGGCGCCTCCTGGCCTCTCCCCTTCCCCTCATATCTATATATATGTGGAGAGGGCGCCCCTAACACAAACCAGACAATTGCCTAGCCGTGTGCGGTGCCCTCCTCCACATTTTATACCCCTGCTCATATTCTCATGATGCTTAGGCGAAACCCTGCGAGGATCACTTCACCATCACCGTCACCACACCGTCGTGCTGACAGAACTCATCTACTACCTCGACGTCTTGCTGGATCAAGAAGGCGAGGGACATCACTGAGCTGAACGTGTGCAGAACTCGGAGGTGTCGTACATTCGGTACTTGATCGATCGGAGCTAGAAGAAGTTCGACTACATCAACCACGTTGTTAAACGCTTCCGCTTACAGTCTACGTGGGTACGTAGACACACTCTCCCCCTCGTTGCTATGCATCTCCATGGATAGATCATTGCGTGTGCATAGAATTTTTTTTGTTTTCCATGCAACGATTCCCAACACATAGTATTGGTGTCTTGGTTCTCTCTCTCTTTTGGATCTTCATTACCATGTTCTCGTTCTTGATTGAGATCTATTCGATGTTATCAGTGGTGTGTTTGTTGTGACATGATGAATTGTCACTTTATGATCAGATTTTTTATTGTTTTCAATTTAATCTATTTGGGTTTTGTTGTTGCATAATGAAATAGCTTTGTATTTCTCTCTGATCTATCTATCTTCTTTGGCCAAGTTCAATTGATTTTCTTCGGTGGGAGAGGTTCTTTGTAGTGGGTCCAATCTTGCGGTGCTCTAGTCCAGTGACAATAAGGGCCAATACATGTATTGTATTGTTGCCACTAAGGATAAAACGACAGGGTTTTGTCATATTGATTGGCTTCTTCGTGTCTACATTATGTCATCTTTCCTATTGCGATATTCTGTCTCTTGCAAACTTAATACCTTGAGATGCATGCTGGATAGCGGTTTTTGGGTGGAGTATTAGTAGTAGATGCAGTAAGTTTAATGGTCTACTTATCACGGACGTGATGCATATGTGAGAATATGCCATGAATGATCATAATCATAAATATTGCAATCCGTTCAATTGTCCAATTGTAATTGTTTTTTGCCTTTTTCAACAGAGTTACCACTATCAACCTATGGCCCCTGGGTCTATTCTCCATCAATACTTTTTTCTTCAAAATTGCTTCTTTATTTTCCTCTTTTTTTATTTTCTGTTTCACTCTACCACTACCATCTATCTCTATTTGTTTTAATCATGTAACTAGCAAGACAATGGGCTTGACAACCCCCTTGCCACATTGGTGCAAGTTTTTATCTTGTTTGTATGCATGTGTTTGTTACCTTGTTAGTTTAGAAGCTCCTACTAGTTCGTTAAACCTTGGTTCTTAACTAAGGGAAAGCTTTGCTGCTATCCTACATCACCCTTCCTCTTTGGGGAAACCAACGACTCATGCGGGAGTAGCAAAGAAATTGTTGGCGCCGTTGTCGAGGAGTCTTCTTCTACCAAATCAGGTGCTTTTACACAAACTCCTTATTTACTTGTTTTATTTCTTAGCAAGTTAATTTTTCTTCTTGCTTTCCTTGCCAAAAATCTCCAAATACCAGAAATAACTTATTGCAATCTTGTCTCTTGCTATCAGGGCTAGTTCTACACTTGTTGTTTCCACATCCGAGCTCGAAGTACTCAATTTTAAACAAAGGGGTGGAGAGAGTTAAAAGATTAATTCCATGGGAAATTTAGTGGGATGTCCACCTATTAAAATAAATGAAACTAAGATAACCTTAGAACATCTTATGCATAGATTGGACATAACTGAGAATAAAATTCCAAGTAATCAAGAATTGGACAAAATATGGATAGTCAAATTACTAAGTTAGGCTCTACGGTAGGAAATGCTTTAAAACTGTCAAAGGAAAAAAGAACCACTTACTGATGGAGTAGAACAAAGTCCCACTAGAGATAAATTGGGTGAAGTTATAAATGTCATGGGTTCAACTTTTTCTTTCATAAAAACTAATGAGGATACATCTAAAAATAAGAATTTAAAATTTACTTATGTGTCTAAAGTTTCTAGGCCAAATACAGGTGCTTCTTCTAGCAAAGAGAAGGGAGATTCAAATATGATAAGTGTGCACCCCACTTTTAGGAAGACAACAAAGGAGCATGGACCTGGATGAATTCGTTTGGAAGCTCCTCGCCTTTGTCCATGTCCTTTGGAAAAGCGACTGCTTTCCATACGCGTTGGATGCTTATATAGGGCGTGTTTGGTTGTTCACATTGGTCTTGCCTACATTGCATACATGTCTTAGTTGGGACTAGTCGAGAAAAAACAGACAAAAACCATCATCTGCACATCGTTTGGTTGCCCGCATGTAGGTTGCCTGCATTAAGAGAGCAGTTTTGGCATGGTGTTTGGTGTCCTACATTGGCTGGGCTGACAACTAAATACTCGAATATGCACGAGTGTGTTGGGGAACGTAGCAGAAATTCAAAATTTTCTACGCATCACCAAGATCAATCTATGGAGTAATCTAGCAACGAGGAGAAGGGGAGTGCATCAACATACCCTTGTAGATCGCTAAGCGGAAGCATTCAAGAGAATGGGGTTGAGGGAGTCGTACTCGTCGTGATCCAAATCACCAAAGATCCTAGTGCCGAACGGACGGCACCTCCGCGTTCAACACACGTGCAGCCCGGTGACGTCTCCCACGCCTTGATCCAGCAAGGAGAGAGGGAGAGGTTGGGGAAGACTCCGTCCAGCAGCAGCACAACGGCGTGGTGGTGATGGAGGAGCGTGGCACTCCAGCAGGGCTTCGCCAAGCACCGCGAGAGATGAGGAGGGAGAGAGGTAGGGCTGCGCCTTGGAGAGAATAACTCATGTGTTGGGCAGCCCCTAGACCTCAACTATATATAGGGGAAGGGAGGGGGTTGCGCCCCCTCTAGGGTTCCCACCCCCAAGGGGTGCGGCAGCCCCTAGATCCCATCTAGGGTGGCGGCCAAAGGGGGAGAGGGGGAGGCACACCTGGGGTGGGCCTTAGGGCCCATCTACCCTAGGGTTTGCCCCCCTCTTCTCTTGAGGCGCCTTGGGCCTTGGTGGGGGGCGCCCCAGCCCACCTAGGGGCTGGTCCCTTCCCACTATTGGCCCATGCAAGCCTCTTGGGCTGGTGGCCCCTCCCAGTGGACCCCCGGACCCTTCCGGTGGTCCCGGTACATTACCGGTGATGCCCGGAACACTTCCGGTGACCAAAACCTCACTTTCTATATATAAATCTTTACCTCCGGACCATTCCGAAACTCCTTGCGACGTCCGGGAACTCATACGGGACTCCGAACAACATTCGGTAACCACGTATATCTATTCCCTATATCCCTAGCGTCATCGAACCTTAAGTGTGTAGACCCTACGGGTTCGGGAACCATGCAGACATGACCGAGACAACTCTCCGGCCAATAACCAACAGCGGGATCTGGATACCCATGTTGGCTCCCACATGTTCCACGATGATCTCATTGGATGAACCACGATGCCAAGGATTCAATCAATCCCGTATACAATTCCCTTTGTCTAGCGGTATAGTACTTGCCCGAGATTCGATCGTCGGTATCCCGATACCCTGTTCAATCTCGTTACCGGCAAGTCTCTTTACTTGTTCCGTAACACATCATCCCGCGATCAACTCCTTGATCACATTGTGCACATTATGATGATGTCCTACCGAGTGGGCCCAGAGATACCTCTCCGTCACACGGAGTGACAAATCCCAGTCTCAATTCATGCCAACCCAACAGACACTTTCGGAGATACCCGTAGTGCACCTTTATAGCCACCCAGTTACGTTGTGACGTTTGGTACACCCAAAGCATTCCTACGGTATCCGGGAGTTGCACAATCTCATAGTCTAAGGAAAATATACTTGACATTTAGAAAAGCTTCAGCATACAAACTACACGATCTTATGCTAGGCTTAGGATTGGGTCTTGTCCATCACATCATTCTCCTAATGATGTGATCCCGTTATCAATGACATCCAATGTCCATGGTCAGGAAACCATGACCATCTGTTGATCAACGAGCTAGTCAACAAGAGGCTCACTAGGGATATTTTGTGGTCTATGTGTTCACACATGTATTGCGGTTTCCGGTCGATACAATTATAGCATGAATAATAGACAATTATCGTGAACAAGGAAATACAATAATAACCATTTTATTATTGCCTCTAGGGCATATTTCCCACATTCTCCCACTTGCACTAGAGTCAATAATCTAGTTCACATCACTATGTGATTATAATGAATCGACACCCATGGGGTTTGATCATATCTCGCTTGTGAGAGAGGTTATTAGTCAACGGATCTGAACCTTTCAGATCCGTGTGTGCTTTGCAAATCTCTATGTCATCTCCTAGATGCAGCTACCACGCTCTATTTGGAGCTATTCCAAATAACTGTTCTACTATACGAATCCACTTTACTACTCAGAATAATCCGGATTAGTGTCAAAGTTTGCATCGACGTAACCCTTTACGACGAACTCTTTTACCACCTCCATAATCGAGAAAATTCCTTAGTCCACTTGTTACTAAGGATAAGTTTGACAGCTGTCCTGTGATCCATTCCTGGATCACTCGTGTACCCCTTGACTGACTCATGGCAAGGCACACTTCCGGTGCGGTACACAGCATAGCATACTATAGAGCCTACGTGTGAAGCATAGGGGGCGACCTTCGTCCTTTCTCTCTCTTCTGCCGTGGTCATGTCTTGAGTCTTACTCAATACTCACACCATATAACACAGCCAAGAACTCCTTCTTTGTTGATCTATTTTGAACTCCTTCAAAATCTTGTCACGGTATGTATTCATTTGAAAGTACTATTAAGCGTTTTGATCTATCCTTATAGATCTTGATGCTCAATGTTCAAGTAGCTTAATACAAGTTTTCCATTGAAAAACACTTTTCAAATAACCCTTTATGCTTTCCAGAAATTCTACATCATTTCCGATCAACAATATGTCAACAACATATACTCATCAGAAATGCTATAGTGCTCCCGCTCACTTCTTTGGAAATACAAGTTTCTCATAAACTTGGTATAAACCCAAAATCTTTGATCATCTCATCAAAGCGTATATTCCAACTCCGAGATGCTTACTCTAGTCCTTAGAAGGATTGCTGGAGCTTTGCACACTTGTTAGCATCTTTCAGGATTGACAAAACCTTCTGGTTGTATCACATACAACCTTTCCTCAAGAATATCGTCGAGGAAACAATGTTTTGACATCCTATCTACAAGATTTCATAAATCATGCAGTAATTGCTAATATAATTCCAACAAACTCTTAGCATCGCTATGAGTGAGAAAGTCTCATCGTAGTCAACTCCTTGAACTTGTCGGAAAACATCTTAACGACAAGTCGAGCTTTCTTAATGGTGATACTTACCATCATTGTCCGTCTTCCTTTTAAAATCCATCCGTACCCCACAGCCTTTACGACCATCAAGTAGTTCTTCCAAAGTCTATACTTTGTTTTCATACATGGATCCTCTCTGGGATTTTATGGCCTCGAGCCATTCGTCGGAATCCGGGCCCACCATCGCTTCTCCATAGCTTGTAGGTTCATTATGTTGGAAATATGCCCTAGAGGCAATAATAAATTAGTTATTATTATTATATTTCCTTGTTCATGATAATCGTTTATTATCCATGCTATAATTGTATTGGTAGGAAACTCAGATACATGTGTGGGTACATAGACAACACCATGTCCCTAGTAAGCCTCTAGTTGACTAGCTCGTTGATCAATAGATGGTTACGGTTTCCTGACCATGGACATTGGATGTCGTTGATAACGGGATCACATCATTAGGAGAATGATGTGATGGACAAGACCCTATCCTAAGCCTAGCACAAAGATCATGTAGTTCGTATGCTAAAGCTTTTCTAATGTCAAGTATCATTTCCTTAGACCATGAGATTGTGCAACTCCCGGACACCGTAGGAATGCTTTGGGTGTACCAAACATCACAATGTAACTGGGTGGCTATAAAGGTGCACTACGGGTATCTCCGAAAGTGTCTGTTGGGTTGGCACGAATTGAGACTGGGATTTGTCACTCCATGTGACGGAGAGGTATCTCTGGGCCCACTCGGTAGGACATCATCATAATGTGCACAATATGACCAAGGGGTTGATCACGGGATGATGTGTTATGGAATGAGTAAAGAGACTTGCCGGTAACGAGATTGAACAAACGATCGAATCTCGGGCAAGTACAATACCGCTAGACAAAGGGAATTGAATACGGGATTGATTGAATCCTCGACATCGTGGTTCATCCGATGAGATCATCATGGAACATGTGGGAACTAACATGAGTATCCAGATCCCGCTGTTGGTTATTGGCCAGAGAGTTGTCTCGGTCATGTCTACGTGTCTCCCGAACCCGTAGGGTCTACACACTTAAGGTTCGATGACGCTAGGGTTATAGGGAATAGATATACGTGGTTACCGAATGTTGTTCGGAGTCCCGGATGAGATCCCAGACGTCACGAGGAGTTCCGGAATGGTCTAGAGGTAAAGATTTATATATAGGAAGTCATGTTTTGGTCACCAGGAAAGTTACGGCTGCTATCGGTAACGTACCGGGACCACCGGGAGGGTCCCGGGGGTCCACCAGGTGGGGCCACCAGCCCCAGAGGGCTGCATGGGCCAAGAGTGGGAGGGGACCAGCCCCAGGTGGGCTGGTGCACCCCCCCCCCCACCAGGGTCCAAGGCGCCTAGGGTTTGGAGAGGGGGCGCCTCCACCTTACTTGGGGGGCATGTTTCCCCCTCTCCCCCCTTGGCCGCACCCTAGATGGGTTTTGGGGCTGCCGCCACCCCTAGGGAGGGAACCCTAGATGGGGGCGCAGCCCCTCCCCTTCCCCTATATATACTTGAGGTATTTGGGGCTGCAAACATAAGAGTTTTTCTCTCCAAGGCGCAGCCCTACCTCTCTCCCTCCTCATATCTCGCGGTGCTTGGCGAAGCCCTGCTGGAATACCACGCTCCTCCATCACCACCACGCCGTTGTGCTGCTGCTGGACGGAGTCTTCCCCAACCTCTCCCTCTCTCCTTACTGGATCAAGGCATGGGAGACGTCACCGGGCTGCACGTGTGTTGAACGTGGAGGTGTCGTCCGTTCGGCACTAGGATCTTCGGTGATTTGGATCACGACGAGTATGACTCCCACAACCCCGTTCTCTTGAACGCTTCCGCTTAGCAATCTACAAGGGTATGTAGATGCACTCCCCTCTCTCTCATTGCTAGTCTCTCCATAGATAGATCTTGGTTACTCGTAGGAAAATTTTGAATTTCTGCTATGTTCCCCAACAGTGGCATCATGAGCTAGGTCTATTGCATAGATTCTATGCACGAGTAGAACACAACTTGTTGTGGGTGTTGATTTTGTTCAATATGCTTACCGTTACTAGTCCTATCTTGTTTTGACGGTATTGTGGGATGAAGCGGCCGGAACCGACCTTACACGTACACTTACGTGAGACAAGTTCCACCGACTGACATGCACTTGTTGCATAAGGTGGCTAGCGGGTGCCAGTCTCTCCCACTTTAGTCGGATCAGATTCGATGAAAAGGGTCCTTATGAAGGGTAAATAGCAATTGGCATATCATGTTGTGGCTTTTGCGTAGGTAAGAAACGTTCTTGCTAGAAACCCATAGCAGCCACGTAAAACATGTAAACAACAATTAGAGGACGTCTAACTTGTTTTTGCAGGGTATGCTATGTGATGTGATATGGCCAAAAGAATGTGATGAATGATATGTGATGTATGAGATTGATCACGTTCTTGTAATAGGAATCACGACTTGCATGTCGATGAGTATGACAACCGGCAGGAGCCATAGGAGTTGTCTTTATTTATTGTATGACTTGCGTGTCACTGAATAACACCATGTAATTACTTTACTTCATTGCTAAACCGTTAGCCATAGTAGTAGAAGAAATAGTTGGCGAGACAACTTCATGGAGACACGATGATGGAGATCATGATGATGGAGATCATGGTGTCATGGCGGTGACGATGATGATCATGGAGCCCCGAAGATGGAGATCAGAAGGAGCAAAATGATATTGGCCATATCATGTCACTTTTTGATTGCATGTGATGTTTATCATGTTTATGCATCTTATTTTCTTAGAACGACGGTAGTAAATAAGATGATCCCTCATAATAATTTCAAGAAAGTGTTCCCCCTAACTGTGCACCATTGCGAAAGTTCGTTGTTTCACTACAAGAAATATGTCAACTAGTGACCTTCTGTCAGTGACCCTGGAAGAATTGGTCATAGATCTATGACCATCTGAGACCAATTGGTCAAAAGCTATTCGGGGGGCTCCAAACCCTAAACCATTGCGACCATTTTGGTCAGAAAGGTCGTAATTTCCTTACACGAAATGGTCACAAAGCAAACAGTGCAGGTCCGCTGCCTTATTTCTAGTTGTTAACGACCAATATAGATGGTCATAGCCTTGTAGATTGTGGTGGGTTGTGATGACTAGGTGCCATCTCATCAGTTTTGCCTATGTGTCATGTCCATGTGTCAGTTTTTGCCCTAGGTTGTGAAGCAACCTATATTTCTATTATTCCAAAAATTCTCAAAAAATTCTCATAAATTGTTTGGATCATATCTTCATCAAATATGTCAAAAACCTTCCTTGCCTAGTTCAAAAATAACTCAACAATATTCATTTTCCTATTCTGTTCAGAGCAGCACTTTGTGAAGGAAGTGTTATTTATATATTCTTGATTTCCCTAAAAATTTGTGAAGACGGTCTTCTTAGTAACTGATCATCCTCAGCCAAAACTCACGCCCATTAGCCATGTGCATTTCCCGTACCGCAAATCAAACACTTGGCTGCTTATTCATGTTTGAGCATCGATCGGTCTCCTCGTGAGAATCTTATGTTATAATTTTCTTCCTAGCATCTACCTGGGGAGTGAACAACCCACTAGACATTCCCAGGCCGCCCAGAACGCATGGCAACGCCACGGTCACGCGGTGACCACTTGGCGGGCATGCGAGCTTATGCGCTCTAGAGTTGGGGCCCTCAGCCACCGTCCAAACCTCGATGTCTCGCCATCGAACCATGTATTTCTGATTAAATAGATATTTATTTACCTAGAAATGATTTTTGGAAAAAATAAAGAGCAAACTATGAGGCACCTGCAGTTCAAATTTGACCCGCTTCCAGCTGAATCAGCGGGAATTTGTCTTTTTCACCAGAGGTGGATCAAAACTTTTGACACCCAACCATTTTGTCAATTGTGCATTAAATATGGCCTAGTATTTAATAAAATTGATTAGGTCCAATTTTGCAACAAATATATGGTAGATCCTTCACAAAAAAACTCATTTTGGGCCCTCGAAAAAATGGAAAATGAATTTTTTGTCCAAAGAAAATGAAAACTCCCTTAGGCAACATTGTTTGGAATTCCAAGATGCACCCTTGTGCACAATATTAGATCATTTGAACAAACTATGCCATGAATGTGGCCATAAGATTGATCATTTGGTAGCTTGTTTTTGAGAACACTTTTCTAAAATAATTGTCGTATTACAAGTTTGTTATTTTTCCTGGGAACTTGGCCACATATAATGACACAATGCGAAGGTTTCCCAATTTTTTGATTTTTTTTTGAATTTTTTATGCCCGTTTCAAAATGCGGTCAAAACGGCGGGGTTGATTGTTCCTATCTGGTGGTTGAATCTTGGAATTTTTTTGGTGTTTCTCTAATTAAATAGATACTTATGTACCTAGAAATGATTTTTGGAAAAAATAAAGAGCAAACTATGAGGCAGCTGCAGTTCAAATTTGACCCACTTCCAACTGAATTGGCGGGAATTTGTCTTTTTCACCAGAGGTGGATCAAAACTTTGTACACCCAACCATTTGGTCAATTATGCATTAAATATGACCTAGTATTTTATAAAATTGATTAGTTCCAATTTTGCAACAAATATATGGTAGGTCCTTCACAAAAAAAAACTCATTTCAAGCACTCGGAAAATGGAAAATGGTTTTTTCGTCCAAAGAAAATGAAAACTTCCTTAGGCAACATTGATTGCCATTCCAATATGCACCCTTTGCACAATATTAGATAATTTGAACAAACTATGCCATGAATGTGGCCATAAGATTGAACATTTGGCTTGAAAGCCATTGATCTCCACACGTGATAGCTCGTTTTTTAGAACACTTTTCTAAAATAATTGCCGTGTTACAAGTTTGTTATTTTTCCTGGGAACTTGGCCACATATAATGAAACAATGCGAAGGTTTCCCAATTTTTTGATTTTTTTTGAATTTTTTATGCCCGTTTCAAAATGCGGTCAAAACGGCGGGCTTGACCGTTCCTATCTAGTGGTTGAATATTGGAATTTTTTGGTGTTTCTCTGATTAAATAGATACTTATGTACCTAGAAATGATTTTTGGAAAAAATAAAGAGCAAACTATGAGGCAGCTGCAGTTCAAATTTGACCCACTTCCAACTGAATTGGCGGGAATTTGTCTTTTTCACCAGAGGTGGATCAAAACTTTTTACACCCAACCATTTGGTCAATTGTGCATTAAATATGACCTAGTATTTTATAAAATTGATTAGTTCCAATTTTGCAACAAATATATGGTAGGTCCTTCACAAAAAAAACTCATTTCAAGCACTCGGAAAATGGAAAATGGTTTTTTCGTCCAAAGAAAATGAAAACTTCCTTAGGCAACATTGATTGCCATTCCAATATGCACCCTTTGCACAATATTAGATCATTTGAACAAACTATGCCATGAATGTGGCCATAAGATTGAACATTTGGCTTGAAAGCCATTGATCTCCACACGTGATAGCTCGTTTTTTAGAACACTTTTCTAAAATAATTGCCGTGTTACAAGTTTGTTATTTTTCCTGGGAACTTGGCCACATATAATGAAACAATGCGAAGGTTTCCCAATTTTTTGATTTTTTTGAATTTTTTATGCCCGTTTCAAAATGCGGTCAAAACGGCGGGCTTGACCGTTCCTATCTAGTGGTTGATTCTTGGAATTTTTTTTGGTGTTTCTCTGATTGAATAGATACTTATGTACCTAGAAATGATTTTTGGAAAAAATAAAGAGCAAAATAAGTGGCAGCTGCAGTTCAAATTTGACCCACTTCCAACTGAATAGGCCGAAATTTGTCTTTTTCACCAGAGGTGCATAAAAACTTCTGACAACCAACCATTTTGTCAATTGTGCATTATATATGGCCTAGTATTCTAGAAAATTTATTTGGTCCAATTTGGCAACAACTATTTGCTAGGTCATTCACAAAAAAACGATTATTGGCACTCCAAAAATGATTAAAAATAGCTAGAAAGATCAGAAATGCCTACAAATTGGTCCTTATCCATAAAATGTGGTCTAACTCTAGTGAAAATTTATGTGGTACCCTTTTGAAAAGTATTTTTGATAGCTACTTCACAAAATCCCCCTAGTTTTAGTACTTGGAAACTCTTTTAAATCACTGGTTTTCTGAACCAGTCAGAAGCATTCCCACGGATCGATGACATGGCGCCCATCCATCCATGCATCTCTCCATCCCACATCCATCCATCCATCCCATTTATCTACAAGGAAAAAAGTGAAAAGAACCCCACCCACAGCCCAACAACCCCAAACCCTAAGTCCCATCGATCCCCTCTCATTCTCTCCCCCGATTCAGATCGACGCCGCCGCCGCATGTTCTGCCCCTCCCCCTCCCTGCCTCCCACCCCCCCTCACCGCCGCCTCCTCCTTCCTCCAGCACTACCTCTCCAACCTCGCCTCTCGCTTCGCCGCCCCGCGCCCCGTGCTCGCCGCACGCATGGGCATGGCCGCACGCATGCAGTTCCTGTCCATCCACTCGTCGCTTCCTCCCCTTCCAGATCACCCGCCACCGTCGCACCCACCGGTCGCCGTGCTCCCCTCTGCTGCCGGTGCACCACGCCCATGATATCTCCCTTGTCCGGGAGGATCCCGTCGCTACCGCGCCTCTTCCTACACTCCCCTAGCCTCGCCTCCAACCTATAGGCGATGGCGTCCGAGAGGACAGATCCACACCACCACTCCGGCGATGGTGTCGGCGAACGGCGCTAGCGGGGGACACGAACCTCACTCGATGTCGGCGGGTCTTCGTCGGGCAGCCCATCGACCTCGCGGGTTCCGGTGACGGCTCCTCCATGGTCGCTGCCGTCCGCGCGGATCTGATGCGGTTCAGCGACGAGGAGATGTCTCACTGACGAGGCCCTTGCAAACCCTCATCCCCATCAAGCAAGCTCAAGCAGAGCAACTTCCTCATTGTGATTCTTCCTCCAAGGCAGACGCGGGCAGGGCTACCTCCTCTGCTCCCTTCTCTTTAATTTCCTCCTAGAGCAAGGCTCCCGATTACCACTTGTTGATCCAGACAGAAAATTGGTCTTGCAGGAGGAGAATATTTCTTTCAACAAGGTCACCCCCATACTCCAGCTCCAGCAGCTGTCCATGGAGCTAGCTCCAGCGTCAAGGGCACAATGACAGCAGCAGCAAGGTTCGACCCCCCTCTCGATTTCATCTTCTTCCATTCCATTGCCTGATGCCCATGGACTCAACCATGGAGAAGGTCCCTCTCCCTCTGTATTTTTGAGAAGTCCAAGCCAATGTTGTTGTCATAATGTTGCAAGGTGCCTGATGCTCGCAGACACAACGGCAGCAGCAACAAGGTGTCTATCAGCAGCAGCAGCAATGTTGTTGTCATAATGGAAGGAACAATCCTCTCATGGTATGTGTCTACACTATATTACTCTTACTGTGATGATGATGTGTCTAATGATAGACACCTTGCAACTAGCCACACATGTACTAACATTTTATTGTGATTATTACTGTACCATGAGTCATTCAACACTTGAAGGCACTGAACTACTATTCTGTATTTTATAATATATTCCTGTTATGCATGACATAGGCTTGATGAAATCTTACTCTTTTAATCACATAGCATAGCAGTAACATGTTATCACGTTGGATGAAGAAAAGCATATGTAATAAGTTCTTTAATGTTTAATTACCTCAATTGTCAAGCAGTGTTTGGTGTTGTATACATTTACTGCTATCAATCGACTACAATAGTCATCTGGATGCTTGGGACTTGCATATATTCTGCTATACTTGAAACTTCAACAAGTATTTTTCCTTTTTTTGGAACAATTGGTGAACTTCATATTCCTGAATATATGCATTACTATTCGGTATAAGTCTAGGCGGCTCTTTGTATTTTACAGCCACTTATCATGTCCCTCTAATATTTCTGTAGGTGGCCATGAACTCAGTAAATCATCAAGAAATGCATTTGCTGCAGCTCACCTATGGCCTTGTTTGTCCTGCAGGTTAGTGAGCAGCATTAGGAGGAGGAGCTCAAGCAGGACACCACGACGCACCACCGCAACAGCAGGTAGCACATCCATCTCCATCTCCCTCTCCCTATGCTGCCAATCCTTTTTGTTTCTTTAAAACTAGGTCCAATTAGCACACAAATTGGTTATCTATTCTCTCAAAAATTAGTTTACAACTCTACAGAATTGTGTTGATGGTCATCAATAGAGAGAGGGAAGAGAACGTTTCTTGCAAATGAGTGAGAGAGAGGCATAGTCTAATTGCGAATCCATGTGTGTGCATTTCTGTCTTATTGGAATATGTTGAGTACATATTGGAATATGCTAAATGCTATTGCCTGATATAATATAAGTATGAGCTACAGTTGTTTGCATATTTGTTTTGTATTTTTTTATAAATGATGATAGTTTGTGCAAGATGTTCACATGTTAATTTTTGTTGACTAAAATCTCTTATGCCCTCGACTTAGCTTGACTCAGAACAGTAGCATCCTTGATGTGTAGTAACCTTCACCTCGTTCTTTCTCTCGCAGACTCGAAGGAGATCGTATGCAAGGCACCTCCTCTTCGGTTGTGAGAATGTCTAGGGGTCGTGGGTGCGGCTAATGCCTATGTCTGTGGCCGCACTTAACACTGCCCTCTCTTTAAGGGCACATATCATTTTTTCTAACTCTGCTATCTTTTGCCAAGTCTTTATTGTCTTGTCTAGCCTTGTACTGGTATGTATTGTTTGATGTTAATTACCCAAGTTAGTGCATGATGTAAAGAATAACCTGAGAACACTTGCCTAATTTTATAAGATATGACATGTGACAGTCCAAGCCTACTGCTCTTTCAATGCTTTTCCTGTTGTACTGTGCTTCTCTAGTTGTTTGAATGCTTCTGCTGCTAGCCTGCTAGGCTGCTACTAGCTTGAATAGGTGTGCACTTGTGCTGGTGGTGGTGCTGCTTGTGTTGCTGCTGTTGATTTAATGCTTATGCTCACGCTGCTGTTGATTAAATGCTTATGTTGTTGTTGCATGCTTATGCTACTGATTCAATGCTTTGGAAATTGATTGAATTGAACCTGTTGTAATCCTTCCAGTTATACTCGTATTTAATTTTTGGGTTTCTATTTGATTTTTTAGTCTCTTATATATGGTTCATCTTCAGTTTCTTCTGTAACCTGCTTGGAGCTTAGAATACACAACCCAACTACTCTCATATACAACTAAGACCAATGATTCATGCTCAATTCTGTATATGTATGTATGACCAGTAAAGTTGGAAGACCCAAATTAATATTAAAGTTAATATGCTCAATTGTGTACCATATTCATGCTCATGCATCACTAGTTACTGCTTTTTTTGCTTGGTCTATTTTGGCTCAGAACCTAAGTATACCAAAACTGATTAAACAATTTCTCCAACTTACCAAAATTGTCATAATTGTCTCCTGCCTTATGATGTTAGTCTCTGTGCACTTACTAGTATTGTTAGTTGAATGGATGGTTGTGGTAGTAGAATAGGAATTTTCTTTAGGTGAGTGTTATAGTGATGTTCATTTCATTACCTAAATTTGTACCAATGTACCATGCAGGTATGTATAGATTACTATTGTAAAACAACATCAGGTTAATCTGTTGCATTCAAGTTGTTGGAAGTTTTGTTATGCCATGCTTAGTGTTTACTGAAATGGGGCATTTGGTCTCTTGAAAGATTATTATTTACTTCTAGTGTATTTCACTAATTGTTTATCTAGAACAGGATCTAATGTCGTCCGGGCTGCTGCTACTGTGACAGAAGATGAAGAAGCTTGGAGATGCGTGCCATAGTTTTAGTTGACATATCTCTACTGATGTACATGTTTAATTGTATGTGCACTTGTTTAAGTTGCTTGAATATGAACAACATCAGTAGTGCTGGTGTATCTCTGTTTTTGATTGTATGTGCATTTGTTGGACGTGTAGACGTGTATGTTCTCTTGTGAGTATTTGGCTGGATGATTTCTGGATTTAATCAGTTAATTGAGATATTTATTGATTTTTTGCTGTTCAAGTGTGTAAATTTAAATCTGTGAATGAAATAGACCAAATGGGCTCTAAAAAGGTTGCGGCCCAAACTATAGCAGATCAAAATATTGTGCATTTCTGAAAACCAGAAAAATAGGCTTATTGAAATGATTTGCAAAAGGCCATGCCCTAGAAAATAAAAGGCCAAATTGTTGGGCCAGGCCCATGCAGCTAGAGAAAATTAACAGAAAAATATACAGTAAAAAGGCCGAATTGTTGGGCTAGGCCCATGTAGAAAACCGAATTGGACCGGGCCGAATCTTGTGCCACGTCAGCTTGCCACGTTGGATGCCTACGTGGCCTGGGGAGGTTGCTAGTGACCAAAACGCCACAGTGGATGTATTTTGGTCATAAACGTCTTTGACCATTCTAGAAGAAAGGTCGCTATAGTCAGTTTACGACCGCCAGCTTTTGACCTTCTGTTTTTGGTCACAAAAAGGTCGCAAATGAAAAACCATGACCTTTCAGTGACCAATAGTGGTGGTCACAAGTTGGCATATTTATTGTAGTGTTTTGAAGCACCACGTGATGATCGGGTGTGATAGATTCTAACGTTCACATACAACGGGTGTAAGCCGGATTTACACACGCGAAACACTTTGGTTGACTTGACGAGCCTAGCATGTACAGACATGGCCTCGGAACACAAGAGACCGAAAGGTCGAACATGAGTCGTATAGTAGATGCGGTCAACATGAAGATGTTCACCGATGATGACTAGTCTGTCTCATGTGATGATCGGACATGACCTAGTTGACTCGGATCATGTATCACTTAGATGACTAGAGGGATGTCTATCTGAGTGGGAGTTCATTAGATGAACTTAATTATCTTGAACATAGTCAAAAGGTCTTTGCAAATTATGTCATAGCTCGCGCTTTAGTTCTACTGTTTTAGATATGTTCCTAGAGAAAATATAGTTGAAAGTTCTTAGTAGCGATTATGCGGACTAGGTCCGTAAACTGAGGATTATCCTCGTTGCTTCGTAGAAGGCTATGTCCTTAATGCACCGCTCAGTGTGCTGAACCTCGAACGTCGTCTGTGGATGTTGCGAACATCAGACATACACGTTTTGATAACTATGTGATAGTTCAGTTAAACGGTTTAGAGTTGAGGCACCAAAGACGATTTCGAAACATCACGGAACATATGATATGTTTTGAGGGCTGAAATTGGGATTTCAGGCTCGTGCCCATGTCAAGAGGTATAAGACCTCCGACGATTTTCTTGGCCTGCAAACTAAGGGAGAAAAGCTCAATCGTTGAGCTTGTGCTCAGATTGTCTGAGTACAACAATCACTTGAATCGAGTGGGAGTTGATCTTCCAGATGAGATAGTGATGTTTCTCCAAAGTCATTGCCACCAAGCTGCTAGAGCTTCGTGATTAACTATAACATATCAGGGATAGATATGATGATCCTTGTGATATTCGCGATGTTTGACACCGCGAAAGTAGAAATCAAGAAGGAGCATCAATTGTTGATGGTTGGTGAAACCACTAGTTTCAAGAAGGGCAAGGGCAAGAAGGGATACTTCATGAAACGGCAAATCAGCTGTTGCTCTAGTGAAGAAACCTAAGGTTGAACCCAAACCCGAGACTAAGTGCTTCTGTAATAAGGGGAACAACCACTGGAGCAGAATTACCCTAGATACTTGGTAGATGAGAAGGCTGGCAAGGTCGATAGAAGTATATTGGATATACGTTATGTTAATGTGTACTTTACTAGTACTCCTAGTAGCACCAGGGTATTAGATACCGGTTACGTTGCTAAGTGTTAGTAACTCGAAATAAAAGCTACGGAATAAACGGAGACTAGCTAAAGGTGAGCTGACGATATGTGTTGGAAGTGTTTCCAAGGTTGATGTGATCAATCATCGCACGCTCCGTCTACCATCGAGATTGGTGTTAAACCTAAATAATTGTTATCTGGTGTTTGCATTGAGCATAGACATGATTGGATTCTGTCTATCGCAATACGGTTATTCATTTAAGGAGAATAATGCTTACTCTGTTTATTTGAATAACACCTTCAATGGTGTTGCACCTAAAATGAATGGTTTATTGAATCTCGATCGTAGTGATACACATGTTCATGCCAAAAGATATAAGATAGTAATGATAGTACCACCTACTTGTGGCACTGCCATGTAAGTCATATTGGTATAAAACGCATGAAGAAGCTCCATGTTGATGGATCTTTGGACTCACTCGTTTTTGAAAAGTTTGAGGCACGCGAACCATGTCTATTGGTGTATATGCATGAAGAAACTCCATGCAAATGGACCATTTGGACTCACTAGATTTTGAATCACTTGAGACATGCAAATCATACCACATGGGCAAGATGACTGAAAGCCTCGTTTTCAGTAAAATGGAACAAGAAAGCAACTTGTTGGAAGTAACACATTTTGATGTGTGCAGTCCAATGAGTGCTGAGGCATGCAGTGAATATCGTTATGTTCTTACTTCATAGATGATTTGAGTAGATGTTGAGTATATTTACTTGATGAAACACAAGTCTGAATTATTGAAAGGTTCAAGTAATTTCAGAGTGAAGTTGAAGATCTTCGTGACAAGAGGATAAAATGTATGTGATATGATCATAGAGATGGATATCTGTGTTGCGACTTTGGCACGCAATTAAGACATTGTGGAAATTGTTTCACAATTAGTACTGCCTGGAACACCATAGTGTGATGGTGTGTCCGAACATCATAGTTGCACCCTATTGGATATGGTGCGTACCATGATGTCTCTTATCGAATTACCACTATCGTTCATGGGTTAGGAATTAGAGACAACCGCACTCACTTTAATAGGGCACCATGTAATTCCGTTGAGACGACACCGTTTGAACTATGGTTTGGAGAAACCTAAGTTGTCGTTTCTTAAAATTTGGGGCTGCGACGCTTATGTGAAAAAAAGTTTCAGGTTGATAAGCTCGAACCCAAAGCGGATAAAATGCATCTTCATAGGACACCCAAAACAGTTGGGTATACCTCCTAATTCAGATCTGAAAGCAATAGGGATTGTTTCTTGAATCAGGTCCTTTCTCGAGGAAAAGTTTGTCTCAAAAATTGAGTGGGGGGATGGTGGAGACTTGATATGGTTATTGAACCGTCACTACAACTAGTGTGTAGCAGGGCACGGGAAGTTGTTCCTGTGGCACCTACACCAATTGAAGTGGAAGCTGATGATAGTGATCATGAAGCCTCGGATCAAGTCACTGCCGAACCTCGTAGGATGACAAGGACGCGTACTGCTTCAGAGTGGTACGGTAATCCTGTCTCGGAGGTCATTTGCTATACAACAATGAACCTACGAGCTATGGAGAAGTGATGGTGGGCCCGGATTCCGACAAATGGCTTGAGGCCATAAAATCCGAGAGAGAATCCATGTATGAAAACAAAGTGTAGACTTTTGCAAAACTACTTGATGGTCGTAAGGCTATTGGGTACAGATGGATTTTAAAAGGAAGACGGACAATGATGGTAAGTATCACCATTAAGAAAGCTCGACTTGTCGTTAAGATGTTTTCCGACAAGTTCAAGGAGTTGATACAGTGAGGCTTTCTCACTCGTAGCGATGCTAAGAGTCTGTTGGAATTGGATTAGCAGTTACTGCATTATTTATGAAATCTTGCAGATAGGATGTCAAAACATTGTTTCCTCGACAATTTTCTTGAGGAAAGGTTGTATGTGATACAATCAGAAGGTTTTGACAATCCTAAAAGACGCTGACAAGTATGCAAAGCTCCAGCAATCCTTCTGAGGACTGGAGTAAGCATCTCGGAGTTGGAATGTACACTTTGATGAGATGATCAAAGATTTTGGGTTTATACAAAGTTTATGAGAAACTTGTATTTCCAAAGAAGTGAGTGGGAGCACTATAGAATTTTTGATGAGTATATGTTGTTGACATATTGTTGATCAGAAATGATGTAGAATTTCTGGAAAGCATATAGGGTTATTTGAAAAGTGCTTTTCAATAGAAAACCTGGATTAAGCTGCTTGAACATTGAGCATCAAGATCTATGAGGATAGATCAAAAAAATGCTAAATGGTACTTTCAAATGAGCACATACCTTGACATGATCTTGAAGGTGTTCAAGATGGATCAGTCAAAGAAGGAGTTCTTGCCTAAGTTGTAAGGTATGAAGTTAAGACTTAAAGCTCGACCATGGCAGAAGAAAGAGAAAGGATGAATGTCGCCCCTATGCCTTAGCCATAGGCTCTATACAGTATGTCATGCTTTGTACCGCACCTGATATGTGCATTGCCACGTGTCTGGCAAGGGGGTACAAGAGTGATCCAGGAATGGATCATTGGACAGCGGTCAAAATTGTCCTTGGAGTAAATAAGGACATGTTTCTTGATTATGGAGGTGATAAAGAGTTCGGCGTAAAGGGTTACGTCGATGCAAGCTTTAACACCTATCCGAATGACTCTGAGTAGCAAACCGGATACGTATAGTGGAGCAACCATTTGGAATAGCTCCAAGTGGAGCGTGGAAGCAGCATTTACAATATGACCTAGAGATTTGCGAAGTACATACGGATCTGAATGTTGCAAACCCGTTGACTAAAACCTCTCTCACAAGCAAAACATGATCAAACCCCAGAACTCATTGAGTCTTAATCACATGATGATGTGAACTAGTTTAGTGACACTAGTAAACTCTTTGGATGTTGGTCACATGGCGATGTGACCTGTGAGTGTTAATCACATGGCGATGTGAACTAGATTATTGACTCTAGTGCAAGTGGGAGACTGTTGGAAATATGCCCTAGAGGCAATAATAAATTAGTTATTATTATTATATTTCCTTGTTCACGATAATCGTTTATTATCCATGCTATAATTGTATTGATAGGAAACTCAGATACATGTGTGGGTGTTGGGGAACGTTGCATAAAATAAAAAAATTCCTACGTTCACCAAGATCAATCTATGAGTTCATCTAGCAACGAGAGAGAGGAGTGCATCTACATACCCTTGTAGATCGCATGCGGAAGCGTTCAAGAGAACGGGGTTGAGGGAGTTGTTCTCGTCGTGATCCAAATCACCGGAGATCCTAGCGCCGAATGGACGGCACCTCCGCGTTCAACACACGTATGGTCAGCGTGACGTCTCCTCCTTCTTTATGGGGAAGGCGAGGTTGATGAAGATCCAGCAGCACGACGGCGTGGTGGTGGATGCGGCATGGCTCCGCAGGGCTTTGCAAAGCAACTACGGGAGGGAGAGGTGTAGCAAGGGGGGAAGGGAGGCGCCAGGTGTCAGGTTCGGCTGCCCTCCCACCCACCCCCCCTCTTTATATAGGGACCCCAGGGGGGCGCCGTCCCTAGGAGATGGGATCTCCTAGGGGGGGCGGCGGCCAAGGGGGAGACTTGCCCCCCAAGGCAAGTGGAGGCGCCCCCTCCCCTAGGGTTCCCAACCCTAGGCGCAGAGGGGGGGCCAGGGGGAGCGCACCAGCCCACCAGGGGCTGGTTCCCCTCCCACTTCAGCCCATGGGGCCCTCCAAGATAGGTGGCCCCACCCGATGGACCCCCGGGACCCTTCCGATGGTCCCGGTACAATACCGGTGAACCCCGAAACTTTCCCGATGGCCGAAACTCGACTTCCCATATATAATTCTTTACCTCCGGACCATTCCGGAACTCCTCGTGACGTCCGGGATCTCATCCGGGACTCCGAACTACTTTCGATTTGCTGCATTCTCATATCTCTACAACCCTAGCGTCACCTAACCTTAAGTGTGTAGACCCTACGGGTTCGGGAGACACGTAGACATGACCGAGACGGCTCTCCGGTCAATAACCAACAGCGGGATCTGGATACCCATGTTGGCTCCCACATGCTCCTCGATGATCTCATCAGATGAACCACGATGTCGAGGATTCAAGCAACCCCGTATGCAATTCCCTTTGTCCATCGGTATATTACTTGCCCGAGATTCGATCGTCGGTATCCCAATACCTCGTTCAATCTCGTTACCGGCAAGTCACTTTACTCGTACCATAATGCTTGATCCTGTGACCAGACACTTGGTTACTTTGAGCTCATTATGATGATGCATTACCGAGTGGGCCCAGTGATACCTCTCCGTCATACGGAGTGACAAATCCCAGTCTCGATCCGTGTCAACCCAATAGACACTTTCGGAGATACCCGTAGTACACCTTTATAGTCACCCAGTTACGTTGTGACGTTTGGTACACCCAAAGCACTCCTAAGGTATCCGGGAGTTAACGATCTCATGGTCTAAGGAAGAGATACTTGACATTGGAAAAGCTCTAGAAAAATGAACTACACGATCTTGTGCTATGCTTAGGATTGGGTCTTGTCCATCACATCATTCTCCTAATGATGTGATCCCGTTATCAATGACATCCAATGTCCATAGTCAGGAAACCATGACTATTTGTTGATCAACGAGCTAGTCAACTAGAGGCTCACTAGGGACATGTTGTGGTCTATGTATTCACACATGTATTACGATTTCCGGATAATACAATGATAGCATGAATAAAAGACAATTATCATGAACAAGGAAATATAATAATAATCCTTTTATTATTGCCTCTAGGGCATATTTCCAACAGTGTCCCACTTACACTAGAGTCAATAATCTAGTTACATTGTGATGAATCGAACACCCATAGAGTTCTGGTGTTGATCATGTTTTGCCCACGGAAGAGGTTTAGTCAACGGATTTGCGACATTCAGATCCGTATGTACTTTGCAAATATCTATGTCTCCATCTTGAACATTTTCACGGATGGAGTTGAAACGATGCTTGATGTGCCTGGTCTTCTTGTGAAACCTGGGCTCCTTGGTAAGGGCAATAGCTCAAGTGTTGTCACAGAAGAGAGTGATCGGCCCCGACGCATTGGGTATGACTCCTAGGTCAGTGATGAACTCCTTCATCCATATTGCTTCATGCGCTACCTCCGAGGCTGCCATGTACTCCGCTTCACATGTAGATCCCGCCACGATGCTCTGCTTGCAACTGCACCAGCTTACTGCTCCACGATTCAACATATACACGTATCCGGTTTGTGACTTAGAGTCATCCAGATCTGTGTCGAAGCTAGCATCGACGTAACCCTTTACGACGAGCTCTTCGTCACCTCCATAAACGAGAAACATGTCCTTTGTCCTTTTCAGGTACTTCAGGATATTCTTGGCCGTTGTCCAGTGTTCCTTGCCGGGATTACTTTGGTACCTTCCTACCAAACTTACGGCAAGGTTTACATCAGGTCTGGTACACAGCATGGCATACATAATAGATCCTATGGCTGAGGCATAGGGGATGACACTCATCTCTTCTTTATCTTCTGCCGTGGTCGGGCATTGAGCTGAGCTCAATCTCACACCTTGCAATACAGGCAAGAACCCTTTCTTGGACTGATCCATATTGAACTTCTTCAATATCTTATCAAGGTATGTGCTTTGTGAAAGACCTATGAGGTGTCTCGATCTATCCCTATAGATCTTGATGCCTAATATGTAAGCAGCTTCTCCAAGGTCCTTCATTGAAAAACACGTATTCAAGTAGGCCTTAATGCTGTCCAAAAGTTCTATATCATTTCCCATCAAAAGTATGTCATCTACATATAATATGAGAAATGCTACAGAGCTCCCACTCACTTTCTTGTAAATGCAGGCTTCTCCATAAGTCTGCATAAACCCAAACACTTTGATCATCTCATCAAACGAATGTTCCAACTCCGAGATGCTTGCACCAGCCCATAAATGGATCACTGGAGCTTGCATACCTTGTTAGCATTCTTAGGATCGACAAAACCTTCTGGCTGCATCATATACAGTTCTTCCTTAAGATAGCCGTTAAGGAATGCCGTTTTGACGTCCATCTGCCATATCTCATAATCATAGTATGCGGCAATTGCTAACATGATTCGGACGGACTTCAGCTTCACTACGGGAGAGAAAGTCTCATTGTAGTCAACCCCTTGAACTTGTCGATAACCCTTAGCAACAAGTCGAGCTTTATAGATGGTAACATTACCATCCGCGTCCGTCTTCTTCTTAAAGATCCATTTGTTTTCTATCGCTCGCCGATCATCGGGCAAGTCAGTCAAAGTCCATACTTTGTTTTCATACATGGATTCTATCTCGGATTGCATGGCTTCAAGCCATTTGTTGGAATCTGGGCCCGCCATCGCTTCTTCATAGTTCGAAGGTTCACCGTTGTCTAACAACATGATTTCCAGGACAGGGTTGCCATACCACTCTGGTGTGGAACGTGTCCTTGTGGACCTACGGAGTTCAGTAGCAACTTGATCTGAAGTACCTTGATCATCATCATTAATTTCCTCTGCAGTCAGTGTAGGCACCACAAGAACATTTTCCTAAGCTGCACTACTTTCCGGTTCAAGAGGTAGTACTTCATCGAGTTCTACTTTCCTCCCACTTACTCCTTTCGAGAGAAACTCTTTTTCCAGAAAGGATCCGTTCTTGGCAACAAAGATCTTGCCTTCGGATCTAAGGTAGAAGGTATACCCAATGGTTTCCTTGGGGTATCCTATGAAGACACATTTTTCCGACTTGGGTTCGAGCTTTTCAGGTTGAAGTTTCTTGACATAAGCATCGCATCCCCAAACTTTTAGAAATGACAGCTTAGGTTTCTTCCCAAACCATAATTCATACGGTGTCGTCTCAACGGATTTAGACGGAGCCCTATTTAAAGTGAATGTAGCTGTCTCTAGAGCGTATCCTCAGAATGATAGCGGTAAATTGGTAAGAGACATCATAGATCGCACCATATCCAATAGAGTGCGATTATGATGTTCGGACACACCGTTATGCTGAGGTGTTCCAGGCGGCGTGAGTTGTGAAACGATTCCACATTTCCTTAAGTGCGTACCAAATTCGTGACTTAAATATTCTCCTCCAAGATCTGATCGTAAGAATTTTATCTTCGGTCACGTTGATTCTCTACTTCATTCTGAAATTCCTCGAACTTTTCAAAGGTCTCAGACTTGTGTTTCATCAAGTAGACATACCCATATCTTCTTAAGTCATCAGTGAGAGTGAGAACATAACGATATCCTCCGCGAGCCTCAACACTCATTGGACCACACACATCAGTATGTATGATTTCCAATAAGTTGGTTGCTCGCTCCATTATTCCGGAGAACGGAGTCTTGGTCATTTTGCCCATGAGGCATGGTTCGCATGTGTCAAATGATTCATAATCGAGAGACTCTAAAAGTCCATCATCATGGAGCTTCTTCATGCGCTTCACACCAATGTGACCCAGGCGGCAGTGCCACAAGTATGTGGGACTATCGTTATCAACTTTACATCTTTTGGTATTCACACTATGAATATGTGTAACATTATGTTCAAGATTCATTAAGAATAAACCATTGACCATCGGGGCATGACCATAAAACATATCTCTCATATAAATAGAACAACCGTTATTCTCGGATTTAAATGAGTAGCCATCTCATATTAGATGAGATCCAGATACAATGTTCATGCTCAAACTTGGCACTAATTAACAATTATTGAGGTTTAAAACTAATCCCGTGGGTAAATGTAGAGGTAGCGTGCCGACGGCGATCACATCGACCTTGGAACCATTCCCGACGCGCATCGTCACCTCGTCCTTCGCCAGTCTCCGCTTATTCCGCAGCTCCTACTGTGAGTTACAAATATGAGCAACGGCACTGGTATCAAATACCCAGGAGTTACTACGAGTACTGGTAAGGTACACATCAATTACATGTATATCACATATACCTTTAGTGTTGTCGGCCTTCTTGTCCGCTAAGTATTTGGGGCAGTTCCGCTTCCAGTGACCCTTCCCTTTGCAATAAAAGCACTCAGTCTCAGGCTTGGGTCCATTCTTTGACTTCTTCCCGGCAACTGGCTTAACGGGTGCGGCAACATCTTAGCCGTCCTTCTTGAAGTTCTTCTTACCCTTGCCCTTCTTGAACTTGGTGGTTTTATTGACCATCAACACTTGATGTTCTTTCTTGATTTCTACCTCTGCTGACTTCAGCATTGAAAATACTTCAGGAATAGTTTTCACCATCCCCTGCATATTGTAGTTCATCACAAAGATCTTGTAGCTCGGTGGGAGCGACTGCAGGATTCTGTCAATGACCGCCTCGTCCGGGAGGTTGATGTCCAGCTGGGACAGGCGGTTGTGCAACCCAGACATTTTGAGTATGTGCTCACTGACAGAACTATTTTCCTCCATCTTACAACTATAGAACTTGTCGGAGACTTCATATCTCTCGACCCGGGCGTGAGCTTGAAAAACCATTTTCAGCTCCTCGAACATCTCATATGCTCCGTGTTGCTCAAAAGGATTTTGGAGCCCCGGTTCTAAGCTGTAAAGCATGCCGCACTGAACGAGGGAGTAATCATCAGCACGTGACTGCCAAGCGTTCACAACGTCTTGGTTCTCTGGGATGGGTGCTTCACCTAGCGGTCCTTCTAGGACATATGCTTTCTTGGCAGCTATGAGGATGATCCTCAGGTTCTGGACCCAGTCTGTATAGTTGCTGCCATCATCTTTCAGCTTGGTTTTCTCTAGGAACGCGTTGAAGTTCATGTTGACATGAGCGTTGGCCATTTGATCTACAAGACATATTTTGCAAAGATTTTAGACTAAGTTCATGATAATTAAGTTCATCTAATCAAATTATTTAATGAACTCCCACTCATATTTGACATCCCTCTAGTCATCTAAGTGTTACACGATCCGAGTCGACTAGGCCGTGTCCGATCATCACGTGAGACGGACTAGTCATCATTGGTGAACATCTCCATGTTGATCGTATCTTTCATACGACTCATGCTCGACCTTTCGGTCTCTGTGTTCCGAGTCCATGTCTGTACATGCTAGGCTCGTCAAGTTAACCTAAGTGTTTTGCATGTGTAAAACTGTCTTACACCCGTTGTATGTGAACGTAGGAATCTATCACACCCGATCATCACGTGGTGCTTCAAAACGACGAACTTTAGCAACGGCGCACAGTTAGGGGGAACACTTTCTTGAAATTATTAAGAGGGATCATCTTATTTACCACCGTCATTCTAAGTAAACAAGATGCATAAACATAATAAACATCACATGCAATTATATAGTAGTGACATGATATGGCCAATATCATATAGCTCCTTTGATCTCCATCTTCGGGGCTCCATGATCATCTTCGTCACCGGCATGACACCATGATCTCCATCATCGTGTCTCCATGAAGTTGCTCGCCAACTATTACTTCTACTACTATGGCTAACGGTTTAGCAATAAAGTAAAGTAATTACATGGCGTTAAATCATTGACACGCAGGTCATACAATAATTAAGACAACTCCTATGGCTCCTGCCGGTTGTCATACTCATCGACATGCAAGTTGTGATTCCTATTACAAGAACATGATCTCATACATCACAATATATCATTCATCATTCATCACAACTTTTGGCCATATCACATCACTTAGCAATTGCTGCAAAAACAAGTTAGACGTCCTCTAATTGTTGTTGCATCTTCTACGTGGCTATAATTGGGTTCTAGCAAGAACGTTTTCTTACCTACGAATAACCACAATGTGATTTGTCAACTTCTATTTACCATTCATAAGGACCCTTTTCATCGAATCCGCTCCAACTAAAGTGGGAGAGACATACACCCGCTAGCCACCTTATGCAACTACTGCTTGTCAGTCGGTGGAACCTGTCTCACGTAAGCGTACGTGTAAGGTCGGTCCGGGCCGCTTCATCCCACAATACCGCTGAAGCAAAATAAGACCAGTAGTGGCAAGAAGGTTGACAACATCTACGCCCACAACAGATTTGTGTTCTACTCGTGCAATAGAGAACTACGCATAGACCTAGCTCATGATGCCACTGTTGGGGAATGTTGCATAAAATAAAAAAAATCCTACGTTCACCAAGATCAATCTATGAGTTCATCTAGCAACAAGAGAGAGGAGTGCATCTACATACCCTTGTAGATCGCGTGCGGAAGCGTTCAAGAAAACAGGGTTGAGGGAGTCGTTCTCGTCGTGATCCAAATCACCGGATATCCTAGCGCCGAACGGACGGCACCTCCGCGTTCAACACACGTACGGTCAGCGTGATGTCTCCTCCTTCTTGATCCAGCTAGGGGGAAGGAGAGGTTGATGAAGATCCAGCAGCACGACGGCGTGGTGGTGGATGCAGCAGGGCTCCGACAGGGCTTCGCCAAGCAACTACGGGAGGGAGAGGTGTAGCAAGGGGGGAAGGGAGGCGCCAGGTGTCACGTTCGGCTGCCCTCCCCCCCCCCCCCCCTCTTTATATCGGGACCCCAGGGGGGGCGCCATCCCTAGGAGATGGGATCTCCTAGGGGGCGGCGGCCAAGGGGGAGACTTGCCCCCCAAGGCAAGTGGAGGCGCCCCCTCCCCTAGGGTTCCCAACCCTAGGCGCAGAGGTGGGCCCAGTGGGGCGCACCAGCCCACCAGGGGATGGTTCCCCTCCCACTTCATCCCATGGGGCCCTCCGGGATAGGTGGCCCCACCCGGTGGACCCCGGGACCCTTCCGGTGGTTCCGGTACAATACCGGTGAACCCCGAAACTTTCCCGATGGCCGAAACTCGACTTCCCATATATAATTCTTTACCTCCGGACCATTCCGGAACTCATCGTGATGTCCAGCATCTCATCCGGGACTCCGAACTACTTTCGGTTTGCTGCATTCTCATATCTCTACAACCCTAGCATCACCGAACCTTAAGTGTGTAGACCCTACGGGTTCGGGAGACACGTAGACATGACCGAGACGGCTCTCCAGTCAATAACCAACAGCGGGATCTGGATACCCATATTGGCTCCCACATGCTCCTCGATGATCTCATCGGATGAACCACGATGTCGAGGATTCAAGCAACCCAGTATACAATTCCCTTTGTCAATCGGTATGTTACTTGCCCGAGATTCGATTGTCGGTATCCCAATACCTCGTTCAATCTCGTTACCGGCAAGTCACTTTACTCGTACCGTAATGCATGATCCCGTGACCAGACACTTGGTTACTTTGAGCTCATTATGATGATGCATTACCAAGTGGGCCCAGTGATACCTCTCCGTCATACGGAGTGACAAATCCCAGTCTTGATCCGTGTCAACCCAACAGACACTTTTGGAGATACCCGTAGTACACCTTTATAGTCACCCAGTTACGTTGTGACGTTTGGTACACCCAAATCACTCCTACGGTATCCGGGAGTTACACGATCTCATGGTCTAAGGAAGAGATACTTGATATTGGAAAAGCTCTAGCAAAACGAACTACACGATCTTGTGCTATGCTTAGGATTGGGTCTTATCCATCACATCATTCTCCTAATGATGTGATCCCGTTATCAATGACATCCAATGTCCATAGTCAGGAAACCATGACTATCTGTTGATCAACGAGCTAGTCAACTAGAGGCTCACTAGGGACATGTTGTGGTCTATGTATTCACACGTGTATTACGATTTTCGGATAATACAATTATATAATGAATAAAAGACAATTATCATGAACAAGGAAATATAATAATAATCCTTTTATTATTGCCTCTAGGGCATATTTCCAACAGTGGGTACATAGACAACACCATGTCCCTAGTAAGCCTCTAGTTTACTAGCTCGTTG
This sequence comes from Triticum aestivum, assembly GCF_018294505.1. Taxonomy (NCBI): domain Eukaryota; kingdom Viridiplantae; phylum Streptophyta; class Magnoliopsida; order Poales; family Poaceae; genus Triticum; species Triticum aestivum. Next base: position 696,001,062 of record NC_057810.1, on the reverse strand, counting down.
ATCAATAGATGGTTACGGTTTCCTGACCATGGACATTGGATGTCGTTGATAATGGGATCACATCATTAGGAGAATGATGTGATGGACAAGACCCAATCCTAAGCCTAGCACAAAGATCATGTAGTTCGTATGCTAAAGCTTTTCTAATGTCAAGTATAATTTCCTTAGACCATGAGATTGTGCAACTCCCAGATACTGTAGGAATGCTTTGGGTGTACCAAACATCACAACATAACTGGGTGGCTATAAAGGTGCACTACGGGTATCTCCGAAAGTGTCTGTTGGGTTGGCACGAATCGAGACTGGGATTTGTCACTCCGTGTGACGGAGAGGTATCTCTGGGCCCACTCGATAGGACATCGTCATAATGTGCACAATGTGACCAAGGGTTTGATCACAAGATGATGTGTTACGGAACGAGTAAAGAGACTTGCCGGTAACGAGATTGAACAAACGATCGAATCTCGGGCAAGTACTATACCGCTAGACAAAGGGAATTGAATACGGCATTGATTGAATCCTCGATATCGTGGTTCATCTGATGAGATCATCGTGGAACATGTGGGAACCAACATGAGTATCCAGATCCCGCTGTTGGTTATTGGCCAGAGAGTTGTCTTGGTCATGTCTACGTGTCTCCCGAACCCGTAGGGTCTACACACTTAAGGTTCGATGACGCTAGGGTTATAGGGAATAAATATACGTGGTTACCGAATGTTGTTCGGAGTTCCGGATGAGATCTCGGACGTCACGAGGAGTTCCGAAATGGTCCGGAGGTAAAGATTTATATATGGGAAGTCCTGTTTTGGTCACCGGAAAAGTTTTGGGTGCTATCGGTAACGTACCGGGACCACCGGGAGGGTCCCGGGGGTCCACCAGGTGGGGCCACCGGCCCCAGAGGGCTGCATGGGCCAAGAGTGGGAGGGGACCAGCCCCAGGTGGGCTGGTGCGCCCCCCCCCAACCAGGGCCCAAGGCGCCTAGGGTTTGGGGAGGGGGCGCCTCCACCTTACTTGGGGGGCAAGTTTCCCCCTCTCCCCCCCTTGGCCGCACCCTAGATGGGTTTTGGGGCTGCCGCCACCCCTATGGAGGGAACCCTAGATGGGGGCGCAGCCCCTCCCCTTCCCCTATATATACTTGAGGTATTTGGGGCTGCAAACATAAGAGTTTTTCTCTCCAAGGCGCAGCCCTACCTCTCTCCCTCCTCATATCTCGCGGTGCTTGGCGAAGCCCTGCTGGAATACCACGCTCCTCCATCACCACCACGCCATTGTGCTGCTGCTGGACGGAGTCTTCCCCAACCTCTCCCTCTCTCCTTGCTGCATCAAGGCATGGGAGACGTCACCGGGCTGCACGTGTGTTGAACGCGGAGGTGTCGTTCGTTTGGCACTAGGATCTTCGGTGATTTGGATCACAACGAGTACGACTCCCTCAACCCTGTTCTCTTGAACGCTTCCGCTTAGCGATCTATAAGGGTATGTAGATGCACTCCCCTCTCTCTTGTTGCTAGTCTCTCCATAGATAGATCTTGGTGACTCGTAGGAAAATTTTGAACTTCTGCTACGTTCCCCAACACATTGTTGTCTAGCAACATGACCTCCAAGACAAGATTACGTACCACTCTAGAGTAGTACGTATCTTTGTCGACCTACGACTTTTTGGTAGTGACTTGATCCAAAGTTTCATGATCAATATCATCAGCTTCCACTTCAATTGGTGTAAGCGCCACAAGAACAACTTCCTATGCCCTGCTACACACTAGTTGAAGCGACGATTCAATAACCTTATCAAGTCTCCACCATCCTCCCACTCAACTCTTTCGAGAGAAACTTTTCCTCGAGAAAGGACCCATTTCTAGAAACAATTACTTTTGCTTCCGGATCTGAGTTAGGAGGTATACCCAACTGTTTTGGGTGTCCTATGAAGATGCATTTATCCGCTTGGGGTTCGAGCTTATCAGCAAGAAACTTTTTCACATAAGCATCGCAGCCCCAAACTTCAAGAAACGACAGCTTAGGTTTCTCTAAACCATAGTTCATACGGTGTCATCTCAACGGAATTATGTGGTGCCCTATTTAAAGTGAATGTGGTTGTCTCTAATGCCTAACCCATGAACGATAGTGGTAATTCGATAAGAGACATCATGGTATGCCCTATATCCAATAGGGTGCATCTATGATGTTCGGACACACCATCACACTATGGTGTTCCAGGCGGTGTTAGTTGTGAAACAATTTCCACAATGTCTTAATTGTGTGCCAAACTCGTAGCTCAGATATTCACCTCTATGATCATATCATAGACATTTTATCCTCTTGTCACGACGATCTTCAACATCACTCTGAAATTACTTGAACCTTTCAATAATTCAGACTTGTGTTTCATCAAGTAAATACACTTAGCATCTACTCAAATCATCTATGAAGTAAGAACATAACGATATCCACTGCATGCCTCGGCACTCATTGGACAGCACACATCAAAATGTATTACTTCCAACAAGTTGCTCTCTTGTTCCATCTTACTGAAAAACGAGGCTTTTCAGTCATCTTGCCCTTGTGGTATGATTTGCATGTCTCAAGTGATTTAGAATCAAGTGAGTCCAAGCGATCCATCTGCATGGAGTTTCTTCATGCGCACATAGCAATAGACATGGTTCGCATGTCTCAAACTTTTCAAAAATGAGTGAGTCCAAAGATCCGCCAACATGGAGCTTCTTCATGCATTTTATACCAATATGACTCAAATGGCAGTGCCACAAGCAGGTGGTACTATCATTACTATCTTATATTTTTTTGGCATGAACATGTGTATCACTACGATCGAGATTCAATAAACCATTCTTTTAGGTGCAAGACCATTGAAGGTATTATTCAAATAAATAGAGTAACCATTATTCTCCTTAAATGAATAACCGTATTGCGATAGACATAATCCAATCATGTCTATGCTCAACGCAAACACCAAATAACAATTATTTAGGTTTAACACCGATCCCGATGGTAGAGGGCGCGTGCGATGTTTGATCACATCAACCTTGGAAAAACTTCCAACACACATCGTTATCTCACCTTTAGATAGTCTCTGTTTATTCCGTAGCCTTTTATTTCGGGTTACTAACACTTAGCAACCGAACCGGTATCTATTACCATGGTGCTAGTAGGAGTACTAGTAGAGTACACATTAATATGATGTATATCCAATATACTTCCGTCAACCTTGGCTGCCTTCTTATCTACCAAGTATCTAGGGTGGTTCTGCTTTAGTGTCTGTTCCTCTCATTACAGAAGCACTTAGTCTCGGGTTTGGGTTCAACCTTGGGTTTTTCACTAGAGCAGCAACAACTTTGCCATTTCATGAAGTATCCCTTCTTGCCCTTGCCCTTCTTGAAACTAGTGGTTTTACTAACCATCAACAATTGATGCTCCTACTTGATTTCTACTTTCACGGTGTCGAACATCGTGAATAGCTCAAGGATCATCATATCTATCCCTGATATGTTATAGTTCATCACGAAGCTCTAGTAGCTTGGTGGCAATGTCTTTGGAGAAACATCACTGTCTCATCTGGAAGATTAACTCACACTTGATTCAAGTGATTGTTGTACCCAGACAATCTGAGTACAAGCTCAACGATTGAGCTTTTCTCCCTTAGTTTGTAGGCTAAGAAACTCGTCGGAGGTCTTATACCTCTTGACATGGGCACGAGCCTGAAATCCCAATTTCAGCCCTCGAAACATCTCATATGTTCTGCGACATTTCGAAATCATCTTCGGTGCCTCAATTCTAAACCGTTTAACATTACTGAACTATCACGTAGTTATCAAAACGTGTATGTCAGATGTTCGCAACATCCATAGATGACGTTCGAGGTTCAGCACACTGAGCGGTGCATTAAGGACATAAGCCTTCTACGCAACAATGAGGATAATCCTCAGTTTACGGACCCAGTCCGCATAATTGCTACTATCAACTTTCAACTAAATTTTCTCTAGGACATATCTAAAATGGTAGAACTAAAGCGCGAGCTATGACATAATTTGCAAAAACCTTTTGACTATGTTCAGGATAATTAAGTTCATCTTATGAACTCCCACTCAGATAGACATCCCTCTAGTCATCTATGTGATACATGATCCGAGTCAACTAGGCCGTGTCCGATCATCACGTGAGACGGACTAGTCATCATCGGTGAACATCTTCATGTTGATCGCATCTACTATACGACTCATGTTCGACCTTTCGGTCTCTCGTGTTCCGAGGCCACACTACAAGAAATATGTCAACTTGTGACCTTCTGTCAGTGACCCTGGAAGAATTGGTCATGGATCTATGACCATTTCAGACCAATTGGTCAAAAGCTGTTCAGGGGGCTCCAAACCCTAAACCATTGCGACCATTTTGGTCAGAAAGGTCATAATTTCCTTACACGAAATGGTCATAAAGCAAACAGCGCTAGTCCGCTGCCTTATTTCTAGTTGTTAACGACCAATATAGATGGTCATAGCCTTGTAAATTGTGGTGAGTTGCGATGACTAGGCGCCATCTCATCAGTTTTGCCTATGTGTCATGTCCATGTGGCGGTTTTTGCCCTAGGTTGTGAAGCAACCTATATTTCTGTCATTCCCAAAATTCCCAAAAAAAGCTCATAAATTCTTTGGGTCATATCTTCGTCAAATGTGTAAAAACCTTCCTTTCCTAGTTCAAAAATAATTCAAAAATATTCATTTTCCTATTCTGTTCAGAACAACAGTTTGTGAAGGAAGTACCACTTTGGCATGTCCAAATAGTATCCATTTTCTACAGTGCTTTCCTATGCCCAAATAACCATCCTCCACCAAATGTCAGCTCAATCCATTCATTATTTTGAGCCGAGCTTCAACATTCGTATTTATGTCCAGTGTGGTGGTTTGCAAAGCAAGTACCACCTAGGATCCTCCTTTTGAGCTGAAAATTTGTGAAGACGGTCTTCTTAGTAACTGATCATCCTCAGCCAAAACTCACGGCCATTAGCCATGTACATTTCCCGTACCGCTAATCAAACACTTGGCTGCGTATTCATGTTTAAGCATCGATCGATCTCCTCGTGAGAATCTTATGTTGTGATTTTCTTCCTAGCACCTACCTGGGGAGTTCCCAAACCACTAGACATGCCTAGGCCGCCCAGAACACATGGCAACGCCACGGTCACGCGGTGACCACGCGGCGGGCATGCGAGCTTACGCGCTCTAGAGTTGGGGCCCTCGGCCACCGTCGAAACCTCGATGTCTCTCCATCAAACCATGTATTTCTGATTAAATAGGTACTTATGTAACTAGAAATGATTTTTGGAAAAAATAAATAGCAAACTATGAGGCAGCTGCAGTTCAAATTTGACCCGCTTCCAACTGAATCGGCGGAAATTTGTCTTTTTCAGGAGAGGTGGATCAAAACTTTTTACACCCAACCATTTGGTCAATTGTGCATTAAATATGTCCTAGTATTTTAGAAAAATGATTTGGTCCAATTTTGCAACAATTATTTGGTAGTTCCTTCACAAAAAAACCTCCTTTCGGGCACTCGAAAAATGAAAAATGGTTTTTTCGTCCAAAGAAAATGAAAACTTCCTTAGGCAACATTGTTTGCCATTCCAATATGCACCCTTGTGCAAAATATGAGATCATTTGAACAAACTATGCCACGAATGTGGCCATAAGTTTGATCATTTGCCTTGAAAGCCATGAATCTTGAGAGATGATAGCTCATTTCTGAGAACACTTTTTTAAAATAATTGTCGTATTACAATTTTGTTATTTTTCCTGGGAACTTGGCCACATATAATGACACAATGCGAAGGTTTCCCAATTTTTTGATTTTTTTTGAATTTTTTATGCCCGTTTCAAAATGCGGTCAAAACGGCAGGAATGACCGTTCCTAGCTAGTTGTTGAATCTTGGAATTTTTTTGGTGTTTCTCTGATTAAATAGATACTTATGTACCTATAAATGATTTTTGGAAAAAATAAATAGCAAACTATGAGGCAGCTGCAGTTCAAATTTGACCCGCTTCCAACTGAATCGGCGGAAATTTGTCTTTTTCACGAGAGGTGGATCAAAACTTTTTACACCCAACCATTTGGTCAATTGTGCATTAAATATGTCCTAGTATTTTAGAAAAATGATTTGGTCCAATTTTGCAACAATTATTTGGTAGTTCCTTCACAAAAAAGCCTCCTTTCGGGCACTCGGAAAATGATTAAAAATAGCTAGAAAGATCAGAAATGCATAGAAATTAGTCCTTATCCATAAAATGTGGTCTAACTCTAGTGAAAATTTGTGTGGTGCCATTTTGCAAAATATTTTTGATAGCTACTTCACAAAATCCCTCTATTTTTAGTACTTAGATAGTTTTTTAAATCACTGGTTTTTGAACCAATCAGGACTCTTCCCACGGATCGATGACATGGCGTCCATCCATCCATACATCCATCTCTCCATCCCACATCCATCCATACATCCATCTCTCCATCCCACATCCATCCATCCATCTATCTACTGAAAAAAAAGAAAAAAATGAAAAAGAGATACCCCCCACCCGCAGCCCAAACCCTAGGTCAGATCCCATCGACTCCCTCCTCTCCTCGCAGCCGCCGCCACCTCCTCCCTCGATCCAGTCTTCTCCCCGCCGCTCCCACCCACCGCCGACCTCGCACCCCTCCTCACCACCGCCGCCGACCTCGTCACTCCCTTCCCTCGCCATCTCTCCTACCCTATGCCCCAGATCGAGTCGAGCAGGTCGGCCGGCACGCTAGGGTTCCGTTTGGTCAGCTCCGCGCCGGCTCTCCGGTTGGCCGCCCGCCCGATGATGGATCTCCCGCCGCTCTCCCACCAGGTGCTCTTTGCGGCCGTCTGATCCGCGGACGCCGAGGCCGTGCGCCGCCTCCTACTGCGACTGTCGTGCGCGTGAGGCGCGGGCGGTGCGGCGGCGGTGTTGGCCAAGACGGGGGTGGCGCCGGTGGAGCGCGTCAAGCTGCTGCTGCAGAACCAGGCCGAGATGCTGCGCTGGGGCACCCTCATGCGGCCCTACCGCGGGATCACCGACGCCTTCGCCCGCGTCCTCCCGCTCGCCGTCGCCAAGATCCTCCGCGCCCTCGCGCTCCAGGAGACCCCCGACCTCCTCATCCTCGGCAAGCAAGTTCTCAAATCGGCCTCTTACGAGGTCTCCTGCTCTCATTCGCCTTGCAATTTGTGTATCATTTTGAAGCAGCTGCTAGTTGTGGTCAGTAGCTACGCCTAACATATTAGTAGGTTTATTGGCATGGTTCTCGCCTAATAATCCGCTCTGCTTTGCTTGCCCCATGGATGCATATTGTACCTTCCCCCCTGCTGTTTCCTGAGAACGCCCTCCCTAGTATAGATTTGTAGATGATTTCTGTAGATCTAATTGCTGTTGTGGCTTCCCTCCTGTTGGAGGGAGCAGCTTTATCTTCCTGCACTTGCTGCATTGTTGTTTACCTTGTTACATGCTTGTTGACTCATCGACTGTTTGGGGACAGAAGATTGCTTGCAGTTGCTTGCCATTGGTGCAGTCATCATTTTGTTTTCTGATTCACTAGTGCCTGTACCAATGTACTGGGTGCTGCATTGGGGGAGAAATATTTCAAATCGACTTGTATGTACATGCTGATTTCCAAGGGACAAAATGCTGCTTACAATACATGCTTGTTTGCTCATCAAATATCCAGGAATCAGTTGCAGTTACCATCACCACTTTTTTATGGTGCATTTGTCCCACTATACCACTGCTGTAGCACAAAGGACACTACAAATCTTCAATCATACGTGTCATTCCTTCATACTACTATCTTTGCCCCCTTTATTATCCTCAGATTGAGGACACTACAAATACTGAAAATGTGCATGTTATGACTGGCCAATACACTGAGAAATAATAATGTTGCGCAACTTTATCAAGGATCGATTACTTAGTTACTGTGAAGCATTATCGAACGTTGTTCTTCCCTGCTCTTACTGGCGTCCTTTTAATTCCGTATGTGTTTTGTAGTTGAAGGAGTTCATTCTGTGCAGCCGGAGGCGTACAAGTTCAAGATCGGCGACCAGGTTTTTCGGAGGCCAGGAAACCCACCCCTGGACCAAGTTATCGAGATTCTACAGAAGCACAAGGATAAGTCTCAAGATGAAATCTAGCTAGCTGGCTACAGTATGCCTTATGCTCTCGTTGATTTATTTCTTTTGCGCTCTTTTGCAGTTCTATATTGATGAGTGAGCGATCTGGTAGCAGCTAGCTAACTGCCTCTAGATTGTAACCCTGTTATGGGATGTGTGGTTGCGCATGCGTTCTGCATTGTCAAATGTGTTCTCTGTTGTCACACATCGTATGCAATGTTGTTCATAGTTTTTATATTTGTTGTCATGCGATGCGGTCACTGAATTGCTCAAAATTGCTGGCCAAGTACTATGTAGTGATGTTCTATGCTAGGCTACCAGGCTATGTAACTTCTGTATCAAAATCATGGATTCTAATCTTTACTATTATCTGCCATGGATCAACAATGATGCATCACAGGTAGTAGTAGTAGAGTCGGACTTGGTGCTGCATTGCCCAGTTATTAGCTCCTCGATCTGTTCCTCACAGCGTGGGGTCAGCACTTTACCTCAACTTGTCTGCATTTTCTCTCGCACACTAGACTTGCTCATCCATAACACAATGGCAGTGCGTGAGTGAGTCCTGTAGGGATGTATGTTTTTGGGCTGGTTGTAGATGGCTTTGTATGTTATGGTAGTGTGCTTGCTCTCTCTGCTCTGCTTTCGCTTGTACTCCCTCCGTCCCGAAATACTCGTCGGAGGAATGGATGTATCTAGATGTATATTAGTTCTAGATACATTCATTTTTATGCATTTCTTCGACAAGTATTTCCAGACGGAGGGAGTAGAAAAGAAGAGCAAAGAAGGGTAAGTAAAACACACTAGCAACTCTCTTATTAGAACACCAGATACTAGTAGATACCAACCACATGTATCTACAGATTTACTACTAAATCCAATTACAGTACTACCTGATGTTGTGTGATTCCTTCCATTCTATGATTGATAAAGGAAGTACTTCATTAGTAACGAGACATGCTAATCTGGTGCTGAAATTTATAAGCAACTAAATTGTGCAGAATTAAGTTTCACTTTCAAATCGATGGTATGTCATGTGTGCACCATGGACAGAAATTTCAGAGCCAACAGAAAGAAATTCTACTCTTTACTGCAGAACAGTATACAACATTACTTTTTTGGTTGCCTGCTAATTGTGTGCAAACTGCTTATCAATAGCTTATCAAGCACTGCCTGACTGGCTCGCATCGCTCTGCTGTCGTAGTTGTGCCGTCAGTGCTCTTTCCTCTCTGTCTGTCTACGACAGCAGGATTCATGCACCAAACCAAGAACCTGAATCTTTTGTTAGGTTGCTAGTAAACTAGGTTGTACTCCTTCCAATTGCAAGTTGGATAGAACCTGCAATTAAGTGCACAGACATACATGGATTCTGGTTCAATTCGTATGTATGTCTGTATGTGCATGCTTACGACTTTGACTAAAACTAGTTAATTCATTGTTCTACCTTGAAGGTGACCAGTCCCTAGCTGCGTGCTTTGGTCGGTCCTACTAATTTCAGTTCCTATGATTTTTAATCTCTGTTTTCTATTTTCCCTAGCTACCAAGACTCTGAGTTTGTGGTGATGGCAGCTGACACGAAGCCGATCGAAATCTTCCCCCACCCCCTGTTGCTCCCTAATGATAACAAGGTAGAAATTATGTCCGTATGCTGCATCATATATAGTACTGCTAATTAGTTTGTATGCATTCTGTTTATCAAATGAAAGGACATTCTGTTTGGCAGTGGGCGGTTTTGCTCAAAAATAAGTAAATAAATTGTATGTGCATGTTGAAATGTTAGATGTCTGTTGGTTGCTGTATATGGGCAAGATGAATTGAATCTTGATGTGTACTTGTCAATTCTAGCTTATATTGGTGTCTTGCAATCCTAAAACATTATTGAATCCTGCTGTGTACTTGTCAATCCTGCTGTGTTTTCATATTGCGTCTATGTTTTCTTGTATGAACGAGTTATCTCATTTTAACTAGCTGGAGAACAAAAAGCATGGTACTAGCTCAATTTTTGTTATCATTCTAAATAAGTTTCCTTTTCTTGAATGGTTTGTTCTGATTCTTCACCTTTTCTGATTCTTCCCTGCTGATTCATGTAACAGGGCGACCGAGGAAGGCATGTTGTCTGTTTTCTTGAAGGTCGTTTTGTTTGTTCCCAGCCCTAACTACAGTTGTCCAGCTAGTTCAGCTAGTTCGGCATGTTGTTCATATCACTATTGTAGTCCAACGAGTTTGGCATGTTGTGAGTTTGTGATTGCTTGTAAAGCTTGTAAAGTATTGTATTACACTTGTAGTCATTACTGTGATTGCCACTGTATTACACTTGTAAGGATCTGGTGGCTCTTATTTAAAGTATTATGTGTGATTTTTGTCCGCCCATTTAAAAACTGGTTCGAATATGAAGAATATGAGCCTGATAGATGGGACCCACTTACCAGAATATGACAAATCGGACCCAGTTACCAGAACCTGACAACCGGGACCCATCTGACTGGTGGACCCATTTAATTAAAAAAAGGAAATTATAATTATTTAGACGAAAAGGCCAAGGCCCAATAATAAAAAAGGCTGCAATGTTGGGCCAGGCCCATGAAGTCGACCAAAAAACGACAAAAAAAATATAGAAAGGCTGAATTAATGGGCTAGGCCCATGTAGAAAACTGAATTGGACCGGGCTGAATCTTGTGCCACATCAGCTTGCCACGCTGGATGCCTACGTGGCCTGGGGAGGTTGCTAGTGACCAAAACGCCATAGTGGACATATTTTGGTCGTAAACGTCTTCGACCATTCCAGAAGAAAGGTCGCTATAGTCAGTTTATGACGGCCAGCTTTTGACCTTGTGTTTTTGGTCACAAAAAGGTCGCAAATGGAAATTTGTGACCTTTCAGTGACCAATAGTGGTGGTCACAAGTTGACATATTTCTTGTAGTGCCATGTATGTACATGCTAGGCTCGTCAAGTCAACCTAAGTGTTTTGCATGTGTAAATCTGTCTTACACCCGTTGTATGTGAACGTTAGAAACTATCACACCCGATCATCATGTGGTGCTTCGAACAACGAACTTTCCCAACGGTGCACAGTTAGGGGGAACACTTTCTTGAAATTATTATGAGGGATCATCTTATTTACTACCGTCGTTCTAAGAAAATAAGATGCATAAACATGATAAACATCACATGCAATCAAAAAATGACATGATATGGCCAATATCATTTTGCTCCTTCTGATCTCCATCTTCGGGGCTCCATGATCATCATCGTCACCGGCATGACACCATGATCTCCATCATCGTGTCTCCATGAAGTTGTCCAGCCAACTATTACTTCTACTACTATGGCTAACGATTTAGCAATGAAGTAAAGTAATTACATGGCGTTATTCAGTGACACGCAGGTCATACAATAAATAAAGACAACTCCTATGGCTCCTACCAGTTGTCATACTCATCGACATGCAAGTCGTGATTCCTATTACAAGAACATGATCAATCTCATACATCACATATCATTCATCACATTCTTTTGGCCATATCACATCACATAGCATACCCTGCAAAAACAAGTTAGACGTTCTCTAATTGTTGTTTGCATGTTTTATGTGGCTGCTATGAGTTTCTAGCAAGAACGTTTCTTACCTATGCGAAAGCCACAACGTGATATGCCAATTGCTATTTACCCTTCATAAGGACCCTTTTCATCGAATCCGGTCCAACTAAAGTGGGAGAGACTGGCACCCGCTAGCCACCTTATGCAACAAGTGCATGTCAGTCGGTGGCACCTGTCTCAGGTAAGTGTACGTGTAAGGTCGGTCCGGGCTGCTTCATCCCACAATACCGTCGAAACAAGATAGGACTAGTAATGGTAAGCATATTGAACAAAATCAACGCCCACAACAACTTGTGTTCTACTCGTGCATAGAATCTACGCAATAGACCTAGCTCATGATGCCACTGTTGGGGAACATAGTAGAAATTCAAAAATTTCTACGCATCACCAAGATCAATCTATGGAGTAATCTAGCAACGAGGGGAAGGGTAGTGCATCTACATACCCTTGTAGATTGCTAAGCGGAAGCGTTCAAGAGAACGGGGTTGAGGGAGTCGTACTCGTCGTGATCCAAATCACCAAAGATCCTAGTGCCGAACGGACGGCACCTCCGCGTTCAACACACATGCAGCCCGGTGACGTCTCCCATGCCTTGATCCAGCAAGGAGAGAGGGAGAGGTTGGGGAAGACTCCGTCCAGCAACAGCACAATGGCGTGGTGGTGATGGAGGAGCGTGGCACTCCAGCAGGGCTTCGCCAAGCACTGCGAGAGATGAGGAGGGAGAGAGGTAGGGCTGCGCCTTGGAGAGAATAACTCATGTGTTGGGCAGCCCCTAGATCTCAACTATATATGGGGGAAGGGAGGGGGTTGCGCCCCCTCTAGGGTTCCCACCCCAAGGGGTGCGGCAGCCCCTAGATCCCATCTAGGGTGGCGGCCAAAGGGGGAGAGGGGGAGGCGCACCTGGGGTGGGCCTTAGGGCCCATCTGCCCTAGGGTTTGCCCCCCTCTTCTCTTGAGACGCCTTGGGCCTTGGTGGGGGGCACACCAGCCCACCTAGGGGCTGGTCCCTTCCCACTATTGGCCCACGCAAGCCTCTGGGGCTGGTGGCCCCTCCCGGTGGACCCCCGGACCCTTCCGGTGGTCCTGGTACATTACCGGTGATGCCCGGAACACTTCGAGTGACCAAAACCTCACTTCCTATATATAAATCTTTACCTCCGGGCCATTCCGGAACTCCTCGTGACGTCCAGGATCTCATCCAGGACTCCGAACAACATTCGGTAACCACGTATATCTATTCCCTATAACCCTAGCGCCATCGAACCTTAAGTGTGTAGACCCTACGGGTTCGGGAACCATGCAGACATGACCGAGACAACTCTCCGGCCAATAACCAACAGCGGGATCTGGATACTCATGTTGGCTCCCACATGTTCCACGATGATCTCATCGGATGAACCACGATGTCAAGGATTCAATCAATCCCGTATACAATTCCCTTTGTCTAGCGGTATAGTACTTGCCCAAGATTCGATCGTCGATATCCCGATACCTTGTTCAATCTCGTTACCGGCAACTCTCTTTACTCATTCCGTAACACATCATCCCGCGATCAACTCCTTGATCACATTGTGCACATTATGATGATGTCCTACCGAGTGGGCCTAGAGATACCTGTCCGTCACACGGAGTGACAAATCCCAGTCTAGATTCGTGCCAACCCAACAGACACTTTTGGAGATACCCGTAGTGCACCTTTATAGCCACCCAGTTACGTTGTGATGTTTGGTACACCCAAAGCATTCCTACGGTATCCGGGAGTTGCACAATCTCATGGTCTAAGGAAAAGATAATTGACATTTAGAAAAGCTTTAGCATACGAACTACACGATCTTGTGCTAGGCTTAGGATTGGGTCTTGTCCATCACATCATTCTCCTAATGATGTGATCCCGTTATCAATGACATCCAATGTCCATGGTCAGGAAACCATGACCATCTGTTGATCATCGAGCTAGTCAACTAGAGGCTCACTAGGGACATGTTGTGGTCTATGTGTTCACACATGTATTGCGGTTTCGGGTCAATACAATTATAGCATGAATAATAGACAATTATCATGAACAAGGAAATACAATAATAACCATTTTATTATTGCCTCTAGGGCATATTTCCAACAGAGTGTGTGTATCATATATTGATGGAAGGAAAGGGGAGAGATCCCCATCCACATTATTTACATGACGCGTACACAACGCAATCCACCATGCTAGCTACCGATGGATTACTCACCGTACACCCACCCGCTACCTCTAGATCTACTAGAAGGATGTTAAGATCCTCGTGCAGGGGGCCTGCCTGCTTCCATATTTCGCCCTTAGCTTGTATTCTTCTTAGCACATGCCGCACATCCGGGGCCTTACCGTCAAACACGATCGAGTTACGATGTTTCCATAGCTCCCAGAGGACAAGTATCTGAGTGGCACGCGCCGTCTTTGTGTATCTCCCAAATTGTGCCACCCGAGTGATCCATGCCTGTAGGTCCTCTCCTTGTGCCGAATCATGCCCATGATGAGTCCTACCTTTGCCCAGACTTCACGCACGAAGACACAACTGGTCAGGAGGTGGTCAATAATTTCCTCCTCCTGGTCGCAAAATGGGCAAGTGTCCTGGTGCGGAAGCCCTCGCCGTGCAAGCCTGTCCGAAGTCCACACTATGCCCATAAGCGCGAGCCGCACGAAGAAGCGGCACCATAAGAGGGCCTTCGATGCCCAAGTGAAGCCACCTGTGGGTGAGACATGACGCGTGGCAAATCTAGCCGCATATGCCGATCGGACCGAGAACTGGCCATTCTTCTCCCATGACCATACAAGCCGATCCGACCGCTGTGCCTCCAAGTTCATGCCTTCCACCTGTGCCCAAAGTTGCATTAATTGGCCAAGCTCATCCTCGTTCAAGTTTGGACCAACATCTCTTGCCCATGATGCGTGGAGCATTGCCTCCTCCACTATCCTTGTGCATCTCACCCTCTTGGTTACTTTGGCATATATCCTTGGGGCCAACTCCTGAAGCCGATAGCCATTGCACCACCTGTCTTCCCAAAAAAGGGTCGTCTTGCCATCTCCAAGCTCCACTCTTGCCGCTGCCTGGAACAGAGCTCTGGCTTCATCTGGAATGTTGAAGTTGAACTCCGCCCATGGCCTGGTAGCATCTGCCCGCTGAAGCCACGTCCACTTCGCTTGGAGCGCAATATTCATCCACTTGAGGTTGGTCACTCCCAGTCCACCTGCCCATCTAGGTCGGCAGACCATGTCCCATGCTACTGCACACTTCCATCCACCTGCATCCTCTTTTCCACACCATAGGAAGCTTTTGCAGATTTTCACTAGTGCCTTGATCATTTTTGTGGGAAGACCCATGGCAAGCATGGCATGTACCGATATGGCCGACAGTACCAACTGGACTAGGATCATCATGCTGCTCTTGGGCAGTGAGGTCGCCTTCAAAACGGCAGCCGCGTTGCAATTTTCTCAACCAGGTCCTGGAACTGCGCGGCACCTTGCTTATGGAGAGAGAGAAGCAAGCCTAGGTATCGACATGGAAACGTGGCGAGCGTACATCCCAGCATATCAGACAGCAGCTGCATTTCCTCTTGAGTGCATCTAATCGGTAGTGTAGAACTCTTTTGCCTGTTAACTTTGAGGCCAGAGGCATGTCCGAACAAGTCCAGGATCGCTGAGCAGGTCAATATGTCTTTTTCCTTGGGTTTCAGAAAGATCATCACATCATCCGCATACATCGAGACCCGATGCTTCAAACCAGTCCGTGCTAGAGGGGCCACTAAATCCCTCGTTGTCGCGTGAGCAAAAATCCTCTGAAGCGGTTCCATGCATAATATGAACAGCATGGGCGAAAGTGGGCTTCCTTGTCTTAGCACCTGACAGTTGAAGATTTTTTCTCCGGGAGTACCATTGACCGAGATCTTCGTGGATGAGGTCGCGAGAAAACCACATATCCATGATATCCACTTTGTACCAAAACCCATGTGCGTTAAAACCTCGAGCAGGAATGGCCACTAAACTGAATCAAACGCCTTGGAGATGTCCAGTTTGACGAGAACCGTAGGGTCCTTCAGAGCGTGCAATCTGCGTGCTGTCCCCTGCTCTAGCATGAAATTGTCATGCAGGGATCTGCCGCGCACGAAAGCACTTTGATGATTGCCCACCAGCAGCGGGAGATCTTCTGCCAGTCGGGCAGCAAGTATCTTGTCAAAGATATACACTACACCATGGTTTAGGCTGACTGGCCTGTAGTCCTTGATATCCACCGCACCCACTTTCTTCGGCAACAGGGAGACCATAGCTTTGTTGATTGCTTGCATACCCATCATGTTGCCCACGTGGAATTCTCCAAGTGCTCTCATG
This sequence comes from Triticum aestivum, assembly GCF_018294505.1. Classification (NCBI taxonomy): domain Eukaryota; kingdom Viridiplantae; phylum Streptophyta; class Magnoliopsida; order Poales; family Poaceae; genus Triticum; species Triticum aestivum. The sequence continues at coordinate 695,984,944 of NC_057810.1, read as the reverse complement.
AAATCATCTTTGATGATCGTCCAACAAGTTGCATAGAACCGGCTTGTGAACCCGTCTGGCTCCGGTGCCTTGTCCAGGGGCATTGCCTTGACGACCCTCTCCACCTCTTGTGCACAAAAGGGCGCATCCAAGTGCGCTAAGTCTCTCGACGGCAATTCTAGCACCTCCAAGTTGATAGTGCTGCGCCTTTCCACGACTGATCCCAGCAGTTTCCCATAATATGCGTCCACTGCAGCCGCAACGTTGTCCTGCCCTGTGTATATATGTCCATCCGAGGCAGGGGACAAGATAAGGTTTTTCCGTTGGCGATGCCTGGCGTGCCTTTGGAAATAAAACGTGTTGGCCTCCCCTTCCTTCAGTTGTAGAATTCTTGATCTCTAGTGGGCAATCGATTTCTGCAGCGAGCACAGTCCCAACAACTTTCTCTTAAGGATCTTGTGTAGCTCGAATTCTGCATCCGACAGTGCTCTGTTATCCATTGACGTATCAAGCCTGGCGATCACTTCCAAAGCGATTGCGATTTGCAGCCTTACGTTTCCAATCCACCTATCGCTCCACCGTTGCAAGGCCTTGGCAGTGGCCCGCAACTTCTTGTCCAGAACGACATAGGCATTCCCTTCAACAACGACCAAGTTCCAAGCCACCTCCACTATCTCAAAGAATCCCTCTGCCTTGGTCCAGAACTGCTCAAAACGGAACCATCTCCCATACGCGAAATCTTCCTTGAGATCCAAGAGAAGGCCATGAGAAAAGCAGCTGGGTGTAAATCATCCCAGCAATTGGTGGTGAACATGTGGTCTATTTTCTCCATAGTTGGCCTTCTCCTCTCATTCGACCAAGTGTAGCTGCGCCCATTTAGGTACATCTCCTTCAGTTCCAACATGTTCGTTTTCCTCCGAAACTTAGCAAACATGCGCCTTTTCACCGCATCATTGTTTTTGTCATGTGGGTTGACGAGCAGGTTGAAATCACCCGCAATGATCCATGGACCAGCATGTAGCTCTCTGATGTCTACAAGTTCCTGCATGAACATTGCCTTGTCCACATCCGATTGGGGGCCATACACACCCGTGATCCACCAAGGGCTCCCATTCATCTGGGAGACGAGGGTTGTTACCGTGTTGGTGGTGTAATGTGGGTTCGAGAGCTTGAAAACCGTTTCATCCCATGCGATCAGGATTCCTCCCCGAGTCCCCGCAGCCGGTAAGTAGAAGAAATTCTCAAATTTATTCCCAAGACAATGCCTTACAATGTCTAGTGTCATCACCTCCATTTTTGTCTCCTGGAAGCATACAATGGCAGGGTCAGCCGCCACGACCACCTGGTATATCGTACTCCGTCTAGCAAGCGAGTTGAGACCGCGCACATTCCACAAGAGAAGTTTGTATGGTTGTATATCCATGTCGTATTCCTACCTCCACTTGCACTTTCCCCTACTACTGGGCCTCTCCCGTCATCCCCTCCTCCTACAACGGATCAATCGGTGCCTCCCACCCGAACAAGGCAAGAATCGCGGCCACATGTCCATCCATGAGCGGTTTTGAGAACAATCCCACATATGCTTGCAGTGCCTCATCTGTAATCACTTCTGCCTCGTTCGCCAGGCAAAGCTTGCGTATGAGAATCTGCTGCTGCTTGGACCCCACCGACCGTCGGCCCGGTCCCTTGACAAGCCGCACACTGCATCGCGGGCTGGAGATAGGCGGACGCTTCTGCCTTGGCCTCCTTGTAGATGCGGGTGGCACACGATCGTTGGGCCTATCGAGGATAGGGTCCAGTGGTTTTTGCACCTGAGCGCAGAACTGATCTACCAATCGGCGCGCTTCCTCGCCCGCGGGCCTGGGTGTAGGTGTGCATGCAACCTCTTCCTCCTGCTCACACAACTGCCCAGCCTCCTCTGAATCCGCCGATAAAGTGACCCGAAATGTGGTCACATCCGCCCTGCATGGCAGGGCATGCACAGCCAGTTGCATGGCGCCACGCATCCCACAAGTATCCACCTCCAAGAGCACCGGATCTGAATCACCTCGGGATCCGTCCCAACTGGTATTTAAATCCTCCAGGGTGAGGAGTTGTCTGGGCATGCGAGTGGGGTCCCTGTCTAGATCAGGCAGCATCAGATCCCAGGAACCAATAGGAATACTATGCCCCACCAGCACCTGCCAGTTGTCACCACCACTCACAATCCGCGGACACGGTCCACCAATCTCTGCCAAAGCAGTCTCCGCGCTGCCCATCGTGCCGTTGGGATTATTCACCGAGGCAGGAGACATCTCAGGTGACATATCAGTCAGCTCTGGTTGGTGGGAGAGGCTTCTAGACCCACAAGACGACATAGGGGTCGCCATCGATTCCTGCACTTCGACCGTACTCCACAGCTTGTCGGACGCCTCGCTGGGGCTGTTCATTTCCACGTGTCCATCCACCATACGGTCGGCCCCGCTTTCCATCGGGATGGGGTGGCCAGCCTCTGACCGGTCCACCATCTGGTTTGACCTGTGGGGGTCATCCTCCTGGGATGGGGCACCCGCCTCTCGAGAGCTCTGACGCGGCGATGGCCCACCACCAGCCGCCGGCATGCTCTGCTTGTGCTGCCTCGCCGGCACCGCCGACGCAGATGACCCCTGCACCGGCTGATGCAACTAAATGGTGTTTGGTTGCATACAGGCAGCAAGATCTGCTTACCTTGTACCCTACGTGATGAGCTTACCAGCTACATCTTACACACGATCATACCGACCACACCAATAAAATAGGACTACAACCACGGTGAATTGGACGATGATGATGAAGTTCTTCAGTCCGATCTGTCGATCCGACTTGCCCACTTCAACACTGCCCGTCTGCTTGAGCACGGCCTTGGAGTAAGCATCCCCTCCCGCCTGCCTACTCTTAAACCCTGTGTAGCAGTTGTTTTTGTAACCCGTCACTTGTTTGACGCATGCTTTCCATGAACTGTAAACGCCTGGAACCTTCCCTTGGAACACCACATAACACTTGTCCTACCATGACAGAAAAGCAACAATTCAACCAGGAAGCAATGGAGCACACTAGACATGTCTTCCCGCCGCTTTTTGGAGACGCACGCGAGCTCGCAACATCTACGTGGCCGCATGAGCTCGGCGCCACGTTCCCCTCCCCTGCATCGCTGGAGCATGGCTCGCTGGACTGTCGGTTCGATCGTTCCTAGCAGGGCTGGCTGGGAGGTGCCTTAAAATCTGTGGGATGCAGCCCAAATAGTGAATGCAGGCAACCAAATAATTCAATTTCGCCTTGCACGAGCCTGGTTAGGCTCAATGCGGGCAACCGGGCACACCCATATTGGTTGCATGATGCAACAAGATCTCAAACGAATTATGAGAATGCGTGTGAAACAGTTGATGGTTGAGATGGCTTGCTATTCTTTCGAGGTGTAACTGGTTGGTCTTATCGCCAAAAACATGTTTTCCATAGAGATGAACCATCTCTCTTTAAATTTGTTTCAGCGTAGTAGATTTTGTTTCTCGATGAGCTTAAAGTAATTCTCATGGATATCACACAAGACTTAGTATATAATTCTCATGGATATTTGAATTATGATCATCCAAGAGTGCATTCACCTCTCTTTTTTTTATGTTCACCTTTCTTGTTGTATTTGTTTGGCGTGTCTCCTTGTCATAGGACTCGAATAAATCTTATTTGTACAAGCTTCATTTCTTAGCTATGATTCATCACGAGGTGATAAACAAGGTGACCCTGGAATGCCCTCCGAGCCTCTGCTCTACCAGCATTTTCATATTTTGACAGGATGTTTTCGCACTACAACCAATCAACATCTTGCGTCGGAGCGGGAAGATAACACAGCGCAAAAACAGGGCAATCGGAAAATAGCATCGAGCTTACAACAGCAGATGATAAAAACAGCTTTTAACACAACACGAATCGTTTGCGCGACCAACTTACCAGCAATCATCGGTTTCAGACAAATGGTTACAAATGCAAACTACAGCGCTAATTTCCCTTGGCCAATCGACTGATCTACTTCATCCCAAGAGAGAACGACAGCTTTGGTCGCGACTTGTTCTTGCCCAGCAGCTTAATCTGGTTCTGCTTCTGCTGCTGCTCCTCCATTTGCTTCTGCTTCATGGCTTCCTCCCTCTCCTTCTGAAGCCTCTCCAGCTCCTGGTACCGCTCCAGCTCTTTCTGCTGCTGCTCCATGGCTACCATCATCTGAGCCTCCTCTGCTTTCTTTCGCTCCTCTTCGAGCTTCTTCTCTAGCTCTTCTCGCTCTTTCTTCTCACGTTCCTGCGGCAATGACAAACATAAGCTCTCATGAGGTTATTCTAAAAATAAGCTTCCATGAGTTATGACAAGCAGTGCTGCAACAAGAACTAAAGAATCATGCGAAGGTGCACAATACGAGCCAGCAGAAAACATGGCAGCGGCAAAGGAGTTTATGGCTTCTCCAATGTGGAAATAAGCCCGGCCATAAGGCCCTTGAGGTCGACTTTAGTATATTAAGCATTGTGAGAGTAGACCTTAGTCAGAAAATTGCTGGGGTTGCCCATAGCGGCGTGACCCACCCACAAGCAATACAAAACCATGTTCTCTCTCCTCTCTCCGTGATGCATAAAGCAATACAAATGGTTACAAATGCAAACTACAGTTCTACTTCCCTTGGCCGATCGACTCTACTTCATCCCAAGAGCACACGCATGAAGAGATGAGTGGTTGGGTGAAAGAAAAAGGAAACTGGCATGTGGGCCCCAGCCTAAGGCCCACATAGTCCTTAAACATCGTAAGATTCTTATTTTGCTATAGCATGTCAGATGGGCCCAGATTAAGGCCGGTTTATGATCTAAGGACTGGAGATGCCCTTACCGCTCTCTGCTGGGCTTCAACCAAGGCAGACACCTTCTCTTTGTCAATTTGGGCAGCAACCTCCTCATGTATCCTTTTCCGCCCTTCATCAATTCGACGCTGTATTTCATGTTTGATTTCCTCAGAATTCAAACTATCCTCAACTTGTTTCCTAATAGCTTGCTCAACTCTTTTTGTAGTTTCCTCCTCTAATAGCCTTAGTTCAACTTCTTTTTGACGCCTGCAATTGTGAGAAGAAGTTAATGAAGTGTACTTTGCAAAAGAAAATATTGACAGATGCCAACACTCCCATCAAATACCTAAGGGCACAAAAGCAAGGGGCAGATTTAGAATCTTTAACACTATCTATCATCAACTATACCTTTCATCAGCATAGTGTTGAATACAGACTAATGCATTTTAGGCATACCTCTATTATGATTCCAGATCCAAAAAACGAATTAGCAAAACTGGTCAAGAGTAGATAAAGGATCACCAATTGCATCATCAAATATAACAAGTGGAACTATAGCAGTACCTTCCTTCAGAAAAGCCTGTAGAGAAGAATGTCAAGAGTAACTTGTGGCAGATTTAGAACTAATCATGTAAGCATCTCAATATTCCAACTAAATCATATTTCTGCATGCATCCGAGGGAATATCAAACCAATCATGCATTAAACTTTTTTACCAATTCAGTTGCTTATTGTGACTCGTTAGTGCAAACAACAAAAAGACGTTAGCACACTTTTCAATTGACAGGTGACAGACAAAAAAAAACTGGAACGACACCATGGTAATGGTGCATATTTAAAATTCTGCTACTTTGGTTTCATTCCCGTCAATAAGTTACATGTCAGTGCAGTGAACAAATTAATCCATATTCAACAGCCAGAACATTAATCTATATTGAGCAACCAGAACAAATTCTGCTACTCTGATTTTTACAGGAAGCCAAAACACACATCAAAACTAAGCTAAAAGAAAGGAACACCAGGAAATTGGAACCGAGCAAGTAGCTACAACCACAAATAACACATTTATCATTCTAAATTATATCTGGCACTTTCAGTTGAATAAGCATAAGAACGAGAGCTGCAAGCCTCAGGCAACCTGACTAAATATACTATGATCAAGAGCACATATTAATTACCAAGATAAGACAGAAAATGAACGTCTGGTGATAGTACAATGCTTACAAGTAGGCAACTAATTTCATTTCCCACTAAGGGTTATAAATTCAACATAGTTCAATGCACACTGCAAACATAAAAATATTTTATTTTTTCGGAGTTACTACCTTACAACTAAAGCGGTTAGGTGGCATTTTTTTTAGACAGCTCGACACTCTCACAGCGTGGTGGTTAAGCAATCGTTATATCTACGGGGGGGGGGGGGGGGGGGGGGGGGGGGGGGAATAAGTGTACTAGGCTACTAGCAAAAACAAGTTTTGGATGTGCCTTCATTTCATAAGCAAAGCAACACAGATAAGAAACAATTATCAAATTAACATTAATATTTGAAAGTATTTGTTCATTACAGTTCAATAAAAACATGATTGAATTGCACTGTGTATATACAGAAAGAAAAAAACTAGAGCAAATTGCAGTACATGTATTCAGAAGAGCGTATAATTTAGAGTACAGTTAGCCAATAGAACCTGACCTCGTGTCGTGGTGAAAACAGCAGCTAGATGAATACAGTACAATAGCACTATGAAAATGTTCATTAATGACTAGCTTGTCAACATCGTGAAAGAGGTATGGCAAAGAGAGAGTAAACAATTTGGTTTGTATGGCATAATCTAGATTCTAAATAGCAAAGCAGATACTCCCTACCTTTTCTTTTCTTCTTCTAGCCTTTGCTTATCAACGGCATTCTTATTCTCTGTAGATCCAAGATGGGGACTTGCTTTGGCAACTGGAGAACCAGTGACACTCGGACTTCTCTTTCTTTTGTAATGGCTTTTTGATGGGGATGGACTCCTGCGCCTCCTGGGAGAGGAAGGTGAAGGGCTCTTCCTTCTGCAATATAAAGGTTGCCATTGTGAGGACAAAAATAGGAGCATGATACGATAACATAAAACAGGTAATCACCGTCACTTATAGAAGCCCTAAAAAGTAAGCGGAAGCAGTTACCTCAAACATCGTTAGAACTTTGGAGGATTCCACAGCAATACAGCATAGAGTAAAAATCTTTGTAGGTTCCATGCTTTTTACTGAAGGAACTCTTGTCACTTGTCAGTCTATACAGGCAAGCAACGTAGACTCGTAGAGTACCAGTGAGGCAGTAACTATGTTCAAGCATCATCTGCTCATATGTTCCAAGCTGCTTCCATATGTGTTCCTTGTTCAACATTTTTTTTCTTGGTTTGGATGTAAATGGATGCAACTGATTTGGTGGTTCCTATATCATATTAGAAGATCGATAACAGAAGAAACTCCACACTTATCCACCAATTGCCCACATTCCCCTTCTTCGGGCCTCTTTTGGCCTCTGCAGCGTGTTCACCTAAAGATGTCCAAGAAGACAGTGTGCCCTGGACCCTGGTAAGGCGTATGGCATTCATCCATTGCCATCTCAATAAGTGGCGAAACTAGGACGTAAATGAAGGTTGGCTAAACTAGACCAATATTGTTAACTGCAGGTGAGGTGGGGGTTTAACACAAAGTGGACGAGCAGCCAGGAAGTCCAAAAAAGTATCTCACTGGTCAGGATTACCGAAGACAATCTAGCAGCTTGCATGACTGCTCATCCAAACCAGCATGAGGTATTGTCATTAGTGTTTCTTTTTAGGCTGGACTGCCCACTAAACCAGTACGAGACTTGGTGTTTAGAGAAAAGAAAGATCAGCAAATCATTTACTGGTGCAAACGGAAGTGTTGTTGGCTTGTTGGTTGTTGCACGATCCAAACTGGATAGAAACACCAGCTAACCATGTAAGTGGGCAGGCGTGCACCCCCAAGGCATGTAACACTACCTTGCTCTCCCCTCTCCACCCTCAGTCTAACCTCATGGCATGGTGAAAAAAGGGTTACAAACACTTCTGAATAGATACCAATATTCCGTTCCAAGATAAACCTTGTTTCAGATTTATTTTTCTTCTTCCAAACAGGGTTTGAGTAGTACCGTGAACATAACCAAGAAGCCATGTTAAATTTGGTGAAAGACAGGAATGCCATTATCTAGTAATCTGAATTGCTCCTCACCAACGTGAATGTTACATACATCATAGAACAATCACATATTCACATGAGCTAACTAAGAATCACTTACTGACCAACTTCCACTGGTCCAAACAACCATGCGGAGACCCAAAAGAATCATTCATTCCATTTAGCAAGTTTGCATTCAAAATACACCCGACATAATAACAACAACTAAAGAGGAAAAATAATCATTCCCCTAGAATCTTCCTACTCTTTATACAGGGCATATATACATGACACACAGACACGGCGAAGATGCTGAAAAAGTAAAGGCGCGCCAGATCGCGGTCGCGTGTGACATGGGAGATCACCTATAGGAGGGGCGATAAGGGGACCTGCTGCGGCTGGGCACGCGCTCCCTGTAGCCCGGTCCGCGGCGAAGCGGGGATGGCGACGGCCGGCGCCGGCGCGGCGGCGACCTTGACAGGTCGCGCGGCATCCGGCTGGAAGCTAAAGCCACCGCGGTGCCCGGTACGGGCAGATCTGACCGGATGCGGGGAGATCGGGGACGGACGTCTGAGCGTTGGGTGCCGATCTATGTGTGGACGGGGGATTTTGGGGGCGGCGCGCGGGCATCAATGGCGACGGCGGCGGGCTGGAAAAAAAGTGGGAGGACGACGAAGAGATGAGGAAAATATAGGGTGGGACCCAGACACCGGCTGCTTTGGTTTTTTTTTTAGGGGTACCGGCTGCTTTGGTGGAACGGCCCAAGCTTTCTGGGCTTTTTTTCCATTATCCATTCCCAGGAGACTCCCACATTGATTAGGGATTTTGGACCGTCCAATGGAACTCCCATGCGATACTGACTGTCCGATCTCGGGTCGATTTGATGTGAGCCGTTTGATCTTCACCGCGAACGACCTCGGTCGTTGGATAGATTCCAATTGCAACAAAATTCAAACTCCAACTCCATCCGCGCGAGACGACTAGGAAGACGACCGCGATGTGAGTCGCCTCCGATTCACCACGCGAGGCGCCCAACAACTACATCTGGGCCAAATCCAGACCCCTCTAGTGCTCCTCGTTGTTGTGCGCAGACACACCCGCGACTCCCCAGCTCGCAGATCATCACGCCGACCACCCCTGGCCTGACCTAGGGTTCGGTGGGCGAGCTCGCTGCCATCCGCCTCGGTGGCCCACCAGCTGTGCATCGGGGAGGAGCTCTCCGCTGGGAAGATGCATCCATGCCTACAAGGGAGGAACACATGCCATCGTTGTTTCGTCGGGAGGAAAGCAGGGTCACCATCTGACTGCCACCCTCCCTACCCTGGTCATTTCAGGTTGCTCAATCAGATGTCTAACTCGATTTCTTCTTATTTTTGTAGATTGGAAGTGGCCCATTTTCACTAGCAAGAAATTATTATGTTGTTCTACAATATTCATAGACATTTAGATTATTGTTTTTTTGTGAAAAGACATTTAGATAACCTTATGGTTGAAGTTCTGGATGTTGGAAATATGCCCTAGAGGCAATAATAAATTAGTTATTATTATTATATTTTCTTGTTCATGATAATCGTTTATTATCCATGTTATAATTGTATCGATAGGAAACTCAGATACATGTGTGTGTACATAGACAGCACCATGTCCCTAGTAAGCCTCTAGTTGACTAGCTCGTTGATCAATAGATGGTTACGGTTTCCTGACCATGGACATTGGATGTCGTTGGTAACGGGATCACATCATTAGGAGAATGATGTTATGGACAAGACCCAATCCTAAGCCTAGCACAAAGATCATGTAGTTCGTATGCTAAAGCTTTTCTAATGTCAAGTATCATTTCTTTAGACCATGAGATTGTGCAACTCCCGGATACCGTAGGAATACTTTGGGTGTACCAAACATCACAACGTAACTGGGTGGCTATAAAGGTGCACTACGGGTATCTCCGAAAGTGTCTGTTGGGTTGGCACGAATCGAGACTGGGATTTGTCACTCCGTGTGACGGAGAGGTATCTCTGGGCCCACTCGGTAGGACATCATCATAATGTGCACAATATGACCAAGGGGTTGATCACGGGATGATGTGTTACGGAATGAGTAAAGAGACTTGCGGTAACGAGATTGAACAAGGTATCGGGATACCGACGATCGAATCTCAGGCAAGTACTATACCGCTAGACAAAGGGAATTGAATACGGGATTGATTGAATCCTCGACATCGTGGTTCATCCGATGAGATCATCGTGGAACGTGTGGGAGCCAACATGGGTATCCAGATCCCGCTGTTGGTTATTGACCGGAGAACGTCTCGGTCATGTCTGCATGGTTCCCGAACCCGTAGGGTCTACACACTTAAGGTTTGATGGTGCTAGGGTTATAGGGAATAGATATACGTGGTTACCGAATGTTGTTCGGAGTCCCGGATGAGATCCTGGACGTCACGAGGAGTTCCGGAATGATCCAGAGGTAAAGATTTATATATGGGAAGTCCTGTTTTGGTCACCGGGAGAGTTTCGGGTGCTATCGGTAACGTACCGGGACCACCGGGAGGGTCCCGAGGGTCCACCAGTCTGAGGCCACCGACCCCAGAGGGCTGCATGGGCCAAGTGTGGGAGGGGACCAGCCCCAGGTGGGCTGGTGCGCCCCCCCCCCCCCACCAGGGCCCAAGGCGCCTAGGGTTTGGGGAGGGGGTGCCTCCACCTTGCTTGGGGGGCAAGTTTCCCCCTCCCCCCCCCTTGGCCGCACCCTAGATGGGTTTTGGGGCTGCCGCCATCCCTAGGGAGGGAACCCTAGATGGGGGCGCAGCCCCTCCCCTTCCCCTATATATACTTGAGGTATTGGGGGCTGCAAACATACGAGTTAATTCTCTTCTT